>NC_054376.1:57260995-58460995 GCF_017654675.1 Xenopus laevis
AGAAAATGAAATAATCTCTGCAACACAATATAATTCTTGATTGGAAATGTTTCCTGGAACAGTGCTTTACTTGCTGCCAAGATGTCAGAAATCATCAGTAAATAGTTTTTTCAAAGATCAACATTTGTCAGGTCATTCACCATTATATTATTCTGTGACTCCTTTCTTATGCTGTTTACATAGCATGAACCTCTTACACAGCACTTAACATGCCAGAAGGGCTGTATTACAGGACACAACCATAGGATATGTGCTTGACAACCCCTCCAGCCAAATGACTCTTCATCTTTGATAAGTTGTGTTCTAATGGTATCTCATTTACTCTTTTCTGACCCAACCTCTTATAGTACTTGGAAGAATATAGTGTTTTGGATAAAGCACATGGCAATTCATGTTCCTTTTTGTGCATAGCGAGCACTTGTAATTGTAAATGAAATTACTATTGCCAATATTTCACAGGCAATTCTCTGTGTACATTCAAGGGAGCATATTTTAGAGATTCATAAGGTTGCTCTGTGACACTTGGGTACATTACCATGGATATTATGCCGTGACTGGTGGTGTTGTGCAAGAAACTGTAAGGACACAAGATATAGGAACACAGCAAAATGGAGCGATAACCTGGTTTGAAAATGCTAGAGGCTCCTATGGGGTGCCATTTGTCCCAAATACATGCTGTATACAAAACTATCCCTAATACACAGAATGAATGTCTCTCATGTTATATAAGTATTTATGACCATACACAGAGAAAAAAAATATACAAAATACTTATTTCTACTAAAGAATGAAAACAAAATCTGGTTAGTGCACAAAAGGATGTCATTATATCACAAACTCCATTCTGTACAGTTTAACAAGCAATCTGTCTCACAAATGTATAACCTCCATGTAACGGACACACTTATGTGCAAAGTTACTTACAGAATGAATTATGTAAAAACAAAGTTGGACATAATATATCATAATGTAACTAACTAGTGCTTGTCAAGCTAGATTTGACTGACAAAATAGATATCTGTTACAGAAAGCAAGATTTTATAGTACAGGATCCATTCTTTCCACAAAATGACAGTTTTGTTTCACAAAACAGATAAAATAACCATTCTGTGAAGCAACACTGTCAGTCACATTCCTGAACCAATAAGAACAAAGCTGAGGGACCTCAGGTTGAGCTGTAAAAAGAGGGACTGTCCCTCTGAAAAAGGGGATCAGTCCCAAGTCTCTGGCTAAAGCTATTATGTAGTAGTTGAACTATAGCTAAGCTCATTATTAAGAGACTACTACAAGCTAATTGGTGCAAGATTACAGCTAGGAGGAGACATTGGAGTCTAACTATCATATACAAAACTTATAACTGACTCTGAGAGTCAGGCAAAGCAGCCAGACAAGCACAGTAACTTCTGGTACATTTAATACAATATCGCAGGTGGATGTGGCCTGTCCCATTATTGCTCTCAGCTTAGACAGGAAGAGGAACAGGCGTTAGTCATAAGATAATGGCAAAACAGCAGGATTGCCCTTAACCAAAATGGCCACACAAGCAGGTTACTACAATAAGAATAGCCATATCACCTAAAATTATCATATTTATATAAGTTTTGCATACTTTTCTTTCTCTACAATCATTATAAGTGCAGCATTATATTTCTCTCTGTTTATTACTATGCAGCACAGGGGACATTAGAGGGTGCCCTCTATAGCAGGCCAGATACTTTGCCTTAGCCATGTGGAGCAGAGCTGGCCACTTCTCATCTTGTTTGTATATGGCAATAAGCTTTGTTCTTATTGGTTCAGGAATGTGACTGACAGTGTTGCTTCACAGAATGGTTATTTTATCTGTTTTGTGAAACAAAACTGTCATTTTGTGGAAAGAATGAATCCTGTACTATAAAATCTTGCTTTCTGTCACACATATCTATTTTGTCAGTCAAATCTAGCTTGACAAGCACTAGTTAGTTACACTATTATATATTATGTCCAACTTTGTTTTTACATATTTCATTCTGTAAGTAACTCTGCACATAAGTGTGTCTGTTACATGGAGGTTATACATTTGTGCGACAGATTGCTTGTTAAACTGTACAGAATGGAGTTTGTGATATAATGACATCCTTTTGTGCACTAACCAGATTTTGTTTTCATTCTTTAATAGAAATAAGTCTTTTGTATATTTTTTTTCTCTGTGTATGGTCCTAAATACTTATATAACATGAGAGACATTCATTCTGTGTATTAGGGATAGTTTTGTATACAGAATGTATTTGGGACAAACAGCACCCCATAGGCTCCAGGATTTCTGCATCAATAGGTGTAGCTTCATTCAGAAATGCGGGGCAATAAAGAATGAACACTATATGGAAGTACAAATAGTGCCCTGTGTGTGAGCAAACACCTGACTGCAAGGAAATGTGAACAAACGCAACTGCAGCATTGGATGTAAATGACCCTCTAGTCTGTTTAAAAATGTTTGTGCAATCAGTTAAAGCTACAGGAACAGGGAAAGTGTGTATTATTTTGATGAAAAATCTTCAAGAAGTAATTGGTGAGCAAAAACTTACCAATATGTGGGAAATATTATGCCACCGTTTTTTGCTTTCTCTTTTTTTTTTTTTGCTTTTTCCCTGACTCTAATGGTATCTAGTTTTAAAATTAAATTTTTCGGTCATTATTTTACTAAACATTGCAGATTTTATTTTATGCTCACGCCCCCCAAAATATGGCCTTGAATCAAGTGTGTCAAGTTCACTAATGGACAAGTAAGACTATTATTTCAGCTACACATAAAATACAGGAATCTACCAGTTTACCTGCACACCCCTTGGAAACATGTGTTTGTTCATTAGTGACATATTTCTACATGGAGCAAGTACATGCATCACTGCTTCCTTATTTCAACACTTCAACACAAGAAGGAAGAATTATTCATAATCTCTCTAAGACACAAGTGGTTGCCACTGGTTAAATATTTCCAAAGGCAACTGGTAAATATGCCTACATGGTTTTCTGGATAACCATTTCATCATATCCTTAACAGGAAGATAGACTAAACATCAGTGCTCTCTTACCGAACCAACATTCTCATGGCTTTGCTCGACTGTAAAAGAACCCGGTGCAATCTCGTCCAGAACTGTACACTTTTGGCTTTGATTGGGCTTTTTGGTGTTATGATAACAAAATATATCTCCAATCAATGTGATATTGCGGATATGCAAGATGAATCAGGCAGTTCCAGGAGCCTGTCCTGCAAGGATCATTTATACAAACAAATCAACTTGAGAACAAATAACTCAGGTAAGGCAAATTGCACCAGAATTACTAGGGGTGATTTGAAAGCTATTGATGAAGGATTAAAACTTAATAAGGAGGTCAGTAATGCTCGTGTTAATGAAAGCAGTTACATAAATATGACTAAAGACTGCAGTTACTTTAAGAAAATAAGAAAATATATGCAATTTCCCATGAGCAAAGAAGAAGAGAACTTCCCTATTGCCTATTCAATGGTTATACATGATAAGATTGAGATGTTTGAAAGGCTACTACGAACAATTTATGCCCCTCAGAACATCTACTGTGTTCATGTGGATGAAAAATCTCCAGCTGTATTTAAGGAGGCAGTGAACTCTATTACCTCCTGCTTTGATAATGTATTTATTGCATCCAAGTTGGTCAGGGTGGTCTATGCTGCTTGGCCAAGAGTCCAAGCAGACCTGAACTGTATGGAGGATTTGCTGCAGAGCAAAGTACTGTGGAAATACCTTTTAAATACTTGTGGCACAGACTTTCCATTAAAGACCAATGCTGATATTGTGAGAACTCTGAAATCATTAAATGGAAAAAACAGTATGGAGTCTGAGAAACCATCATCATTTAAACAGACACGTTGGGCGTTTCATTATGAAGTGGGAGATTCTATATCCAAGACAGAAATTAAGAAATCCCCACCAGAGATTGGCAGTCCAATGTTTACAGGGAATGCATATATTGTCGTTTGCCGAAATTTTGTTGAACATATTTTTGAGAATCCAAAAGCTCTGACCTTGATAGAGTGGGCCAAGGACACATATAGTCCGGATGAACATTTATGGGCTACTCTTAATAGAATGCCTGGAGTACCAGGCTCCTCTCCATACAATGATAAATATGAAAAATCAGATATGAATGCTTTTGCCAGAATGGTAAAATGGCAGTTCCTGGAAGGGGACATTGCAGATGGAGCACCCTATCCCCCATGCACAGGAACACACAGGAGGGCAGTTTGTGTGTATGGCACTGGGGATCTATATTGGTTGCTGGAACAGCATCATGTCTTGGCCAACAAGTTTGATCCTAATGTCGACAACATCGCTCTTCAGTGCCTTGAAGAATATTTACGATACAAAACTGTTTATGGAAAAGAACTTTAATGTAAGCGACGCATTGGAGAGAAAATGATCAACCCACATGGCAGACAAAAAATTTATTTTATTCATGAACTGCAAATAATTTCAGGACAAAGACAATATATACTCTAAGCCCTGACCAAAGAGTGAGACTGTCCATCTTTACTCTGATAACAAGTATATTAAATATATATATATATAAATATATGTGTGTGTGTGTGTGTGTGTGTCACTATGGATATAAAATCTTCACTATATTTAATCTCAAGACCTATGAGTATGATTTCTTTCCTTCCAGGTATATCTCTATCTATCTATCAATCTATCTCTCTCTCTCTCTCTCTCTCTCTCTCTCTCTCTCTCTCTCTCTCTCTCTCTCTCTCTCTCTCTCTCTCTCTCTATCTATCATCTATCTATCGTATTTATCTAAGCAAATTATTCGATTTTTTTTAAACTGTAAAACAGTACCATGTACTTGATGGTAACTATGCTGCATAGATCCATATAAGTAACATGATCCTATTTGGTTTATTTAATGTTTAACTGTTGTTTTATAGCAGATTTAAATTATGGTTATACAAATTATGGAAATATCCTCTATCCAGAAGTCACAAGGTCCTGGTCCCAAGGAATATGGTTAATAGATCTTATAAATGAACTAAAAGTGAAAAACTGATTCTATGTTCATAATTCATTAACATTTCTGACAACTGTTTTCAAAGTCAAGTGATGCTACAGTGCCTTTTTTCCTCTTTTGTTATGTATATTTTTTGTATAGGTTTTAATAACCATTTATGTTATATTAACTCCAGGTCACTGAATATGAACATAAAGAAGCTCCAGACTTGACATTCCTTGGTAGTTATGCCTCCTGAAATCAGCAGTGCAGCCGCTCATGTTAAATATTAAAGAATCAGTAACACCAAAAATGAAAGTGTTTTGAAGGAATGACAATAAAATTTACTATTGCCCTTCACTGGTAAAGCTGGTGTGTTTGATTCAGAACCACAACTATAGTTTATCTAAACAAGCTAGTATGTATCCATGGGGGCAGCCATTCAAACACAGGATACACAGCACATTATAGATTAGTTCTATAGAGTTACTGCTCCTTTAAGGTACAAGATAGTACTAAACATTTTCACAGACTTTCATGTGGATTACTGAAGTTCAAACTATTACTAATTGTTGTTTGTTTGACAGATTTAAGTTAGCATTTATGTGTGTGTGTGTGTTTTAGTACTTTCACTAAAACTGGGGACTGTTGTTAAAATGGGGTAAGAAGCCAGTGGTCCATCCCCTTCTTGCTAATATTTATATAATAAAGTCTGTATCAGTGCATTTTGTGGCATTTCACTTAAAGGGGTTGTTTTTCAGTTCAGCTGTAGTTCACAAGAATTACTTTCTATTTTCTATTTGTCATTATTTTTCTAATATTGAAGTGTAAAGTTTAATTTGTCACCTTCTAAAACAGCTCTGGGAGGGGGTTGCCCATTCTTTTACTGTTCTAAATTGATACATTTAGTTGATACATTTGTTATCTTTGTCCCTGCTGAGCAGAAGCCTTGAGTTTCATTAAGGGTAAGGTCACACTGTGAGATTCGGGGAGATTTAGTCACCCGGCGACTAATCGCCTCTTTTTTGAGGCTACTTATCTCCCCAAACTGCTTCCCCCTGCTACAATGAAAAAATGCCTGCGGCAGGGCACTCGCGGCACCTTGTTTTTCTGAAGTTGCCCAAAGTTTCCTCATGAGGCGGTGATTCGGAAAACGAATTGCCGCAAGTGTCATGCCACAGGCGTTTTTTTGATTATAGCAGGCAGAAGACAGGGGGAAGCAGTTTGGGAGATTATTCGCAACAAAGAGGAGGCAATTAGTCACCGGGCGACTAAATCCCCCTGAATCTCACAGTGTGACCTTACCCTAAAGGTTGCTGTTAGACTTGATACAATAGTTGCTGATATTCCTTAGATACTGCTGAGACATGTAGCAACCAATTGTCTCAACTAAATGTAGCAAATTGTAACATTTCAGAATTTGCACCTGGATCACTGAGCTGCCAGACTCAAACACTAGAGACAAAAACATTCAAATTTAGACTTCAATTTTGGAAAAAATGGAAAGTAATTGAAAAAGTCCTTATTTGTGAGGAAAAATCTGAAAACAACTGAAAAATGTTTTGAAGGTTGAGACAACAAACCCTTTAACAGTTCACTTAAGGGAAAATCTATCACATATTACAATGCAAATTTTGCAAGATTACTAGCCAATCAATCTAAGCAATGTTTTTTCCAATAGCAAACCAACTATCAGACTGTTTGATAGACTAAGTCAATCCATTTGATCAAACTAGGTGTTTACCTTTGTAGGGTAGGGGATTTATTATCACAGACTTGCAATCAAACAAGAGAAAGCTGTGGCCAATGTTTTAAATTCATTTTATTGATATTAAGGGGCAGATTTATCAAGTGAAAATTCAAATTTTCTAATTCGAAATTTTTGAGTTTTTTTTACCAAAACAGTCAAATTTGACTAGGAAATTTATTAAAATTCAGTTTTTTTTATAATCCGAATTTGATTTTCTAAATTTATCATACACTGGCCATTTAAGAACTCAAATTCGAATCTTTGCCACCTTAAATCTGCAGAATTGCTGTTTTAACCTATGGAGGATGTCCTGGGATCAATTTGGAGTTGTTTGCAGCCTTCTTGACATTCAAGTTTTTTTTTGGAAAAAATTCGAATCAAATTAGTTTGCTGGTCGATCCTATTCACCCGAGTACCGAAAAATTAAATTTTTCGGCAGTTGGTCGAATTTTGAGTTCATGGGAGTTCAGATGAGTTTAAAATAACTCCAATGATCCTTGATAAATCTGCCCGAGTATCAATATTTATGAAATCTATTGGTGTGATTTGCATGCTGACCGATCAAAATTCTAGTTTACTTTGTACATCAACAGTACTTATCTGAGTGCAATTTTCTCATGGGCTTATCTGACATGCTATAATAATCTGATTTACCGAACCATTGCCCAATCCAACAGAAGATCAATTACTATTGTTGAAAGTGATGGTGTCGTTTTAATCCACAATTTTGAGGATTTAATTCTAAAATACAGATTACAGGATTATTTATAAACATCAATGCACAAAGAATGATGAAGAGATTTCAGTAATGACCTAATGAATTACCTAATTACAGCAGAATGATGGGATGGAAGTTGTCAGATCAACCATTTCAGTTAGGATAACTATAAGGGCATGTACATGTACAGACTTGTGATTTATTACATTTTATAGACAGGAGTGGAGATAAAGACCTGTTTCCCCAGGCTGTTAGAGATGGGCAACTGCACTCACACTGGAACCCTTCCTATATGACGGGAGGCAACTCATTGCAGGATCATACAGAGTGAACTGACTTTCTACTGTTTGCCATATAATGGGAATCATGGGATAATGGGGAAGGTGATTGTTCAAGGAAAATGTTAATTATTCATTTGTCTACTCGTTCTAATAAAGCAGGATATTACATTTGATTTCTCTTTTTTATGTATTTATTTAGATTTTTTAGGTCTTCTGAAGAAAGGTACTGTGTGTATTTACTTGGTTGTGAAACTCTATTTGATGCTATTGTTACACTTCACTGGTTCTCTGAGTGTTTCTAAATGAACAAATATCCCCCAATATTTGTCTATAATTTTCTCTAATATACATATAAGGAGTAAAAGTATATTTTCTCCAGAGAAAACAAACCCAGCCTTGACAGTCTACCCTCAAAGTTAAAATCCTCAATCCCTTTTATCAGTTTAGTTGCACTTCTCTGCACTTGCTTTATCTTATTCATATCCTTCTTAGGGACTGGAGCCCAAAACTGCACTGCAGGAATCTATAAAGAGGCAGGATTATGTTTTCATCCCTTGAGTTAATGCCCTTTATTATGCAAGAATGCACTTTATTTGCTTTAGTAGTCACTGACTGTGCCTTGCACACTTTGTTATCCAAAAACATCTGTACATCTCAATTAATGATTCCCTCAACATACTACAATTTCGTATATAACCTAAGTGCATAACCATGCATTTATCAGCACTGAATCTCATTTGATAGTTTGCAAATCTCCTCTGCAAAAAAGCAATATATAACTCATACTCTGAGGCCCATTTATCAAAGTCCCAATTTAACTCAATATTTTTTGAAAACAACTCCTACCAAATCCACACAGGTTTTTTCACCTTTTTTATTAATACACTTTCCCGAAATGTTTGTTTGCGGGGAAAAAATCGTACGAGGCCTTTGGGTTTGTGCTTTTATATGTCATGTAACTCCTCAGTGAAATAATGTCCTTATATTTTACAATAAGGATTACTTTATTCACTATATACAGTATTTCGCATGACTAACACAGACTGAAAACACTGACATACAGGACTATCTGACCTCTTGGCTTGGATTTGGATTGGTTTTATTGTTTATATTTGGGTTACTCTTCCTCGTCACTTTCAGATTGTTTTTATTGTTCCCCAGTGTGCTGCAAAATACTGTATGTTGGCACTTTATAAATAAACAATAGAAATATTAACATTGTAACATCCTTAACTGAAATAACACAAGTAAGAAATGCAGATATGGTAAGACAAGACATGTCTCTTTTTTTCATAGATTTTCCTTTATTATACAACTAAAAGACAAGAGGCAAACTAAGGAGCACTAACAAGGGCAAAACTGTGCCCTATAGGGGCTCATACACAGAGCACTTCACTTGTACCCATGACAGATGCAAGCTGGGCTTTCTGTTTTGTGGAAGACAAACAAATTTAAGATGCAGAGTGCAACTCAGGTAATGAAAGCATGATGTGCAAATGAAGTCTTTGCTGAAGGACACATACACTCCTGCAATATGCAGCATTTGCGAGTTTTACCAGCCTCAAGCAGACATTAAGTACAAGGCACGGACTAAATATCACTTTATTTCTGATTGCACCACAAGATTAATGCAATTGATTGTAACAAGAGATAGGCAGTAGCTAATACAGTGCAAGAAAAAATTGCTACTTTACAGCGAGCTGAGATAGACTAGAAATTACTGGAGCAAATACAGGATAAAGAGAAACAACATGAATGTACTGTCAAAGTTATAAAAAATTCCGATGGGATAAGAGAGACTATTTGAACAATATGGTTTACCTTTGGCAAACAGAAAGCCCCCATTTCAGCAACTATAAGCAACCAATAAGTATACAAAGAAGGACATATACACGCCACAAACTATTTTAAAACATGGTAAATCAGTACACTTTACCATGCTTGGGGATATAAATACATACGTTACAGATGGGTTTAGCAAACAATTAAAGGATTTAGTGGATGTTGGTTATGAAAATGGGGTTCTAAGTAAATCTGAGTATGGATTTTTGAATTGTGCCAATCCAGTAATCCCCATTTTTCATGTCCTCCCCAAAATCCACAAATCACTGGTCGATGTGAAGGGTCGACCGATTGTAGCCAGCATCGGTGCCCTGAACAAGGTCTTTTCTAGCTACATAGACATTGTTGATCCCCTTGTTCGAGAAACTCTCTACTTTCTTGAGGGATACAACAATGTGCATTAATAAGATGGAGGGTGTGTCCTGGAAACCCACATACATATGGTTTTCAATGGACGTAATTGCTCTATATTCTTCTATCCAACATTGTCTAGGCTTACATGCATTTGACTATTGGCTTACCAATGAGAAATCTGTCCAAGAGATCCAAAATGATTTTATACTAAAATGAATTGAATTTTTGCTACATTCAAACTACTTTTACTTTGATTGGTGGTTTTTATCTCTAGAGATGTGGTGCCGCCATGGGGGCCCCATTTGCCAAGCTCTTCATGGGGTGGTGGGAGAGACACCACGTCTTTGGAGATACATATCCATACCACAGTAATATTATTCGATTTTATAGATATACTGATGACTGTATTGGAATATGGGATGGGGATGAACGGACAATAAAATTATTTATTGGGTACTGTAATGTAGTAATGTAAGGAATACAGTTTACTTTTGAAACACATGGAAAATCTATACCCTTTTTTAGATATTATCGACACATTATCGCTTTTTATCAGTGAACCAGAATAGCATTGAAACTACACTATACCATAAACCCATACCACGGAACACTTTACTACACGCCACAAGAAATCCTGCGTCTTACCTGAAGGGCATCCCTGTGGGACAGTTCTTGCAGCTACGCTGTATATGCTGCACGTAGGATGCCTTTCAGGAGAGAGCTATGGAACTCTGGGACAGATTCATTGATCATGGATACGATATGAAAGACATCAAATCAGCATATGATAAAGCTGTCTCTATAGACAGACTAGATTTACTACGATATAATAACAAAAACAGTAAGAAAAATAAGAACTGTAGGAAAGTAGCGACAGGATCCAGGGCATCTGATGATTCAAATTGCAGTTTAGTACAGTGTATACAAGAGATGCCTTATATACAGTGATGGGCGAATCTGTCGCGTTTCGCTTCGCCGAATAATTCGCGAATTTCCAGCGAAATTCGCGAAACGGCGAAAAATTCGCAAAACGAGACGCGCGGCCCGATTTTGTCGCGCGTCGAAATATTTTGTCGCGGACGCAAGTAAGTGTTTTAACGCGCGACGTTATTTTTGACGCGCAGTGCAATTTCATGAAGCCCATCTTCTATGGGTGTTTTGTTTGTATAACCTTTTTTCACCTTTGGCCCTACAAATAAAAATTTTCCCCTTAGTTTCAAGCTTTGTAGTCTGTGATGATAAATGAACATGGTATCTTTTGCTTTGTGTCTGAATGTGCTGAATTGGATTGGACTCAATGGGAAGACCAATACACATGCGTGTTTCACTTAGTATACTGCTACACACATGCCCTGCATTGTTAGAGGACTCCTATCTTGAAAAAATGGCTCCCATTTTGCAAGTTTCTTAAACTTTTAACGTTTGTGGATTTTTTCACATTACCTCTGGTCAACTGGTAATGGTATCTACTACTACTCTATATCTCTGTTTAACCAAAAAGTACCATCTGTACTTCATATATCTAATAGTAGATTGCTAACACAAGTACAACTAATAAATCTGAACAGATAGTATCTGGATGCTTTGTATCGCAGATAAAAATGAATAAACCATATGTTTATGTGAATGAACCTTATATTTACATCATGTAATTGTAATGATTCTGAAATACTATGTAATGTAATTTTAATGACTCCGATTAAGAATAGTCATCGTTGTGTTATTAGAATCCAAACAATTTCAAGTACCATGTGAGTATTAGTTTAGTCAAATGAAAAATGAACTCAAAATATAGAGATATAAAAAAACTTTTAATTTACAACATAGCACAACGGTGCTGCAATATAAAATAAATAAATTAAAGTGGAGGAGGAGGAGGAGGAGGAACTACCCTCTGCCCGGACTCAACCATGTCCCTGACCTCTCCCAGCTCCTGCCGCATGGCATTAACCTGGTGGACCAGGTTGACCAGGGTGACCAGGAGCTCAGTCTGGTCATAGTAGGCATGTTCTGTTTGTGTGCCTACACTGAGCCCCTGGTCCGGTGGTGGTGCCGCCTGGTGAGGTGGTGGTGCCACCTGGTGAGGTGGTGGTGCCGCCTGGTGAGGTGGTGGTGCCGCCTGGTGAGGTGGTGGTGCCACCTGGTGAGGTGGTGGTGCCGCCTGGTGAGGTGGTGGTGCCGCCTGGACAGGTGGCAGTGCTGCCTGGTCCGGTGGTGGAGGCAGTGCTGCCTCATCAGGTGGAGGCGGTGCTGCCTGGTCAGGTGGTGGTGGTGGTGGTGGTACTTCCCCATCATCATCGGGATCATCTTGGATCCATTCAGCTGGCAATGAATAAATTTCAGTTTGAGTAACACAGCAATTGCATTTGTACAGTATAAATTATACAGGATAAGGTGTCATGTTGTAACTACAGGAAAATTAACTTTATTGTAGTTAAGAAGGGAAACCTATTTATTCCGTTTAAATAAATCTACCTTTATGTGAAGTAAAATTCTTATTAGCCTTGTCACAGGCCTAAACAAATACACATTTGCTCCAAAATACCAAAATAAATAGGAATCAAGTGCAGGGCAAGATTTACATAGTAGGCACCCCTAGGCCCACTGCCATTTGTCGCCCCTGTCCCCTCCCCTTTATTCGGGCAAATTTTTATCATCTGGACAGGAGCAATGGGGATTGCTGCATGGGAAACTATTGTATCTCCTGTGCATCCCCAGTGTTTCTGAACCAATATGGGTGTGGTTGGGCAGCATGCCGCCACCCTAAAATCTTCCAGCCCTAGGCCCGGGCCTTGGTGGCCTTTCCACAGATCCGAGCCTGATCAAGTGGCTTTATTGTAGTTAAGAAGGGAAACCTATTTATTACGTTTAAATAAATCTACCTTTATGTGAAGTAAAATTCTTATTAGCCTTGTCACAGGCCTAAACAAATACACATTTGCTCCAAAATACCAAAATAAATAGGAATCAAGTGGCTTCATTGTAGTTAAGAAGGGAAACCCATGTATTCCATTTAAATAAATCTATTATAATCTGTTTAAATAATCTCCATTTGACAGCTCATTTACTTGTTATCTAACTTGTCTGCAATTATGTCAGTCAGTCAAAGTCAACTGTTCCAATCCTAATTACAGCATTCACTTAAATACATTTTTGCTGTAAAATAGCAAATCATTATAAGATGTTTTCTTTTTAAATAACTCTACCTTCAACCTCCACGCGCAGCTCTTCCACAAATGCGCTGTGGCGTCTTTTGAGATCGCTCCAGATCCTCTGGAGCTCCCGCAAACTGAGTCGCAGGCGGTACTCCCTCCGCAGCCTGCGCCTCAGCCGTTCCATTATGCTCCTTCGGAGCGCCTGGATTCCTCTCACTCCAGGAGGGATATTGTCGTATCCCTCCTGGTGCAGGTACCTGACAAAGTACCTAAGCTGATCCCGATCCATTGTGCCAGGTCCTGCCATTTTCAAAATGCACTCCTACAACTGTAAGCACGGGCGGGGCTATTTATAGTGGCGACGCCCGTTTTTGACGCGCGCACGACGCGCGTCACATGACGCGCGCACGACGCGCGCATGCGCAAACACAGTTTTGCTATGACGCGCGTCGCATCTCGACGCGCGGCGCCGAATCTCGTCGCGCGGCGCCGAATCTCGTCGCCCGGCGCCGAATCTCGTCGCGTCGGCGCCGAAATTGTTAAATTGACTACTGTAACACTCAAATACATTGATTTTTTTAAATAAATTATATTAAGTCACACTATATTTGGTAATTAGGCACTATTAGAAGTAACATTATTCCCCTAGCAATCATGTATTGATTTAAATAAGAGACTGGAATATGAATAGGAGAGGCCTAAATGGAGTAGCAATGACTAACAATACATTTGTAGCCTGACATAGTATTTGCTTTTTAGTTGGGGTCAACTCATTGACCCACATTTAAAAGCTGCAAAGAGTCAGAACTTTATTTGCCAGAAGAAAAAGGCAAATAATTAAAACCAAATTAAAAGTTGCTTAGAATTTGCCATACTATTGCATACTAAAAGTTACCTTAAAGGTGAACCACCCCTTTAAGGGCTTTGCACTGGATCTATGAATACGTTGTGTAAAGTGTTTCGAAACAAAGGATGGCGTTTGTTCTCTTTGAAGGTTATGAACAGCAAACTGGGACAAGACTGCTTGTGAAGTTGAAAGTTGCAAAATAGCAGATGCAGCTGAAAGTGGGATTTAAGATGGACATCATCTTGGAATGAAATTACTCTTTCCATTAAGCAAACTGTGTTGTCTCGTTTATTTAACTCAAGGACAAAAGCATTCATAGAGGACAAATTCCATCTAAATTATTGCTTACAGCATGAATTTAAGTAGAGTTTATGGCTATGTTTGCGTCACCCAGGGTTGCCAGGTTGGTTGGTTTCCAGTCAAATTTACTGGGCTGATGGTTGGGGCCTGTTTGGGCCTCTGTGTAATTTGAATGCCAGGGCCTATTTTGACTCCCAGACCAGACATGGCTTTGGGGCTACCATTAAAACATTTCCCTTACTTTTAAGCTTTGTACACAGTGAAAAATGTATATATGCCATGTTTTGCTTTGAAATCAATGGGAAGAGCAATTCGGAATTTCGCACCTATGTTTCACTCAGTTACTGCTACACACACATGCCCTCCCTGTAAACATTTTTAGAGCACTCCTATCATTTCAAATGAAAGAATAATGACTGAGGCACAGGACTTTTGGCCGCAGTCGTTTCAGGGGTAATAATAGTGTGAATACATTTGACAACCAAGCAGTAAGCATTGTTGTAATCAATTGTACTAGAGCCAGAAGAATTAAATGAGGCAGGCCTCAACCCGAACAAATTAGCCCACTAAGCAGCAAAAATAGAAGCAACATAATTAGAAGCCATGTTAGGCCTCAACCTCCAGAAGAAATTAGCCAACAATGTGGCAGTATTCAAAGGAACATTTTTAGAAGCCATGTTAGGCCTCAACCCAAAGAAATTAGCCAACAATGTGGCAGTGTTCGAAGAAACATTTTTAGAAGCCATGTTAGGCCTCAACCACCAGAAGAAATTAGCCAACTTAGCGGCAAAATTATAAGCAACCTATTTAGAAGCCATGTTAGGCCTCAACCCAAAGAAATTAGCCAACAATGTGGCAGTATTCAAAGGAACATTTTTAGAAGCCATGTTAAGCCTCAACCACCAGAAGAAATTAGCCAACTTAGCGGCAAAATTATAAGCAACCTATTTAGAAGCCATGTTAGGCCTCAACCCAAAGAAATTAGCCAACAATGTGGCAGTATTCAAAGGAACATTTTTAGAAGCCATGTTAGGCCTCAACCCAAAGAAATTAGCCAACAACGTGGCAGTGTTCGAAGAAACATTTTTAGAAGCCATGTTAGGCCTCAACCACCAGAAGAAATTAGCCAACTTAACGGCAAAATTATAAGCAACCTATTTAGAAGCCATGTTAGGCCTCAACCCAAAGAAATTAGCCAACAATGTGGCAGTATTCGAAGGAACATTTTTAGAAGCCATGTTAGGCCTCAACCCAAAGAAATTAGCCAACAACGTGGCAGTGTTCGAAGAAACATTTTTAGAAGCCATGTTAGGCCTCAACCACCAGAAGAAATTAGCCAATTTAGCGGCAAAATTATAACCAACCTATTTAGAAGCCATGTTAGGCCTCAACCCAAAGAAATTAGCCAACAATGTGGCAGTGTTCGAAGAAACATTTTTAGAAGCCATGTTAGGCCTCAACCACCAGAAGAAATTAGCCAATTTAGCGGCAAAATTATAACCAACCTATTTAGAAGCCATGTTAGGCCTCAACCCAAAGAAATTAGCCAACAACGTGGCAGTGTTCGAAGAAACATTTTTAGAAGCCATGTTAGGCCTCAACCACCAGAAGAAATTAGCCAATTTAGCGGCAAAATTATAACCAACCTATTTAGAAGCCATGTTAGGCCTCAACCCAAAGAAATTAGCCAACAATGTGGCAGTGTTCGAAGAAACATTTTTAGAAGCCATGTTACGCCTCAACCACCAGAAGAAATTAGCCAACTTAGCGGCAAAATTATAAGCAACCTATTTAGAAGCCATGTTAGGCCTCAACCCAAAGAAATTAGCCAACAATGTGGCAGTATTCAAAGGAACATTTTTAGAAGCCATGTTAGGCCTCAACCCAAAGAAATTAGCCAACAACGTGGCAGTGTTCGAAGAAACATTTTTAGAAGCCATGTTAGGCCTCAACCACCAGAAGAAATTAGCCAACTTAGCGGCAAAATTATAAGCAACCTATTTAGAAGCCATGTTAGGCCTCAACCCAAAGAAATTAGCCAACAATGTGGCAGTATTCGAAGGAACATTTTTAGAAGCCATGTTAGGCCTCAACCCAAAGAAATTAGCCAACAACGTGGCAGTGTTCGAAGAAACATTTTTAGAAGCCATGTTAGGCCTCAACCACCAGAAGAAATTAGCCAACTTAGCGGCAAAATTATAAGCAACCTATTTAGAAGCCATGTTAGGCCTCAACTACAAAAAAAGATTGCCGACAATGCAGCAGTAGTGTCAGCAACAGCAGTAGGAGCCTTGATAGACACCCACCAGACTTTTGCCAAATAACGAGGCATTAGTAGCAACAGCAGCGGCAGCAACAGTCATGTTGTAACTTTTAATCAACTCTATATTAGAGCCAGAAGAATTAAATGAGGCAGGCCTCAAACAGAAGACTTTTGCCAAATAACGAGGCATTAGTAGCAACAGCAGCGGCAGCAACAGTCATGTTGTAACTTTAAATCAACTCTATATCAGAGCCAGAAAAATTAAATGAGGCAGGCCCCAAACAGAAGACTTTTGCCAAATAACGAGGCATTAGTAGCAACAGCAGCGGCAGCAACAGTCATGTTGTAACTTTTAATCAACTCTATATTAGAGCCAGAAGAATTAAATGAGGCAGGCCTCAAACAGAAGACTTTTGCCAAATAACGAGGCATTAGTAGCAACAGCAGCGGCAGCAACAGTCATGTTGTAACTTTTAATCAACTCTATATTAGAGCCAGAAGAATTAAATGAGGCAGGCCCCAAACAGAAGACTTTTGCCAAATAACGAGGCATTAGTAGCAACAGCAGCGGCAGCAACAGTCATGTTGTAACTTTTAATCAACTCTATATTAGAGCCAGAAGAATTAAATGAGGCAGGCCCCAAACAGAAGACTTTTGCCAAATAACGAGGCATTAGTAGCAACAGCAGCGGCAGCAACAGTCATGTTGTAACTTTTAATCAACTCTATATTAGAGCCAGAAAAATTAAATGAGGCAGGCCTCAAACAGAAGACTTTTGCCAAATAACGAGGCATTAGTAGCAATAGCAGCGGCAGCAACAGTCATGTTGTAACTTTTAATCAACTCTATATTAGAGCCAGAAGAATTAAATGAGGCAGGCCTCAAAGACATTAGCCGCAAAATTGTAAGAAAAATATTTAGAAGCCATGTTAGGCCTCAACCAGAAGAAATTAGCCAACTTAGCGGCAAAATTATAAGCAACATATTTAGAAGCCATGTTAGGCCTCAACCAGAAGAAATTAGCCAACTTAGCGGCAAAATTATAAGCAACATATTTAGAAGCCATGTTAGGCCTCAACCACCAGAAGAAATTAGCCAACTTAGCGGCAAAATTATAAGCAACATATTTAGAAGCCATGTTAGGCCTCAACCAGAAGAAATTAGCCAACAATGTGGCAGTATTCGAAGAAACATATTTAGAGGCCATGTTAGGCCTCAACTACTAAAAAAATTTGCCGACAATGCAGCACAGTAGTATCTACGATAGCAGTAGGAGCTTTGATAGGCCCCCACCATAAAAAAATTTGCCGACAATGCAGCACAGCAGCAGTACTACTAGGGCTAGTAGCAGGCTACAGCAGCAGCAGCAGCAGCAGCAAGGGCAGCAGGTGCAGACAGATGGGGAATGGGCAATACTACTGAGGAGGAGAGTATGGGCAGCAATGGAGAGAGGAGGCTAAATCTGAGGAGGAGAAGGAGGAGAGGAGGCTAGTCTCTGCTGTCTGCAATGGGCACTTGGATATCCCCGCTTATCCATGCCTCATTCATTTTAATGAATGTCAGCTTATCCACGCTGCCAGTGGATAGCCGTGTCCGCTTCTCAGTGACCACCCCACCTGCGGCACTGAAGACACGCTCTGACAGGACACTGGCAGGGGGGCAAGCCAGCACCTCCAGAGCGTACTGTGCCAGTTCTGGCCACTGGTCGAGCCTCGAGACCCAATAATGCATGGGGTCATCATCAGGGCGAATGGCATCCTGCACGCTGACTGACCCCATGTAGTCAGCCACCATATGCTCCACCCGCTGCTGGTGGTGGCTTTGGGTGCTGACTGGGCCTGCTGCTGGCCGTTGAGGCTCGAAAAAGCTCTTCCACACACCCATGAGATCTCCGCCCTTGCTGCTGCTGCTGCTGCTAGGCCCCCGTCTCTGCTGGGTGTGTGGAGTAGTGGAGGCCTGAGAAGTGTCAGACTGGGGGAAGGCCTCCACTAATTTTGAGCACAGAGCCTTCCTCAATTGACCCATCCTCCTCTCTCTCTGGCTGGGTACAAGGAACTCCCCCACCTTTCCCTTGTACCGTGGGTCAAGCAAAGTAGCCACCCAATAATCCTCCCGGTCTTTGATAGAACAGACCCGGGGATCACTTCGGAGGCAAGTCTGCATATGGGCAGCCATGTAAAAGAGGTGCCCACGACCAACCTTTTCTTGACTGCCCTCCAGATGCAGCAGGTCATCTGGCTCGACCTGCCCCTGCTCTGTACCCTCCCAGCCGCGGACAATAGCTGGGGTGGTTGGGTGGCATGTGCCCTGCTCCCCATGCTGCGCAGGCACCCAGTCCTCCTCTCCCTCATCCTCCTCATCGGGCACCATTTCCTCCTCAGCCCCCTCTGCCTGCCTACGGGGCCTACTCTCCTCCTCCTCCTCCTCAGGCACGTCACCCTCCTCTAGCAGCCCATCCAACGTGCGCTTGAGGAGGAACACCAGGGGTATGACATCACTAAGACACGCATTGTCCCTGCTAACAAAGCGTGTCGCCTGCTCAAAGGGGGCAAGTACTTGGCAGAGCTGCCTCATTTGCTGCCACTGCTCTGCACTAAAGTACCCCAAATCCGCCCCCTGAGTACCCCTGGCACTGTGCTCCAGCAGGTAATTGCTGACTGCCCAGCGCTGCTCTACGAGGCGCTCCACCATGTGCAGGGTGGAATTCCAGCGCGTCGGCAGGTCACAGATGAGCCGGTGGGGTGGCAGACTATGCTGCCGCTGCATCCGTGCCAAAGACGCGCTGGCGGTGGGGGACCTGCGAAAATGGGCACATACCCTACGTACCTTCTCCAGCATGTCACCCAACCCTTGGTAGCTCTTGAGGAAGCGCTGCACCACAAGGTTGAGGACATGTGCAAAGCAAGGCACGTGGGTCAGGTGCCCTAGGTGGATGGCGGCCAGCAGGTTGCGACCGTTGTCGCAAACAATGTAACCTGCTTGGAGCTGGCGGGGAGTGAACCACCGCTGCACCTGAGTCTGGAAGGCAGCCATGAGCTCAGGTGCAGTATGACTCCTCTCGCCCAGGGAGAGGAGTTGCAGCACAGCCTGACATCGCCTGTGCTGCACTGAAGCGTAGCTGCGGGGACGCTTCAGGGGTGGCTCATCCATAGTGGAGGAGGAGGAAGTGGACATGTGGGGCTTGCCCTGTACCCCACGGGGAGGCACCTGTAGCCTGAGGGGAGCGCCCCGGCTTGCACCCTCCCCAGCACTCATGAGGGTGACCCAGTGCGCTGTGTAGGTTATGTACCTCCCCTGCCCATGCCTGCTGGTCCACGTGTCAGTGGTGCAGTGCACCCTGCCGCCAACAGCATGATCCAGCGACAGGGACACATTATCCACCACCTGCTGGTGGAGGGCAGGGACGGCCTTCCTGGCAAAATAATGGTGGCTGGGGATCCGCCAGTTAGGGGCAGCGCAAGCCATCAGCTGTCGGAAGGGGGCTGCTTCGACTAGCTGATAGGGCAGCAGCTGCACTGCCAGAAGCTTTGCCAGGCAGCCATTAAGCCTCTGCACTTGGGGGTGGCTGGGGGAGAGAGGCGTCTTGCGGGTGAGGAACTGGGGGAGGGAAACCTGGCGGGACAGGGGCCGCATTGAGGAGGAGGAGGCTGCAGAAGAGGCTGAGCTACACAGTGGCTGCCTCCGACTGTGAGCCCCAGAATCCTCTTCCCTTGCTGCAGGGTCTGGGGAGCTAGCACCTCTTCCCTGAGGAATGGGAGGAGGTGGACAGGAAGCACCACTGCCACCCGGTGCCCTGCCACTTTGGTGCTGCTCCCACGTCATCCTGTGATGACGTTTCATATGGGAACTTAAAGCTGATGTTCCCATATGTGACCCTGCCTGCCCCCTTCGAACCTTCTGCCGGCAGAGCTGGCACACTGCTACTGCCTGGTCCTCTGCATGGCACGTGAAAAAAGCCCACACTGCTGAAGTGCGGGCCACTGCCTTGCCTGCTGTGGAGGGTTGGGGATGGTCCCCACCCGTACGCCCATAGGCTTTGGACCTAGGCGCAGTGCTGCCCTGTTGCCTGCCCCCCCTAGCAGTGGTCGGTGGAGCCGGCTCTTCATCCTCATCAACAACAAACAGTTCCCCCCCTGAACTGCTGCTGTTATCCTCTGGAGCCGGCTCCCAGGGTCTGTCCCTGTCATCATCCTCCCCCAGACCAGACCCTGCCTCATACATGGCATCAATACCCACATCCAGCATGCTGGTGTCTGACCCCACACCAGCAACTTGCTGCCCTGCCATAAGGGGACCCTGCCCAATATCCCCTACTGATGTGGGCTGTGACATGACCTCCTCCTCTTCATCAGACATGAATGCCCCCCCCATTCCTGCCTGATCATCAAAAAGATCCTGGGTGTCTGGGCCCAAGTCCACCTCAGGATCAAATAAGAGGGATGGGGTGTCATCCCACACTGAGCTAGCAGGTGATGCCACCTCCTGCCGCTCACTGGTGCCCGCTGCAGACGAGGTAGCCTGGGTCAGCCAGTCTACCACTGCCTCTGCCTGCTGCGAGCGTATGGGTCGCGAAGCAGTGGCAAAAAAATCTGGCACAGTCCTACGTGTGCCAGTTGCCCCACTGCGACCCAAAGCCACCTGCTGCTGTGGCATTTGCTGCTGCTGCTGCTGTTGTTGCGGCTGCTGCTGCTGTTGTTGTTGCAGCTGCTGCTGCTGTTGCAGCTGCTGCTGTTGTTGTTGCAGCTGCTGCTGTGATGGCAGCTGCTTTGATGGCAGCTTGTGCTGCCACTGATTTACAGTGCCCAGACTGGGCATGGCACATGGGCTGGGCTGTTGTGGGGTTGGATGCCGACGGCCAGCACCACGGCCTCTTCCTCGGCCACCCCTCCCTATCCCACCCTTCTTCCCACCACCACCACCACCAGCACCCCTCCCCCCTCTCCCACGGCCCGTCATATTGGGCAACTAAACTTAAAAAAAAATAAATATATATAAGGGGGGGTTTGGATATTTCGGGGAAGGAAAGGAGAAAAAAAATAAAACCCTCAACTAAATCCCCTCAGCAGAAGTGTGCACCCACAAGGAGTACACACACCAGCACAGACAAAGACAAAGACAGTTAGCCCTAAAAAGGGCTATTGGGTGGTGAGCAGGCAAGCAGAAGAGGGAAAACAGTAAACTGAAATCCACAACCTCCACTTGCACTGACTCAGAAAAAAAAAAAGCTCTCTACACAAACTCCACTAGCTAAATCACACACAAATCTCTCACTATCCTGCTCTCTCTACCTCTACCAGAAACGCCACGAGTAATGGCCGCCTCTGCAGCTCCTTATATAGCCAGTGGGATGGCTCAGGGATGGCTCACATCTTATTGGCTGCTGTGGGTGACGTTCAGTTTGTCGCGCGTCTTTTTGTTTTGACGCGCATTAGCGGCGTCGCGGCTCGTTGCGCGACGAAAATTTCGGCGCGCGGCGAAACGAGTCGCGTGGCGAATTTTTGGCGCAATTTCGCGAAAAATTCGCCCGCGGCGAAACGCAGAAATTCGCCGCGAATTTAACCATGGCGAATTTATTCGCCCATCCCTACTTATATATACAACGCAGTGTCTGTAGACATTGGGGCATATTGTTACAAGATCTGGTTTTAAAAGAGACCTTAGGCCAATTTGCTTCTTTTGTTTTTAGGAAAGGGAAATCGCTAGCATCTTGGCTCTCTCCTAGTTTATATCAATCCAAGGAATGTAATTCGGATTCAACCTGGTTACGGTACAAATGCACCTACAAATGTGGTCATAACAGATGCAAGGCATGCAATGTACTCAATGTCTCTTCAGTACATACACGGGCAAGGATTACATTATCAAACAATATTTTAATTGCCGCTCGAAGGTGGGTTGTTTACCTGGCTACCTGCACATGCAGAGCCCAGTATGTGGGCAAAACTACATGATGTGTGGGGGTCAGATTTTTGGAACATTTGTCGGCTGTTGAAAGGGGTGACACTAAATCAGCCATTGCTAAACATATAATAGAACAACACAATAAGGTATCTAGGGTGACTTTTCAAATAACGGACAGCCCAAGATACAATGGGGCAAATTCACTAATCGCCGAAGCGCCTAACGCTAGCGGCAATTCGCTAGCGTTGGGCATTTTCGTTAATTCGCAAATTCACTAACGAACGCTGGCGTAAATTCGCTAGTATTACTTCGCACCCTTACGCCTGGCGAATTTTCGCTACGGACGTAACTACGCAAATTCACTAACGCAGTGTACTAACGCAGTGTACTGAACGCTACCTTTTACGCTAGACTTCCTTCGCCACCTCAGACCAGGCGAAGCGCAATAGAGTAGATAGGGATTGCTTTAAAAAAAGTTCAAATTTTTTCTAAGTCCCAAAAAATGCTGGCGTTTTTTCTATATTATGGATGATAGGCTGAAAAAGATCGAAAAAATTTTTGGGGCTCCCCTCCTTCCCCCCTACATTTCCTAACTCATGGCAACTTAACTATACAGTGGGCACATGTGTAGGGCAAAAAAAAATTTTTATTTGATGTTTTGAAGGTTTCCCAGGCATTTGTAGTGATACTACGTATTCCTCCATTGAAATTTGAATTTGGCGCCGTATGCAAATTAACCATCGCTAGCGTTACTTCGCTTTGCTTAGCGAATCAACGCTAGTGCAACTTCGCAACCTTACGCTACCCCTGTGCGCAACTTCGGATTTTAGTGAATTTGCGGAGCGCTGGCGAAACTACGCCTGGCGAAGTGCGGCGAAGTCCGTGTCCTGAGCATTTGCCTCGGCCACTGTAGTATATTTGAGCCAGAGAGGGCTTAAGCTCTATAGTTTATCTGAGGCCTCAGGATTCCAGCGTAAGGTAAGTTGGAGAGGGGAGTGGTCAGAGAGGGATTGGGGTAGGTACCGGATTTGGTCAATTACAGGTAAGAGCTGCTGAGATACGAGGGCCAGATCTATCCTTGACAAGGTTTTGTGCTTTGGGGAGTGGCAGGAGAAGGTTCTTTGAAGTGGGTTTTTCCACCTCCAAGGGTGTAAGGCTTCTGCCCATGTGGTGAGCTTAGTAAAGGTGTGAGGGTCAGGGCTAAGTTTATCCAAAGATGGATTCAAGCAACAGTTAAAATCACCCAAAATACAAAGGGGGCTAGGTGGGAATTCAGAAAGTTTAGACACAATTAAATCTAGGATTGACCATTAGAATGGGTTGTTGGCAATAAGGTCTAAATGGAGTTTCAGTAGTTCAAATGGCATGCCTTTACGAACTATTATGGAGACCCCCCTCAAATGAGATGAAAAGGTAGCGTGAAAGTGCCATCCTACCCATGGTTTCTTAAATGCGAGAATTTTTAGCCCAGTGAGGTGTGTCTCCTGGAGGAGAAGAATAGAGGGAGATATTATCTCTTGAGATAATTAAACATTAAACTCCCTTTAAATTTGGAGTTGAAGCCCCTCACATTCCAAGAAAGCATCGATATATTAGCCATAGTGTAAAGTTGTAGGTATATGCCAAGCCAGAGGAAGTGTACGTCAAAGAGAAAAACATATAAATTACATCATGCTTAGCTACCATGCCTGCCAAAATAGAGTACATAGTCTGTGAAATACATTTATACACAAACCCAACATATATACATCCCCAACCCTCTCTACTCACCCCCCAAACTCGGGTGAGTCTATTACCCATAACAATCTAGAACTGTAGTGAGGGGGGGTTATCCCTAGACATCTGTTGAAAAACAGTCCCTTTTCGGGGGTCTAGGGTGGTTTTTGGCCTTAGTAACTGCCTGCTGATGGGCTCCGAGCTGAAATGTTGGCCAGTTGCCCCGTAGGAAAGGCCAGGTATAGCCCACACCATATGTTTTCCGGTCCAGGCCAGGGAGGAAAAAGAATGATACCATTAGGATATGAGCAGCATTATATAGATTGTAGGTTTGTAAGCTGGTTAACAAGCCCTTTAAGTGAGTTGCATCTCCGCTTTTGCAGCGAATTAATCATTTGTTTCAAATTAATTCTTATCTGGTTCTAAATTCTTCCATTTTTTAGTCTGTGTATTCTAGTGTAATAATGAATGAATTACATACTTATATACTTATGTAAATTATCTATAGGACATTAACTGTCAATTGTATGACATTTTGAGTGGTACAAGTCCCTTATTGAATCGCTACATGTGTTTAGCATAATATATATGTTCAGCACTGCAAGGGTTATTGTCTAGCACTGCAAGGGTTACTGTTTTTAGTGGGCGTGTTATTGTCTTTTCAAATGCTCACGTGGACTAAGTGAAAATTGCTGTTGAGGAAGTGGATTCTGTCCACGAAACGCGTCAATCGTTAGTTTGTTGGCTGCTCCATTCATGCTTTTTAAGATTTTCTAAATAAAGCAATGGTTTTACATACAGGTGCTCAGTGCATAGAGTGAGTAAATTAACACTTATGCAACAGTGAATGAACATATAGAATTTCTTATGTTAAACTCAAGCCTCTGTATTTCTGTAAAAATATGTTTAGTTTTCATAACCTATGCAATATATTTTACTCATAGACTAGTGCCTTTTTAGCTTGTTGGGGACAGAGCCACCTTTTCTTGTGTTTTGCTTTACTATTTTGTTTGTACCTGTATATGCATTACTATTATTACTACATAAGTATTCTTATGTCACAGCAGAAATTCAATGGAATCATATGTTTTCTACTTATCAAATTTATTTCAGATTTTACTTTTCACTTGTATTGACATCTGCTTCTTTTGCTCTCTTCCTAGTGATTTGGAGAAAATGGTTTTGTTACTCTATTAAAGGGTGCCATTTACTGTATTTAATGATACATTGCTGTAGATGTCGATAATGTTTCCCAGAGATAATCTTGTTCCAGAAGTCATTAGTTTTCTCAGCAAACCGTTTAGCATGTGTGGTATATTCTAGTTTGTTTTTCTGTGCCTAAAGCAGAGAATGTTAATCTTCAGCAAGACAAGGTTAATACTGTAAAGACAAATATTGCACAAGCTGAAAAATGCATGCTTGCTTCCTTGTTAACATGATGTCACAAACGGCAATGGCTGTTGAAATATAACATGCAGAATAAGATAAGATGATGGAAATAATCAGCAAAGTGCTGTGAGCTCTACCAGGTTATCCTGGAAAAAAGAATAAAATGAGTGCTTAATAGCTGCCCAACTGCAAATATAACTTTAGCACACGTGTAATAAATGAGTTTTATATTCTTCAAGAGGAAGGAGTTTGGTGCTAAATAGCACAGTCACTTTTTATCCTTTCCTCAGGGGCTCATATTCTAGCCTCATGCCAACCATGCCTACAGAGCAGATGCAGTAAAGCCCTAACATCATTGCTTTAAAGCTACAGTTGAAGAAATACAATACACTAGAAATTGTTGTTGAGAACTGCTATTTATATTTCCCAGAACAGCCAATTTGTCAACAGCAGCTTGTATTACTATATGGAAAAATAAGGTATTTTGTTGATAACCAACTGAGCATTTATAGAGAACACAATAAAAGTAAGGTCTGCTTTGAAAACATGCATATTATATGTTTCAGGAAACATCAAATTGGATACAAATATCATTAGATCACACAAACTCCTGCTTTGATCAAAGTGCAAACTGGGTCCCCTGATGTGGATGAAGGCCAAGCAATTGGTTTATTACAATAACTGTTTCCACCTGAGCTACCAGGTCTGCAGATGCCTGATATAACCATCAGTAGGATTATACGCTGATGAGATTTTATATTCTGAACAATTCCATGTAATGCAGTCAGACTGGATTTTAAGAAGATTAATGGTCTGCAGTTGAGTCAACAAACAAGCAGACTGGATACAAATGAGTATAGTGTGTATTATAAAGATGGAATTATTATAGGGTAGATATATCATATAAACCAGAACAAAATGATTCAAGTAGTTATGTATCTTACTCACCTAGTAGGGATCATACTGTATATACTGACAAAGTTTCTATATAGTATGGAGAATACTTTGCTAATATTTTATTGTGTGCTACTACTTTCTTTTCTTTTATTGTTGAAACAGAATTTATTTATCATGATGAATGCTAAAGCTGCAGTATTGTTTTATTATTGTAAAAAGATGCTTTGTGATCACTGTGGATTCTGCAGACGAACCATAGTACCTAGATGGACACAGAGTAAGGAATACAATGAATGGAATCATACCTAAATTTATTTTATAATGACGAGGAGATAATTTATCAAGAGGTTATATATCTATATATATATATATATATATATATATATATATATATATATATATATATATATAGTCAAATACAAGAGTCCTCTGCACTCAACCCATTATCAATATATTTAAGACAGAGACATTTTGTGCATACTGCTACTAAAAAACGCCTTACCCTTTAAACAACACAGGGATTGTTTGTCCATATATTGCAATATATTTAAGCTGGCCAACTACGTCAAAGTCATCCCATATCTGGCAAGTCCTATGCTCAATTTTATCTGATTCATTAAGAATTCAATTGCTTAATTATACATTTTACAAAGGGACTAGGTTTTACCTGCAACTTACTAGCTGCTTTCAAAGTAAACCTCCATACTTGGCTGCCCTTTTATTAGACACCATTCGCCCACCGACAAATCTTCTCTTCTTCGAGCGACTAATCTCTCTGTAATGCCTTCCTGACGCTAGAATGTGAATCATTGGCGGGGTGGCACTTGGATCACTTCATTTTTTGAAGTCGCCTGAAGTTTCCTCGCGTCCGGGAATTTACATTCTAGCTGGCGGGAAAGCATTTTGTCGAGATTAGTTGCCTGAAGAAGATGAGATTTGTCGCTGGTCGACTAATCTCCCCAAATAGCCATGTGTGCCACCATCCTTAGAAGTAGACCAGCCAGAAGAATAATGGTGTTTTATATCAGAGAAGGCTATGGGTAACTGGTATTTACTCAACTGAAAGTGTACAAAAGATTGTGTATTGGCCAAGACTGGACCAGGTAATGTTCTAGTGCTTCAAAACTTAGGATCTAGGTTTCTTTTTTGAAGATTATTCCCTATGAAGAAAAACAGGGATGGAATTCCAGGGATAATACACAGCAAGACAGAAAGCTTTCAAATAAGAGGTGGCAGCAGGTGTGGATGGTGTGAAAAGGTGGTGGCTCTGACAGAGGAAGAGGAACGGCCAGGAATGTACAATGAGACAAGTGAGGAAACATTGAGAGGAGTAGATGAGTGAAGAACTTTGAATGTTAGCAGATGGATTGGGTATGCTATCCTTTGCTTAACAGGCAGCCATTATAGAGATTTTACCAGGGAATGAACAGGTTCCCACATTGGATAGAGTAGGGGGATTCTTAAAAATGTATTGCAAGGGAGTGAGGTGAGGGTCTGGGACACAGGTTTAAACCAATACTTTGCCAATAATGCCTCAATTTAATCTCCATACAGAATTATTTTACTGAAATGGGAGTGGGAGGACTGTTTTGTGCAGAGCCCTAACTTTAAAGGGGTTGTTTACCTTCAAACAACTAGTTGTTTTCAGATAGATCACCAGAAATAACGACTTTTTCCAATTACTTTCTATTTTCTATGGGTCACCGTTTTTCTAATATTGAAGTGTAAAGTGTATTTTTTCACCTTCTAAAGCAGTTATTGAAGGGGGGGTCACTGACCCTGTAAACTGTTCTAAATTGATACATTTAGTTGATACATTTCTTGTCTTTGTCCCTGCTGAGCAGAATCTCTGGATTTCATTACAGGCAGCTGTTAGAATTGATACAATAGTTGCTGATACTCCAGAGATGCTGCTGAGAAATGTATCAACTGAATGTTGCAAAAACAGTTTAGAGTCTGCTCCTGAATTACTGAGCTGTCAGACTTGAAAAAGACTCTGGTGAACAATCTGAAAGCAGCTGAACTGAAAAAAGTGTTTGGAAGGTGAACAACCGCTTTACCTCAACTAAGGTTAGAATGCTGATTTTGAGCCAGACCAACATCAGTGGCCAATACTCTTGTGAGTGAATGGAAGCATTTCCAATCAACTATGTTCCAGCATATTGTGGAAAAAATGTTCATATTTGTGGAGGGTGAAAAGGTGGTGGCTCTGACAGGGGAAGAAGAGACGGCCAGGAACGTACAATGAGATAAGTGAGGAAACATTGATGTTATGTTATGCTCACGAGGATCCAATCCAGGTAAAAAAAGCTTGAAGCACAAAAAGAGACTGTTCTTAGCAGAAATTCAAGTTTGGCATAAATTGTCCCAACTAACTTGAAGATAATAATGTTCTGGGTCAGTTTTAATGGTTTGACACAATAGATTGCTATAAGAAGGGGTTGGATGATCCCAACATCAGTTGCCAATACTATTGTGAGTGAATGGAAGTAAATCCCACCAACTATGTTCAGCATATTGCGGAAAACTTTCCCAGAAGAGCAGAGGTTGTTATAGCAGCAAAGGCAGAATTAACTTCATATTTGTACCCTTGGTTTGAGACCAATACACCAATAAAGCAATGCTTAAATGACATTTAGATAAGCCAGAATTAGAATTTGCAGCTGGTTCTTATCTTCTCATCAAGCTTAATAAGTCTGGGAGAGTCTCATGTTGAGAATAACATTTATTAAAATATAGTTGAGTGGGCACAAAAGACAGGGACAATGAAGAGGAATGTAATTAGAAATTCATAATTGCTTTTTACCTAAAGCTTATAAAGCAGATAATAGGTTAGTTGTGTGATCCCGAGCTCATTCTGTATCATTGGGGGGTGGTTAATATGACAGACTCTTAATTAACCTAAATTGCGTTTTAAATGTTGCCTTGCAAATGCATTTTATCCTCAGCAATGTAAAATGATAACATGGGAACAGTTGGTTTTGATAAAGTGTAAAATTACACCTATAGTATGTATGTATGTATAGAGAAGCTTTTAGAAAACCAATATTTTAATAGTAAATGGATATTAGAAAATCTCACAAGCAAACAGTTACATGTTTTTACTTTGCTGGAGTACAGTGGCGTAACAAGAGCCCACCCCTCACACGCTAAATGAAAATCTTCAGGGGCCCAGGACACATAACTTCCCCCACATGCAAGCCTCGCTTCCCCAGAGCATGCTCTCGCAGAAGAGCAGTGGGAGGGGGAAATTCAGTGCTACAGAGGAAGCCTAACCCCATGGTCTTGACCCCCTGTTCCCAGGCCCACCCATGACTGTGAAGTCTGCTTCCTCTCTAGTTATGCAACTGCTTGAGCATTAGTGTTAGTTTAATTTTTATCTTTCATATAGAATCAATGTCTTAATAGTAAGTGCAATCTCAAGAAGAGCTTGCCTCCTTATTAAAGTGGACTTAAAATGAAAATAAGTATTTAACTGTAAGGACCATCTGGGATTTGAACACTTGGGACTGGGGTTGCTGGACTTTAAGTGCATAGTCGGTGCACTTACCAAGTGAGCCACTGGAGGCTCTTGGGGCTGGTCCTGATCCTGTTATAGTGATCCTGTATCTTGTTACGTTTCCAGTTGGTCTCCTCCCTTCTTGTTACCCTCATGTGTTTTGTGTTCTCTAAGGGCTGAGTCATTGAATGTATTCTGTTCCTGACCTAAACCTTGAATGTGTTTGAATCTGAATCTGTTTGGTTTTGTTCCTGAATCTGTTCCTGGATGTTCCAAGTTCCTGAATCTTTTTCCTGTGTTTTTGTTCCAGCTTTTCATTGCCTGCCTGGTAAAGACTTTATTTTTGACCTGTTCCTATTTTGCTTCAGTTCCATTAAATCCTGTATATTTCACCATGCCTGCTTCAAGTATTTGTGGCTTCCACCACACGCACTACCAAGTGTGAATTTAACTCCTGTTGCAGCGGTTTCCCGCTGTGAACGTTACATTAACGATGAGCAGATGGTGGTATATATTGAAGACAAGTTATTAGACCCCACTCCCCCAGTAATTCTTACCCCAGACTCATCTTCTTTAAAAAAAAAAAAAAAAAAAGACAACTGTGCTAACTGTACCAACTGTTTTGTAAAGTTATTTTTCTTAAACATTGTTAATGCAACCAATCAACCATTATAAATTAACTAGAAAGAAAGAAAAATCATTTAAATAATTAAGATAAAGATCAGGAAAAAAGAAAGAGGAGAATAGATAGAAAGGATGAGGCTGAAGGGAAGAAGATCAAAGTTAATGTTACTTTGTATTACAATGTAGTGCAATGTCCAAGTATTAACTTTTTATAGAACACGATTACTGTTAGTGTCAGGGTTTAGTACCTACAAGAGTCAAATATCAAGAAATGTATCTGTACATCCTCTCAAGATATAAGTAGTTTTGTAGAATGGTAAAATTGTATCGTTGAATAGACAGCACCACACATGAGGTATGTTGTTAAAAGGCCTTTATTCCAAAAGAGCTTGGTTCAGGACAGAAAAACAGCAGCTGCTTTTTTTCTGTCCTGAACCAAGCCCTTTTGGAATAAAGGCCTTTTAAGAATATACCTCATGTGTGGTGCTGTCTATTCATTGATTTCGTTTACAGAACAGGTGGAAGTGGCCAGTTCAGACTAACACCCTTAATCTAACATACCCTAAGGGTGAGTGCTGATTTCTAATCCAGATTGGTAAATGTTATAAACAGTTTCTTTCCATTCCTCTAGGGTGGGTATATCAGGCTTATTCCATTTAAATGTACCAAGTGTCCCAGGAATAGCGACTAGTATCGTTACAGTAGGAATAGCTAGTAGCGCCCCCTTGATACTGCCTTTTGTTCTCCTTTAATTGATAATGGCAATCCCAGAACCAACACACCAATGTCCAGACAGGGCAGTGGTTTCCAAACTGTTGCACTACCCCACTCGGGGGGCCCAGACTGAAGGGCTGTTTGGGTGAAATTATGTAGGGTGTAGGGTGAATACCTATGTGCTCCCCTACTTAAGCTGGCCATAGACGTGGCCACAGGGTTTTTGAACCTCTGCATCAAAGTAAGTGCAACCAGGCCCGGTTTTGTGGAAAGGCCACATAGGCCCGGGCCTAGGGTGGCAGGATTTTAGGGGGGCGGCCTGCTGTGCCAACCACACCCACATTGGTACAAAAACACTGGGGATGCACTGGAGATACAATTATTTTTTAAATCCCCATTGCTCCAGTCCAGATGAGGAAAATTTGCACAAATAAAGGGGGGGGGGCAAGGGCCGACAAACGGCAGTGGGCCTAGGGGCGCCCACAATGTAAATCCGGCCCTGAGTGCAACTGTCAACTGAATGAATGCAACTAGTTTTTTTTGCACCTAGGGAAAGTAAAAGAGCCCTCTGATGTTACTGTAAACTAACGGATAGAAGAAGATCAAATAGCTCCAGCTAGTATCTTTTACAATGCAATGCAGTTTATTTTACACTACATGTTTGGGGCCAAGCCCTTTATCAAATGGACAATTACACCCACATTTTACTTCATCATTCTTGGCACACCAAGTCTGTAAACAACATCTATAACTTTATTTATTTCTATTAAGTATGTCAGCTAATCAGATCATGCAGCTTTGTCTTGCACGGATCACCATTTGTACTATCACCATAAACTCTTGTGATTGACTATACAATATATAGTCAATATGGGTATTCAATATGTGTATATAAAACAAAATATACTAAATTCTCAGCTTAGGGTTTTGTGGAAAAAAAAATGGCCTTCCTATAATTTTGTAGTTTTCCTCTATTAATAACATTGCCTTCAAGCTACATTTTTTACTGGCCAGGTGAAAGCCATACTCTGTTCTCCTCAGAACTTTTTTTTAAAACTCATTGAACAAACAACTCACTTATGTCCACTTAATTCCTAACAACCACCTTGTTACTCTTTAGCTGGTCTTATCCAAGTGAGTAGCACATGGAAGATAAATGGTGACCCGGTAGATAGTACTTTGAGGGCCCACTTGATAGCATGACACTCCCTTTCTACAATGTTGTAGTTTTTCTCAGATGGGGTGAGTTTTGGCTCCTCATTAACTACTTGCAACAGGACAGTTCCTAATGCAATGCCTGAGGCATCTGGTTGTAGCACAAATTATCTCAATTTCTGGGGAAATCAATTCTGGTTAATCACAAAGAAATGCTTTCAACACCTGAAATGCCTTTTAGCTTTGGGTTTCCATTTGACCCTCACAGATTTATTACCCTATGTTAAGTCATATTAATGTGGAGTTTCTTAATCATCCAAAATCTAAGTTTAAAGTTAAATGTTCCTGTCTGTGGTGTTTCAGCTCAGTAATTCAGGTGCAGATTCTGAACTGTTACAATTTAGTTGATACATTTCTCAGCAGCATTTCTTGAATATTAGCAACTATTGTAACAAGTCTAACAGTTGCATATAATGAAACCCAGAGATTCTGCTCAGCAGGGACAAAGATAAGAAATTTATCAACTAAATGTATCCATTTAGAACAGTTTACAGGGTCGGCGACCCCCCCTCCAATAACTGCTTTAGGTGAAAGGTGAAAAAATACACTTTACACTTCAATATTAGAAAAACGGTGACCCATAGAAAATAGAAAGTCATTGGAAAATGGTGATCTATCTGAAAACGAGTTGTTTGAATGTGAACCACCCCTTTAACTTCCCCATGTATATAAATCACTCCCATCCAGTGTCCTTTTAGTTTACCATGGTCTACAAAAAACCTACATGGTTAGCGTGAACTAGACTTACTAGAACTAGACCACATTGCCAGTCTATCAAAGCGTTAACACTGCAAAACTGCTGTGCAGATAATGAATGTGGCCCGGTTGCACCCTCCATTGGTTCAATAGAAACGGGTCAGTTCTCATAAGTACCTCTTTCTCCTCTTTATTTAAAGGAACAGTCTTTTTCGTTGTTTAAGGCATCTTACTATTCCTCTGTCTGGAGTGTCCTGTAAATGCATCTTGGAGTAATTCCTCCATAGCGTTGTGTCTTTCCACCAAGCATATCAACTGTTCTATTTGTTTTATGTCTCTTTGCCCAACCCAACACTGGATCTTTGCAGGAAGAGATGTGATGTACAGTATTCACCAAATGACACTCTCTCCACAATCACTGCAGGTGTTGGTTCCTCTGGGTATAGCCATTTCATTACCAGGTGACTAGGATCATACATTTTTGAATTTGCTGGCAGTTCAGTAGAAAAAGACTAATTATAAACACGCTGTAAACTCCTAGCCAGGACAGGATCTTAGCTTTCAGTTTACCATAATCCTTGGCATTCTGTTCACTAGGTCATCATAGACTATTTGTGGTTCCTCTTATAATATGATGCAACCACTTCGTCTCACTTCTCTATTGGTAGCCTTTCTCACTCTGCGGTTCTTTTGAACAATATTACCTAAGCCTTAGTATGAACTGCTTAGGTCAACTTCTGTAGAGAATTCTATACAGCTTTGTAAGCAGGTATTCATGCCTGGACCAGGGTAGCACCACCATGTGTTTTTTTTCAGCCATGACCAGAATATGTAAATGCATGCTAAAACCAAGCTTTGTATTGATTTAAACCTTCTGTAGTATATTGGATTCTTGCTGGACTTTTAACTCTCTTATTGGAGCGGGAGAACTTTAGGAAATCAGTCAGATACTCAGGGCCTATGCAGACATGCAGATCCAAGATCCCAGGGAATGTTTCCTTTTTTGTCCTGTAACTAATGTTATTGTGTATATATATATATATATATATATATATATATATATATATATATATATATATATATATATATATATATATATATATATATTTTTTAATATTTATATTAGTGAATAATGTAACACCAGTATAAGGATATTATAAGTCAAGCCAAGCAGTTCCATGACCATATAAAAGCACAAAGCTAAAGACCAAGTGCTTTTATACAGGTGGAATTCCAAGGTGACTTCCAACATCCTCATATTTTACAATAGGGCGACATTATTTATTATAATACACAAGTTTCACTTGTCATGAGAAATGACATCACTAAGCACCGTCATATATAATTTGCATATATATATGGAGAGAGTATATATATATATATAAAACAAACAAGGCAAAGTTGTGCTCCCCACTAATTTTTAAAACCATTAGGCGGGTGTGCAATGAGGCTGTGACCACAAAATACATATAGACAAATACAAGATTCCTCTGCACTCAACCCATTATCAATATATTTAAGACAGCGACATTTTGTGCATACTGCTACTAAAAAATGCCTTACCCTTTAAACAAAACAGGGATTGTTTGTCCATATATTGCAATATATTTAAACTGGCCAACTACGTCAAAGTCATCCCATATCTGGCCAGTCCTATGCAGTTGAGTGCAGAGGACCTCTTGTTTTTGTCTATATATATATATATATAAATGCTTTGGGTGTCCGCACTCGATCTCCAGTAGAACAAGGGGGAAAGATCAATGTTCATAATATGCAGTAGTAATGGATCAGCACACTCATTTTAGAAGTGAATAAAGTGTTTTTATTGGTAACACAGCATTGTTATCTGACCTTTCTCAAGGATGGTGTGTACATAATGCATCAAACTTTAAATAAATAAATTTAAAAGTTTGATACATTTTGTACCAATAAAAACACTTTATTCACTTCTAAAATGAGTGTGCTGATCCATTACTACTGTTTATATATATATATATATATATATATATATATATATATATATATATATATATATATATATATATACATACACACACACACATATAAATATATATATATATATATATATATATATATATATATATATATATATATATACACACATATATATATATATATATAAAATGGTCATCAGCATATACACTACATGCCTTTTATTTTCTAACTGACTGCAATTTACAGAAAGGTATTACACATACTTATTTTTATCTGTGGAATAAAACACTATTGTATTAAGTATTATACATGGAATATATAACTATGTATTTCAACACATAATTTTAATATTATTGATGATAATAATAATAAGAAGAAGAATGAACATTTAATAACGAAAACATTTTACTTCCTGAAGCAGACAAAATGTGAGCTACTGTAGATGGAAACACCTTATTTCACATTATTTATATTTACTCATTATAAATATAGACTCATATTTCACATTTCTCCTGCTTTGATGTCAAAATATTTTTACTGGAGCTCACTTTGATTTTAACAAGGATGTCAGCAGGATACAGAAGGCTGCCAGCACCTGGCAGTTGACAAATCTCAAATAACATAGTGAGTCAGAGAAAAATGTTTACACTTGTTTCACTACATTTAAAAGTAAGTACCAACCTCATCCTTATGGAACCATGGGTATCCTGCATATGAGTTTGTTTCTTTACTGACGATCAGTCTATCAATTATGCATTTGTCCATTCTAGTATATCAGTGGACATTTGGGTTTTCAGTTTATTCCCTGACTTGGCGATACAACCTTTGCTTAAAGGGACCCATTAATCCCTCAAGGTCACAGACACAGGGAAACTTTGGTTTATATTTTAAATAAATTTCAAATTATATAGTTGTGTTCAGAATAATAGCAGTGTGTTTAAAATAGTGAATGAAGCTCAAAATCCTTAAAATAGCGTTTATTTCCATATATACAAATGCATTGGGAACACTGCACATTCTATTCCAAATAAAAACATGTATCAATTTTGTGTTATTCCTTTACAGAAAGTGAAGAAAATATTATGCCGTTCCAAAACAAATGGTGTCTACATTCTTCTTTACAAACTCAAACATTCACTGTATCAACTGAAAAATGTTTCAAGAATTCCTTTGTATCACTGAACTAATATTTAGTTGTATAATCAGTGTTTCTGAGAACTGCTGAACATCTGTGTTACATGGAGTCCACCAACTTCTGGCACCTGTTACATTCCACAATTTTTTTGCATATCTTGGTTTTGCTCAGAAACAGCATTTTTGTCACCCCACAAGTTTTCTATTGGATTAAGGTCCAGGGATTGGGTTGGCCACTCCAGCGTCAATCGTGTTGATCTGTAACCAAGATGTTGCTCATTTACTGGTGTGTTTGGGGTCATTGTCTTGTTAAAACTGATCCACGATCCCTGGTATGTGATAAATAGGCCCAAAATGAGAAATATCATGCATATCATGTTGCTTGGACCACCAGGCTTCTCTGTCTTCACACTGTACTATGGCTTGAATTCAGTATTCGGGGGTCATCTGACAAACTGTCTGCAGTCCCTAGACCCAAAAAGAACAATCTTGCTTTCATCAGTCCACAAAATGTTGAGCCATTTCTCTTTAGGCTAGTCAATGGGTTATTTGGCAGGTTGTAACCTCTTCAGCACATCTTTTTTTTGTGGGGGCTTCTTGCCAATAGCTTGGCTTCACATAAGAGTCTATTAATTGTAACAGTGCTCACAGGTAACTCTAGACCTTCTTTGATCTTCCTGGAGCTGATCAATGGCTGAGTCTTTGCCATTTTGGCTATTCTTCTATCCATTCAAATTGTAGTTTTCTGTTTTCTTTCACATCTTTCAGGTTTTGGTTGCTGTTAAAAGCATCTGAGATCATTTAAGCTGAGCAGACTATCATTTTCTGCACTTCTTTATATGTTTTCCCCTCTCCAATCAACTTTTTAATCAAAGTACTTTGTCCTTTTGAACAATGTCTGGAACAACACATTTTACTCAGATTTCAGAGAGAAATGCACTTCAGCCATCGGGGGGGCACAGGGGGTACAACTGTACCGGACCCATGCCTGAAGGGGGGCCCGGCTGTGCTGCAGTTTTTGAAATAGCCGGGCCCCCTTGGCATCGCCAAAGCCGTGCCGCCTCTTCGTAAGTCCTGCTGAAACACCGAAGGCCTGAACTCATGAAAAGAGCCGAACTGCCGACGATCCAAAGCCGCAAAAAGACCCGAAGTGATGAAAAGAGCCAAACTTGAAGTCCTGGAGCCACGAATTCAGTTGTACTGAACACCAATGTGTTTTTTGTTTTTTTTTTTTAAATCCTAGACACCAATGTATTATTGTAATACTTTACAGGCCCCTGCCACAAATGTTTCTTTTTCACAGAATGAATGACCTCACTAATTGAACTCCCCACTTATATTATTTGGAACAAGCCTCAATTAATGATTCAATTACACAGAATCAGCAGCATGCATGTCATGACTGTTGAGTTTGTTGGTTTTCTATTACTCTACTACACCTACTAGTAAATTATTTGCCACAAAGAGATATAATTTCTACCTAAAACAGTGATTAATCAGGTAAGTGATGTTGGACTTCTGTTATTCTGAACACAACTGTATGTTGTGAATGTGTATGATAGATGTAGCATGTGTATGATAAAAAAAAGTGAACCAAGCAAAAATGAGTTCATGATTTAAAAGGCACTAGAAGCTCTGTTCTTTAATCTGTCATTTTACCATATTATTATCCAGCATGGTAGAGGAGTTGCCCCAGATAATGACATACATAACCAGTTACTGTATAGATAGGTGGGTGGAGGGGTACTCTGTAGGCAAGGAATGGCTGTGCTGACTGCCCTAGTTATTGTTCAGGTTACAGAGTGTGTCCCCATGTCAGGTGCAGGTTTAATAATTATACAATTGGTTACAAATTGGCTGCTGCTGTGTGGTAGAGAGGTGTAAGGTCCCTGCTGTGTCAGCGTTGCGCCCTGGTCGGTGTGGTCGCAGGTGCAGTAATCAGGCAACTGATGTGCGCCTGCGCGCCGCATCGAATGCGGGCGACGGACGCCGGCGCGGAGGCGCGGGCGACGGTCGCTGGCGCCGGGGTGTGCGCGACGCAACGGACGCGCGCGACGTAGCGGACGCGCGCGACGTAACGGACGCGCGCGACGGACGCACGTAACGGACGCGGTCTGATGACGTCAGTTGGCGCCAAACTAGCGCTATTTAAACCTGCTCCAGTCTCTGCTCTGTGCCTGGTTATTAGGTTTATAACTGAAACCCTAGCGTTGATACCTTCCTGTCGATATTGTGTTTGACCCCTGCCTGTTCCTGGACTCTGATTCTTGCTTGTTGCCTAGACCTTCTGCCTGTTTACCGTTGACGATTCTCGCTGCCTGCCTTGACCCGGATATCCTGACTACGCCTTGCCTGATCCTTCTGTACCTCGTTTAGTCTCACTGGCTACTCTCCACACCCCTGCTCCCCGTTTCCAACCTCGGGTGAGTTAGCGGGTGTGTGAGGCGCTTGTGGTTCATTGTCTTCTGTTCCTACTCCTTCTACGTCTGGATCATACTGGTAAGCCTGACACTATAACCAGGCCATGGATCCAGCTGAAGGGGCTTCACCGCTTACCGTACTCATCCAACAGATGTCGGAATTGACACAAGCAGTGAGGGAGCTTCAGAGCGGATATACCCAGATGCAATCCCAGCTGAGGGCCCAACCATCCACCGCAAGCCAATCCACTGTAGCTGCTACCACTTCTGTTGGTCCCACTGAGGTACAAGTTCTCACCTCCGAAATCTCGGAACCTAAAGTTGCTTTTCCCGAAAAATTCTCTGGGGATCGGAAAGCCTTCCGTAATTTCAGGAGCAGCTGCAAACTCCTTTTTTCTCTGAAACCTCACACATACCCCGATGAGAACACACGAGTAGGGGTTATTATTACTTTTCTGTCCGGAGAACCCCAGACCTGGGCCTTTCGTTTAATGGATCGACGGAGCCCTGTATTAGCTTCTGTGGACACTTTTTTTGATGCCATGGCGATTCTCTATGACGACCCTCATAGAGTCTCCACCGCTGAAGCCGCCCTTCATGCTCTCAAACAGGGAACTCGTCCTGCGGAGGACTATACGCTTGAGTTCCGGCAATGGTCCGAAGATACGGATTGGAATCCTGCGGCCCTTAAGCACCAATATCGTTTGGGTCTTTTCCCTGAACTGAAAAACGAGCTCGCTCGTACAGGAATTCCAGACACGCTGGAGGGTCTCATCACTCTTGCCATTCAGCTCGACCAGAGACTCAGAGAGCGCAGAGAAGAGGAGAAAGCCGAAAAGGCTGGCCTGATACCTCATACCTGGGTTGTACCTACCGCCCCTCCTCCAGTCCAAGTACCTTTTCCCTTGCCTTCCTCTGCTTCAGATTCGTCCTCGGAACCGATGCAAATTGGAGCCATCAGGTCTGCCCTCACTGCGGAAGAACGCCTTCGTCGCCGCAGATTAAACCTTTGCCTCTACTGTGGCCAGGCCGGTCACTTACTAAGGAGCTGCCCAACCCGTCCTACGGGTAAAGACTTTTTTAGTAAAGACTTAAAATGTTGTAACAAACCAGTACCTTTACTGACAGTCTCTCTCTTTCTGCAGTGGGGAAGTCAAACAGCAAAACTCCAAGCCATCCTTGATTCCGGAGCAAGTGGCTGTTTCATGGACAGTACGATCGTTTCCCAACTCCAGATTCCTCTCCAACCTAAGAAGAATCCCATTTCCCTTCGGGTGGCTGATGGTTCCTTAATTACTTCGGGCCCAGTGGTGCAAGAAACCATTCCTCTTTTTGTTTCCCTCAATAAAAAGCATTCGGAAATGATGAATTTAGATGTGGTCACGTCTCCTCTTTTTCCTGTCATTTTGGGGTTGCCATGGTTACAAAAACATAATCCATCCATCAATTGGGCCACAGGGGAAATAACCTTTCTTTCGCAATTTTGTCAATCTAAATGTAGATTCGAAAGTTATCCTTCTTCTAGTCAAGTTTGTTCGTTATCCTCCTCATCCGAAGTTCTTCAAATTCTTCCTCAAAGCTATCGGGAGTTCGCAGATGTGTTCAACAAGAAAGGTGCCGATTCTCTACCCCCTCATCGCATCTATGATTGCCCAATTAATCTTTTGCCCGGTTCCCAAGTACCCTTTGGTCGTATTTACCCGTTGTCCGAACCAGAACTAGCTGAACTTCGCTCATATCTTGATGAAAATTTGGCCAAAGGTTTTATTCGTCAATCTTCTTCTCCAGCCGGGGCAGGGATATTCTTTGTCGAAAAGAAAGATCACTCATTAAGACCCTGTATTGATTATAGAGACTTGAACAAAATAACGATCAAAAACCGATATCCTCTTCCTTTAATTCCAGAGTTATTCCAACGCTTAACGGAGGCCAAGATTTTTCTAAGTTGGATCTGAGGGGAGCATATAACCTGGTCAGGATACGTGAGGGAGATGAGTGGAAGACGGCGTTTCTTACTCGCTACGGCCACTTCGAATATCTGGTGATGCCGTTCGGCCTTTGCAACGCTCCCGCAACATTCCAGCATTTTGTCAATGACATTTTTCGGGACTTTCTTGACATTTTTGTTATAATTTATCTGGATGACATTTTAATTTTTTCTAGTTCCTTAGATGAACACAGGATCCATATGAGGAGGGTTCTTGCTCGCCTTCGCACTCACCAACTCTATGCCAAAATTGAAAAGTGCATTTTTGAGCAGTCCTCTGTTGAATTTCTAGGATTCTTTATTTCTCCTCTAGGCATCCAGATGGATTCAAAGAAGATCTCGGCAATCCTCGACTGGCCAGCTCCCACATCCAGGAAGGCAGTTCAACGCTTTATTGGTTTCGCAAACTTCTACAGGAAGTTTATTAGAGGTTTCTCTCAGACTATTCTACCAATAACAGAGCTGACTCGCATGAATAAGAAATTTTTTTGGTCCTCTCAAGCCCAAGTATCTTTCGAAAACTTAAAGAAACTTTTCACATCAGCTCCTATCCTTTGTCATCCTGATTTATCCTTACCATTTGTTCTGGAAGTCGATGCCTCTGAAGTTGCGGTGGGCGCTGTTTTGTCCCAAAGATCTGGGATCCAAGAGGAGCTCCATCCAGTAGCTTTTTTTTCCCGTAAAATGGCAAAATGTGAATGCAATTACGATGTGGCCGATCGGGAACTACTCGCTATTAAACTGGCACTGGAGGAGTGGCGGTATCTTCTGGAAGGTTCCAAGCACCCTATTCTTATCTTCACCGACCACAGAAACTTGGAGTACCTTCGTTCCGCCAAGAGACTGAGACCAAGACAAGCGAGGTGGGCTCTTTTCTTCATGAGGTTTAATTTCCACCTTACCTATCGGCCTGGATCTAAGAATACTAAAGCCGACGCCTTATCCCGTATGTTTACCCTCGATGACGAAATACCTTCTTCTCCTGAAACCATCCTGAAATCCAACAATTTCCTTTTACTACAGCCGACCCTTCTTAAACAGATCCAGAACGCTTCCAAGTCCATCATGGAACCAGCCCTCGTTCCTAAGGGAGGATTTCTTCTTCTAAAGGACAAGATTTTTGTTCCTGAGGAGATGCGGTTGGAGGTTCTTAAAAGTATACACGACTCCAAATTGGCCGGACATCCAGGGGTCAAGAAGACTATTATCGCAGCTAAAAGATCGTTCTCTTGGCCAGGATTAGCCAAAGATTGCTTCCAATTCGTTTCTTCATGTGAAATTTGTGCCAGATCTAAAGACTCTCATTCTAAACCCTTTGGCCTTCTTCAACCCCTTCCTGTCCCTTCCCGTCCCTGGAGCTCTGTTTCGTTGGACTTTATCTCGGAATTACCACAGTCTGATGGATGTTCTACCATAGTGGTATTTATTGACCGTTTGACCAAGATGGCTCATTTCAAGTCCTTGCCCAAGCTCCCTTCCGCTTCCGAAACTGCAGACGTTTTTATCAAGGAAGTTGTTAGGCTCCATGGTCTTCCGCAGGAGGTGATATCGGATCGAGGCCCACAATTCACATCTCAGTTCTGGAAAACCTTGTGTGGCGCCCTTCAAATTTCTGTTTCCCTTTCTTCAGCCTTTCATCCTCAATCCAACGGCCAGACGGAACGAACCAACCAGACTTTAGAACAATATCTGAGGTGCTACTCTTCTCATCTTCAAGACAACTGGGCAAACCTTCTACCTCTTGCTGAATTCGCTTACAATAATGCTCACCATTCATCCATTAACCAGTCTCCTTTCTTTGCTAATTATGGTCTCCACCCTTTAACCTTTCCTTCTTCTATAGTGGCTGATATTCTGGTTCCCGCAGTTCAAGACCGCCTCAACTTCCTAACAGACAATTTTCGGAAACTGCAAGAGAACATGTCCAAGGCCCAGAAGAATTTCAAGTTATACGCTGATCGGAGACGGAATAAAGACCCAGAGTTCAAGGTGGGTGATCGAGTCTGGTTGTCTACTATTAATCTTAAGTTATCTTCTCCCAGCAGGAAGCTCGGCCAACGTTTCCTGGGTCCTTTTTCTATTGTTCGTCAAATTAATCCTGTGGCCTTTCAGTTAAAGCTTCCTGCTTCTTGGCGTATTCATCCGGTGTTCCATTCGGCTCTCCTGAAATCTGCTTCCACCTTCCAGTTTCCAGGTCGTACGACTCCTCCTCCTCTCCCAGTTCTAGTGGATAATCAAGAGGAATTCGAGGTCGAAAAAATTCTGGACTCTCGTATTAGAGGCAGGCAAGTACAATACTTGGTGGGATGGAAGGGCTATGGCCCTGAAGAGAATTCCTGGGAGCCAGTCAAGAACATTCACGCTCCAGATCTGTTGAAAAAATTTCACGAAGAGCATCCTAACAAGACCGCTGGTTGTCGTGTCCTGAGGCCACTCCTTGATGGGGGGCAATGTAAGGTCCCTGCTGTGTCAGCGTTGCGCCCTGGTCGGTGTGGTCGCAGGTGCAGTAATCAGGCAACTGATGTGCGCCTGCGCGCCGCATCGAATGCGGGCGACGGACGCCGGCGCGGAGGCGCGGGCGACGGTCGCTGGCGCCGGGGTGTGCGCGACGCAACGGACGCGCGCGACGTAGCGGACGCGCGCGACGTAACGGACGCGCGCGACGGACGCACGTAACGGACGCGGTCTGATGACGTCAGTTGGCGCCAAACTAGCGCTATTTAAACCTGCTCCAGTCTCTGCTCTGTGCCTGGTTATTAGGTTTATAACTGAAACCCTAGCGTTGATACCTTCCTGTCGATATTGTGTTTGACCCCTGCCTGTTCCTGGACTCTGATTCTTGCTTGTTGCCTAGACCTTCTGCCTGTTTACCGTTGACGATTCTCGCTGCCTGCCTTGACCCGGATATCCTGACTACGCCTTGCCTGATCCTTCTGTACCTCGTTTAGTCTCACTGGCTACTCTCCACACCCCTGCTCCCCGTTTCCAACCTCGGGTGAGTTAGCGGGTGTGTGAGGCGCTTGTGGTTCATTGTCTTCTGTTCCTACTCCTTCTACGTCTGGATCATACTGGTAAGCCTGACAGAGAGGGATGTTTTGGAAAAGTGTAAAAAAAAAACAATTAAAGCTTTGTCTATATCCAAATAATGACATAAAGCAGTTACAGGGTAACTGGTGCTTACAGAATTGAAAAGAAAAGTACTACGTAACTTACATGCACTCAATCCCACTGGTACAAAACCTGCTCTTTTTACAGGATGTTTTTAACCTTTTGCTGCCATCTAGTGGTCTCATGCTGCCAGCTAAGGTTTGTGGGTTTAAGGTATATTTTTCTCCACAATCTTTGAGCAGCTGATGGGGTTGCTCCAAATAAAACTGGTAATGCCCATTTACCATTTATGGGAAAATGCTCCAAAATGGGCTCAAAGCACCTGTAGCATTGCATACATTTATGCGTGCTGCATATCAGGATACCCTTAAAGGAGAACTAAACCCTAAAAATCAATATGGCTAAAAATCCCATATTGTATATAATGAATACAGTATATATTGAATTTATTGCACCAGCCTAAAATTTCTGCTTGTCAATAGCAGCAATGAACCAGGACTTCAAACTTGTCACAGGGGGTCACCATCTTGGAAAGTGGCTGCAACACTCACATGCTCAGTGGGCTCCAGGGCCGGATTTATATAGTGGGCACCCCTAGGCCCACTGCCATTCGTCACCCCTATCCCCTCCTCTTCATTCCTGCACATGCACTAATTTTCATCATCTGGTCAGGAGCAATGGGGATTGGCGCACCGGAAATTTAAAAAACTATTGTATCCCATGAGCATCCCGAGAGCTTCCAAACCAATGTGGATGTGGTTGGGCAGCATGCCGCTCCCCTAAAATCCTGCAGCCCTAAGCTGAAGCCTTTACACAAATCCAGGCCTGGTGGGCTCTGAGCAGCTGATGAGAAGCTAACCTTAGTGGTCGTTCCAGATTACCAAGCAGAAAATTAGGTTGGCCCGTAATACAGTATAAGCTGATGCTACGAGGCTGATTATTAAATTCTGATGCTAGTTGCACTGGTTTCTGTGCTGCCATGTAGTAATTATCTGTATTAATTACTAATCAGCCTTGTATTGTGACATTTCTATTCTATGTGTACTGTATATTGTGAGTTGGACCCTAAGCTCAGTGACAGCAGCACAGAGCATGTGCAGTGAATCAGCAGAAAAGAAGATGGGGAGCTACTGGGGCGTCTTCAGAGACACAGATCTTTACTGCTAAAGGGTTGGGGTTGCCTTGGCTGGTACAGAAGCCCAAAACATAATGTACAACATATCTAGCCTACTTCTTTAGTTAAGCTTTAGTTCTCCTTTAAACCCCACTAGCTTTTGCAGCATTCAGACAAAGAAGTAGCAGAAGTCAAACACACAGAAAACCCTGTACTTATCAGCTGCCTATGGTACCTGTGAAGTATAGGGCTGTACAGTGCCTGACTGCTCTAAACTTGTACTGTATTCTTACTCTGGCACAAGTTGTACAGACTATTGTCACACATGCTAATTCTTCGGTCCTAAAGGGTGCAGTTGTGAGACCCTTACAGCTCTTGAACATAAGACAATGGTAAATGAACCCTAATACTTTTGATCACTGATGCTGTGCAGCTATGCCCCTTTATACCCAATTCAAACTCTCCATTTCTCTCTGGTTTCTAACTACCGGGTGCGAGCACAGAGGCTGATGTGCGGTAGCCCCCCTGACCCATGAACTAAAGTTCATTGGACGCCAGTAAGGCAGCAGCAGGTGGACAGCCAACTGCAACAAGGGGTGTCTGGTGTACACAAGGCTTGGTGGGATGATTTTTGGTGGGGTGGGCCAGTTGGTCTTTGGTATGTCACTGCGGATTTCTATTTACAATGTGAGTTTGTGTGTGTAAATTAAAAACACTCTAACATAGGGAAAACAAATCATAATATAAATCTACACATTTTCATCTTAAAAGGCACCTAAGATACATCTCTGTTGTTGCAAGTACAGTAAATAGGATTTGCGTTGAAAATGTATTCTACCTAGGCTTTCAATTAAAAAATACATATACTACATACATATATATTATTTCCTTTATAAAGCATTAACAGATCGTTTTATTTTCCTTAATAACCTTACCCCTGTAAATCAGGAGAAATAACGTTTGTCCTGCTTAGTTCAAGAAAAGAAAAACTTCTGCTAAATTTGGCTCAGCATGAGTTGAAAACTAGTTATAGTCCCCCTGCAGGCACTATGTAGCAATTGTATGTAGTAATTAAACCCCTAAATGTATGGTTTAAAGATACATTTATCTTTTGTTAAATAAAAGATTATTAGACATTTACCTTTTGTTAAATAAAAGTTTATTAGACATGTTGAAAAAAAGAAAAAAAAAAAGGCAACTTCACATTTAGTATTAAAAAACAAAACAAAAACGCTTATATAGGAAGCTTTGTGCGCTACATGTACATAGAAAAAGAAATCTTTTGAATCTTGAGTGAATGCTGTAGGATAGCTTCTTTTGGCTGTATCACTGAAATAAATAAACAGTCTTGTCCATGATTTTCTTGTAAAGGCCAGTGACCAACAGAAACCATTTGGAGAAATGTTCGGTTTCTCTTACTCTGCAGTGTTTGAACCGGTGTCTATAAAAAATAATTCAATTGAACAGATGAAATTGTCATAATAAAGAAAGGTATTCACAACTGCAACTTTCCCCATTGACGTTGCACATATTTATAAACATTAATATATTTATCACAAGTTACACCTCCCACGTGTTATAACTTCCAAGGAATTACACTGAAACAGGACAAAATGGCGGTACTCTAAAGGAAAGATCACTGCCTGGCTTGTCTTTTTAAGTGAATGGCATCCTGGCTGGGAAAAAACTATATGGCAAGTGTAACAAATTAACACCTGCCAGTATTTTAGGCTTTTCTTATCCAGAATCAAAGGTGCCATTATTCTATAAAATAAATAAATATATATTAAATAAAAAGATAAAACTGACTTACTTTTTCCATCACAAGCGACAATTTTAACTTTATCCACCTTCACTAGGTCAGTGACCTCTCTGAACTCAACGTCGTTCAACACAAAGGTCCAGACGTTATCACAAAACCTATAGGTATTTAAGGATCCCTACAAAATAAAGTAAATGTCAGTTCTAATTTTCTTTTCATTACAGAAGCAATCACCAGACTCATAGAACCTCTCCCTGTAAATGTTTGAAGTAGCCAGCAGGAGGTATAATGAAACTAAAGCTGCCATACATGATCAGTTGGCTTGGCCACTCTGCCCCATTTGGCCACCACTTCTCCACAAAAGCTCATGTGTGTATTGTGTCTTGTTGCCTTTTGAGTCCCTAGCTGTATTTAGGAACATCAACTACTAGAAGGTTATTTATTAAAGTCCGAATGCAAAAAACTCAAAAATTCTATTTTCTTTTACTATAAAATCCGATTTTTAGTGGAAAAAATAAACTTGAATTTTTCATGATTTATTATACTCCAAGGATGGAAAAAGTCAGAATCCAAAAATACTCCATCTCCAAGCTGTCGGGGTACTGTATAAGTCAATGGCAAAGGTCCCATTTCACAGATATCATGGTCTGCGCTGAGTTTCGGCCAAAAATCCGAAAAAAACAGGGGTTTCAATAGATTACACAAAAAAAAGCCTTTTGGGGCATAAAACCTGTTTTTTTTCCCCACAAAAACCCAAATTTTTTTCTGAACCAATTTTATAGAGCTTTTTTCGAACCAATTTATAGTTTTTTTGCAAACATTAGTTTTTATTTGCCGAACCGATTTTATCGATTTTTTTTCTAAACTGATTTTATCGAAACTTTTTCCAAACCAATTCAATGGAGTTTTTTCAGTGATAATTAATGTAAAATTGTGGATTCTAGTTTGGGCTTTTTTTTTTTTACTTAAAAAAATCAGATTTTGAAATATGAACGCCTTACTGTTTATGCATGCTCATTTTAATTATGTCCTGGTGGAAAAGGAGGGAGAGGAGACAAATAACCAACTTTTACCTCTGTCTTAGGCCACATATCCTGGGACAAATATTGGCATGGCAGTTATTGTATGGAGAAAGTGCTAAGTGACCTTTCTGTGGCTTAAGCTCCCCATAGACGCAACGATTCTTCTTGCCGAATGACCGATTTTAGGGAAGTCCGACCAATCCTTCAAAATTATCGTGCGGTTAGTGGGATTCAAACGATCGTACATCTTACGATTTTTCCGCCAGGTCAAAAAATCTTTGTCGGTCTCAGTCAGGGGTGCTTCGCCAATGAGGCGAGTTGAGGCTGTTGCCTCAGGCGGCAGCACCCCACCAGGTACCAGGGGCAGCAAAAATGCTGCTCCTGGTACTTTAAGAGCGAATTTCCGGGGGAGGGGGGGCAGCAGCAACTGCTGCTGCCTCAGGCGGCGGAGGGGCCAGGATCGCCCCTGGTCCCAGTGCAATCTATCTATGTTTGCAGGGCCAAGCAGGCAGCTCCCCTTTGTTTTCCTGGCAAATTGGTCTTTTTAGTTGATGGTAAATTCGTACGATCGTATGATTGTTCTGAGAAGATCGTGGTCTCACGATCAGGATCTGATCTTTTAAAAATCTCAACATCTATGGCCAGCTTAAGTGTCCTTGCTTTTAATAACACCAATTAGGACCACTCCAACTCACCACCACTTGCTTTTAATAACTTGTAAAGAAGGCTTACAGAATACATATAAAACAGAAGACAGACAGAAAAGATATAACTAAAAACAAGCTGAATGTATAAACCCCTTAGTAGATAACACTATAAATTCTCTTATTTGTTGACCTCTGTATTGTCATTGTGTTTTGCCTTCAGGTTGCCACTCAACCCATAAACTTGGGTCCTCACAGAGGGAACAGGCTCGAGTCACAGGCTAGAAATCTAATTGTGTGTTTGTGTGAATGTGAAAAAGGTAATGATTGTAAACTGGTTCCTACATGGGGTTCAACAAAGCTGCAGAATATGTTGACACTAAAAATACATAATATCTTTAAAGCTCTGGACTGTAAGTGAAATTTAAAGAGGACGAAGAGTCGAAATATGCCGCTGTTCCCCTTGTTGTGAGGAAAGCTGTTGTAAAAGTGCTTGGACTGCCAGTCAATATTAAAGCAATAAGGAAATATATAAAAAGAAAACACAATTACTGATCATCCAGCAGCCATCCTGAGACAACAGCAACCTAAAAGCAATGTGTGAAAATGTTCTGATGGGTGTACAATGCAAAGCTGTGTGTTTTATCATACAGAACTCACCCATCACACCCTTTAACCCAGTCTACTCTGAAATGTCCTGTATCTGAATTTCCAACAAGCATCTTGTCCGAAGAGCTTTCAACACTTTAAGACGGAGGCCAACCCATGAACAATGTCAGTCAAATCTCTACTGCTGCACTTGTGTTTTAGATAAGTTTAGCATATAACCCTTACCCTGAAGTTGACTCTGTTTCTGACCCGTTGTGCCAATGCTGAATTAATAGCCTTGTCAAACTGTAGCAAAACCTGAAGGGCTAGTTGAGGGTTGATCTGCTGAGACTGGAAATAAAAAATATTGACAGGTGGTTAAAAAAAAAAAAGAGAGAGAAGTATTTCTGAAAAAAGCATAAAGAAATAATGACAACTCCTAAGGCAAAAGACTATTTTTGTTAAGAAATTATTCACTAGAATTTCATAATATTTTAAGAATATGAAAACTAAATAATGGGGTCAAGAAGTTTGGAACTGCCCTGCTTTTTATACAGCTTTATTAATTTAAACCTATGAATGCAGCTCTGCATCATTCTGAGCTACTAAATGACTCTCTCTTTGTCAAATTTCACAAAATAGAACTCTATATAAAAAAACCCTATATAAATTAATATATAATTAAACAAAAAACTATATTTGGTAAAGTATTTGAAAAAATAAAAATCCAATAACATGTCTGCATGTGGCAAAATTAAGTGAATCCTTAGGATTATAATAATTTGAAGGTGAAATTAGAGTCTAGTGTTTTCCATCAATGGGATGGCAGGTGTGAGTGAGAGACCCTTTTTTATTTAAAAGTCTGATCAAACATATTTGTGGATGTGTATATGAATAAAGGAGGTGTCTGGGGACCTCAAAAAAAGAATAGTTGATGCCCATCATACTAGAAATGATTACAAGACTCTCTCTTTGTGGTGGAGTCCGAGTGTTTGGACTCCACCAATCAGACAGGTTGTGTACAAATTGAGAAGTGTTTGACCATCAAACAGAACTTGAACTGCTAGTTAAGCCAACCAAAGCCATACCTGTATTAGCTCATCCAAGCTTTCCTGAAGACTATTACCTAGTGTTGTATTCCTGTACAGTTGATAAGCCATGGCTAATGGAGGTCAATGCAATTGACCATTCACAGTTGTAATTTTTAATAGGCCAATACTGTCAACACTAAAAAAACAACACAAAACACAAGAAGTACATGTTAATCATTCAAGTTATTAACATGTTGTGTAAATATAAACTTTATTACAAAGTGCAGGCACACCTCACATGCAAAGTAGCACAATTAAACTTTGCTAAAATCATAGTAACATAGTAAGTCAGGTTGAAAAAAAGACACACGTCCGTCAAGTTCAACCTTTTAACTTGTTTTTAACCTGCCTGTCAGTTGATCCAGAGGAAGGCAAAAAAAAACCCATCTGAAGCCTCTCCAATTTGCCTCAGAGGGGGAAAAATTCCTTCCTGACTCCAAAATGGCAATCGGACCAGTCCCTGGATCATATTGTACTATGAGCTATCTCCCATAACCCTGTATTCCCTCACTTGCTAAAAAGCCATCCAACCCAATCTTTTTTTTTTCCTGTGCCTATGTTTGTTCAAAATGCAGATAATACTATAAACATGGAGTATGAATACATGCTTTCAAAGAACGAGGCTGTTGTCACAAGGTTAACAAGGACAAATGTTATAAAGACCTATTCTGAGATTATAAGCTCTTTTGTGCAGGGTCGTCTTTACCTCGTGTCAGTTACTGGTTGGGTTTTTGTATGTTCAATGTACATAACCAAGCCCGGACTGGCAATCTGTGGGTTCTGGCAAATGCCAGAGGGGCTGCTGTATGGTTCCATATAAAGTTACCATATAGTGGGCTGGTAGGGGGGCTATTTGGACCTCTGTTTACTTGGAATGGCAGGGCCTATTTTGACTCCCAGTCCAGGCCTGTACATAACTATTTATTGTTTGGGGCTGCGGAATGTGTTAGTGCTTTATAAATACACTATGATAATAATATATATATAATACACAAAAGCCATGAATATCCTGTAAATTATATCCTTATAAACGGTGAGTTCTGATGTCATCAGTTATAAACGGTGAGTAGTGATGTCATTTCTGTCACATGACTCACTGAAACTTGTGTATTATAATAAATAAAGTACCCCCAGTTGTAAAATATGAGGATATTATAAGTTACCGAGGAGTTCCATGACCTGTATAAAAACACTCGGCCTTCGGCCTCGTGTTTTTATATGGTCATGAAACTCCTCGGTAACTTATAATATCCTTATATTTTACAAGAGGGGGTACTTTATTCACTATATAATACACAAAAGCCATGAATATCCTGTAAATTATATCCTTATAAACGGTGAGTAGTGATGTCATCAGTTATAAACGGTGAGTTCTGATGTCATTTCTGTCACATGACTTACTAAAATTTGTGTATTATAATATATAAAGTACCCCCAGTTGTAAAATATGAGGATATTAGAAGTTACCTCGGAGTTCCATGACCTGTATAAAAACACTCGGCCTTCGGCCTCGTGTTTTTATATGGTCATGAAACTCCTCGGTAACTTATAATATCCTTATATTTTACAAGAGGGGGTACTTTATTCACTATATCTTTTCAAATGGTCTTCATTATTTGTTTTGCATGGGTTTTTGAATCATTAGCCTGAATTCTTACCAACATGCAGTTAGAAATGGTCTCTGGTAACCAGGTTCACCGACACTGCCATATAAATCAAAGAGACCTTGAAATGTCGTCATTCCCTTTTTGCATTGTTTATATCTCTTTTCAGAGGCTTTTCTATTCATATTCCATTTTGAATTAAAAATGCTGTGGTTGTTAGGATATTTAAGCCCTAGCAACCAGACAGGCGTTTCGATTCCATGCCTGAAAGCTGCACAACCATTATATATAAATAAAAAAAAAAAAGACTAGCTGCAATGTTCTTAAAATTGTAACGTGTATATAATATTAGAATTTGAGATATATATATATATATATACATATATATATATATATATATATACACACACACACACACTAGCAGACTCCCTGTTCATTGGGGGAGATAGAAGTCTCTATAGTTCTATAGTGAAAAGCAAAGCACTGCACCTATGGAGAATGAAAGGGAAAACTGGAAGCCGCAGCAGCCCACTGTCTGCAAGTCGTAAATTCTCGAACGCCATAAATCGTAGACAAGAAGGAATAAACACGACTCATTATTAGCACGAATGACATACAGGATAAAAGGAAAACGTAGGCATGTATGGAAGCCAGTGACACCAGGCTGAACTTAATAGAAACTGTCAGTATGTAGACGCGCCATTACCTAAACATGAGAAGAACTTGCGCTTATGACCAACCTGATAACAACGCCGCGTCCCTTCTGTTTTTAAAAAATGCCACACAAACCACACCAATAAACCTCTCACATGACTTCTTACCGATACCAGCTGCTCCAACTTCCTTTTTCCGGCAACAACCTCCGGAAATGAATCTAGACTTCCGTCGCGGGTCCGGGCGCTCATTGCGTGATAGAGGACACGTGACGAAGTATGTTCAACTGTGATTTGCCGCCAACAACAATGGTTGGTGCTGTGGGAGCTTGGCAGTCAATGGATTACTGCTTCCAAATGTTATAAATAAAGCTGGAGACACTTGAATTCGCGCAGTGAAAGTTCCAAGGCTAATACCAGTGTACTACCAGCTGTCATTTTTTTTCATACCTCCCAACTGTCCTTTTTTCGGAGGGACAGTGCCTCTTTGACAGCTCAACCTGCAGTCCCTCATTTATACTGGAAAGTCCCTATTTTCTCTGCACTGAACAGCCAGAAAAAGAAACAAAGTTTCTCACTTAATTGGCTTTTAGCAGAGAACCCAGCACAGCTAACAGATGCAAATAAGATACTTTGTAACAATTTTGAGACACAAAAAAACAGTTTAGATAAAAAGAATTATTTTCAAACTTTCATAACCTGCCAAATTTTGTAAAATGAACAGTGGCAGAACTACCGGGGGAGCAGGTGGTGCGAGCGGCAACTCAGGGTCGCCCCCGGCAGCGCGGCGCGCCACTGAAATTTGCGCTGTACGGAGGCAGGCGGGGGCACGGCTGCACGTCACGCACCAGGGCCCGCCCCCTTCTAGTTACGGTACTGAAAATGAACATGGTAATTAGGAGGCATGGCCACAGAAAGGGCGTGGTAAAAAAATTTGCTGCTCTATGTGCAAAAATTTTTTTGGTCCCTTTTTTTACTTCCAAAACGTTGGGAGGTATGTTCTAACACAGCTGAGAGTGATCAAAGTATTCTCTGCTAAACTACAGCACCTAAGGTTATTCATTTAATACAGGGCAAAGTTTATCTCAGTTCCCGCAGCACGTAACCACCAAGTTGATCTTTTATTTAAAGGGTAGTATATATACACACATTTTCAACATTAGTTTAATCAATGCGCTTGTATAGAACATACATTTCCCTATTGTTTTCACATAAGAAACATCTAAAGTGATCTCCAACCAGTGGCTTGCCAGCAGGGTCAGACTGGGGAGCTAGGGGCCCACCAGGGCTACTGACCCAGGGCCTCCCTCCGGCCCCGCTGCTTCTCCGACGTGCAGCATCGCATACAGCATACGCACGCTGTGCAGGGTACCTGCGTGTGCGCACAGCACCGCGCAGTGTTTGTGCGCATGCACAAAATTAATTTTACTGCAACCCGACAAAGTGGGGTCTCGCCACGCCACTAAGAAGAGGATCTGGGCCGGCAGGGCCCACAAGAGCCCGAGGCCCACCGGGTTTTTTCCTGGTTTTCCGCGGGCCCAGTCCGACAATGCTTACCAGCATCATGTTGCTCACCAACCCCTTGGATGTTGCTCCCAGTGGCCTCAAAGCAGGTGCTTATTTTTTAATTCCAGGCTTGGAGGCAAGTTTTGTTTATATAAAAACCAGATGTACTGCCAAACAGAGCCTCCAGTTGGCCACCTGTCCTCATATGGGCTACCAAATAATTAGGGATGCACTGAATTCATTATTTTGGATTCGGCCGAACCCCGGAATCCTTTGCGGAAGATTCGGCCAAACACTGAACCGAATGGGCAGGAAGGGGAAACATTTTTTACTTCCTTGTTTTGTGACAAAAAGTCACGCGATTTCCCTCCCCGTCCCAAAATTGGCATGTGCAAATTAAGATTCAGTTCGCCCAGGCAGAAGGATTCGGCCAAATCCAAATCCTGCTGAAAAAGGCCGAACACTGGATTTGGTGCTTCCCTACCAATAATACACCACAGCACTTATTTGGCACCCCCAGGAACTTTTTTCACATTTGTGTTGCTCCCTAACTCATTTTTACATTTGAATGTAGCTCACGGGTAAAAAAGGTTGGGGAACCCTGATCTAAAGGAAACATTATTCCTTGCTCTAAACAGGGAAAACTTTGTATATGAAACTTAAGTCACATTCTACTTCCTGATCCCAATGAGCAGTCATACAAATTAGATGTCCCCAGAGAAGCCTTCTACATAAATAACCATCTCTTCCCCCAGAGACAGCTTAAGTTTTTAGATTATGAGCAGTTCATTACACAGTGGCTTCTTCTTTGACTTTTCAAATTTTGAAAAACATTTGCCCTGTATAGTGCAAGAAATAACAAACACCATAGATATTTCCTTATTAAAAGTATAGACAAACCCTAGTTATTGGACCACTATTGAAAATGCCCCTTTAAATAAGACCAGTTTGTTTGTTGGTTACTTGCTTAGTTATAAGAACAATTTTACTCCAAGTTAAGAACCTTGTTACACTGTGTCACACCCCCAAGCATGGAGGACATCTTCTCTAGAATGGTTTTAACCATTAAAGTGGCAGTTCACCTTGAGTTTTTAGTATGTTAAAGAATGGCTTCTTTATAAATTTGTCTTCATTCCAGATTTTTATAGCTTTTAATTTTTTGACCTTTTCTTCTAATTCCTTCCAGCTTTCTAATGAGGGTTACCAACCCCATCTAAAGATAAATGCTCTGTAAGGCTGCAAATGTAGTTATTGCTACTTTTTTTATTACTCATCATTCTATTCAGGCCCTCATCTATTTATATTCTAGTCTCTTATTCAAATCAATGCATGGTTGTTAGGGTAATGTTGATCCTAGCAACCAGATTGCCAAAAGTGCAAACTGGAGAGCTACTGAATACAAAGCTATATAACTCAAAAAATCAAAATCAAATGCAAACGGTCTCAGAATATCACGCTCTAAATCATACTAAAAGTTGGCTCAAATTTGAACAACTCCTTTACAGTCGTACCAGCTCAGGTGAAGAATCGTGGATTGTTATAGCAAATTCAGGCAGAAGGGCTGACAGATTTTAATGTATATTCACTTGTTGCAACCTAGCATATTGGCTGTCAGTGGATTTATAATGAAATGATTTATAATTAAAAATCTGACTCTTGCATAGATGTTGGGATGGGGCTATTATTCCTGGTCCTGGGTATTTTAGAGATGGTACAGCATTTTAGTTCACAAGTTTGTGCTTGCGAACTAAGGAAATACTTGAAAAGGGATCATTTTTATATTTGTATTGCAAATTGACACGTTGGGGCACATTTACAAAGCTCGAGTGAAGGATTCGAATTAAAAAAACTTCGAATTTCGAAGTGTTTTTTTGGCTACTTCGACCATCGAATGGGCTACTTCGACCTTCGCCTACTACTTCGAATCGAACGATTCGAACTAAAAATCGTTCGACTATTCGACCATTCGATAATCGAAGTACTGTCTCTTTAAGAAAAACTTCGACCCCCTACTTCGGCAGCTAAAAGCTACCGAAGTCAATGTTAGCATATGGGGAAGGTCCCCATAGGCTTGCCAGCGTTTTTTTGATCGAAGGATATTCCTTCGATCGTTGTATTAAAATCCTTCGAATCGTTCGATTCGAAGGATTTAATCGTTCGATCGAACGAATAATCCTTCGATCGTAGGATTAGCGCTAAATCGATATTCGAAGTCGAACGATTTTAGTTCCTAGTCGAATATCGAGGGTTAATTAACCCTTAGTAAATCTGCCCCTTATATTTGCTAAATAAGTAAAGTCACAGCACCATCCATGTATCAAAGTTTAAAAAGCATTTATTGGTATCTTGGCTCAGCTCTGAGACAAAGAACAACGTTTCAAGTTCAAACTTGAATAAAGGCCGTGTTGGGCCTGAAACATTCTTTGGCTGAACCAAAATACCAATAAAGGCTTTTTAAACTTTGATACATGGATGGAGCTGTGACTTCACTTATCAAGTATTCAAGCCAGTTGGAGTGGACAACTCTGCACAAGCACCCGTTTCTTGAAAGTTTAAAAGGTTTGGGTGAGTGCTGACTAATTGCACTATACTTGTATTTGCTACCCAGATGTCATCTGTGTTGTGTGTTGCCTTGGTGCAGTTAATATCCATTAATTCTAAAAAATGTAAAAATAACACTTCAATAGTTGGTAGAAGTGGACATTTTAGCTGGCACAGAATAAGTCATAACACATTTCCACTTTCCAAAGCATCAGAAGGTGAATGTTCCAGGACAGAAGCATACATGAACATAGGCAACAGGTGTCTCTGTAACATGACCTTACCAGCTCCACACCTACCATCTTGGGCTACATTGTGGCCCTCCAGTGTCACCTGCCTTCCGACACTAAGATGAGTCACAATTTTTGAGCTTTATTAAACACATCTCGAAAACTTTGAGTCCCAATAGCTACCAAGTTGCTTTTAATAACACAAGACCTACTCCTACCCAAAGTGAGGCTTCATTGACCAAATGTGTTTATCGGATGTGCGTCTTGAAGTGCAATCCATTATGTAATTATAATATATATAATAATATAAAATGATGTTAACTGCATTGTTATTGCATTTGGTTGTTGGAAGGTCTCTTGGCCATTACAAATGTATGAGGTATCTTGTATTTCACATACTTGAGAGGGATGATGACAAATGTCCAGTGTCATTATTATTTCATTTCAAAGTGTGACAAATTATTACCTTGTATCTTAGGCTATTACAATTGTGACCACTAATAACAATGTGAAATCACTTATTTATTTTAGTTATTTTTTTTTAATGTAGAATTTTCATTCATTTCTACATTGTTGTTGTGTTTGCCCTTAAAAAATAACGGCACAGTGACACTAGCAAAACTGTGATTTTGACTACCACTTTCACTGCGTTATACTGTACTTTTTATTTCAATGATTGTACCCAAGAACACACTGGATACAAGATGTAGTAAAGTGGAAGTTTTTGGATATGTTTTTAGTTGATATTCAAAATTGTTGTAAAAACACAAAATGTAACAAATAACCTGCAGTTTGGCATAGAAAGAAATTTTTACTCCTTTTAAATCTGGCAGAATGTGTACTTTCCAAAAATATATTGCTTTTTGGGGACAACTATTTCTTCCACAGTGCTTTGAAAAACAGGATATCACAACACTTGTGAATTTTAGATAAATACAAATCAAGAATCTCTATATAACTATAAATATATAGCACTGGCAAGATGGAGCTTTCAACATGTTTGATGTATTTGTCTTTCCCCAACCTTTTTTACCCATGAGCCAAATTCAAATGTAAATAGAGTTGGGGAACAACACAAGCATGAAAACAGTTCCTGTGGTGCCAAATAAAGCATATTATTGGCTATTTGGTGGCCGCTATGTGGACTGGCAGCCTACAGGAGGATCTGTTTGGCAGTACATCTGTTTTTCATGCAACCAAAACTTGCCTCCAAGCCTGGAATTGAAAAATAAGCACCTGCTTTGAGGCCACTGGGAGCAACATCCAAGGGGTTGGTGAGCAACAAGTTGCTCAAGAGTCACTGGTTGGGGATCACTGGTCTATAGCATACAAATATTTTAAGACTATGTATGTAGCAGAAATGTAATTACATAAAATGTAAGCAGATTAATAAATCCTCAAACACCAAAATATCGTTTTTCAAGGTAAACGATTCCCCCCATGAAATTAAAAAAGAAATGCTAAACAATCATCTGCCAGTTAATTTTAAAGTGAAATGCCTTTGGTTTTTATGTTGTTTTAACAAATGTTTTCGTTTTCAGACTAGCTACCATTTAAATTTATAAACATAAGAGCAGAGGATCATTTCTATTTATATATTTCTTTTGGGTCGAGCCAAAATCCTCATTTGAAACAGTTAAACAGTAACAGATTTTATAATCAACACTTTGGGGCCAATTTACTAATGCTCGAGCAACATGGTTTCCACATCCAAATACCTCTGTTTGCTGCCTATTGTATTTCCCCCCCCCCCCCAAGTGGGTTTTTCAAAAGAATAAAAAGCTCAGCAACTAAAATCTCCTGAGCTTTTTATCGGGGGAAAAATTATTGTCAGCAAGCCAAGGTATTAGGATGTGGAAGCTACACACAATTTTAGTATCCGAATGCTTGAGCCTAGAGTCTCAAGCATTAGTGAATTGGCTCCCATATCCTTCTGAATCATAAATAACAGTGTGTATATTGTGGTAGAAAGAACATTTCATAAAATGTTATATTTTCCTTAGTGTACAGTTTAATAACATTTATTTATAAAGAAACCAGGCTTAATAGGCTGTACACACAGATTTGGTTCACAATATTGCATTTGACAATTAGATATACTAGAGGAACAGCAACATCAAAAACAGATATAGATTTTTTCCATTACATAGCATGACACTCCTATTCTTCTAGTATGTACAATTGAACAGTCAAGTATGGCCATAGTTTACTGTAGGGGCAAATAGTGCACTTTATAAAACATTGCTCACAAAAGTAATAAAAATATATATTATCTCTGTCCTTTCCTTTTATGAATATAAATATTTCAATGAGGAACATGCATCCTCCAGCTAAGTTTTTAAGAGTGCATTCTATATACATTTAAAAAAACATGTTTTTATTTTGACATTATAAGATATATAACAAATTGAATACAATGTTCAAGATAGGTATTAAGGTAAACAAGTACACTTTAGCTATTTCTGTTCTATTGTAATCGAACCTGACATACAAACACATTTTGGTTACAGGGATCTAAGCTCCAAGGGTGCTACTCCTCACTGCTAATCATTTCCCTTTATGTATAGGAAACCACTACAAATGCTTACCCTGATAATTTGGTGCCAGAATCAAGGCTGAAGATATATCTATAAATAGCATAGAACATGTGTTGTGAATAGGCAGAAAATAAATGGGGAGCAACTGGAGACATCTTCAGAGGAACAGATCTTAACCGCAAAACAGCTGTGGTTGTGGATTCCACCCTATTTATTCATTTAGCTTTTAGTTCTCCTTTAACCATCAAAGCTGAACTTAAGAAAATAACAGTAGGACTCAAGAGCACTAGTCAAATTGGGGGATCCACAAAAGTTTAACAAAATCTATTAATAATGAAGTCTTGTTCCTTAATAATGAAGTCTTGTCCTCTACAATGACAAATGAGGCAGCTTTCTGCCGGTGCCAAAACTACTAGTATTGCTCATGGCTGCCGAGTCAACGAGAAAGGGGAATATTCTCAATTGTTCTTGAATAATTTATAGCCGTCGTGCTAAATGAACATAAACTTCATATTCTTTAAGACAACTGTATCTGTAATATAAATTAAGCTTTTATGCAAAAGTCTGTTTGGAAAGTGTAATTTAAAAGTGAAAAATACCAATATTGTCACACCAATGTCAAGAACAGGTATTTAACATTACAAACAAGGCTAAATAAAATGAATATGGTGCTTCACTTTTGTGATCAGGTCCAAAACTTGCTAGTCTACATACAGAATCCTGCACTGTTCACCAAACTAACCAGGATGTGCAAAATTCAATGTATTTATAAGTATGAAAAATCCTATTCTAAAAAAATAAAAGGATGAAAAGGCCAAATATAACACTAGTAGCTACAATAAGAGAGTTGGCAGAACAAAAGATACATAAAGGTGGCCATAGACGCCAAACGAGCGGATCTTTCCCCGATATGCCATTAACGAGCATGGCTATATCGGGGGTAATCTGATTGTTCGGCCGTAAGATCCGATTACGATGTGCAATGGGCTCCGGCAGGATCGGTCGGGTCAAAATTAAACCTGACCGATCGACCAAACGACCGATATCCGCCGGACGAAAGCTGTTGGCACTCTCCACACACGATCCGAAAATCGTACGAATCCTCGATTCGTACGATAGGATCTGTGTGTCTATGGCCAGCTTAACACCTATGGCACAACCCCTGTTGTGGAGAGACAGACAATCGCAGTGGTCAAAATGCCATTATCCTCAGATGTGTCACTGACTGGAGCCCAGTGAGCCTAAGACTTATCAATGAAAACTTCCAGGGCAGTAGATAACTTTCAGTTTATGAAAGGGCTACAACCGCAAAGAAGTTATGCTATATGATGCAGCTAAATTATAAGAAATATTGCTTATTTGCATACTGAACGGAATATATATTTTTTTGACCTAGAATGTCTAACTCCAGGTGGAATAAAAACCTAGAGAACTCCAATAACCCTTTTTAAAATTTTGTAATGAAGTATGCCTTAAATTCTTTCAAAGAAAAAACAAGTTTTTCGTTTAAGGACATAACTTTAGAAGATGTTACATGTTAAAAAAAATCACAAATGGTATGGTAAAATTAAAAGAATATTCTGTAAAATACCAGCATTTTGGTTTAGAATCTGAGGAAATGTAATCCCCCTATCCTATAGTCCTGCTGAAAATGGAAATTAGTTGCCCTTAAATTAAATCATCAGAAAATCAAGACATTTTGCTTTTTAACATGTTTTTCTCTGCATCTGAGTTTACATTCTTTAAAAAAAAAAAAAATGTATCATTCATAGATTTACTCCTGCTCTAACAATGGCTTACTTGCTACAAATGAACAGTAGTCTGTCACGTACGTATTGCTATCTAACATTCTATTGGCATTTCAGTTGTCTGATCCTAAAGCCTGAAGCACAAAATAACCATTTTTAGGAGAAAAAAAAAAAACATTAGGCACTGCAATGCATGTCAACAAGATATTCATGAGGCCATAGTTTGAAGTCAGCAACCATTAATTTGGTGTATGCTGAATGCTGTAGAAAATAATACATTTTATAAATTACTAGGACAAAAAATGTCCAACATCTATTATAATATAAGACAGAATGGCCTGCAAGACAATGATTTATTTTTCAGAATTTCACTGTTAATGGGCTATATAGATGTAGGCAGTAACCCAAAGGTTCTGAAGAAACAACTATTTACTGCTAATAATTAATGCTACTTTACTACAATGGCTATTTAATGCCACTTGCCATTTAGTGCCCCTAATATCTTTATAGTTGTCTTTACTATCTTCTGTTACCAAGCAATTTTTGCAAATCTTAATGATTTGAGATATCCTGATATTTTCTGCAGGTGACTAAAATGTATAATTGCAATTGCTTAAGTCCATGAATCTCTTTTCCTATCGCAGCAAATGTTAAGTAGTTTTTGGCACCAGGTTGAATAAATCAAACAAAACAGGACCAGCTGAATCTCAATATGGCAGAGATCATGCAGGCAGAGCCGCTTTATGCAGCAAATATGCAAAAGCAACCAAACCCTTACAATCTGCACTGTCTCCAGTCAGAGCCCCAATGCTCTACATTATATTAAAAATAAAAAGACTGTATATTTATTTTCAACAGTTTTGCCTCAGTACAGATCAGCTCCTCATGTCTAACCGAGTGAAATCTGTAGAATAACCGTTAAGGACAGGTAGTAGATAATCCATAATGATATGCCACAAACTGAAGAAATACAAATTCACTCCTTTTTCTTGCAGTATGTTTTTCAGGTGCCTTTGGCTCCATCTGCACTTACTGCCCACTGGCTTGCTCTTCAGTTTTCTTGTTTTCTTGTTCTTTATCAACTCTGCAAAAGAAAAGAGTCATAACAAGCTGATTTGTAATTCAAAAAATACAAAAGTGAAAATACGATTTCTGACATTAGTATTGCCTATAATGTAATACTATTCCTGGTTTTAGGTACATACTATTTATTATCTCAGCAATGGAAGTTTAAATACGCAGCTTAGAAGAAGTGGCATATTTAACAGTGCAATGCTGTTAATTTGATGTAATAAATAAAAATAATACAAACACAAATTGTTGTGGAGGTTAAAAAAAAAGACAGCAGCGTAATTATAGGGTGGAGCAGACCCTGCAGCTGCTGGGGGGGGGGTGGCAATGTGGGGAAAGATGGGGGTAAATGTCGAGGTTGTCACAACGATCAAGCAGAAGTTGAAAGACAGGAGCAGCACGGTTGGCACTGCACGTCTCTCTGGCTTAGAAATTCAATATACTGCATGTGTGCTGGTGTTAGCATTGGTGCAAAGGCTAAAAAGGACACAAACTATATGTCCAAAAGTATCAGGACACAATTCAAAAACAACATGCCCTCGAAACATTCACTGCTGAGTTCCAGACTATTTCTTCAAGAAACTTCAGGATAACAACTATGTTTTTTTTCTTTTTAACAGAAGCTTCACACATCACTAACATCACTATGACCAGTTGTCGCCTGGAGTGTTGTACAGGTCTCCACCATTAGACTCTGAAGCTGTGAAAAGATGTTCTCTGAAAGGATAAATCTCTTTCTCCATCTGGCAGTTTGAAGGCGAGTCTGGGATTGATGAATGCCAGGTGTACACTACCCATCTGAATATGTAATGCAGATTGTATTGCTTTGGTAGGGAAGAAAGAATGGCCTGGTAGTTAAGGGGTTAAGCTGACTGAAACAGATCTTTTTCTGTTCACCATCATCTCTCATCTGCCTACTGTCCCCATTGTTACAGACAATATCTGCGTTATATCACAAATATATTTATTATAAATGCATCTTCAATTATTAAAAATGCCTTAAATTGCAGAATATTCACTTCTGGGCAGACATCGATTTGTCTGTTGTTTACATTTAAGGCCATGCCAATTGATAACAAGAAGTCCCAGAATATATATACAGATTTAAAATAACATAAAGTGATCATAAAACTGGTCAACTGTTGTTTGTCATTGTTATGTTGGGCATTACATCACTCTTCTGATATACCCTGGTTACCAAATCATAGGTGACATAGGTACTACCCATGAGCTTCAAGCGTCCTATACGAAATACTGTGCGATCATTACTGTAATGTAAATATCAGACACATTGGTTAAAACGGACTAATCATTGTAAAACCCTAAAGGGAAAAATGCAATACCCTTATTAATAAATGCACATAAATCGTAGGACATTTCAATATATCATTTGTAATACTGCACAGTATCATAATCTATTACGTGTTCTTTAAGCACAAAAACAAATGATTGCCAAAATTACGTTAAGCCTTTAACTATAGAATGATTAAATGTTTTGTGGTATGTAGGCTGAATGGATTGTACCTTCCAGTTAATTGATGAATAGGAAAAGAAAAGTATTATTTGAATTGAATGTGGCATGCATAGTAATAGGTTTCAGAGTAGCATTACATTCACGAGCAAGAAAGCTTGTGCAGGGGACAAATTACTGGAGGCAAGAAATGCTTCCAAGTGACAAAATTTGCAGCCAGAAGTTCTCTATTGCACTGGTCAGCTTAAACATAAAAAAACACAGCAAATAGAACATTACATTGGAATTCCAATCAGTGGCAGGCTTGATGCACCACATAAGTAATACTGAAATCTGTGCAGATTGCACGGGGGGGGGGGGAAATAACTGGGTATCAAGCAGGAGGGGGCCATGCAGGACTAGCTTTTGCTTTGCTGAACCATAGCATGCTCAGAATTCAATTTAAAACAATACTATGTTAAAAATACATCTGGATTTTAATTAAACCAGCTTTCCACAGAATAACTATTTGCAAATAGAAGTCTATTCCTTAATATTGCCCATTAGCAGTTCAGTGCTATTACGTATAAGGAGTGCATGTTGATATGTACTAATGCCGAGTAGTTTAATGCAAGCCAACCAGTCAGGGAGGGATTAGTTTGTGCATAGCAAATGGAGCAATTCTGGTGCAACCCATAGAATGTGTGCCGATACCTTTTGTGTTTCTTTTTACATTTTCCTTCGTCATACCTTGGTAGGAAAGAGTTTAATTCAGAAAATCGTCACAATATTGGAAGACACACAAGAAAAATTATCATCTACATGAGGAGGCCCATTTATCAAAGGTCGAATTTTAAATTCATGTGACTGTGAGGTTATTTAAGAAAAAAATGTAATGTCTAATATAACATCGAATGGTTTCTAATCCAAAAATGTGAATAGTTTTCAATTCGTAAGAATCAAGTTTTTCTCCCGAAAAAACCCCTCAAATGTCAGGAAGGCTATTAACATCTACAAATGGCTCAACTGACCTCTGCCATTCACTTAAATGAACTCGGCAGGTTTTAGATGGAAAATATTCAAATTTACATTGGAATCGTGGGATTACAATTTGAATGTGTGAATTTTGACACTCGAAAATTCGAGTTTACTATTCGACCCTTGATAAATCTGCCCCTTAGTGTGAACATTAGACCATATTATGACACACACAGGAGAGAAACATTAAAACAAACAAAATGAAAACATATTTTTAACAGTTAGGTTTATATGGTGATCTTATAAAATGAATATCTAAGAGTAAGGCAATAGAGATCAATTTTCTTAATGTTTTGGACTGCTTTGTTATTAGTGTCACTTCATGTCATCCTTCAAGAGTAATCAAGGGATCAATTAAGACTTCATGACTGCAAAAGTGCATTAGCAAGTTTGCAGTATAGATATGACTAAGATATGAAGCACTAAAGCATTTTAAGATAACCATGGACTCACAAGGGTTAAAAAACAGGGTTTCAAATGACAATGGTATCCCAAATGGCTGTAACGGCTGTTAGACAGCATGATAAATTATGCATGTGACTAATGTAGTAATCGATTCTAGAAAACTGATTTAAACAGACTTGTCAGCTCTTTTTTTAATATGTCAAAAATTATTATTTTGGGTATTTTAAACTGTAAACACACTGTATTTTTCTGTTACTGTATTGGTTGTAGGAGTAAAATGTCACTAACGCACAACAATTGACTTAACCCTGCAAGTTCTGAACGCAACGAATAAAATCAGAACTGGCCATGCACCTTTAAAGTACTTACACGTTACTGTGCACCCCTGTGTAGGAAGTGTACCCATATTGTAAAAAGGAGGCACTCATATGCAACAATGCACAGAGATGCAAGGGAATATTTATAAGAAATCAGAATATCATGTCTCTACGTATTTATGAGTCATATTTTCTGATTTCTTAGTAAATGTATTTTATTGTGCACTTATTAAAACCTGCACACCGACTTGAAGATATGAATATAAATTACTGATAAGACTTACTAGTATCAATAATATTTGTCACTGCAGTTTATAAGCCATACCATTTCCTTGCGGAAAGGGGGACACTTTTGAATCTTGTTTCTTTTTACCAGATTATGCATATCAATGGGTATTTGGCAGAGAAATGTCACTTCTAACATTCAATGTAGCACATAGCTCAACTTGGTTTGCCTTTCGGATATTACGTACAATTGTCTCAAGCTGACTTTTAAATTGCAATAGGAAGACAAATAAATAAAGAACATTACATACTCTTTTATGCATTCCGGTATGCCGACGTACTCCATAGGAATAAGTTCTGCTAATTCAACCAAGCTAAAGACATATTTAATTTTCTGGCAGAATTTTGAGCTAAAAAACAAACAGAATATTTGTTATTGTGGTAGTTACTGTAGTAAAACAATAACTATATGAATTCAGATTGCATTTCTATTACCTAATGAAGGGCTTTGTGATAGCAAGAAGTGTTCTGATGAACCAGGAAGGGTGCACTATGATCAAGGATTTGAGATTTTTCCGTAACCTTTAATGAAGATAGAAACGCATTTGATTAGGCTTTACGAAAATTATTACAGCAGGATTTAAAAACAAACATACAACTGTTGACCTGTAAAGTCATATGATATCAAGGGGCAGATACCGTGAAAAAAACCCCCAAAAAAACATGGGATGGAGGGGAAAAAATGCAGACAAAACTTGTGCGACTTTTTTCTCGAATGCTAGTTTATTTAAGAAAAAAAAATAACAAAATATTCCTGTGCATGTTTTATTTGCAAAAAAAAAAAAAAAAAGTTGCATGCCAGTGAGTATCTCATTGTCCCATTCATTTTCAATGAGGCTGAAAATCTCGAATGTTTTAATAAACTGGGAAAATAAAGAAATTAAGCTGTTAGAGAATATTACCATTAACTTTTCTACAACCAGCTTTTACTTGCCGAGTTTTTTCTGGTGACGTTTTGCAATTCTAACTATTTGAGATTTCAGAATACACTTGCACATTTTTTCAGCGTTTTTTTCTCTTCAGAGTTTTCCCCAAATGAGAAGAAAAAACTCCAACTCCATTTTTAATAACTCGGCCTCCAAGTGTTCCGACTCAGTTTGGCTGCATGCTCAGACTTCAGCCTGATTCTAATCTTGAAATGGGATTCTGCAAACCATTATGGATTTTTGAATAGATATGTACTGCTTTCTGAGAGGCTGATCTTAGGTCAAGGCTGAAACCCTTAATTGTTTTCCAAATGGGCACACATTATAGAAGTCTAGAAGCCATCTTCAAAAACCAATTTTTTTTTGGAATTATTTCAAATAACTGTGACTGAACAGAAACAGCATAACGTGACAAGCTTATATTAAAAACTCCTGCTTAACACATACCTTCTATCAATTTGTTGATAGCATTTTCTAAGCCATCCAAGGCTAGGCATTTTTCTCCGTGTTGTGGCTCCATTTAAATAAACGATCATGTAGTTTTCTGCAACTAACATTTCCAAAGTGCCAATAACGTACCTGATGAATAAGCAGAGATACATCAGGAGGAAAAACAAAAAACAAAACAAAAGACAACAAAAAAGTAGAAAGAAGTATAAACCAAATGGGGAACAAAATCAAAGAGACATAGCAAAAAGGAAAAAAGCTGGTCACAAAGTACCAACCACACAATTCTCAATGTGGGTCCACAACCAAGGAATTATGGCAGTTGCAAATTAATGTGGCTGTAATATGATTACAAAAAATATGTAGCTAAAATCCTAGTTCAATTATGAGCCCCAAATTGCATGCATACGGGGTCACCAGGAATAGGATGTGGCCACCATTTCTTAATGATCTCATTGTTCTGTCCAACATGTGCAATTTGGTAAGTCATATGTGACCAACCATCAAAATATTTTGGTTTGTAGCTGTTAATATTTTCCATTTTAGCTGCACCTAAAAATATCTAGCAAAATTAAATCTTGTGAATTGTGTAAGCAATTTGTACAAATGAACTACTAAACAGTTGTTGCACTCCATTCTACTAAAGGATGTATCCATGTACAGCCCATGCAAAAGCAACTATCTAATGTTGTTTGCATATTAGTTACAGCAGGAGTGCCCATACATTACTAATGCGAGGTCTACTTTTAGTGATATTGTTATCTACATCCATAAAAGCATTGTTAGCATTCTGTTCCAAGGAAAATATTAATTAAAAGTTCATTTCAGAGAAAATGTATATTGTTATATTTAATAAACAAATCTATTTCTTATTTAAATAAACATAATAAATATCTAAATGAAAAGCATGAAATAGGAGGGAGATTTAGACCAGCTGTTTGTTGGCAGTGTCTTGAGATCTATAGATCACCTGCTAAAGGTCTACTGGTAGATCCCAATCTACCTTTTGGGCACCCTTGCGTTACAGGATCACTTCTAAATAATCTTGCACATGCTGATGTTGCATTTCCATGGGACGAAATATTGGGATTGTTACAACTTCCCTTTGTCCCCCTCAGATGTTTGCTCATCGGGTTTTTATACTTGAGTGATAAATCAGTCAAACTAAGTGCACTTATGCTCTGATCCATAGACTGATTCCAGGCCATGCATTTGGCAACTGTGCATTGCAATATTAAAAAAAAACTTGCTTGTTGTTTGCCTGGCTTTCTGGTTACCCCTTTGTATCTGGACTCCTGCTGCTATCTGGCTTCCTGACATACAGTCTCTCTCCATTTCAACCCCTGGCTTGATCTGACTCCTTACTTCTTGTTTGGCCAGCTTCACATGAAAGGTTTCCTTTAATCACCTTCTATTTCACGTATGTGGAAAATGATGTACCCCCTTACATTAAACAATAGGATTGTAGACGTTACTGAAGAGCTACAAAGTCATATGGCTGCAAGCCAAGTGCCTGTGCATGAGTTTTTGAACTTTAAGGAACTTTTCTGATACCCATATATTTTACAACAGTGGGTACATTTGTTTTTATATGACCGAACAACCTAAAGAAACCCGTCACTCATTAAACAGCTGCAGGTAGAACAATGAAATGCAACAATATGCACCTGTATCAGTAGGTAACCAGTCAAAGCTTCCACTGGCAAAGCTTCCCAGTATTGATGAGCCTAAGTGATTTATGTGACTATTGCACCATAGAGCACCACTTGTAACATCACTTAACACAGTTTCCAAGGAGATATATTACAGACTATTCATGGCTTGTGTAATATAATATATATTTATTTTTACTGACATTATCTCAGTTTGTTTAAAAAAAAAATTCAGGTTTTTAATAATTTTCACGGGAATTATGTGAGAGAGAAAAAAAGCATGAAAGTAAAGTCAGAAAACAGAAAAAAAGTAACAAAATTTATATAGTAAAAACGTTAATACTGATTTCAATAGGTACAGAATGTAATACTCACTTAAATAGATTGTCCATTAGGTAGCGGTAATTAGGTTGACTGCTGTCAGGCATAAAGCACACAGCAAACACTATAATTGCATTTAATCCATCTCCATAATAACCTTAAATAAAAATAATAAAGTTAGTGAAGAAAAACTCTTCACATTAAGACATTCTGCAAAGCTCTCTATCCAGATCTTTTCTTTTGTGTAATGAAATATGTTTATACAGTGGGAACAAGTATATTATTTAGTGTACCCCTATTGTAAAATATATTATACATAACACAAGGAATTTCATGACCATTTAAAGGAACAAGGCTGATGGCCGACTGCTTTTATACAGGTCATAGAACTCCAAGGTGATTTCTGATATCTACAGAAAGGACAATAAGGGGTACATTATTTATTATTATACAAACGTTTCAGTAAATCATGTGACAGATGTTACATCATGAAGTACCATTAATGAATATTATAATTACTGATGACATCACCAAGCACTGTTTATATAGTGAATAAAGTACCCCCTATTGTGAAATATAAGGATATTATAAGTCACAGAAGAGTTCCATGACCATATCACAGGTCATGGAACTCCAAGGTTACTTCTAATATCCTCATATTTTCCAACAAGGGGTACTTTATTTATTATAATACACACATTTTAGTGGGTCATGTGACAAAAATGACCACTACTCACCTTTATAACTGATGACATCACTACTCACCATTTATAAGGATATAATTTACAGGATATTCATGGCTTTTGTGTATTATATAGTGAATAAAGTACCCCCTCTTGTAAAATATAAGGATATTATAAGTTACCGAGGAGTTTCATGACCATATAAAAACACGAGGCTGAAGGCCTGTTTTTATACAGGTCATGGAACTCCGAGGTAACTTATAATATCCTTATATTTTACAAGAGGGGTACTTTATTTATTATAATACACAAGCTTCAGTGAGTCATGTGACAGAAATTACATCAGAACTCACCGTTTATAAGGATATAATTTACAGGATATTCATGGCCTTTGTGTATTATAACAATATAATGTACAGGATACTCATGCTTCTTGTGTATGTGCTACTTTTTTGATCCTACTCCTTCCCAGGAGTCAGTGTGTGCTATTTATTTGCTACGGCACGAGATAAGAGCAGTGCTTTATGCATTACAGAGATCTCTGTACATAGTTTTGAGAAATGTCCTTGTACAGATACAGTTACAAAGTGCAGCCCTCACACAAAAATCAAACATTTTTCAGTGCACTACCTCAAAGGTCAATTGTTCCACTGGTTGGAAGGTAAGTAAACATATATACTTATATAATTCTCCACTGGACTACAGTAGGCTCAATGTTTTCAAACACCCGAATCCTCATTCTTTTTACTTTTCTAATTTAATTACACTTATTCCTTAATTATTCTTAATCATCAGGGTTAGAGCACATTGTTAAAAATGTGCTTTCCCACTGTGCATTAAGGTTTGGTATTTTTTTTTTTTTGTTTTTTTTTCACAAGGTAGGACCAAGCATATACTATATACCAATTTTGTTGTGGCACAGAGTGAATGTGTTTTGCCACTGCTGATAAAATTATTACGTAACTACTATTATAAAATGAAATGACTACTTCAGTAATTACTGTATAATAATCATATAATAAAATTAGTGAGTAGTTTTATTGAGAGCAGAAGATTACATGTAAATACCTCTTCTTACCTCCATGGCTAATAACTTTTTTATATGGTTCTATTGCAGTCATATCAACCCTGTGATCTTGCTCGCCAATTCTGAACAAACGCCATCGTCTGCTTTCCTCCTTCTCCTCTGCTGCAGTGTATTCAGGTATAGAACCCTTTGGTAGCACCTCAGTAGTCTTTGGTTTTGGAAGATCATCTGTCAATATAATAAACTCTTATGAACTTACACTTATTAACCTGTTGTGCATTATTTGTCTTAATTAACCACTTTACTCTGGGAATCTGGGAACCAATGGATTGGTTAGATGTCAAGCTATTATTAATCGTTGTAAATAAGTACAATACGTTAACCTCACCGGCCAAACTGTATTATTCTTATTTCCATCCCTTTTCAGAGTGACAAATTTTAGCCAGTGACTTAATTATTTTACGGTCCCTGAACTATACATACATTAATGCTGAGTGCATATCTAGTGTCCACCTCCTTATGACCTTGGAAACGTCACCCCCCTGCACAAATAATGGTATAAAGCAAGCACTTTCCTTTAATGGCTTTACAGTTTCAGCTATACAGCTGCTGCCCACTCCACCAGGGTGTAATCATTACATTATTATCCTCCTAGATCAGTACTTTTGAAATTTTTCCAGCTTCAGTGCAGCTTTACAATCAAATATTTGGTCAAGGCCAATCTTGACTAAAGAATGTGTACAGCTTAAGGAACATATCAGTGTATCATTCATATATACAAGAATATCTTATAATAATACATATTAACCCTAACTGACCTTCAAGTTGGGCTTTCAGGTATATGTAGAAAAGCAAATGGACACTTGTTACCAATTCTCACCCAAAGTGACCCCCCCATTCCACTGCTCCGTGCCCCTTTCCACTCAGGAGAATCACAGCCTTAATTGAGTTATATCATTGAAATTAGTTTAAATAATTAAACATAATAATTAAAAAAAGTGAAGAGGTGGTCCAAAACCAATTGCTGATTCTGCAACATACTTTGGGTCCTTTGAGAAAAAGTTAAAAACCACTGTTAAAACTAATTTCCTAACATTATAAAAACGGTCATAGTCAAGCTACAGTTAATGGATAGTGACAACTAAAATGGATCATTACACACATCTCTAAGCATTTGTTCCAAGAGAGTGTGCCAATGAGAATTATTAAAGCCTCAACATAAAAATGACATCACAGCCTTGGCTGCACAGAGTAGAAAGAGCAATAAGCTTGTGTCTGAAACACAGGTATGATTTTCTCGTGTACGCAAAATAGTTGAATATCAAACATCAGGACACAAGTAGTTTGAAAACAGGAACTTTATTATATATATTATATATAATATTTATTATATATAGTATTGCTATAAAGTAAATGAAGGGTATTCTAATTGATGTAAGCAATTTCTCATGATGAGAAAGAATACTGACAACAGGGGAATATAAACCAGTATCCATGCCCATGTTTCAGGTTTCTCTTCCCATTTGATACAGTTCCCAGAGTCCTAATCAGATGGAGAGTGGTTAGTAAAACAGAACGACTACTGAATACTACTGTAAGTCATTTTGATGGTGGAAGCAGCAGAAAACATACTAATGGTGCATTGCAGCAGCCAAGCAGACAGTCAACTACCAATTAACATGTGGACATGCGCCAAATCAAAAAAGCTGAGAATATACACCAACAAAGCATTCTGGAAAGGATCATACTATATTTGCTGAGTACACTGCTTATTTGAGTTATTCATGATCTGGGAGTCTTACCATAAAGCATGGTGGACCTATCGTTATCTAGTTGTCTGAATCCAAGACTTAGCTGTTAAGAGAAACTATCATCCAGGGCAAGGAATGTCAGCAGCATCAAAAAACAAAATAACAAAAAGGAACCCTTTACCGTGTCTTTATTTAAAGTGCTAAAGTCCGACTGCTTGAATGCATTATTAATATACAGACTGTGGGTGCAGAGATGTTGTCAATGGATGCATTCAAGTGCATGAGAATAGAAGCACGCCTGATTCACAAGACCATTTGCCTTGCAATTTATTAGATCTAAAGTGAAACGTCTTGCATCAAATTAGTGTTAACTAATTCATTCATTAATTATTTTAATTGAGTTATTCAATATCTCGCCAGCAGTGAATTTAACCTTTGCCAACCACAAATCATAAAATCTACTGGGCTGTAGTCAGTAAAGGTATGGGATCTGTTATCCAGAAACACATTATCTAGAAAGCTTAGAATTACATAAAGTACATGAACTCTATTATAATCAAAACATTTTTAGATTATTCCCTTTTTCTCTGTAATAATAAAACAGTACTGTGTTCTTGATCCAAACCAAGATACAATTAATCCTTATAGGAGGCAAAACCAGTTTATAGGGCTTATTCAATATTTACTAGGGATGCTCCAAATCCACTATTTTGGATTCGTCCGAGCCCCCGAATCTGTTGTGAATGGTTCGGCCGAATACTGAACCGAATCCTAATTTGCATATGCAAATTAAAGGTGGGAAGGAGACAACATTTTTGTGACAAAAAGTCCCTTCCCATCCCTAATTTGCATATGCAAATTAGTATTCAGATTCAGTTTGGTCGGGCAGAATGATATGGCCGAATCCAAAACCTGCTGAAAAAGCAGAATCCCGAACCGAATCCTGGATTCGATGCATCCCTAATATTTACAAGATTTTCTAGTAGACTTAAGGTATGAAGATCCAAATTATGTAAAAATCCATTATCTGGAAACCCCCAGGTCCCAAGCATTCGGGATAACAGGTCCCAAACCTGTACCTCTGGCTAACCAGATTTAACTGCCCAGTAGCTGGAATAGAGTTAACTGTGATGGGCAGTCAAGTGGGCAAACACTTTGATTTGGGTCAAGATTCCCCATGGAGACAATAAATGCTGGTTTGGATAATGGCCTTAATAGGTTAATGTTAACAGGAGTCAGTTGTATATATACAAACAGCTGGTAGGCCAGTTAGATGGGTAATCAGATTATCTAATCATTGTTATTCTATTGTTTTTGACATATCGACAAGAAGCATGTGAATAAAAAAAATCTTACCTTCCCATTCAAACTCGTTGCTGTTTTCAGATGCGGTATCCAAATCATCTAAATCCAAATCTCCACTTTCATCCAAGTCCTCAGACAAAATGGAGCCCTCACTGTGATCCAGGTTCAAGCTAAGGTTGGGAGCAGCCAGTTTCTTCTTTGATTTTTTATTGCAGTTTATTTCCACTGGACTTGGAACTACAGCATAAAATAAGACATCAAGATAACTATAAACATTATTTGTTGTAAATGTACATTTTTGTTTTAGAAAAGGGGCCAAATTATTCTGAAACCCATTACAGCAGCGATGAAAAAATGTGGCTGTTTCAGGCCTGATTGCGGGGGCATAGGAGCAGGCTGTGCAGATGGGCCCCTCTCCATAAGTGGCTATTACGGTGGATTTGCGTGCGCCTGAACCGCTGGCGGGCCCCGAGGAGGTACCTGCCCTGGCGCATTCACATCCCCCCACACCCCCAGTAGTTCCGCCACTGGTAACAGTCAGGGTCCAGCACTACTTCTTTTCCCCAACCTTGTGCATTGCTGCGCTATTTAAAAGCAACCCCCTGAGATTAATGCCTAACGTGAATCACAAAAGTGCATGTAGTGAGATTAAGTACTTAAATTTCCCCAATTGTAGAAAATAAAGCAAAGCCACATGTGATTACAGTCACTGTGAAAGAAAATCATGCTGCTTTATGAGATGGAGCATGCGGTGTGTTTACTGAGTGAGACACCATTATTGGATTTCTCTTCCTCCTTTGGGAGTATTGACTCTTAATTTACAAAGCACTAAGTGATTTAGCTAAATGATATGTTTTAGGACTCCTAACCTTTTACAAATCTCCTAGTTAGGTTCCATACATTCAGTCTGTAACAGAAAGGCATCTTTGATAAGAGTTGGTGGGTGAAATGACATTAGATCCACCCTGTCAAACTGTAAAATGTTTTAATCTGGTACCATTCCTGGTAACATAAACGTATTTACTTCTTGCTATGCTGCCACCAGCTTTAAAGGGGTGGTTCACTGTCAGGATAACTTTTAGTATGTTAAAGAATGGCCTATTTCTTAGCAACTTTTCAGTTGGTCTTACCAGTGGTGTAACTAGATGTTACTGGGCCCCACAGCAAATCCATTTTAGGGCCCCCAACATACTGTATTCAGAGGTTGTCCTGTTTTACCAACACTGTATATGTTGAAATTGCTCATTAATTAGGGCCTCATGGGGCCATATGTAGCAAAGATGTGGAGATGGATTCTCCATAAACTGTTGGAAGAGCCCAATAAAAACTTGCTAGATCAGAATTGGAAAGTCTTATATTGGCCAAATGGGGCCCCCTATACCTTCTGGGCCTCCTGCAGCCTCAGGGACTGCTTCCTCTGTAGTTGCGCCCCTGGGTCTTGCGGACCTTGGCAGCAAAAAAAAACTTTTGCTCCACGAGGCTACAATTTTATTGTTATTTTTACTTTGTATTACTTATCTTTTTATATAGGCCCTCCTCTATTCATATCCCAGTCTCTCTTTCAAACCACAGACTGGTTTCTAGGTTTAATTGAAGTAGGAAGCTGCTGAAAAAAAGCTATATAACTCAAAAACCACAAATGATAAAAAATGGAGACCAATTGCAAATGGTCTCAGAATAGCACTCTCTACAACATACTAAATGTTAATTAAAAGGTGAACAACCCCTTCAAGCATCACAGCGGCAGATATTCTCCCCTGCACAAAACAGACCTGTAATGGGGTGTTTTAATTCCATTACAAACTATTTTTAGTTTGCCAAGCCCCCTCCTCATTGATGGTTTTGTGTGTGTGTGTGTGGGGGGGGGGGGGATAACAACAGGATAGCTGTGAAAAGTTATAAGAAAGTTTGTAACCATGAAGCCTGTGAGTAATGAAGGCCAAGGCAAGACTAAGAAAGCACATTTATAGTTACCAGGGAAAAGAAAGCAAGTCTGAAATCATTGTTATTTCACCTTAAATACAAGAGTAACATAAAACAGAGAGAAAGGAGCCTTAAATAAATATATATATATATATTTTGTTACTGAAATATAGTGTATTGCTATCAACTAATGAATGTGCTAGGACTACTAAATGAAATACAACAAGACTAAAATGAAATACAGCAGTAAAGCATCTTAAGGGCTTTGCTAAAGGCACAGTCTAATCAGAATAAATAGTGGTTACTTATGCCTCGAAATAAGTGCATCGTCCTATGTAAAAATAATAGAGTTTCAGGTGGGAACGTTGCTTGCATGGGCAATGAGTTTCAAATGCTGACAGCACATACTTTCTCCTGGGTAACAAGGGCATCACTGTTCTTCTCTATGGAAGGAATTCCAGATATAAACTCAACTGTTTGCTTACACACAGTAAGTAAAGAGCTGGCAGAGCCTTGAGATTTCGCAGTGCAGCAAATCTTGTACTCTCAGGACTGTCAACAGTGACATTAAGAAAAGCTTCCTACCAACCAGACCTCCACTACTTATTTAGTATGCCAATGGTCATGGTCTAGGTGATAAAAAAAAAAAAATATATAACAGAAATTAAAGGAGCAGTATACACCCTTGATCAACATGAATGCAATGAACAGGGCTTGTGCTGAACATACTTTTTGCCTATTTTAATCAGGGAAAAAACTGTTTGTTTGTTTTTTTGTTTTTCTTATCTCTTGAGCTCAGCTGAGCAAAGAGGGAAGGAAATGAAAGCTATTTAACATTTGGCCCTGGATTAGATTATTAGTGGACATATAATCCTTCTGCATAATGATAATATAATAATCTCCCTCACATGGACCAAACATGGAGTATTTTAATTTTCTTTCTTTCTCATCTGCAACTGTGATGCTCCATTCCCTTTATTTATTAAGGTCAAATTTCAAATTCATGTGAGTATTTTTTTTTTAACTTACATGAATTTGATTTTACTTGAAATTCGAATATTTATTAAAAACACTGAATATGTTAAACTCTGACTAATTTTACCGACCCGGTAAATTTGAGTTTTTTCTCGAACTCAAATGTCCAAAAGGCTGCAAACATCTTCAAATTGATCGCTGGACCTCTCCCATTGACTTATACAAGTCGGCAGGTTTTAGGTGGCGAATGGTCGAATTTGAATTCTTAAAGGGCCAGACTATGATAAATCTTAAAAAAATTATTTGAATTTTTTTAAAAAACTCGTATCGAGTTTTGATAACTCCCTAGTCAAATTTGACAGTTTTGACCAGAAAAAAATGAAAATTAGAATTTTCAATTTGACCCTTAATAAATCTGCCCCTAAATGTAATTTAAATGTAACTTTGTCTAGTTTGACCAAAACCACACATGCATATTCCAGGTAAGTCTTCCATAAATGTCATAAAGAGGTAAAATTATGGTATACAGCCATTATTCTGTATAACTAATAAGGATACAATATTAAGAATAGCTAAAACCTGATACATTATTGTAATTTTAGCATTATGGTGGTTTTAGCTGCCCTGAAAACATTACACAAATATTGCTTTATTACATTTGATACACATTATCAGATGAATTATCCCTTAGCTACAACAGTTAATGTATTGTTTAATTTTATTTTTACCAAATGTAATAAACAATACGTGGGTTGCACCACTAGATCTTTAAAAGAACATGCTAGGGAGCACATTAATCAAGTCAGTAATATCCAACATAGCAGTAAAACCAATGTCACTAGACATTTCATGGAGTGCAATAACAGTAACTTGAAATACTTTTCTATACAAGGAATAGAACAGATTAAGACAAGCGTTAGGGGAGGTGATTTTTTGACTAAACTGCGAAAAAGAGAAGTGTATTAGATTTTTTATTTACAAACTAGGCTGCCACTTGGATTCAATTTTACTTTCGATGTGACTTGCTATATATATATATATATATATATATATATATATATATATATATATATATATATATAATACTTTCCGACTATTTGTACTTTGATATTTACATTTTAAACTTATGTATACCCCTCAATATGGAATGTAAAATAGAGTGTTTCTAAATTATTGAGTTGATAGCTCTTGATCTAATTGAAAATATATACAACATATGTGTGAACCTGTGATTGGTTTTAATTTTGGTTGGGTCTATAGGAGCCGGTATTGAAGCACGGCTAAAATTAGAGCACACCAGCGATTGCCTTTGACTAAGTGCTAAGTAAGCATGAAATGCGTTAGGCTCCATGAGAGGTTTTGTTGACATTTTATAACATGTAATAAATTTGTATTTTTTAACTTTAAAGCATGTTTTTGAAGGTTTTTTTGTATTGAATGCTGTTATACCTCTATTTGGTCACTAGGGGACTCCAACATGCAAACTAACATTCACTAAGGTCTATACCAGGGATCCTCAACCTTTTAAACCCGTGAGCAACATTCAGAAGTAAAAGGAGTTGAGGAGCAACACTAGCATGAAAAATGTTCTTGTGGTGCCAAATAAGGGCTGTGATTGGCTATTTAGTAGCCCCTATGTGGATTGTCAACCTACATTGAGGCTCTGTTTGGCAGAACACTGGTTTTTATACAACCAAAATTTGCCTCCAAGCCTGGACCTGCTTTGAGGTCACTGGGAGCAACATCCAAGGGGTTGGAGAGCAACATGCTGCTCACAAGCTACTAGTTGGGGATCACTGGTCTATACCCAAGTAACTTGTGGTTTAACAAATATTGCTTTACATAGATTTGTGACATCAACACACACAAGGATGCTGTGTTCCCATATTAAAAGTACATAAAACATTTTAGTTTCAGTAAATGTCCTATTACTTTATAAGTCCTAGGGGTAATTGAACAACTATCATTCTAAATTGAAGCTTGCTTCTAGACAGGTTGTAAATGCCTGTAAATGCTAGCTGTCGATTATTTGCTATGGGTTACTAAAACTGATGCAAACATTATTGGGTTGATTTACCATTTTTGCAGGTTTGAAAACAAAAGTAAATACAGTAGAACCCCCATTTTACATCCCCTGATTTTAAGTTTTCCCTCATTTTACATTGTTGGATAATACATTTCCCTGATTTTACATTTTCCTGGATTTTACATAATTTTTTTTCTGGTCCGCTGAAATCTGATTGGTTACTTGGTTTGTTAATAAAATCTTGTACCATTACCGCCTATAACCATGACATTTCCTGCTGCTGCTGAAATACTGTAATCAGACCCTTATTTTGAGCAAGTGTTGCCCCAGGGGGCTGGGGGGTCTCAGTGTTAAGCTGGCCATAGACACAAAGATCAGATCGTACGAATCAACGTATGATCGGACTTTCCCATCTCCCGACCCTCCACTAACCATTCAGATCAAAGTCTTTACCATTCCGATCAAATAAGAACAGATCAGCCAATGTTCTGCCCCTGACAGCAATCGTACGATACTTATGTCTCACAACACTAGTGACAGTCTCCCACTGAAAATCGTACGATCGGCAATACACGCAGAGATATTATCGGCAGGCGACAGAAATTTTCTAACCTGTCCGATCGACCAAACGACCGATCTCCGACGGACGAAAAATGTTGGGACTCTCCACACATGGTCCGAAAATCGTACGAATCCACGATTCGTACGATCGGATCTTTGCGTCTATGGCCAGCTTTGGAATCAACAAGCGGTTTGTCAGCAAACAGGTGTGAGAATAGTGAACTCCTTTGGGAAATGTAAACAGTATTCTAATTCGCTTTCTCCTTGTCATCATGTGTACAGCATATAACTGAAAGTGTAAAGGTCTAACATGGAGTAACCAGGAATACACGTTTGTTCTCGGAAGTATGAAAAAGGAAGTTTATTATAAGCAATTTTATTATCTCCATTTTAGTATATACAGTAGATCTGAATGATATCATTAAAGGTTAACTATAAATGTGTTATCTTTAGGTTTGATCTGTCATAACAATGTATTGTCCCTTTAACTGGTTGAGTTCTTTGCAGCAGGAATGTTAAAAATGTAAAACAAATTTAAATAATTGACATCCCCAAAAATACCTAATTAACAATTAACTAATATACATCCCCAAAAATAATACCTAACTAAATATTATACAAGCACTACAGTTTGGGGGCATGTATATAAATTGATATATATCAATGACAATTCCCCCTTAGAGGGAATGTCGACATTATTGTGAAATTATTTTTTGCCTAATTAAAGAAAACATAATTTGAAGTAACTTTGCAATATACCTTAATTAAATTTTTTCTATAATGTTGCGGTAAGTTATTTGTATATGTATTGCTATTGAAAGCTGCGTTTGTCTGTCCCTTTCTATATTCTACCCTGATGGCTCAGACTGTTGATACAATGTAAGACAAGGCAGCTGATTAACAGACCTGTCTTTGCTGGGGAACTCAGAACTTTTGCAACATTGTTTAAAATATAACCAGCTTTTAATAGCAATAAATAACTTTAAAAGCACTTTAAATTTTTAATAAATGTATATTGAAAAGTCGCTTAGAATTATCTTTTCTCTTATTAGGCACATTTTTATTTTGGGGTTGACTTGCGATTTAAGCTGGTTTGGGGAAGCATCATTTATTGTATTTTTTACTTCACAGAGGACTTAAATTATACTAGGTTACAGTCTCTTGAACAGAAAGGACAAAATGTGTTGGGAGCATTAGAAAACTTCTTCCCCTAAATGGTTAAATAAACTTGTTATAGGGAAAAATATTACTCTTTTTAACATGAGCTCATACAGTTGGGAATATATAAAAAATGTGCATGAACGCTAACTGCCAAACACAAATAATATATATATATGATTATAAATATGTTAATATAGCTTCTGGAACTATCTATAGACACACATTTTTTTCCCAAAGACACAAATTAATGTTTCCATCAGGGTACACTAAAAAAGTAAGGGTGCATTGATTTTACAATAATGCATCGGTCCAAGTCCATTACTATATGCCACATATTTTTACAAATGCAAGTGTTTAAAAGAGTACCATTATCATTTTACCGGTATGGAAAGTCAGGAACAACAAACAGACCACAAATAATAGGTAAAGCAGGCAAGGACAGGCAGACAGCATGCAGAAAAAGCTAGGAGGAAGATACTTGCGTGGATTATGAAATGCTGAATAAGGCATACAGTAAACTGACTGATCCAGTACTGGGAAAGCCCAAGCTAAAGCAGACAGACAGAGGACACAGTCAACAGAGGAATACAAAACAGAAGACATCTGAAACACTGTAAGAGGAAGATTAAGAGGGTTAGACTGGATAGTTTAGTGCACAACTTTCCATTGGTTCCTTCCTCTGAAATTGCTCACACTGAATGTGCTTTCCCCAGATAGATGCACTGTGACACATTTCATAGCAATTTAGAATAAAGGAACGAAAAAACCTATAGAAATGTGGAAGAAGACAGGGCAACATAACATATTTTACAGAAGGGGTAACTGATTCATGGAACAGATTTCTAGCAAATAGGTTGGTTATTAAAGTTCAGGACTTTAAAAAGGTAAGTTGCAAGGCTATAGGAAGGACAAAACACAGAAAAATATACAAGCCGTCTCCAACAAACCACTCAAAGCCCCACTAAAATGGCAAGCACCTACAAAACTGAAAAAAAAAGTGCTGCTCAGTACAACATTTACCCCTTTGTTACATTATCTGCTGTAAGAGAAGACTTGTATAGAAATATAGATGCCCAGGGTGGCACAAAGGACCATTGTGTTTTTACGTTAGAGGTAAAAGTCACTGTGGAGTGCCTAACAAACTGGAACCCCAAGTGGTTTTATCAGGAACAATAGGACGTGGATCAAGGCTCTGTAATATCTGTGGTCACCTAGATTAAGGGCAGCACTGACTTGCTTGCCTTCAAAAAAACTACTGGAGAACATTTCAGAAAGAATAAAGATCTTCAAATGGCAGCTCTGGAGCCATTGCTGGAATATATACACTGCACCACAGAGAGAAGATTGACAATTATCTAAAACTTTTTTGAATCATCCAAATATGATTTTACACACAACATCATTACCTGGTCTACCGTCGCTATCACTGCCACACAAGAAATCCCCCTCGATATGGTCATCTTCAGGGAGAGGTCTATTAAATAAAAGTGTGATTTATTAAAAGCAGGGAAATACAATTATTATAATTCTCTACAATATTTGGCACAAAAACTAAGTTGTGCACATAATGTAGTTGACTGGAGACAAAAAAACATATGGAGACATACATACTTGAGATAATGCAGACATCAATGAGAACCCTATATTTTAGGTTACTCATTGGTTTTGTGTATTAAAATAATATAACCACCAAAGGTTATTTACTACCGTGGAGGAATGCAAAAATGTGCCTTTTTGTGCCACAGTCTTTTTCAAAATCACAGATGCTAGGTATGCCATGTAATCTTCACTCTACAGCGTGGGCTCCCAACCTTTATTACACGTGAGCAACATTCAAATGTAAAAAGAGTTGGGGATAATGCAAGCTCGAAAAATGTTGCTGGGTGGTGCAAAATATGGCCGTGATTGGCCTTTGGTAACCCTTATGTGGACTATCAGCCCACGGGAGACTCTGGCAGTACACCTGGTTTTTATGCAACCAAAACTTACCTAAAAACCAGGAATTAAAAAATAATCACCTGCATTGAGGCCATTGGGAGCAACATCCAAGGGATTGGTGAGCATCATGTTGCTTGTGAGTCACTGCTGTACAGTATATGGAGATTAAAACAATATGTACTGCATGCCAGTGCTGCTGACTGAGAGGCACTGGTGTGCCCCTTACTCACTTGCAAAGCCCTTGCTCAAAGCAAAGTAAGTCCACTAGCCTTACAATGCTGTTAGGTTGCAGTACAATGGAAAGAGGCAAAGTAGAATTTGTGTCCAGGACCTAACTTTGTTGTGCACTCAGAGGCCACCAAAAGTCCAGGAGAAGAATGAAGCTTCTGGGGATTCAGGATTTTAAAAAAAAAAAACACCATTGAAGTCACCATTTACTTGAAGCTGAACTGAGCTTAACAAACCACACCTATAAGGTTTATAATACAAAACCCTTGTGGAATATAGTTTTGGAGAAGAAAACATTGGTTACCATGTGTTGCAACCAAACATTGCCTTCCCCATTTGTAATAACTTACCCCAGTTATCACAGTTATCACCAACGAGTGGCTCACGAGCATATCACGTTGCTCACCAACCCCTTGCTTATGTTGCTCCCCAACTCTTTTAAAAGATTGGGGACCCCCGACATACCAGATACCCATTGCCAGTACTCCTGTCAGCAGAAAACATCACCAGCCCAGGGTTCTTCTCAGTGAGCACTACAGATCGATCCTCTTCTTCACTACCCCGGAGCCTACGCATTCACAGTAAGTAAAAAAGCTGGTGTTTTTGTTAAAGTTTGTTTTTACACTGTACTGCGCATGTGCACCCAGGAGAAGAAAGAAGGAAGAGGTGTTTGCTGAGAAGAACGCAGGGCCAGTGTAGTTTTCTGCTAACAGGAGTACCGGCCCAGGGTATCAGGTAAGTGAATACGACTACTGTGTTTATAAATCTATACATTTATACATTTCTTTATGGACTATGGAAATTGATTGATGTACAAAATTTCATATTAGCAGTAAACGGAGCAGTTGTAATGGATTTATATTGGTTGGAAGAACAAATTGTCTCTAGTTTTGGCAAATCAATTGTATACACCTGCACCATTGTATTGTGTGATAGGAAACGCCGGCTACTGCAGCTTTTTTTGTAGCAAACTGTAAGGACTGTGTTATTCAAAAGAATCTCAAGCATAATCACTGGGCCTGCTATTATATTTCACTGGTGTAATGATATGATATCGTCATATCTTTTGTTACATGGCTTACAACAGGCCAATGATGATTTAGCTCTGTGGGACACGTTTTTTGTGTGATTCTGATGACATTTCCCTTCTCTTACCTTGGAAAGTCTTCATCCTGCCATTCCTCTTTAAATTCCACACCTTCCATCCTCAGCCTGGCCTCCGTTGTGGCAACAGATTCTTGTCCCTCATAGGATTCAGCAAGCTTATCTTGGCTAAGAGGAGGCAGATAAGAAACATTACTGTGAGAATTCAATAAAGCAACACAATGAAGAACGGAAGTTTGCAAAGGACAAGAAACATTACATTTTTCCTTTCCTTTTTATAAATTACAGGGTAACAGACGGAGACATGTTAAAGGGAAATTGTATATGTTTTTTAAACTCTGCTTGATTCATCTCTAGAAGTGAATATCTTGCATTTCTACAGAAATACAAATGACAAAAGGGTATGAGTTAACCTTTAAGAAGCATATACAAGTATGGGACCTGTTATCCAGAATGCTCGGGACCTGGCGTTTTCCAGATAATGGATCTTTCCGTAATTTGGATCTTCATACTTAAGTGTAAACATTAAAGAAACCCAATAGGCTGGTTTTGTTTCCAGTAAGGATTAATTATATCTTCGTTTGGATCAAGTACAAGGTACTGTTTTATTACTACAGAGAAAAAGGAACTAATTTTAAAAAATTTGGATTATTTGGATGAAATGGAGTCTATCTGTAATTCAGAGCTTTCTGGATAACAGATAAAGGATCCCATACCTGTACAGGTATTGCCTTACCCTGGCCAGCAGGAGGGCCAGCTTCCAGTCCAGAATATCATATATATAAAATAGCTATAAGAGATTGATCATAAATGTAGCCTGTAGCTTTTCCACTTTGCTAAATTGCTTTTGTTTAATACGGTTAGCTTTTCCACTCTCAGTGATCCCTACTGTCCAACAACCACTGGTGACAATGACCCCTGAGTGGACATACGTGTGATATTTGAGGGAGTCGTGTAGTAACAGGATCTGGTAAGCAGCCAATCAGCATGTAGCATTTATTGGTCTGCTGACCAGAGCAAAACTTTAAACACATGATATTACTCCATAAACTTTAAGATCGACTATTGAAAAGGACTAAGGTGAATGATGAACTATTTCTCCAAGTGTTGTGTAATGTGTTGGTGCTCCTATAGAGGATCATAAACAAAAGGATGGTAATAAAAAATTCTGATAAATCATTATTCTCCTAGGTTTAGCCTTTTGGTAAAGGATTTGTTTCTCTTTTAAGCTTTGTTGCAGTATATTTCTGCATCAACTCCAATGGGGTTATTTACTAAACTCCAATTTTTTCTACAGTTTTAAAAGGGAAAAAACATAATTTTTTGCGTAGAAAAAACAAACATGAAGTTTTCATATAAACCCCAGTGCTGTTAAAAGTCAGAATAAAAAAGTACTCCATCTCAAACCTGCTGAGCTCATGTAGAAGCCAATGGCAGATGTCCCGTTTGCAATTGGAAGACATCATGATCTTCGATGGGTTTCGTACAATAATCCAAATAATTTGTGGTTATTGGGTGATAATCCAAAAAAAAACCCCAGAGTCTTCAGACGTCAAATCCGAAATATAAAACACATACGATTTGGATTTTTTCACGATTTTATTGAATCTTTCCCTGCACCAGATTTTTTTTCCCAGTATTTATTTATTAATAAATACGGTGAATTTCCAGTATTTAATTCCGGGACTTCACATAAGCTTCGTTTATCTGGCCTCATTTTACAGTGAGCTGCTTCAGAAAGGATTAGTGAGCAAGAATTATGACTAGGAATTATGACAGAGGAATTAGACCCTGCGGCTGTAGTGGGGACCAGAAGGTATAGTGGGCCCCATGTTTTGGTAAAACAGGACAACCTCTGCATATTTGGAGGGCCCTAAAATAAATTTGCTGTGGGGCCCAATAACATCTAGTTACGCCACTGATTATGACTTCAAATATGACAAAGGTTTAGGCTTCAGCTGTAACACACAAGTTCTTCTCTTCCATTGTGTTTAATTATTTAGCAACATACATACATAGGCGTAAATGTAGACTATAAAAAGCAACACGATATATATTATTGATCACTAATTGATAACAAAGCCAATGGCCTTGAATACTTTGATACACTAATAAGAGATTAAACCTAAAAAAAACTGCACAGTTGTGTAATGTTAGTGCTTTACAAACCTGTAATTAAAAAAAGTAGGGCAGATATATTTACATAAGAATCAATGGTGTCTTGTAATCATGATTAAAAGGATTTTCCAGCTGTCATTTTTGACAAGATACTGAGCTTAATGGAAGGCTGAAAAATGAAAAACCTGCCTACTGGCTGTAATCGGTAGCAGTTTCATCGATGCCTGGAAAGCGGGATTGTGAGCAAGAAAGCAGATTAATTTGCTGGTGCAACAGCCTGACAATTATCATTTGTACCAATGAAGTTCATGACACTGGCCAAACAAATAAATGTGAAATTCAAATATGTTCCATGTGAACAAAGAGAATCTTTAACAGTACAAAATGCATATAAACGGTTAACATTGACTTCTTAACAGTAAACAGGTCGAGAAAGACATGAATAGCACACAAGCAGGTTTCAGCAGTCACTCACACTTGAGGACATCTCATCATTCCTGTGTTGTATCAAAGACCTGGTCATCTGCTCACCTACTTGACTGGGACAGTCAAAACACTGGGTGTCAGGGCAGGGATTAATGTGATTTACACATTAAAACGTGTTAAGTTTTAATATTTCAAACAACTGCTGGATTTGGAGGAACACTAACCTCCCATCTTTGCAGAAGGAAGAAGAATAGGTATAATAAACTGGGCACTGTATTGGGCATTTGCACGGTGAATATTAGCCTGGAAGGATCTCTGGGAGAGATTACTTGGGCCAATGCAGTTTTCAACAAACAAGAGAACAGGGCTGAGGTAAGCAATTAAAGTGCTGCTTGTTAGTGCTTTAAATAATATAAATTTGATGATGGTACAAAAAGTCAGCTTTGTTTATAGTCCCAGTGCAAAGCTCTGCAATGGTTAAATGCACATCACTGTGACTGCACATATGCTTAAGCTGCACAAGCCAGTTGCTTGCGTATAGAACAGCCAATTAATGTTAATAATACAGTTTGGTTGGAATACAGGTAGCAAGAAGAGACCCTATTTACATAATCATCAATTTAGTGGGGATGAAAATAACTTTCTGCCAGCAGTAAGACTATATGTGCTGTCGGAAAGCTTTTTAAAATTAGTAACAGAAACTGAATCTGCATGTGTAACTTCACCTCATTATCCCCTCAATTTACTCAAGAATCAATATGAATTTGTACAGTAATTACCAACAAGTACAAGGTACTGTTTTATTATTTACAGAGAAAACTGAATCAATAGTAAAGAAACAGATTATTTGTGTAAAATGGACTTTACGGGAGGTGGCGTTTTTTGTGTTCTGGAACTTTCTGGACAACAGGTTTATACCTAATAAATCCCACACCTGTAGTTTGTTGGAAAAAGTTTAGCTCTAATTAGTAAGTAATAATACTTCATCCCTCATTACTGCATATTTACCAACAATCCAGCTTTTCTACAGGACAAGAGTGGTATGTCCTGTTAGACAGGGCTGGGAGCAAAGCTAAATACTGATCTGGTTAGTGGATCTACTGTATGAGAAATGGAGACGTATCCAGAGTTCAACCTAGATATGTGTGTGAGCAGTTCCTGAGTGGATGAGCAGTCAGATTCAGGACTGCAGGGTATCCTGGGTCCGAAATACAGCAAAATATCATTATTCCAGGGTTCTCCCCAGGCCATTTTAGCGGGGTATATCGCCTGACTCAGCTACACCTCCACATTGCGTGGAGAGGAGGGAAATTTCTATTAAAAGCCAGTAGGACTGGGTGCTGTGTTTGCTAAAGTACAGAGTCCTCTGTTCTCCCCAGGCTGCTTTGGCTGGGCACATCACTTGACTCTATTTCCCTGCTTGCCCCTTACTTCACAAACAAAGTTAAAGTTTAAATACTGAAGCTGGAAGAACTATGCGCTGTGTTTGCTAAATTGCATGATCCTATCGGCATTTGTAAGAAAAACAGTTATTTTATTGCAGGGGGATTCAGGGAGACACATTTATTTATTTTTCTCCCCCACCAAGCCCAATTTTTTTTCCTGGGGAGGACACTGCTAATATTAATTCTCCCTACATAGCATTACATTAACAGTTTAAAGTTCCCACTGAATTCTTGTCCATAGCTATTAGCCAATAGTCAGTTATGCACAAGGGAAATTAAACATAAAAAAAAACAACCTTCAGTCTCAAAAAAGGAAAGAGAACAGCAAGTGGGAAAAGGGCTAAACAATGAACTGGAGCTTCAAAAGCACTTTATCAGCTGTGCAGCTGTACAACAGGAAACCAGCATAGGAAAACAACTATACATGCTTCACTTGTCTAAAGGAAGCAGAAAGACTGCCTGACTACTGACCTATAAAGCTACAACTCTACATTTCTTCACCACAATGACTTACGTAAATAGAGCTGCAACAGGCCTTAGACCTAAGTTCTGTTACTGGAAACACATTTCTCTGTGCCACTCCTATGTGCGTTAGGCTTGCCTAGTATACAGGAAGTTCTCAAGTTACCTACACCCGACATACAACTCACACTTACAGATGGGGACTATTACAGTAACATACTATGATTTGCTTGACTTTTATTAGCATTTTGCTTTATTAAACCAGCTGTGCCCCAATCCCCTCTGGTGTGTGTTGTCTACTGCAGAACACAGAAAGGTAAAAATAAATACTATGTCAAGACAGACATCTGTCTAAGTTGCATTTAATAAGTAAATGTATATATTTCAACTTACATACAAATTCAACTTAAAGGAGCATTCAACCCTAAAGTTAAAACCCCCATCCCCCTTACCCTACATAGACCCCCCCCTCCTTCCCCCCAGCCTAAAGGTGGCCATACAAGGGCCGATAAAAGCTGATCGGATGGAACTAAAAATCCCGTCAGATCGCAGCCGCATGTTTGTTGATGCGGTCCCGCGATCCGACCGCCCGTTTCCATTCATTAGGAACCGATCGTTGGGCCCTAGGGCCCACGATCGGATCAGCAGGATATTGCCTACCTCAAGGTGGGCATATCGGGAGAGAGATCCGCAAGTTTAGCGACATTGCCAAACGAGCGGATCTCTCCGTGTATGGCCACCTTTAGTGTTACCCCGGGTAAATGTCCCTAACGTTTTACTTACCCCTCAGTGCAGATTCAGGCATCGGAGTTCAGAGGTGCCATCTTCTTCTCTTCGGAAATCTTCAGAATGAGACCAGGGTGGCGGTGCATGCGCAGTTGGAGCAATTTTCTGTTTCAAGACAACTCTGCATGCACCAAAACTCACAAAAGATGGCGCCCGTGAACTCTGATGCCTGAATCTGCACCGAGGGGTAAGTAAAACGTTAGGGGCATTTCGCCCCTGGATGGAAGAGATACTGTAGCACTGGCTCCAGCAGTTGTAAGTTGAGTAAAAACCATACCATAGACACACATACTACATTGGCCAATTATTAATGCTCCTTGATTAGCACAGAAAAGCAAAGCCCTGTCCTGGTATTTCAAAGGGGTCTATATGTGAGTGTGATTCGCCTAGTTTGCAGAAATTTGTGCTTAATTCCCTACAATATGTTTGCTCAGGAGTCTAGCCTGCTTGTGTAAAGAAGGACAGGTGCGGAGGGCGTGACCAAGATGGCGCAGTGAGCAGACGTGCTTGCCTAGAGCTCCGCGCACCGCTCCTTTAAACCCGGCTATCTACCCGACTGACAGTCTCCCAAGAGAGGTAAAACTGCCCGCACGTACCCGCACCACGATGCGGAGGAATACTCCGAAGCCAAAACCGGAGGCGGCGTCACGATTGGAGCGATTTGCCCGCGATCCGGTTCAGCCACCGTCCCCCAAGCCGCCTAGTCCGCCATCTTCCCCTCTAGGCCCTGAGCCCGACCAGCAGGCTGCGCCCACTGAACCCACGCTGGGAGAGGTACTGGCCGCCATTATGGAGAGCCGTGCATCCAGCACGGCGCAGTTTGAGGAGCTCAGGGTTGACATCTCCCTGCTGCGCCAGGACTTGCAGAAGGAGAGAGACCGCACCAAGGCCTTGGAAGATAGCCAATTCAATACCAGGGGGCTACTGTGTCTTTGTATCCGGATTTCTCTCCTGTCATCCAGAAGCAACGGGCTGAATTTACAGGTATCAAAAGGCGCCTAAGAGAAGCACAGCTAAAGTACAGTATGCAATATCCTGCGCGCCTGCGCATCCAGGATGGTGACCATGTGCTCTTCTTCTCCAAACCTGGGGAGGTCGATGACTGGCTTAACAGAAGGGGCCCTCGCCGATCCCCAAGCAGGAATGATTGACTGCAGCAAGCCTCGCCTCCAGGTCCTTCTGAGCTGCCTTGAACCGCAGGAAGCCTCTAGAATTTCACCCCATTCACACCTGGGTGACAACCTTTTTGGCAATGCCTTTTTTTTTTTTTTTTTTTTTTCTCTTCTCGGTGGATTTCATATTGAGGATAGTCCTTTCCACACCTGATCCCTATTACTGGTTCCCCAACTAAGCTAATGGGCCACTACCTCGCCCCAGGGTTGGAATGTGACCTCTTGACTATACTCTGCCATTTCGACTGCACCGCCTTATACTATGGAACTTCCTTCCCACTTTCTGCCATAGGTGTGACATGGCCCCTTGGTTAAGCACTGACGTCCGGCCCCCGGTTGAGGGTGTTTTTTTCTTTTTTTTTTTCCCCTCCATATATTTTCCTCTCTTGGGTTAATATCTCTGCCCCCATGATGGGGGCCACGCTTGTATTCTGTCACAGGGTAACTGTTCAGCACACCAGTGCGGGCCTCAGCCTTAGGCAATCGTTAGGACTTGTTGCCACCCTAGATCCCGCAGGAGGGACTGTTTTTTAGCAGATATCTAGGGACTGAGCCCTGTTTAGGTTCTTAAGTGTTATGGGTACTAGACTCGCTCAAGTTTGGGGGGTGAGTAGGGTGGGTTGGGTATATGTTATTGTTGGGTTTATGTTTCAATATGTTTTGCAGACTACTCAATGTGTGTTGACTGATGTCATATGTGTACAAAATGTGCTCGCTATGTTTTTCCATTGGCTTTGTGTTACGGGATGGACACTTCGTTTGGCCTGGCATATACCTATTTCTGTGAGTTATGGCTAGTTTCTCAATCCTTTCGTGGAATGTGCGAGGCCTCAATTCTAAATTTAAGAGGAGCCTTATGTTCAACTATCTGAAAAAATACCCCCCGTCCATCCTTCTTCTCCAGGAGACGCACCTTACTGGGCAAAAAATTTTGGCATTAAAAAAGCCATGGGTGGGTTGGCATTTCCACTCTACATTCTCCTCGCACTCGAGGGGGGTCTCTATCTTAATCAGGAAAAGTTTACCTTTTGAGCTCTTGAAGCTCCACCTAGACCACTATGGCAGATTCCTAATACTCCATGGCCTTATTGCCAACAAACCCATCCTCTTAGTTAACATATATGTGCCGCCGCCATTCGCAGTGTCGATCCTGGACTTAATGGTGACTAAGCTTTCTGCATTCCCCCCAGCCCTCTCTGTATCCTTGGGGATTTTAATTGCTGTTTAAATCCTTCTTTGGACAAACTAGGCCCCGACCCCCGCACTATGACTAATCTCACCTCCTGGGCAGAGGCCCTGCACCTAACTGACCCCTGGAGATGGAAACACCCCTCTCAAAGAGAATTCTCTTGTCACTCCCCAACCCACAAGACCTTTTCGAGAATTGATCTGGCCCTTGTCTCTATGGAACTCTTGCCCGTTATTGACCAAGTCAAGTATTTACCTCAGGCCCTCTCAGACCACTCCCCGTTACAACTCACCCTACGGTGGAACCCTGCGGCCACTGATAGGCTGTGGCGGCTGAGCCCTCTTTGGCTCAAACACAATACTGTGGCCGATGCTAATGCTCGAGCTTATGGGGATTATTGGACCTGTAATGCGGGTTCTGCCTCCCAGCAAACATTATGGGATGCTTCCAAAGCAGTTATGCGTGGTGCTCTCACGGGGGCCATATCACAAGCTAGAAATGCTACCCTAGAACGAGTCTCTGCTGCGGAATATGATCTCCAGCAAGCTCTCTCTATACACACCCAGGACCCTACCCCTGCTAATTACACTGATCTGTTGAAGGCTCAAAATACCCTTTCTCAGGCCTCTATTTCCCTCACCAGGAAAGCCCTTCTCTATCAGAATCAACGCATTTTTGACCAAAGCGACAAAAATAGTAAACTCCTGGCGTTTCTGGCCAAGCAACACTCTGCACCCTCGGCGGTCTCACGCATCGTACTAGACGATGGCTCAGTGGTCACGGAACCTAGGCTTATAACACAAGAATTCGCTACCTTTTACCAAAATCTCTACACCACCACGGCACTGTATTCCAAAGCCCAACTCCAGCATTTCTTGGATTCCATCCCCATACCATCGCTCTCCCCTAACGATCAAGCTTTTCTAGATGCACCTATTACTCCCCAAGAGGTTAGGGAGGCCATTGCCTCACTACCCCCTAATAAGACGCCAGGACCGGATGGCCTCCCTCCCGACTGGTACAGGGCCCTCTCTGATCAAATAGTTCCCAAATACCTTGACACTCTCCAGTCGGCTTTTGATAGTAACTCATTGCCCCCCTCATTCAATGAAGCCCTCATAGTAGTTATCCCCAAACCAGGTAAGGACACTACCCGATGCTCTTCCTACCGCCCTATTTCCCTACTCAATACAGATGCCAAAATCTTAGCTAAAATACTTTCCTCCCGCCTTCAACGGGTGGTCCCAGACCTGATCCACCCTGACCAATCTGGCTTTATGCCAGGGCGCTCCACCAACATTAACCTTCGCAGACTGTTTACCAACTTACAAATCACTCATGTGGAGACAGGCACCAGAGTTGTAGCCTCCTTAGACTCTGCTAAGGCTTTTGATTCGGTGGAGTGGGACTTCTTGTGGGAGGTTTTGGCCCGATTTGGGTTCGGCCCCCGATGTTTAACTTGGATTAAGCTCCTTTACAGGAATCCCACGGCGCGAGTTAGAGTCAATGGCCTTATATCGCCCTCTTTTACATTGACGAGAGGTACGAGACAGGGTTGCCCCCTTTCCCCAGCCCTATTTGCCCTTGCGATTGAACCTCTGGCGATATTGATCAGACAGTCCCCTCGGATAAAAGGCTTAACCTTCGGCACTATACAAGAAAAAATCTCTCTATTTGCTGATGATCTTCTCATTTACCTGGCCGACCCTAATGACTCCCTTACCGCCCTTTTAGACCTGGTCAACCGATTTGGCTCTTTCTCTGGTTTGCGGGTGAATTGGGATAAGTCTGTTCTATTCCCCATTGACCCTGACCAGCCTCGACCTTTGACAGCCAGGACCCCCCTAGAGTGGGCCACTCAGTTCAAATACCTTGGCGTGACAATCCAGGCAGATGTTTCCAAGTATGTCTCCCTCAACTTGGACCCCCTCCTTACTAATCTGACCACCACGCTGAACCGTTGGACGAAGTTACCTTTATCTCTGTGGGGTAGAGTCAATCTTATTAAAATGATTTATCTTCCCAAAATCCTCTATTTGCTCCATAATGCGCCCATATATCTCCCTAAACACTACTTCAAGCGCCTTAACCAGATCATGATCCCCTTCCTTTGGAATAATAAAACACCCAGAATTGCTTGGACCCGGTTATGTGCCCCGTGTGAGGAGGGGGGCCTGGCTCTCCCCAATTTCTATCTATATTATCTGGCTTCACAACTTTATTACCTACACTGGTGCTTTCACCCAGACCCGTACAACCCAAACTCGCAGTTACAGGCTCTCCTTGTAGCCTCATGGGAAGGTCTCCGACATTTTCCATACCGTTCTCTTAGGGATTACAGTCCCCTGCCCACTACTTTGACCACCCCTCACAAAGCTTGGCAGGTAGCCCTTAAAACTTTGGGCCATGCTCCTCCGCTGCTGTCCCCACACTTACCTTTGTGGGGTAACTCATACTTACCTCACTTCAGGTACCTCCCGGATTTCATATTTTGGCCTAGCAGGGACATAAAGTGCTTAAATGATCTTCTTGATCCCCAGGTGTTTCCCACATATTGTGCTCTTCAGCGTAAGACCCACCCGACGCCACTTTTGTTATTTCAATACCTTCAGCTTCGACATGCTTTTTACTCCCAATTTGGTACCCTTGCCCCCCGACAGTCCTCCCTGGCCATAGAAGAAACCCTCCATGACCCTAGCCCTTCCAAATTGGTGTCCCGGCTATACCACCGGCTACTACTAGCTGGACCTAAACCCTTCCTGATTACTCAAGAATGGTGGACTAATAAAATTACTGGTCTTACACAGGAGGACTGGGAGGAGGCAATAGATAATGTGTACACCGGCCTTGTCTCTCTTAAAGATAAGTTGATTCAGTATAAAATTTTACACCATGTGTATATAACCCCAGTACGTCTTAAGCAAATGGGCCGAATCCCCCTTGACATTTGTCCGAGGTGTCAGCAACCAGGTGCGGACTTCTTCCACCTATTATGGGAATGTCGACTGATTTTAAGCTTCTGGACGCGAGTGGTTAACTTTCTAGCCGATAACCTTGACTTCCCGAGGGTTATCACCCCGTCCGTTTGTCTGTTGGGGGTCTTAGAAGACCTGGTCCCGGCCAAATACCCCAGACTTGCCTTTCGTATCCTCCTTTTCTACGCAAAGAAAACAGTTGCAATGCACTGGATGGGCAATCTACCACCTTCTCTTAGAGCGTGGGTGCAACTAGTTAATAATGTCTTACCCCTTTACAAACTCACCTATGAATCCAGGGGCTCGCCTACGAAATTTGACAAAATATGGGGCTCGTGGGCTGACATAGATCCAAACCTTCCTGACTGAACGGTAGCTGTGCTGACCGTCTGGGTCGTACTAGTGGTGGTTCCGCCCATCCTGTATTCCCTGTAAGGTCTTTTGGGTGTTCGATTATCCCAGAAGTCCATTATTGTCTCATAGCGATGTTTATTTTATTGTGCTTGTAGTCAACTTGCATGTCCAGCCATTTTTTGTACCTATGTATAATCTATATGAAGCGGTCTGCTTGACTGTCTGTTCTGTGTGTCTGTTTTGTGTTCAAAACGCAATAAAACTTACCTTTTAAAAAAAAGAAGGACAGGTGCAAGTGCAGGCAAACTAAGCCATACACAAATGAGCACCCTAACATAAGTGTGGGAGAATGGGATATGGGAATTTCAAACCAGAGAAAAGTTGCTAGTAAACATTTTATTTCATTCCAGTGGAAGGTATGAAAGCTAGAAGAAATGTAGAGAGGGCTATATGGAGGGAACAACAAACAATCCATAATATTACAAAACTGAAAATACTTTCCATGCATTATATTTAGGGTAAGCATTTGTTCCGAGACAATCACAATTTAAGTTTAAAGGGAATGTCAACCCCAAAAAATATTTTTTGCCTAATAAAAGAAAACAACAGTGTTTAAACTATACTATGAAACTGCTCTCAAACAATAAAGAAGTCTGCCAGACATAGGGCACCCACCCACAAATCATTTATTAATGCACTGGCAGACACAAGGTTTCAATTGCCTGCCACTCTCCTTTGTTTTGCCTGGTAAAGATATGAGATACAACATTTATCTAAAAAGCACAGCTTCAAGCACATTAGGCAGATGGCACACAGGCATTTTATCTGCTGGAGCATTTCAAGGGGAAAAAAAGTAACCAAACTGGCCTTCAACTTCACTCGGATTCAAATGTCAGCTGGTTGGCACAATTTCATGAAAAAATTGAATGCCTGGAATACAAGTATACATGTAAGGATATGATTTGGTGGTAAAGATAAAATATCTTAATTGGCACTGACATATATTTATCTTTATGACCCAAAATATTGCAGCCATGGGGCTGACTAAAACAACTAAACAAGCAAAGACAAGATTAGATAAAAAAAAAAAGAAAAGATTACTTCCAAAAGAATTCTGGCCTGTCAAATCTTGTTTTACAGGTGTGCCTCCCAGGTTTGTATCTAGTATTATATCAAATTACCTATGTGTGGTTAGCTTGCCAGCTGTTTTAATGAAGAGGGATTGAGTTTTACTCAACAACAAAAAAAACAGAGATGGTTTTGCAAAAGCTGAACTTTATGAGATTTAAAATAGAAAAGGGTTGCCTTTTTATGTGAGATTATCTCCTTGTTATTATAAACTGCCATTAATGTATGAGGGCATAGCTTGATTTGAATTGACAACAGCATATTAAAATTTGCTCATACAGAATAATCTACTGACTCATACTGTATAGGCCTCAACAGAACAGCACCCTGGGGGTGCAGTTATTTAAAGGTTGAGTAACGTAAAAGTGAGGTAACAAAGATTAAAACTTGCTGTACAGGGCTGTGTGCATAAGTAAAGCTAGATAAATGAAATTATACAGTAGGTGTAAAAGAATATTTTTACTTGGAGTGGTGTAAATAATCTGAAACAACATGTAAAACCCTATGTAAAAGTATGATGCAAGGTGATTAATTACCTAAACAAATGTTTTACACCTCTCCAATTTTAGGCTAAATCCATTTTAGTTCCCGCCAGTGTTCATAAATCCAAACACTGTCTATGGGTCACTTTTACATTTGCCAACACAAAGGTTAATGCTGCTCCTGCTCATGTGTAAATACAATTAAACAGAAAATAATCATAGCATGCAACACATTTCAATAGTTTATTGTTTGTTTTTGACCTTGCTTATACACTGGTCATATTGTTTTCTTTAATTTAATATTTGTTAGGTCAGCTCCGTGTACAGAAAAATGTGAAACTGAAAGTAAAGTCAGAATCAACTTCCTATTTGTACAAGCAAAACCAATACAAATCAGCAGCTCAATGAGGAGCTTCTGTTTATTGTGTTGCTCCTTAACTCAAAGCCTAACAAAGGCTTCAGCTGGGGAAAGGAAGGTGTTTCTTTATACAGAAACTTCTCGTTTGCTTTAACAGTGCTTGTTCAAAGAGAAAGTAGAAAAAAAGAGTTAGTGCTCCTTTAAAGTCTAGTATTAAGTTTGCTAGTAGTTTTCTGTACCAGCCAACAAACTCATCTCTTTTTATTTACCTTTGGTGCAAAATTCATTAACTTGCCTGGCCTAACATATAAACTATATGGACACTCATGCAGTCTAGTACAAACCCTAACTAAATTATGTTACCTTCCTTTTTAAAATAAAATATTACACTTGTTTTAGGTTGTTGGCTTTGAAGACCTAAGTAAATGTGGGCATCTGAACTAGGTATTAAAAAACTTAATGCAAGATCATTCAGGCTTAAATGACATGCTTGTGTAAAATTCAGGTAAATGTAAACTCAGGGAAATGTATTAAACATAATATTTAGGTGGGACCACAAAACAACAATGTAAAATGAGGGAAAACTTAAAATCAGAGAATGTAAAATTGGGGTTCTACTGTATAGGATAAATGAAAAAACCCTAATTTTGTAGGCAATTAAAAGTAATATATGGTGTTGCTTTTACATTGTGCTAAAAATTAATATTATCTTTAAAAAATAGCCCATTTATTAGCGCTCCCTATAGATGTTCACTGGTCCCTATCTATGTTTCAAATGAGAGGTGGGCGTGTCCTAACAGTCCCTGGCAGAAGCACTGTAGGAGGCGGACAGCCAATCACAGCTCTGCAGTCACACAAGCTCAGACAGGATTCAGTTCCCTATCAGGTCCTGCTAGCTGCTGATTGGTTCCTGTCCTACAGAGCAGTGAGCTGAGAGCCGCTGGCTCCCCTGCATAAAATGAGTATAATGCAGTGGTGCGTTCTTGTTTTTTTTATTTTTTACACAAAATCTCCTTTAAATAATTTAATTATAAATTTACACTCAAGAATCTATGTTAGGCTATGAGATAAATTCCAAAATGGAACACATCAATAATCTGCACTGAGATTTAAAAAAGAAAAGTTGTATTTTTGTCTGATGAATTGTATGTCATTTCTGCTGGCTTCAGTATAAGCTTATATATCAATGGTCCCTTTTAAATATTGCACATGTATATTCCCTGCTGTGTTGGGCACAGGCCAGAGCTTATTATCAGATGGGAAGAGAAAAGCTAAAAATAGAGGGAGTTTGGTTGGGAGCAGTTGCAGCTCAGACTGCACAGGAGTAAGAGGAACACAGACACTTTGTTACAGGCAGATCTGGGACGTCATTGACTTGCCTGTCTCATCAGATATCTACTGTATAACTCATTCAGAGGCTACTATATAGCTCATCACGAGGTTTCCGTCTTTAGCCAAAGCTATAACAGATCAGAGCTATCCCTCAGCCTTCCTATATATCGCCTTGCAACACTAGCAACTCCCTTTGCGATCACATAGCGATAACAATGAACTCAGATCTACTCACTCCGCATTCTTCATCTCTGGGTCTTCGGTTGTCATGTCTGCTGCTGGCCCATCCCCATGAATCATGTCATCAGGTAAGTGATAGTGGGATAAATACGCAGACACTGTATAAGGAGTGGCACCGACGGACCCCCCTCCTCAAGGGATCCCTATCTTCGAACGGCCTCTACAGCTTCCCAAAAACTCCTGCCTTGTGCTGAAGGTGGCTAAGACGGCACAATGAAGTGTGGGAGTTGTGGTGAAGTAAACTGCTTTACTTAGTGGCTCGCTGCAATGTTAAAACTACATTTCCCAGAAGGGGTTGCGGCGCGCAAGAACTTCCTGGCCAGAGCGGCGCCACCTTGTGTTGACGCTTTGGACTGCGGCTGCGCGCTGCTGCTAGTGATTGTTAGAGAACCGCTCGTTTAACATTTTGCGTGCTAATGGCATCACTGAGCCACAAATAGTACGATCGTTTTTTTCTCTGCACTGAACAGTCCGAAAAAGAAACAGTTTCTCACTTAATTGGCTTTTAGCAGAGAGCCCAGAACAGCTACCAGGTGCAAATAAGATACTTTGTAACCATTTTGAGACACAAAAAAAAACAGTTGAGATAAGCAGAAATATTTTCAAACTTTCATAACCTGACAAATTTTGTAAAATTAACATGGTAATTAGGGGGTGTGGCCACAGAAAGCGCATGGTCAAAAAAATTGCTGCACTAAAAATTTTTTGTTCCTCTTTTTACTTTATGTGGGATGCTTTGGGCCCCCACATAACTTATTTATATGGGAATCCCATAACACAAGGGTGCAGTACTAATGTTTTGGCTGTGCCTAGGGTTGCCATCTTTGAAAAAATACAGGCCTTCCTATATATTTGTGTTTTTCCCTATTAATAACATTGGGATCAACCATAATTTTTACTGGCCAGGCCGATAAAATACCGACCAGATGGCAACCCTAGTAGCCACCCATATGGTATTTTACTGGCCTAGCCGGTAAAACACCTGTCGGGGCCGGGCCTGGTAATTTCTGGTAAATTTGTAATACCCTTAACAAAAGCCCCCAATCCTCTCGAAACATAATTTTTCTCTGCCAGGATGGTTCCTTAACCCGCCTTCTGGCCATTGCACGACATGACTCCAACCCCTTTTACGTCTCGGCCCGCCTCTTTTGTTCTTTCCCCCACTAGTGATGTGCGGGTCTGTAGGGTTTGCTTCTGGCCAGTATTTTACTGGCCTGGGCTGTAAAAATTATGGTTGATCCCAATGTTATTATAGGGAAAAAAGATGAATATATAGGAAGGCCGGTATTTTTTTCCAGAAAAGGTGGCAAGCAAATGATCAGCTAGCAGTTTGGTAGGTTTTGCTGGGACAAACGATTGAACTTGTTGGATGTATTTTTTCAAACACACCTACTATGATACAAACACCAATAATTTTACAGAAAAGAAGGGGTGTAACTGTATAGAAAACAGGCCCTACAACTGCTGGGGGCACAACGAGACTGATAAGCAGCTGCAATATTTGTGCATGTTTTGTCAGGGACACAATGACGTTGCTGTGGGTGGAAAAGTTCAAATAGGAGGCACAGACATAGAAAAAGCGTCTGTTAGACAATAATAATTAGCTTATATAACCTGTTACATTAATTCATTTGCTAAAAAGTCTGTCAATTCTTTAGCTTAAGTTTAAACCCTACTCTTCTGCATATCCTTGCACCCTGCTGCCAATGCTTCATACCCAAATTGCATGCGTTTTTGTATGTTATGAAAATTGTGTATGTTTTAGGTGCCCAATGTGCTAATAAGTCAGTTCATTGGGGGTCAGCAAAGTTTGCCTTAATTTTAAGCCTTTGCTTGATATGTAAGTTTCTTTGAAAGTAAAGTTTTTAAAATTTTGTAAATTGCGTATGTGCATGGGCTCAATGATGTTGCTATGGGGTCCAATAATTAGTCATTGCACTGCTGACAACATTGTCTAGGAGATGCTCATATAATTCTCAAATTTATGGTTTCCTCATGTGATAAGACCTGGCCTCTTGATCCAGTTCCTTCCAAACTGGACCTCAATCCTAGCTACTGTTTAAGCAACAGTGTAGCCCATCTACTTATTCCTTCCCTCTTGACTAGAGTCTTTTCCTCCCAATTAAAACATGACTCCTATTATGAAAAATTCTTGTCATGAGCCCTTGGATTTTGTTGACATGCATCCCATTGCTCGATTTTCCTTAAAACTACTTGAGTGTTTAGAATACAAACAACTGATACTCTCTGATCATGGCCTGTTGGACCCATTATAGTCTGGCGTTTAGCAACCAAACAGAAACTGCTCCAATGATGCTAACTAATGACCTGTTGTAAGCAAGTTAATTTTTACTAGTAATACTAGATCTCAGCAGCTTTCGACACTGTGGATGACATTCTCCTCCTTGAGTATATATATATCATCTATTCCTGTACCCCACTTTCTGTCTGGGGTTCCTTAATGCTCAGTTCTATGTCCTTTATTAATATTACTTCCTTCCTTTCTTCCTTCATTCTTTCCTAGGCAAGTTAATCAATTCATATAATTGTCAATACTACCTGTATGCATTCCATACTGAAATTTATCTTTCCTGTCCAAATCTCAGCCCAGATCACTTAACTTGGGATATTTCCTCCTTGTGAGCCATTCTACTTGAATATTCCACTACCCTAAATTAAACCTCTCAGATTTTCTTTTCCGCCATCCCACATCCATAACATTCCAGAAGTGTCTAATATAGTTAACAACCCCAGTAACACCCCTTGTCAATAGGCCAGGGCCTTTGGATTACAATTGCTTTTGCCTTGTCTTTCACTCTTGATATCCAATCAAAATCACTAAATCAAATATCACTTTCACCTAAGAAATAAATAACACAATAATCTCTGGAGATGCTACTAAAATTCAGATTCATGTTTTGTCATAATATTACAGTAATACAATTCTGTTAATTGAGCTTTCCTTCTAGAAACTCCAATCCATAAGTAATACTGTTTCAGGTGCATACATCTTAGCAACCACTCCTCTACTGCCATGCCACTCTAGCTGCTTTCAGGATAACCAGATCTTCACTAAGGTGAATGTGCAGAAATAGACTTCAGAAAGCAGATTTAAGGCTGCTATTATTAGATGTTGCCTCTGTGGTCAGATACCTTAAAGGAGAACTAAACCCTAGCCCCCCTCCACTGCCGCTCCATTGTCCCCCCTCAAGTCCCGTGTCTGCAGCAGCTATTCCTTTTAAAAGTCTGCCTGTCTCCTGACCTGCCATAAATCTGCACTGTTGCACAGCGGAGTTCAAAGGAACCATCTTCTGTCTGTCTCTGATCCTCTTCTGTTACTGTGGGGACACAGATCTTAGAGGAGCATCCACAGTCCAATCCAATCTATGTCCTGAATAAGCTTCTACTGCACATGCTCCCACACAATCTGTGTCGGCAACTGACAGAAGAGGATCAGCAATGGAAGAAACTATTGTTTATTTCTGCTTTAAGTATTGGTCTACCAGTTGCAAAAAGGATTGAAAATTATTGTCTAAAGAAAATGTCTCCTGTCTGATCTACCTATTTTTTCTTTGACTGCAGAATTCTTTACTGAAGCAGCATTAGCCTTGGTTGCAATTTTTGCAAAATTTACTGCATCTGCAACCTTGACAAGAAGGACTTGGATGAAATCTTTTGCAGCAGAAGATCGCAGGGCTGATACACCAACACAAGTATTACAGTGCACCAGTGCTACCAATGTTTACATAAAGAATTGTTACTACACAGAGAGGTAATGTTCCTTTTGACTAAAGATAAATAAGTTAGGGACCACCATGTGGGGTTTTACCTTGACGTGGTATGGTGGCTTATCAATATTATGATCATAACTTTGTAACAAAAAAACCCTGTTTCAAAATTACATGCACTTGCATATTTACTTGAATCATTTAGACAGGGCTTTAAACTTTTTTAAATTGGCCTTAGGTGTGCATCCACAATCTCCCCTAGACCAGTGCTACCAATCACTTACTTTCATTTTTAAACCTGTTGATATTTGCAGAGTCGATGCTACTGACAGCATAGATGCAATTTAATTTATCTAGCAAATGAGCCCTCATATTTTTGTAGCACTATATATCAGCCGCCAGTGGGAGTTTAGTAAATGAAATAGAGAAAAATGAAGCAACTTGAAGAAAAAAAAGCCAAACGGGAATTTCAAGACCATAATAGCCCAGGAGGGCCAGCCCCACAGTTTCCCAACCACTGCTTTAATGATTCAGGTTGTTTCAGCCACTTGCAGCCATCCCTGTTTTGACCATCTTGTTCTGCTTGCTGCCCTGATTAACACATCTAAGAACTCATTCATACCTATGTGAATTAATTGGATCCAAATCAGCTTTAATAGGTGGTTCACTGGTTCCTTAACCACTTTCAGTTTTCTTTTATTCTTATCTTTAAGAATAGCTCACAATTGAAAGCAGCTTTGACTGCCAAAACAGTACAGTGTACAGTATTTTATAACTTAAAGGTTGTAGTGGCCCTTGTTAGATTCTTTATATTGCTTCTAACCACATAGGGCATGTTTACAAGGTATATTGATACACACAAAACTTAGACTAAAAGATCATGTAGCCCATACATGTAGCCAATACAAGTATCCTGTTTACTGTATGGGTTTTTCATTGTGGAATATGCAGAAAAACACATTATCTCCTGCAGTACTACAAATGCTCCACGTGGTGGCATACTAGATTAAAATTAGAGCTGAACTGCAGCAGACATGCAGATGCTTCACAGGGTGGCAGAAGATTACTAGAAAGGAACTTGTAAATCAAGTGAAAAAAATAAAACTATTAGGCCATATGCCAAGAGCAGCTGCCCTGAAAAGATTCTTAGCAGCTTTATTAACATTAAACAAATGTAGCTAATATAAGCGAGAGCCTACATGAAAGATCTTCAGTAAGGTGAATGTGTTTATACAGTAGTTCTAATAACAGTTCAACAACTGTTCTATGTTGGTATATTAGCAGAAATCAAAGCAAATAAAAAATAGTTAAACATAAAAAACGCTGAAATTACACAATTGCATGAGTTAACAGCATTACACAAATACAATTAAACATTACAAGACTTGCATAACTTGAAAAAGTAGTTCTTATAGAAAGAAGAAAGTACCCTGCATAAGCTAATTACTGTACAGTTGGTCACAAAATTAGATCTTAGTTTCCTCTTACCTACTAAACTTTTCTAATGGTGCGATTGGTAATAATTAATTAAGAGCCCACCTGGGTAATCATCTAGTTTATACTACCGGTAGGTCACAATTAAATACCAAGATTTAAAATTAAATTAGTGATTTAAAACAGATTCTGATCATAAATACAATTATCAGTTTATTACCAACATTAATTACCTACACAAACTGTATAAACACCAATTAACTACAATTCATAAAATAAAGGGCTTGTGCTTAAGTGATGTGACCAGAAGTTTTTGAAGATTATCTTAGCTGCTTGCTTAATTTTTGTTTTTAAATTAAAGTGCAGTGCATTTATATAAATTAAATCAATTCCCAATTAATTAAGTTGATTCCTCCAAACCTAAAAAGAGGGGTCAATTCATTTTAGAATTCAGAAATTCATTAAAGTGCAGTGCCATAAATACAATTAGGATCCCATTCCGAAGTTAATTGGTAGTATACGGTTTGTGTAAGGTAATTAATTAATAAACTGATAATTGTATTTATGATCAGAATCTGTTTATATGACTAATTTAATTTTAAATCTGGGTATTTAATTGTGACCTACTGGTAGTATAAACTAGAGGATTACCCAGATGGGCTCTTAATAAATTATCACCAATCGCACCAATTAGAAGTTTAGTAGGTAAGAGGAAACTTAGATCTAATTTTGTGACCAACGGAATAGTAATTAGCTTATGCAAGGTACTTTCTTCTTTCTATAAGGAAAGGAGCCAGTAGAGACTGAATAATTATAGTCAGCCAGGGTGGGTCAGTAGCAGAAAAAATGCTATGTCAGGGCAGGCCAAATTCAGAACCAGAAAATCAGAGGAACAAAAAGGATTCAGAAGCAGGAATCAGGAACAGGAAAACAGCACCAAAAACAAGCATTCTTCGCCTACAACGTGCGAGTGCTGAGCAGGGGTTTTTATAGCCACGCTGATGGCAAGCTCTAAGCACCTGTTGCCAAACTGACCACAGGTGAACTCACTATGCCTACCTGAAAACTAAAGGTGACTAAAAGATAAACTAAGCATCCCTGTGCCTGCAGTGGCAAGTAGGCTGCATAGAATACTTTGTGTGACATCATTGTTGCAATATCACCTGACTTTGCAGGATAATTGTGTTTTTTATCCAAGTTTTTGGCTTTATAAACTCCTTTCCTTTGTAGATAAATATTATATTGAAACCTTCATTTGACTATTAGCTGACTAATAATTCCTTAATAGGGAAAAGGGGAAAAACCTTCTGCCATGGGAGATCCAGCATTGTTAACCTGCCTTACGAAAAGGAGGTCAAAGAATGAACTGTGATGGAAGGATAGCGAGCACACTTCTCAAGAGGCTTATGTATGACTACAAAAATACTTGGTTTATAGAGAATGGTAAATTAGGCGATTGTTGAATTATAAATTAGAGTTAAAAAAGCAAGGAGAGCATTTTTATTGGTGACGTTTGATGAATGATGTAATTAAAATTATATATATGAGATGCAGTAAAAAAAAATCTGAATACTATCTAAGTATATTCAGGTAGCATTTATTGGTCACCTGTTTTAAAAGCAAGACTCTCATCTGCTGCTATAGCTTGCTACCCAGTGAAAAACATTGTATCTTTATTACATCCCCAGTATATAATGTATTTTGATATTTTGTTAGTTCGGAAACGCCTGGAAAGAGCACATTTATATATCAATAAGCGTTCTGCAGCACTGTACACAAGCTTACATAATAGTTTACCCAGAGACAAATTGATACAGTAGGTTATAAATAAAGACCCTGCCTGAAAGGTCTTAAAATATAGCAGGAATACATGACACACAAGGTATCATGCAATTGCATTTTGTATTTATCTTGGTAGTTTTTAATAACAGCATCTTTTGTCCATTAATAGACCATAATAGCTGAAATATTATATGGGTATACTATATTTTCTTTATTAGAACTTGAGCTGTATCTGTGATGCTTTGTATTTTCTAACGCAGTGGCAAACACAAAGCAGAAAGTGCTAACAAACCCTCATACATTACCTAATTATTACAGAGGAAATTGAAAAAAAGGCAACGGCAAAAAATATTGTTTCTCATCTGGCAAACAAAGACTAATTTTACAACTTAATTATTCCTAGTAGTGCCATTGGGAGAGTTTTCTGTTAATCATATGTAAGTTCTCAGATTTTTCTCTGAGGTTTGAAATGTGTGTTGACTTCCAATTAAGCCTTCTCTCCCCTTCTGTAGCAGAGTTCACTAATGGGATTTAAATGTTTGTTCATCTTCTGTGGAAATACAGAAAAGGAACCCCTGACATGGATATAATATTCATATACGATGTACAGAATATACAGTATGATGACTGCAAATCTTGTTTTCCCTTTATCTTTTATTTTTTTAGTTTTGAAGGGTTACCGGTAACTCCAAATATGGTGCATTGTGTTTGTGCAGTTTTATTGCTCTTTTGCATTCTTTGTCTCTCCCACATTTCTGGATAATTATATTTTACTTTTCATTCTTCTCCACAGTTACTTTTATCACCTACAATAATTGTAAAAATCGATCATCTACACCTTATTATGAAATCAAAATATTTCACCCTCTTATCCTACAGCTTTTTAATATTACAAATAATTTTGGTGCTTTTACATTGTTCCATTTATATCAGAAAAGCATCTTTCATTTTTGAAACATTTGATGTACAGGTGCCTCAGTCCCTTAGGTCTTTACCAGCTTCTTCTTTTCCTAAACTGAAAATGTCCATATTCTTCCAGAAAAAGAGAATATTGTTTGGACCAAGCTATAGGTTATATTGCACAACTCATTTGATGGACTGGCCAGGATCAAGGCAGTAAATGAGTTGAACTTAAACAGAACACTAGATGCCTGGTCTGTAGAAAAATACAAGTAGGGGAAATCTTATGTACCTTACAATCACCATTGGTACCTATAGATTTGCTCTTTACAAGACATTAAGAAGGGACATACATTTTCTGGCATTCAACTCTTCTTAATATGGCATCTTCTTCTCTGGAATGTTGCCAGTTTGTAAATTATCCCTCCTTGTCAATGGTTAAAACAGGCAAAGCTGCAGGAGAGGGTCATGAGAGGGAAGACCAGTCTGCATCTGAATATTGGGACATTACTGAGCACAGAAAGTATAAAGATAAGACTACTGAATGATACATAGTTTACTTTTTTGTAAGCAGCTCTGAATAGTGTTGATAACAAACCTAGCAAATTCCCTGAGGTGTTATAGCTTAATGGCCTTATGTTTGTATAAAGCAACCTATAAGGCCTATCTTCATATAATAAAATTGATAAGAAAGATAGTACTTTCTCCTTAACCCCTTAAATATATTAAAGAAATTTAAGCAGCAAATCTGATTTGAGTTGGTTGAGAAAAATGTACATCAACATGTACATGGCACATTTGCAAATCTGTGTGCAGCTGCAAGTGGAATCATTGCTTTGTGATTAAAAACAATTGCGCTCCCCGCACTAGAAGAGCAGAATTTCTGGTTTAAAAACTGGCAATTTGGCTTTTAAAGTTACCAGGAGCGGCATGTTTCTGCCCCTGGTAACCAGCTGGGCGCTGCCTTCTTAGGCGGGTTTCTCAACTAGCCTCATTGGCGCATTGCCCCTGATATAGAGGTCTTCTCAGTTTAAGTAGCATATACAAAACAGGAGTTGGAATAATACATTTATTCTTATTTATTGCTAATATTTTAGTGGTACAAAAAGGTTTTCTAACACACATTTAGTAATGTTGCCTAGTAGGAATTAATACAACTCACTTTTATCTCTGTTCCAATATTCCTGATCTCTAACACCACATTTGGTATCAGCTAAACTCAGCTAAACCACCTTTTTGTCACTACTTGATATGCAAGGGTTGGTAACTATTTTAATCCTCCTTTTAAACAGCAGACGTGAAAAAATGGAATCTCTTGAAAATTACTACAGTTGGATGTCCCTGAAATAAATTTTGCGTTTGCAATTTTTTCCATGATCAAATTTTTCACTTTTCCATTCATTTTCAAGCAAAATGGGAAATGGTAACTGGCCTAAAAATTGCAGAACCCCCCCCCCCCTCCAGTTATCAACTTGCTAATGCTAAATTCTAAAGAAACACTTTCAAATTACTATTAATGTGGCATTATAGCTTTTTTTAGGGGATACATTTCAACTAATCATGGTAAAAAATAGTAAAGTTTTTTTTATAGTTTTTTAATGAAAAAAACATGTTTACTTTTAAATCTGAACTTTAATTTGTAGCATTTTAAATGATACCTTGTGGTTTTACACTGTCACAAAGAAAAAAAATAAACCAAGCTTCAGCTGTAGCTGTAAGGTGTGAATGCACAGATCTGCAAATTTGCATATTTCTTGGACCTCACGCAATTTATGTTGTTTTTTCAGAAGTTGAAAGATCATCTCGCTGTCTCATAATGTATTGAATGAAATGGCATAGTCTTCTTCAGCAAAATTCATTAATACCTTTTGAATCCAATCTTTCCAGTTCATTAAGCAATGGTGTTGCATTAAATTTTATTGCAATGCTTCAATACCACTTGTGATATTTGTTTCTACATTAGAGTAAGATCAGAATTGTAAAAAGATTTGTTTTTGGGTAAATAAGGATAAATTGCATTGTTGCCTGTTTTCCCTGGTTCCATTTTAATTTCCAGAATACATTAAATTAAACAACCCCAGCAACTGACAAGTGTTTAATGCATTAGTTATGAGGGAAGTGTAGAGGGTTATTAGAGTTGAAGGAAAATTACAGTCAATTGCAGTTTAATTAACCTAAAATAGCAATAATGAAATATCTTTATTAAAATGTAATTGGAATTTGGGAATTTTAAAGCAACTTAAGGCCACCTTTAGCTTTTAAAGAAAAACTGAATAGTATCAGCTACTGACATTCAATTAACTTGCAATAACTTACTTGTTATAGACCCATTAAATGCTTATTAACTGCCCAATTATTTTTTCATTAAGAACCATTTTTCTCTCATTCTGCTTAGTAAATTAGTAAACAAGAAGCTGTTCTATTTGCAGTGTATTAGGAGGTCAACCCTGCTATTACTGGCATAGGAAAATTTTAAAGCTTTAAAAGCACAGGCAGAAAACAAATGATTAATCTTGTTTGTTTATTTTACAATTTAAGGGTCATTATTATTTAATAATGTTATTGTATTGTATTGTTATTGTATTGTATCATTGTATGCATTGTAACCAGGCCCAGATTTGTGACGAGGCCACAAAGTCCCAGCATACCGCCCAGCGGCTTTCTGAGGAGCACTGGAGGTAAACAAATATTTATGTATGATACGTTAAATAATTTGCTTTATGCATGACAAAAGTATCTCAGGAAAAAAAATTTCAATAATTTGGACAAAAGCATAAAAAATTGGTCTTTCACTATCAATGGAATGCATATTCTATCAAAATTGCCTTATAGTCTTTTGTGTATTGAGATTAAGTTTACCTGCTGTAGGATTTGAAATGTATGTGTCTGCCCTTTGACAAACATACATCACTTTCCCACCCTTATCTATAAGAAAAGTCTCTTGGAGGCTGTCTGAGAGATATTATATATTATATTATATTTTTGATGACATGTAACCTGACTACAGCCAAACATCATTACCCCTATGACTGATTGGAGGGCAGCTGTACGTTAACAGTTTTATTTCCCTCCTGCAGCTGAGCTCCTTGACCATGCTAGCGGAGCTGACATGACCATTCAAGATCTGTTGCCAGTTCATTGGTTTTCTTGTATAAGAAGCTCTTCTTCATTCAGACCTCTTCATCTTGATCATTGCTGATGAGCTATCAATAATTTCAAGCTGGTTGAGCATTTGTCTGAAGGTTAAATAAATCCAGCTCTGCTGTTTGCATTATTTCACCCAAGCGGAAGAATTGTATTTCCTCATCACTCATTTTTTTCCCCAAGCCACTAGCTAAGAAAAGGCTTTCATGCTACAAATAGTTTTCACGTGAACTGTACACTTAGGCAACACATATATATAAGGTGAGATAGCCTTAGCAGAGCGGTGGTCTGGCTCGCTATGGCAACAGGAGGCCTGTCCAGCTGCTGCTGTGTTAGGATAAGCAAGTTGCGAGTCAGAAAGAGTGGTGGTTATTCACTTATTGCACTGTTACGGTTAAGATGGTGTTCATCTAGCTTATCATGCTGGTACAGATTCTGTGAGAAGGGCGATAAAAGTGATAACTTATAATATGTTATTATAACTTTTTGGCATACAGGGTATGATGTCACTGACATAAGATTGAGGAGGATGTAGCTTCATCTTATCAGTTCTCCAGGTCTAAGCTGGCAAAGGAAACTCTGGCAAAAGGGGTAACATTATGGAAAATTCATAAAAAATTGGAGAGTACCAATTGTTCGCTTAAGCGAAAATGCGCCTGGTGAAAGCCGCAAAACTTCATTAGCAATTTACTCTCTAGCGAATTGTCCTCTACACCTGTTAGTAACACACCTTGCCCTTTAATAAATCTGCCCCTATGCATCACTGCCTTATTCATAACCCCAAAATTTTTGCATAGAAATTCATCAAGTACATGGAAAATGTATCTTTTTCTCTTTGAAAAGAATATCATAAATTCCGTGAAGAAGGAATTTGCATTCGGAGGTAATAATTCCATGAGATTAATGTTTAAATTACTTTTTAATGCAGGTGCAATGTCCACAGCAAAAAATAATTATGCAAATCACCAAACCACAGTGTGGCAAATTCTCCCAGAATTCCAGCATAATTATGGGTGCCTTCTAAATAACGAGAACCTGAATTTGCATTTGTGTGTTGCTGTCATTGTGATGGTGAATTGCATTTTTTCTCGCTTGCCAGGTTCGTAATTTATTAGGTGCAAGCCAGAGGTGTGTTGTAGCAATATACAAAGGGAACCTTAGAAGTAACACCTCCTCGAGGCAAATTTTAACCCTTAAACTCCCTTACGTCCATGTACCCTTTACATTGCATCGTGTGTGACAAAGCAGAAGTATATCACAAATCACAAGTCTAGTTGAGCATGTTTAGATGCTATTAACTTTGTGAATATTATTTGAATCTGATGCAGCCATTCTGCAACCACAAAACTAGTGTCAGCTGAGAGATATGCAATTCATGGTGCCACCAGCATTGGCCACTGCATAGACAAAAGATTGTTCATTCTTATAAGTATTGTTTCCTAGACATCATAACTTATCACAGAAGTCTCCTGCCCATTCTTTTCCACAAAGTCAATATCTACATTGTACAGCTTGTTTGACCTTATAGGATGTCAGGCAAAAAATATCCCTTTATAGCTTTTAAATGTAACAAAAGTTATTTACTATAGGCGCATTGTATAAATTGTTTCTGAGCTTCATGTTTAGTGGGAAAGGCATGAGCCGCCTTAAATTGGCCCCAATGCCTCTTGCAAGGCAAATGGATTCTTCTTCAAGTTCATTTTATAACTAATAGAATCTGAGCAAATAATTTTTACTGTGCTTATGGGGAAGATGGCCTTAAATGTCTTTTAATATCTTAATGTATGTAGAAAGTGTTGTGGACAGCCTGCCAGTGAAACAGTGGCTGGGTAGAGAAGTCTGAACATGCAAACTGATCCAGCAATACATTGGGATAATCAAGCCAATGAAAAATAAATACAGGTATATGCTCCACCCACACTCCATGTTTCCATTAGACATATCCATATAGGAAGTAACACATTTAAATATAGTGGGCCTTTAAGGAATTCTGGCCAGGGAATTTTGTGTACACAAGCCAGCCCTGACCATTAGCCTAAATGCTTCTCAGCCCCACTAACCTGAAGGGGGTTAAACCTCATTGCATGTAGGGGTTGGCTTGCCTGCAATTGACTCCACTGGTTATTCTACTGTATTGTTTTTTTCTTTCCTTTTCTATCCATGTATATATATATATATATATATATATATATATATATATATATATATATATTCTTCAAAGTGTAAGATGTAATTAGAAGAAGAGGTGAAACGGATGCTGTAATGACTTTTAGCAAAGTTGATACACTTTGAAGTAGTGGTAGATTTCCAGTAAAGTAAAATTTCAAAAGAAACTTGTGCTAAATCTACCGTTTATCCGTGAGCCAGATTCATTAATAGATCCTTAAATATAGACTGTAGAAGTATTGCCCTAATAAAAAACCAGGGCTATGTTAGCTATTAATACAGAATGGCAGTTTAGCACCAAGCTTTGCAAGCCTATAAATCAGAAATTCAAATGTTACATATAAGCCAATATAATTTGTGGCAGTAATATTATAGTAGAGAAAAGATATACTCTAAATCCACAAAAGTGGATTAAACAATTCTTTGCATAACATCATATGTTTATATAATATGGTTGTAATTGAATTTTGTAATGAGAAAAAAGATGTCTAAGTAAATCTAAAACAACTGGACTTGCTGAGTATTTATTGAATGATTACTCAGCAAGTCCAGTTGTTTTAGATTTACCTATACTAGATATATGATGACCTGGATGAATGAAAATCTTCATAGTCATCATGTCTAAATTATTTAGAGCAACTGAGAATTACATAGATTTGTTTCACTCATAGATTTGTCTTCCACCTATCATGTGAGGCAGCTCTGACTCATTGCAGGTTGACTGCATTGGAACAAGTGACTTAAGGTCGCCATACACATAGAGATCGCCAAACGAGCAGATGTGCCCACATTGAGGTGGGCGATATCGGGATGATCTGATTGTGGGCCCTAGGGCCCAACGATTCGATCATAATTCAGGAAATATGGGCGGGACAGATCAACGAACTGATGCGGCTGCAATCCGAAAGGGTTTTTAACCTGTCAGCAGCTTTTATCGGCCTTTGTATGGTCAGCTTTAAACCTGTCAGTACACAGTAAGCCTGCGGTGGATATAGATAAGGGGATTAGTATTGCCACTCACAATTTAAAGGATCGAGTAAGTTTTTTTTTTAACAGCAAGCTACTTTCTTTGGATTCATGCAATTGCCTGGTTTGGAACTGATCAGGAACAGGGTCACCCATTGGTGGTGGTATCAGTGATGCACCTGTAGGGACCCATGGGGTTAATGTGCCCCTATGGCTTTAAATCCCTACACTTCCTGATCTCTCTAGTTGCTGGGCAAATGCCCATGTAGCCAGTTGTAATTTCCATAGTTGTATTATTGGCTAAGAGGTGTTGTGACCACTTCCTGTCACACTTTGCTATATTGAGTGAGAAGGGGTGGATCTTCCTCTTTGGCTTCTGGTTGCTGATCCAGCTGGATCTTTCCAGGGAGCCTGGGTAAACAAAGGTCTAGTAAAGCCATGTGCTCTAGAGGGACCAGTACCTCTAGAGAGAGATAAGTCAGGGAGCAGGGACCCCGTGAATGAGGCCAGCTAGAGATAGGATACTATCTGTAATAGTACTTTCTAGGAGAGTAAGATAGGTAGGCTAAAGAGACACTGACACCAGAAATTAAACTCTGTTTTACATCTGTCATAATATTGCCTTTGAAAGCTACTTGTAACTTTGCCATAAAGTATTTGCACAATGCTTTTATATTACCTGACTGATGCCCCATGTTCCTGTATGAGAGGGCTGCCATACTTGTGCAGCAGGATTCCATTAGCATTAGAAACTATAACTGACAGGCTGAGATGGGACAGTCAGGTTGGCAAAACAGTCAGGTTTATAAATTTAAACTAACAAACCTCTCAGCAAAAAACGATCAACATGATCTATAGGTAACTTTTAATGTACATTCATATTTTAAAAAGTATTTTTTTAGTGTCAGTATCACTTTAAGTAGCAAGAGTAGCTTGGCTCCAACTAGGAGGGACAGCAAGCAGGTAGCTCTCCCCTCAGGCAAGACTGGCCTGTAGTATAGGGACACAACCTAATAGGGAATTGGGGCTAGTGAGTTCCCTGATCCAACATGTGAGGATCCAGGCCACAGTGCTGAGATCGTGAGGGTGTATCTATCCAGGTGTGACACTATCACCCCAGGGAGTTCCACTGTGCTGTCTCTGAGGGACATGTAGTCATGTCATGATTATCTGCTGGGGCCTCTGGCTTGTAAGTACAAAACCTGTGGATCATTTTTCTCTGACAAATAAAAGTGTGTTCTGTTTGACTACAAGAACCTCCTGCCACCCATTTCTTCATTGGTTTATGCACAGTAACCTGTTGTAGTTGCAGTCAAGTGTAACCCATGCTCTATTTTACTAGCTGATGAATAATCCCATTGACCTGTATAGCCCAAAAATGTGTTACACACCTGTAGGGCCTTTGTCTTTACTGGGTGTTGTGTATTCTGCAATATTATCCATATAGTGTATGAAATGTAGATTCCGAAATTTACCACAGCCAGGTAAAATAATACAACCGAGGTTCCCAGAAATGAAATGATTTATTGAGATTATCCAGCCCAGAGACAACAAATGATATAGAGGTCTTTCAAAATGTGCCCACATGTTATACTTCTTTCCTCTCTCCCTCTTCTTCTCTCTCTGCTTTCCTTCTCTGTCTTTTAACTCAGCCAAAACCATGCAGAAAGGTTCTTAATGGAAAACTTTACCCCAAACAATGTAGGTCTCTATAAAAAGATATTGCATAAAACAGCTCATATGTAAAACCCTGCTTCATGTAAATAAACCATTTTTATAATAATATACTTTTTTAGTAGTATTTGCCATTGGGTAATCATAAATAGAAAATTGGCATTTTAAAAAATAAGGGCCGCCCCCTGTGATCGTACGATTCACTATGCATACAAACACACCAACAAACCATACTTGTTAGGTCACATGAGCCAATTAACAGACAGAGTTGTGTCTTTTGCTTCCACACTTCTTCCTGTTACAGTTAGAGCTGCAGTATTTCTGGTCAGGTGATCTCTTCCTGTTACAGTTAGAGCTGCAGTTATTCTGGTCAGTTGATCTCTGAGGCAGCACACAGACCATCACAAAATGGGGGTTCAAGGCAAGAGATGTAAAGGGGCAATATTTACTTAAATAAAGATTCTTTAATATGCCACTTAATTGATATAAACTATATGTTGCTTAAGTATTCATTTTGGGAATATAGTTTTCCTTTAAAGCTTTATTAGTAAATGAATAAAACAAATTATAGATCTATAATAATGTTTTGATGACCTTTTATTTTCACAAGAACTAAGAGGTACGGTGCCTTCTATCTATATGTGTCTATCTACATCTGAGATCTTGATCTTTTTTTACTTATTAGATTTTGTCACTATATTAAAAGTGCTGTGGTGCATGCAGTATATAAGTAAATAAAGAGTGCCTGTGTAAAATAATGATAAATTCTACATCAATGCATCCCTCTTGTTAAGTGCATTTATAAAAAAAATCCCTAGAAGGGAGGGCAAACATATTCCTCCATCATTTACAGGGTTTCTATACAGGTATAGGACCGGTTGTCCAGAATGCTCGGGTCCTGGGGATTTCGGATAACGGATCTTCCTGTAATTTTGATCTTCATACCTTAAGTCTACTTGAAATTCATACAAACATTAAATAAATAAAAGAGGCTGCTACCAATAAGGATTCATAATATCTTAGTTTGGATCAAGTACAAGGTACAGTTATTTTTACGGAGAAAAAGGAAATCGTTTTTAAAAATGTGAATTATTGGATAAAATTAAGTCTATGGGAGACTGCCTTTCCGTAATTCGAAGCATTCTGGATAACTGGTTTCCGTTTAACGGATCCCATACCTCATATCAGATTTTTCATGTGATAACTTTTCTATATCTTTGTAACTATAAGGTTTTTAAAATGCTACATGGACATGTTCTCACAAAGTTAAATCTCTAGTTTTTCAGTTCTGTACATAATAAATGTAGTCTGTTGTAACAAACAAGAGGTTAATCTCTTAGTCCTTGTCTTAAATTACATTATTGAAAATGCAGGCATTTTATGACTATTGCAAAGATAAAAGATCTACTGGTGTTCATCCTAATTTTCCCAACACGCTGCATGACTATGTTTATATCATACATTAGAGCACGTTAAAATGAATAAACAATTTAAGTGTAGTGGGAAGAAAAGTAAAACAGTTGTGTAAACAATTGCAGATGTACTTCACAATGTGTCACATAAATATTGGACTATCAAACAAGAAATGTAAGTTATGCCACATGCACTGTAATTGAAAATTTTTATTATACATTAGCGAAGTCACCCATTTGTCTAATCATAATCAGTTCCAATAAAATCTCATTTAGGAAAGTTGAATGAGGTTCAGGGTGGATGGTTCTGAGAACTTCTAAGCAGTGAACTCTTATCTATTTATAAAGGAAAATGAAGATAAAGTTTCAGTTGGCTTTTCTCATCGAATTACCTTTATTTTTTTTCAATGTATTAATGAACTTCAAATTGTATTTTAAGACATGATTAATGCCACTATTCTTTTAATATTTTCAACAAGTATTGTGCCAGATGTTCTCTGAAACACTGTTTCTGTTTACTGTTATGCAAATAAAGCTTGTAGACATTTGTACCTCTTTGTTTTGTTGTTGCCCATCTTCAAGCATATAAAGAGAGATCTAACTAATGACCAATAGGCTCTGTCGTAAAATTTGGTTTGGATGTAATCCTTATCTTAAAAACCCATGTCTCCAATCACTGGCATGTGGAATTGTCTGACTGCTTAAATCCCATGGGGCCCTTCACTGCTAAAGTAACAATGCTAGCAACCCCTGCAATTAACCCTTGTAACACATCCACTTGCTTTTAAATTGGATGTTCACCTTAGAGTCCTGCAGCGGGTCAGGTACCCACGGATACCCTGGGGAATGAGGAGAGGATTTTCAGGTGCAGGTATACCTGCGGGTCGGGTTGCGAGTCTCATATAAATTTCTTATCTTATGTAATGTTGTCTATGTTTTATTCCTTTTAAAGTTTTACAAAACGTGTCTCTGCCCCCGGCCACTTTTAATGACGTCACTTCTGGTTGCAGCACCGTCACTTCCTGTTTGATGGTGCTTGGCAGGTTGCGGGTCGTGTTGCGGATAAGGCAGTTGCGGGTCCGGTTCGAGTAGCAGATCAAAGTGGGTAAATATGCGGGTTGGGGTTCGGGCCGCTGGTTCCGGTTGGGTCCAGGTCTTCAAAATTGGTTCCGCGCAGGACTCTAGTTCACCTTTAAATGAACTTTTTGTATGATGTAGAAAGTGCTATTCTGAGGTAATTTGCCATTGGTTTCCATTTTTTATTTTTTTTCATGTTTTTGGTTTTTAGGTTTTTATTCAGCAGCTCTCCATTTTGCAATTTCAGCATTCTGGTTGTTAGGGTCCAAATTACCCTAGTACCCATGCACAGATTGAATAAGAGACTGGGTTATGAATAGAACAGGGCTGGAATAGAGAGATGAGTAATAAAAAGTAGCAATAACAATAAATTTGTAGCGTTAAAGTGCATTTGTATTTTGATGGGTTCAGTGCCTTCCACCCCATTTGAAATATGGAAAGTGTCAGAAGAAGGTGGCAAATTCAAAAAATGAAGGCCAATTGAAAAGTTGCTTAGAACTAGCTATTCTATAACATACTAAAAGTTCAGTTAAAAGTGAACCACCCCTTTAAATAAGAACTAAGCTCAGTAAGTGACAGAAGCACAGAGCAGTGAATCAGCAGAAAAGAAGATGAGGAGCTACTGCTAAAGGGCTGTCTTGGGCTTTCTTTTGTTAAGCTTTAGTTCTCCTTTAATATCTGTGCTATTGTAAGAACTAATATTCCCCCCCCTCAGTGATTTTACCTTTCCTTCTTTAATTTTTTACGCATACATTAGTACTTTCATTCTATATTCCATGTTCCATGAAGTACATATAGTTCCTTATACTAAGCTTTCATTGTTTGAGTTACACAGAAGATTTTCAGACTTAGGGGCAAGTTTACTAACCAGCAAAAAGTAGTTAGCGACAGCTTTGCAGCCAACGCAACACTTCGCTAGCGTTACTTCGGCAATCTGAGCAAATCAAAGTGCAGCACCGCTAGCGTTCAATTCTGTCAATCGCAACTTCGCTAAAGGTCTTAAAATTGAAAGTTGAATGGACCTCTTTATATTACATGCTGCATCTAATATATTACATTTACACTGATAACTACACATGCCAAGGGAACCCTAATAAAGTCAATTTAGTTGTTATAATGCCCTACACAAAAGCCCAGTGTAAAATAATGTTCCCATATGTTATAAAATGGTTACACAAAAAAAAATAATTTAAACATTTTTTCAGCCTATCACCCTGAAAAAAGGAAAATACACCAGCATTTGTTGTACTTAGAAGTTTTTCCTTTCAAAATATATGATGTAAGTAACAGAAGATTGAAAAAGATCTATGCAAGCACTTTGCCTGGTGTGAGCTGGCGAAGGCAAGTCTGGCGAAAGAGGTAACGTTCTGTAAAACACGCATTTTAGTGAATTTTCAGAGTAACGTCCATTCGCCAGTGCGAATCACCGATAGCGAAGTGACACCTGTGGGCGATAGTAAATCGGCGAAGTCCCTGAAATCGGTAACACTGGCGAATCGACGTCAGCGTTAGTCATTCACCCTTTAGTAATTCTGCCCTATAGCCTCAAACCAGTGGCAGATTAATACTATGTGAGGCCCAAGGCTACACTTTCCACAGGGGCTCTAGAATGTTAAAAGTTACAGTATGCCTTGGCACATTAATATTGATGACAACAAAATAAAAAGAGTATAAATCCTTATTTTTATGCATTTTAAAATTAATTGTTCAGTGTGCTGTGACTACAGTACATTTGTCAAATTGCATTCATGCCACTAGCTGTTACCATCTGAGCATAGTGCTTTCCTCCAGCATGGCTTCATCTGCTAATACTCAATCACTAGGGAATTGCTCGATTTCCAGGCCAATGGATTTAAAATCCTAGCTATATCTCATACATTGACACTAGATGTCAGCGAAGGGTAATTGTTGTCTTAGCTTAGAACTGAGCTTGGTACAGCGACTCGAGGCAACATGAGGATCAGGTTTTATAGCGAAGGTGAAGCATAGTTTAATACAAGCAGCTGACATATATTACAATAAAAAAGGATATACTTGTCTAGTGTTTTTAAAGGCAGTCATAAAAAAAGAATAATGAAGCGGTTTAAAAGCTAAAAGACAGCTGTCAGACTGAATGGTCATGATAAATGTATGAACACCCACTGTGAAGAAAACCTGCTCTCTGGAGACCACCATCCTAAAAATTAATTACCACAATTCAGCATCTTTAAATGTGCCACTTAATATACTGCCCCCATAATTAAATTTCCAGCCCTGTGACCTTGATAATAAATGAGATCAAGGTTTAATCGATTCAGATGCAAGCAGAAACTGTCCAGGGAAAGCAGCAAACCATCACGGCACAGTCAAGGTCAGGAGCGGACAGTGGAAATGGGGTTTTAGGGCAATGTTCATTCTATCCTTTTAACTAGGATGTTTATTTTGCAGCAAGGTAAATGGTAGTTCAGAAACAATGTACACAGAAGTAAATGACTTCTTTCAGTAATGCGTGGCTGATTCAAAAAGTGGACACATTCAATTGTAAAGGTTAATAAAAAGACAGAACATCATTTAGCTTCTCAAAGTGAAAAATTTCTTTAGTAGATCTTGTGCTTTTTGTGTTTTACAAAATTATGTTTAAATTTTTCTTGATTACATTTTAATGTTACTTAAAGGAGAACTAAACTAAACTAAAAAAGTAGGCTGAAAATGTCGTACATTATGTTTTGGGCTTCTGTACTAGCCCAAGGCAACCACAGCCCTTTAGCAGTAACAAACCATAAGCTTAGCTTTTCAACAGCTGCTCAGAGCCCACTGAGCATGTGAGTGTCACAGACACTTTCCAAGATGGTGACCCCCTTTTACAAGTTTGAAGTCCTGGATCATTGCTGCTATTGAGATGCTGAAACTTTAAGCTGGTACAATAAGTTCATTATATAAAATATGTAATTTTAAACCATAATCATTTTAGGGTTTAGCTCTCCTTTAAATGTTCAGTTTGGAATGGTGTGAGGATTGTGGCCGTTAAAAAATGAATATTTTGACCTAAATACTACAACTCAGTACAAAAAGATTACCATAAAAAAATTCTATTTTTTTTTTTAAATGAAGTATAGCAGCAGAGCATATGTAGTACAAGATGAACCATGTTATTTACATAAGCGACAGTGAGTGAAGATTGTATAAAAATATAAAATATAAAAACAGTGCAGTACAGTACAAAAAATAACCATATCACGGTGATGGTGAACTAAAATAAAAGAAATGGTGCAATAACAGTACACAGTATTAAAGTTCATAGTATGTACAGCTAACATGAGACCTAATAAGTACAAGAAAAACTTTATTATACATACAAAAATGTAGAAGCAATAAAGCTGTTCCACCTTGCAAATGGAGTGGAGATAGCAGGGCACATTTCCTAGTGAAAACATTCTAGTTAAGTAATAATCAGCTGTTTCTTGTGTAATGAGGGATTTATCATTAGCACTATCCACAAGTTGGAACAGAATCCTTTGAAAACTTTTAGGGTTAGGGCAGACGGGCAGATTCTGGGAGATTAGTTGCCCCAGAGACAAATTGCTTCTTCTTTGGGGCGACAATCTCCCGGAACTGCCTTCCCCTACCTTGCCTGCTTTGGGCAACTTCAGAAATGAAGTGTCGCGAGTGCCATCCTGCTGGCGATTTTTCATTATAGCCAGTGGGAAGGTAGGGGAAGGCAGTTCGGGGAGATTGTCGCAACCCGAAGAAGAGGCGATTTGTCGCTGGGGCGACTAATCTCCCAGAATCTACCCATGTCCTTATTTGGGGGATTATTGCTTGAAGTTGGATATATATAGTTTGATCATTTAATTACCGCGTGACTTCGCTGATATAGTCATTACGATTAATTATTACAATGACACCCCCTTAGCAGCAGTGCAGATGACTATATCCTGATCATTCTGTAACTGTTCTAAAGCTATGACATTAATAACTCTTCACTTTCATTTGCCTTGTGGAAGATTGCCCTATTTCGAGTGCCTGCTCAACAGATATTTGGCTTTTCTGTACCTTAAGCTTATAGATCAGTCAGATATAGCAATGTGAAGTGGTTCAGAGGATAAGTAAAGGTTTTGCAATGTGAGGGTATGAGTTCTGCTGGAGTCTCCCTGACTTATTCTTTCATTAATTGCTGTGACCAGAAGTCACATAGACACACTGAAAACTGGGTTGCAGACGGCATTCCCCCATAACAAGCAGTTGTCCAAATTCTTAGGCCTTTTAAATAGGGCAGGTAAGTGAGTTTACTGACACATGTTTTCCATGCAAGTGAATGGTCGACAGCTGTGGTTCTTTTGCACTTTTGTGATGGCTGAAATATACAAGCAGAGAATGCACCCTTTATACCATAACCTTTAAATCTAGCAATAACAAGTTCTTTAAGAATAATAATTTACAGACAAATATTCATCAACAACTAATTAGAAATCTCTTTTGAATTTCAAAAGATCAAGATGACAAGAAGTCAAAAGGCAATTTAGGGCCTCATCTCATCCCCATTGACCATATTTAAAGAGATCAGCAAGTAAGTATGACTATTAAGTTTCATCTTGTTAGTATATACCATTATAAATTTTGTTTGCTTTCATAATTAAACCGAGCGCTGTGTGAAAAGGTATTTTAAGTATGCCTAGTAGGAATAATTGATATAGATCATACTTTTGTGTGTTATACTTGTTATAATATTTGCATTTAAAAGCAAGTTGCTTTGCAAGCTTCAGGCTGCATCAATCTCTTTCCTAAGGAACACATCACACATAAATATCTCATTTTAAATAGCATAGGCTTTAAAGTCACATACCTCTTCAGTTACATTACATTATCATCACGGTTTCCAAATCATCTGAAATTTAATTAGTTTAGTGCTGCTTTAGATAAAGTAACTTAATGATTTATTTTTTGTCTTCAATCCAACAAATAAGTAAGCAACATATTTAAATAAACAGATAACAGATAAGGCATCGCCATATGTCTTGTGTCAACACTCTTATTTTTCCTACATGTTTGATCACTTTGACACTTGATTGGTTAAAAAGCCTAGAATAAACTACAGTCTACTCCTCTGCTACCTGTTGTGATATAGTCCCCATCTCATATAGTTGTACTTGATAATTTGGGGACACAAGAAGTGATGGGCAGAAAGACAGCTTCTATATGCTTCAACAAGCATTTTATTCTATGTAGCTATCTATATACAGATGTCTACATCAATCACAGGCATCTGAATATGTCTGGTGTGTTTGACTGGTCATGACGTGTGGCATACCTGTCTGGCTATGTGTAAGTACTTACTCATTTTACTGTAAGTCTTGGACATAGAGGTATCTGTCAATCTGCTTTTCTAATGTATGCACCTATGCAGCTTGCTTTCAGTCTGTAAACGTACAAATACATTGGTGAAGTGTTCCCTGGTCTACTAACCTAGATCACCCAGTAAGATTCTTGGTTACAATATACAGACTCATCTCACACTACCTCATTAAAGTAATGAATCATTTTGTACAGTTAATCAAACCATAGCATTGGGGGCAAAATTTGCTTAACCAAGTTTTTTTTTGTAACTGTACAAAATTATTCGTTACTTTAATGAGGTAGTGTGGGATGAGTCGGTATATTGTAACATGAGCAGAAGGGGTGTGTTTGCTATTGAACATACAAGAAGTAAAAGATACTGCATTGTAATATGTGTAGGAGGGTATTCTGCTGTATATGTCATTTATAGTGATGGGCGAATTTATTTGGCAGGCGGGAATTCCCGCAGAATTCCTGCAATTTGCTGCCGGCAAATAAATTTGTGAAAATGCAGTTAAAATATGCCAGTCCATTTTGTTGGACGCCGGCGAATGTGTGCCGGCGTCCAAAAAGCAGACGATGAAACGAGATGCCGGCAGTGTTTCGCAAATTTTCCTGAATTTCATGGGAAATTCGCCAATTTTTCGGCGATGTGATATGATGTGCTATAATCAAACAATTTTTCCATACTCAATTGCAAGTTCTTGCCCCAGGAAGACTGAATAGCCTATAGAATGCAATTACCAGACGTAAGGTCTCCGGTAGAATGGTGATGGCCCCATCTCTGTAGAGTAGAACTTAGAGACAAGGGATACCGAATTCTGTCCTTGGTGGCCAATGCTCCTCCAGCAGCACTGGTAACACACAGCCCATGCCTGCTCATTGAATGGCTGCTTCATTGAGCTTCCCGCACTTTCTCCAAGACAGCTCCCCCACGAGAAGCTCCTGGCAGTGCTGGCACTACAACTACTGTGGGCCCGATTGGACACAGTGCAGCACAAGGAAGCGCCATCACGCAACGCGCCATCAGCGTGACACAAGTGACGACAGCGCACCATCACAGAATAAGCTTCCAAACATCTCTTGATACACGGCTGCTCCCATAACGGGTGCAGAAATCTTTCTCATAATCTTAAAATTAAAAATTCAACCTAACTCTCAACCATGATTTGGCTTAATTTACTAAAAAAATCTGAAGTAAAATTGTACATGGGTGAAAAATCTTGACAAAATTGTGCAACTATGTAATAATAAAACAATACCTTTTATTTGATGGTAACTATGCTGCACATACCCATATTGGTGGCAAAACTAGGCTATTGGGTTTGTTTAATGGTTAAATGATTTTAGTAGATATATAAGTTTAGTGATCAAACTGAAAAATAGGGATGTCGCGGACTGTTCGCCCGCGAACTAATTCGCGCGAACATCGACCGTTCTGTCCGCCGAATGTTCGCGAACGTCACGCGACGTTCGCCAATTTGGGTTCGCCTTAGCTGGCGCTTATTTTTGCCCTCTCATCCCAGAGCAGCAGATACATGGCAGCCAATCAGGAAGCTCTCCCTCCTGGACCACCCCCACACCCCCTGGACCACTCCCCTTCCATATATAAACTGAAGCCCTGCAGCGTTTTTTCATTCTGCCTGTGTGTGCTTGGAAGAGCTAGTGTAGGGAGAGAGCTGTTTAGTGATTTGAGGGACAGTTGATAGTAACTTTGCTGGCTAGTAATCTACTTGATACTGCTCTGTATTGTAGGGACAGAACTCTGCAGGGATTTGAGGGACAGTGAGTTTAGGTTAGGTAGCTTTGCTGACTAGTAATCTACCTTCTACTGCAGTGCTCTGTATGTAGCTGCTATGGGCACTGCTTCTGATCTCATCTGCTGACTGCTGTAATAACCCAATAGTCCTTGTTAGGACTGCTTTTATTTTCTTTTTTGTTTTTTTTACTTTGCTACTGTAAGAGCCCAGTGCTATTAGTCTAGCTGTGTTGAGGAGTGGGACTGGTGTGCTGCTCCTCCTAGTAGTTCACCACTACCAGCACCAACCAGAGTCAAAATTGTTACAAAGTATCTTATTTGCACCTGTTAGCTGTTCTGAGCTCTCTGCCAAAAGCTAATTAAGTTAGAAACTGTTTTTTTTCTGGCTGTTCAGTTCAGAGAAAAGAGGGACTTTCCAGTACAAAAGAGGGACAGGGGGTTGAGTGGTCAAAAGAGGGACAGTTGGGAGGTATGCAAGTGCCACCTAGCTGTGTGAGCTTTTTCACATTCTGTCTAAATAACAATAATAATTCCGTGTCCGTAAACATCACCTGAGTGATGTTTTTAGAGCAGCAATAATATATTCCGTACCCACTACTGTATACGTTGCCCTTGCAGGCATTGTTTGCCCAGTCTTTAACCAAGTGCCACCTAGCTGTGTGAGCTTTTTCACATTCCGTGTCCAGAAACATCACCTGAGTGACGTAGTGTGATTTCTGCCCTTTACAGCACAAAACGCAGCGCTGTGTCAACAATGTATTTTTCAGATACATTTTTGCCCTTGATCCCCCTCTGGCATGCCACTGTCCAGGTCGTTGCACCCTTTAAACAACTTTAAAATCATTTTTCTGGCCAGAAATGTCTTTTCTAGCTTTTAAAATTCGCCTTCCCATTGAAGTCTATGGGGTTTGCGACGTTCGCGAACCGTTCGCATTTTTGACACAAGTTCGCGAATATGTTCGCAAACATTTTTTCTGCCGTTCGCTACATCCCTACTGAAAAACCTCTTTCTTGGAAAATCCAGGACCGAAGCATTCCACATAATAGATCTTATACCTCTGTCTTCAAAGTTTGTTCCATATGAGTGCTAACAAATGTGAGCATTTCACCACTGATGTCCACACAGCTATTGCTCTCTAGGTCTGTCTGTAAATTAGTTGCAAATCACAAAAATAGCAAGAAAAGCTATTGTGCAACTAACAAGATCTCTCATATTTATTGTGTATTAAAATGGTTTTCCAATCACAGGCTAGATCAGGTTTCTCTTTGTAAAGCACAATCTAGAATACACAGTGTTGGTGTTCAGTTCAAATACATTATGAAACTAGAGACAAAGTACAGCTAATGTAATAAATGGATGTAATATTACATATATTGGAATAATCTTGCCAAGTTGTTTCTGTTTTCATTAAAAGAAGCAGTAAAGAAGGATAGTTTAGAAAGTTTCAAGAAAGGCCAGTTGTATTTATAACAACAACTGCTACCACTTTTAAAAAAATAACAAATACAGTATGTTTTTTTTTAATAGCGAGGGTATTATTTATCATAATCCAAGAATGTCTGATAATTTTCGGTAAAATATTCCGACTAAATCCGCGCAGATTTTCCCCATTATTTATCAATCCATTTTCCCCATAATTTCCTGTGCGGGAAAAAACTCTATAAAATCTTGAAAAAAATCAAATCGTACAAAGTTTTTCAAATTTGTCTGATTTTTGGCCGAAAATCACAAGATCTTTGGATTACGTACAAAACCTATCGCAGATCAGGATATTTAGGGGATTTCTCCCATTGACTTTGACATGAACTTGTTTCTTATAGTAAAAAAAAGATTTTTTTTTTTGCATTCAGACTTTAATAAATAACCCCCAAAATGTATTCGGTTCATATTAAGCCTGGGTTCATTTTGTGCTTGGTGGGCATGGGTCTCCTTTAACCTTAACCATTCTGTTTCAATGCTGTGTTTCTATGTTTCTTGCATTCACTTTTTTAACAACTTTGATGAGTTTGTCATTATTTTGGGGATCTTTCCTACTGTGTTTAAGCAGAAATATTTTATTTTTATAGCTGATGTTTTTAAAATATATACATATTTAGGTAGAGATACAGGTTTAAACTGCCAATGCTTTAACTGTATCCTTAATTTAAAACCGTCTGCTAGACTCTAGAGGAAAATGATTTGCAAGCAGAGGACGGAGTGGACCAATTTAATACTTGCTGGAGGGGTGCAATAGTGGCAGCCTTTGATGAAATCTTTTTAGCTTGATAACATTTAGAGGTAAAAAAAACATGTGTAATTGGATAGAAACATGTTAGATTTTTATAGCTAATTGGAAAAGCAGAGATAATATTGCATTGTATCTTATTCTTTAAAGGTCTTGAGATTTCATGGGACAACTAAATTGTGCACTGAGGATATTAAGATACATAATAATCTGTGTTTCAGATTCCCAATAATTCCCATACAAATCAGACTTGTAATTTACATATATTATCTTGCCCAATTTTAATATTAATATTGGATTAGTGAAGTTTGATTTTTTTTACTGAAAAGCTGCTTATACTTAATTACTTAAGTTCATTAGCATTGAACTTTGGTCTAATAATTGTTGCCATAATTTATACTAGAGATGATTCAGCAAAACTCTGTAGCTGGTTAACACGTCCATTCCAGAGGTAAATTCCATTAAATCACTTCCAAGCTTGTAAAAAATGTCTTCTCTTCGGAAATCTTTTTAATGAGACTGGCGTGTCGGCGCATGCGCAGCTGGAGCAATTTTCTGTTTTGGGACAACTGCGCATGCATGAAACTCTCATTATGAAGATTACTGAAGCGGTTAAAGATGGCACCCGTGAAATCCAATACCTGAATCTGCACCGGCGGGTAAGTAAAACATTAGGGACATTTGCCCGGGGTAACACCTAGGTTGAGGGGAGGAGGGAGGGGGTCTATGTAGGGTAGGGGGGGTAGAGTTTTTTTAACTTTAGGGTTTTAACTTTAGGGTTGAATTCTCCAAAAACTTCAGAAGTCAGACTTCATACTGATTGTGAGGGCTTACACCTTAAGAAAAAGACAAAAGGGACTGGTAATGCAACCCTGCAATGGTTCTGCAATGTCACTAACACTACATTGTGCCTAGCTCTTTAGGCACAACAAAATGTGGTGTTCCAATATTGTGGTACAGTGTATGGTGCAGGAGGTAGCAACTACCAGGTATCCTGTTTAAACCGCCAGAAATACACCATTAAGATATTGCTAAGCCTAAAGAATGGGGTAATATACGTTCAAACGAGTTGATGGTTCCTTGATTATTGAATGATTGATTATTGATTATTGAATGATCAGATCAGGATATCAACGGGGCATCTGCCATTGAATTCTACATGAACTCTGTAGGCCTGAGTCAGAATACTTTTTTATTCGGACTTTTAACACCATCGGCATTTAATAAATCTCAAAAAAATTTAGGTTTTTTTTTCTGCTAAAAAATTGTGGTTTCCCCTTTAAAAGTCCGACCAGTAAAACTCGGCTTTAATAATTAACCCCCTTAATATTTGTTGCTCACAAAATGTAACATGTCTGGTCATTCAGTTATTTGTGGAGCAAATCTGTTTAACATGGACAGAGATTGCCTCCATTCATATTAATGGAGTTTACATTCCTCCCTGTCCGAACACCAAAGATGCGCTCTGGGAGCTGTACAGCACTATCACGGGCAGACAAAACACTCACCTAGGTGGACTGATTATCATCGCTGGAGATTTTAACCATGCAAATCTCAGGTCAGTGCTCCCTAAATCCCATCAGCATGTTGAATTTGCTACGAAAGGGCCAAACACCATCTCCCATCATGCATACTCAAAACCTTCTACAGAGGGACTATCGAGAGCATCCTGAGCAGCTGTATCACTGTCTGGGCTGTGAACTGTAATGGAGCGCAAGACCCTACAGAGGATAGTGAAGACAGCAGAGAAGATTATAGGTGTGTCTCTTCCTTCCATCACGGACATTTACACCACTCGCTACATCCGTAAAGCCACCAGCATTGTGACTAATCCAACACACCCCTCACACTCACTGTTCACACTCCTGCCATCTGGAAAAAGGTACCGAAGCATTAGGGCCCTCACTACCAGACTGTGTAACAGTTTCTTCCCCCAAACCATAAGGCTTCTGAATACTCAGGGACTGGACAGATCTCTCTCACACACACTCCATCTGACCTTACTATATACCACAACGTTACACAGCCACTGTACACCATTGTATAAATAAATAACCATTCGATACAATTGTTCTCTATGAGCACATCTGCACTTTATAATGTTCTTTATCATGTTCTTACTACTGTCATATCACAATGATACACCCATCATGTCTGACGTTTAGCATTATTTACTTAACATATTACATCTGCTGAGTGTGCACTGTCTTGTCCTGTCCCTGCACTGTGCTGTCCTGTCTTGTAGGAGTTGCATATTTTTGCACTTGTACTTTTTGTCTGTTGTCCGGTACATCTATGTTGTGTGTAGCACCATGGTCCTAGAGGAAAGTTGTTTCATTTCACTGTGTACTGTACTAACGTATATGGATGAAATGACAAGAAACTCACTCTTGACTCTTGAAAATATGAAGATTCAGGGAGGCTTAGCCTAACCAAAAGGAAACAAATTGCCATATTTACACAAGTATACAATTAGAAACTCTCCTATGGACAGCCAGATATTGTTTTAATTTGTTTTCTTTGCATTTGTTTTACTTTAAAATGTTAAGATGCAAACATGGATAAAATAATATTTTCAAGTGTAATATATGAAACTAATATGACAAGCCTTCTCTAGTATATCTCTTGTGGTGGCAGAACTGCAGTTATTGGTGTAAACAATATTCTTTGTGGTACATGATCCAACCATCTACAAAACACTGCTAGCTGTGTATCTTTGAATAAATTATTTGAATTAGCCATTCTCTGTTAATAACCCTTCGGTATATTAAAACGGGCATTGTATTTGCCAAGGACAGGTACAGTAAGCACTTCACTGCTAATTAGTAGTTCATCTGACTGAAATGCTTTGCTTCTGGCAGTTCACACAGCTGGATATTTTATGTATAAACGCATTTCAGCTGACATGCCTGACTATAACACCTTCACTTTTGTTCTTTTCCACTCTAAGCTGTCTCTGATGTTTAATTATCTGATTAGGCATACAACATAACAAAAATGTCTATTGTTTCAGCAGGCAACACAGAAGCCTGTTAAAGCAAAGGCGACAGTAATATTTCTGAGATTATACACACATATATCTATATCTATATCTATATATATATATATATATATATATATATATATATATATATATAGATATATATCTATATCTATATCTATATATAGTGAATAAAGTACCCCCTCTTGTAAAATATAAGGATATTATAAGTTACTGAGGAGTTTCATGACCATATAAAACATGAGGCCGAAGGCCGAGTGCTTTTATACAGGTCATGGAACTCCGAGGTAACTTCTAATATCCTTATATTTTGCAACTGGGGGTATTTTATTTATTATAATACACACGTTTCAGTGAGTCATGTGACAGAAATGACATCAGAACTCACCGCTTATTAATAATGACATCAGAACTCACCGTTTATAAGGATATAATTTACAAGATATTTATGGCTTTTGTGTAATATATATATATATATATATATATATATATAGTGAATAAAGTACCCCTCTTGTAAAATATATGGATATTATAAGTTACCGAGGAGTTTCATGACCATATAAAAACACGAGGCCGAAGGCCGAGTGTTTTTATACAGGTCATGGAACTCTGAGGTAACTTATAATATCCTCATATTTTACAACTGGGGGTACTTTATTAATTATAATACACAAATTTTAGTGAGTCATGTGACAGAAATTACATCACTACTCACCGTTTATAACTGATGACATCACTACTCACCGTTTATAAGGATATAATTTACAAGATATTCACGGCTTTTGTGTATTATATATATATATATATATATATATATATATATATATATATATATATATATATATATATATATATATATATATATATATATATATATATATAGTTTGTAGACAAATAATGTTTCTGCTATATTTATTGGTTTTAGTAAGGTGAATTATTTAGCTTATATTCTCCTGATTATGGTTTGTTTTTTTCAGTGTTTTTCTAAATTAATGAAATCCATCACAGACCTTTTCATTGCATAGAACTAACATTTACTAATGAATGTACTACACTTGAAAACAGGGGATTTCACAGTGATATGCACAGGGGGTTTATGCAACAAACTTGAGATGAGCAGAAACTGAGACTAATATACAGCTTGCTTCTAAGCAGCACCTATAATTTTCTGGCAGAAACAGTATAAATCTGCACGATATGCACCCCTTCAATACCTGTTTAGAAAACCCTAAAACTACCAGCTTACTGTGATTGGGCACAGGTTTCGAAACAAGCCCACTAAATGCAAAGGAGAAAGAGCTGTGTACACCCACCAAAAATATTTAGGGGCATATTTTATAACATTGGAGACAAACATCACCAGTGATGTTTCCATAGCAACCAATAAGATCTTTCCTTTTGTTTTCCAACTTGTTCTAATTTCCGGTGGAAAAAAATCACCTTTGATATTGCCCTTAAATGAAAAATGAATCATAATAGTGCTTTTCTGAGAACCTTTGCAATTTACATTATGTTATTGTTTTTAATTAATGATATTCTTTTTAAAAATGTTTTATACTTGTATATAATTTAAAATAAAAGCACCCCCTCTTTTGCCTGGACAGAACAGAGTGTAGGTTACTGATGCAAAAGGACTTCTCTGCCTAATTATATCGCTCTCTTTGATTGGAGAAATACAACTGAGCAGAGAGACACCCAGAGACACCCTTTGAATCAGTCATTTCTGATTGTTTGAGAGGTTTATGAAACAAACTAGGTGTAATCACTATCCTCATTGGGGATTGAAGAAACAGCTTTGTCTTGGCTCTTTTTGTCCCACTCTGCAAGTGCTGTTCCTCTAAGCCAGTCTGTGCACTGGCTACCTGTCCACCCTAAACACCAAGTACACCCCCAGACATAACCTTCGGTCTGCACATGACCTCCTTCTTTCATCCACAATCATTACTTCCTCTCACTCCTACATCCAGGACGTTTCACATGCTGCACCCACAGAGACCCCTACTTTTTGCTCACACCCTTACTAATTACTGGAAGTCATTTCTTACTATCACTTTTCTAACCAACAGGAACTTTACAGCCACACAGGTTCCCCTACTGTATGTCTCACGTCCTCTCCCTCTTAGAATGTAAGATCCCACAAGCAGGGTCCTCTGCCTATTGTCTCCTAACAATATCCAATTGTAACTGTGAATCAATTTTGGAAAAATGTTGTTTGTAAACGTTAACAATTTGGACTTGTATTTATATCCATATCTATATAAATTAAAAAAAAGAATTCACACTTCCTCATCCATTCTTTCCTTTACCTAGCTTCTTCTTCCTGCTGTTATGTCCCTGTTTTGTAGTTCTTTCCTTTGATTACTTTTTCTCTCCAACTGTTAGGTGTTAGTTTTCTTCGTCCTAGCTCTTCTGTAACTACGCTGATATCCAATCCCCTCTCCATTTGTCTCTGCACTTACTAAAACCATTTATGTTACTCCTTTCTTCTACTGCCTCACCTTGCTCTATTCCTTATAATGACCCAATGTAAGTATATTTTTATCTTGCATCTGTACACATCTTAGAACTTTAGCCAATCAACAATTTTCATGCTTAAAATATTTTGAGGAGATGTTATATGCAGGACTCCCTCCGTTTGTAGCTCCTGTACACACAGTTGATTTCCACCTAATGAATCGCACACCATTTCTGGCACCTTGCAATCAGAAATCAACATTCTCAGCACCAAGTTGCAGCACATGCTCTTTGCGCACTTACATGCACAATATTGCATAAATATTGCATACTGTATTGCATTTCAGCACTTTGCACTCATATTAGAAAATGCCTTAAGGTAATTTGAAACTTTATTCTTTATTTGTTTTAGTGTTCTGAATGTCTTAATGATTTTCCATTCCTCTTCCTGCTTAAAGATAACTCCTCAGGGTTAGAAGTCCCAGTGCAGCAATAACCACAGTGCCAATAACAGTGTTAATGGTAGTCCAATAGGGTAAAAGCACTTGAGAGAGAACTGCCAATTAATTTTGCATCCATCTTCTCACCCCTAATGAGAAGAGTACACAGTCATGACCCAGGAAGAACCAAAAGAGCAGGTTATTATTTTGTGGCAAAGCTGCAGAGTTAGTGAGACATGAGCTGCATTGGTCCATCCATTGATACCCCATTGTTTCATATAAATCTAACAATTTTAGCAAATGTATAAAGCAGACAAGAAAATTAGGGGCAAATTCCCTAAGTGGCGCAAATTCCAAAGCGATAGCGACTTTGGCAGGCATAAATTCAACAGGACAACGCTAATTCCCAAAGATACAAAGTTTCGTCCAGGGTGCCGAACGCTGGCGAAGTTGTGCTAACGTTACTTCGGCAAGCAAAGCGAAGTTGCGCTAGTAAAATCTGCATCTTAGTGAATTTGCGGAGTTACGTCCATTCGCCAGATCAAAAATTCATCTGACGTTAGAGTGCGAAGCAACGCTAGTGTCTGTCTCCTTCACTAGCAAAGTGGCACCTGTGCCCGTTATGGAATCGGTGTAGTTAGGAAATGACGTCACTCTGGGGAATTTTCACTAGCGTTAGTCACTTCGACCTTTAAGGAATGTGCCCCATAACCTTTTCATCCTGTAAAGCACAGGCAGACTTTATCTGGTTTGACAGGTTGATTACACAAATATGAAACTAACAAACAGCATGAATTGTTTAAGTTGGCTTAAGGCAACACACTACTAAACTGTTTAGAAAAAATACAGCTACTTACTGTTGCATACCCTACAGTTTAGGTGAATATCTATTGAAGAAGTCCCCAACTTTTTTTACCCATGAAAAAGAGTTGGGGAGCAACACAAGCATAAATGCTACATGGGGATGCTAAATACGGGGTGTGTTTGGCTATTTTCTAGCCCATATGTGGACTGGCAGCCTACAGTAGACTGTGTTTGACTGTTTGACAGTACACTTGGTTTTTATGCAACCAAAAGTTGCCCACAAGCCAGGAATTCAAAAATAAGGCCACTGAGAACCACGTTCCTCTAGGGCCATAGTGCAACACTACACAACATGTACTAGACAACAGACAAAAAGTGCAATTGCAAAAATATGCAACTCCTGCAAGACAGGACAGCACAGTGCAGGGACAGGACAACTGTATCCAAGGGCTATTCAGTGGCTGTGTAACGTTGTGGTATATAGTAAGGTCAGATGGAGTGTGTGTGAGAGAGAGATCTGTCCGGATCCTGAGTATTCAGAAGCCTTATTGCTTGGGGGAAGAAAGTGTTACACAGTCTGGTAGTGAGGGCCCTAATGCTTCAGTACCTTTTTCCAGATGGCAGGAGTGTGAACAGTAAGTGTGAGGGGTGTGTTGGATCAGCCACAATGCTGGTGGCTTTACGGATGCAGCGAGTGGTGTAAATGTCCGTGATAGAAGGAAGAGAGACACCTATGATCTTCTCTGCTGTATTCACTATCCTCTGTAGGGTCTTGTGCTCCATAGCAGTTCCCAGCCCAGACAGTGATACAGCTGCTCAGGATGCTCTCGATAGTCCCTCTGTAGAAAGTTTTGAGTATGGATGGTGGGAGATGGGATTTCCTCAGCTTGCGCAGGAAGTACAGGCGCTGTTGGGCTTTCTTGGCTAAGTAGCTGGTGTTGTGGGACCAGGTGAGGTTCTCCGCCAGGTGGACACCAAGGAATTTGGTATTTTTGTCAATCTCCACATTAGGGCCGTCGATGTACAGTGGCAGGTGGTCACTCCTAGTCTTCCTAAAGTCAATGACCATCTCCTTTGTTTTGTCTACATTGAGAGACAGGTTGTTGGCTCTGCACCAGTCTGTTAACCGCTGCACCTCCTCTCTGTATGGTGACTCGTCATTATTGCTGATGAGACCCACCACGGATGTGTCATCAGCAAACTTTATGTTGTGATATGTGTGGTACGTGGCTGCACAGTCATGCATCACCAGAGTGAACAGTAGAGGACTAAGCACACAGCCTTGAGGGGCTCCGGTGCTCAGTGTGATGGTTCTGGAGATGATGTTTCCAATCCTGACTGACTGAGGTCGGTGAGGACGTCCAGTACCCAACTGCAGAGGGAGGTGTTCAGTCCAAGCAGGTGCAGCTTTTCTATCAAATGCTGAGGAATGATAGTGTTGAATGCTGAACTGAAGACTATGAACAGCATTCGAACGTAGGTGTCTTTTTTTTTCCAGATGAGAGAGGGCCAGATGGAGGGTGGTGGCTATTGCATCGTCTGTTGATCGATTTTGACGGTATGCAAACTGTAGGGTGTCCAGCAGGGTGGCAGCAGGGTTTTGATGTGTTTCTTGACAAGCTTCTCAAAACACTTCATGATGATGGGGGTGAGTGCCACAGGACGGTAGTCATTGAGGCAGGACACTGATGACTTCTTCGGCACAAGGACAATGGTGGTGGTTTTGAAGCACTTAGTGACAGTGGAGGTGATCAGGGAGATGTTAAAGATGTCAGTGAAAACATCTGCCAGCTGATCTGCACATTCTCTTAGCACTCTTCCAGGGATATTGTCAGGTCCTGCAGCCTTCCGTGGGTTTATTCTTTCCAGAGTCATCCTCACGTTAGCGACCGTCAGACGCAGTGCCTGGTCACTAGGCACTAGTCACTCATTCTTGTGTTGTTCTGTGCTTCAAACCGTGCATAGAAGTCGTTCATCCCATCTGCAATGGAGGCGTCACTGTCACAGGCAGATGGTGTTGACCTGTAGTTTGTGATAGCCCAGATGCCCTGCGACATGCGCCGTGTGTCGCCATTCTCCTGGAAGAAGCTGTGTATTCTCTGAATGTATGTGCTTAGCTACTCTGATGGCACGGGAAAGTTTGGCTCTCACTGTTCTCAGGGCGACTTTGTCACCTTCCCTGAAAGCAGAGTCTCGGGCCCTCAGTAACACACATACCTCTCCAGTGAACCACGGCTTCTGGTTAAGGCGTGTAGTGATGCACTTGGAGACAGTGACATCATCAATGCTCTTTGTTATGTAGCTGATTACAGATGACGTATACGCATCCAAGTTGATGTAGCCGCTGTAGGTTGCAGCCTCCCTAAACATGTTCCAGTCAGTGCACTCAAAACAGTCCTGAAGAGCAGTCATGGCTCCTGCTGGCCATGTTTTCACCGCTTCAGAACCAGTTTAGAGTGCCTGAGGAGTGAGACACTGGATGGGGATCACTGGTCTATAGCAGCAACAATTTCCCTTTAAGAAATTAACATGTTAAAAACATACGCATACTATATCAATCTACAGCAGGCATGGGTAACTAGAGGCCCTTCAGGGGTTGTAAATCTGAGCTTCTGGAGAAACACTGCTAGTGAGGTGAGAGTTTCATGCAATGAAACATTATACATAATTGTAGAATACACATTTTTTTACGTATACATCATTGTCTTTTTTTATAGTTTGTATTGACTAGATAACAAGTTACAAAACAGATTACTAAGGAGGAAGAAAAAGATATCAAAAGGTCAGGGAAGAAGTGACAAAGAAACAAGGAACGTAGAACAGTCACAGGAAAAAGATACATGGGAATAAATGACGGTAAGGGAGTAATGATACAGAAGTGCCACACTAAAGTGAAAACATGTATATGTACGTAACTATAAGTATTATAGTAGTATACCATATTTTTGATTCTCTGATAAAACAGAACCCTTTAGTTGTAAAATGTTTAGTAAAGGTTTGTTTCTTTGGAAAAATTTGGGGTTTATGGGAAAAACCAATTAAAAAATTGTTAGATTCCGATTTTTGCTAAATTTTTTCGTGTTTATCCCCAATCAGATTAAATCACGAATTAAAAAATAATGTAATAAATTGTGATTTAATAAATAAGGTCCAATTGTGGATTCTAGTTTCATCAGACTTTTTTTTATTAAAATACTCAGAAAAATTTGGATTTTGATAAATATGCCCCCCCCAAGTAGTCAATTTTATCCAAAGCCAATTAACCTCAAAATGTAATATGCACTTGTATAGACAATATAACACTGACAAAACCTTGATAGTATTTGCTTCTTTGGGAGAATGCTGTAATTTAGTACAGGTATAGGATCCCTTATCTGGAAACCCGATATCCAGAAAGCTCTGAATTACGGAATGGCTGTCTCCCATAGACTCCATTTTATCCAAATAATCCAAATTTATAAAAATGATTTCCTTTTTCTCTGTAATAATAAAACCGTAGCTTGTACTTGATCCCAACTAAGATATAATTAATCCTTATTGGAAGCAAAACCAGCCTATTGGGTTTATTTAATGTTTAAATGAATTTCTAGTAGACTTAAGGCATGAAGACCCAAATTACGGAAAGATCAGTTATCCGGAAAACCCCAGGTCCCGAGCATTCTGGATAACAGGTCCCATACCTGTATTGCAAGACACAGGGTCAGATTTATAAAGATAAAACAAGATATTTTAAGTAGCCTTTCAAATTTATTTAATACATAGGACAATCTGATCAAAATCCCTATATACAAAGTATGAAATGAGTAAATAATAAAGACTCTTTACTTTTCATTTTACATATACTGTAGATATATATTTTATATGTTTAATGTAGCAAGATGGCAGTATTCATATTCAGAGTGGTACAAGATTTCTGTGAATGTCATTGACTCTTAGCTTCTTGTGTGAAGTGATGCAGGGAGGGGGAGCACATTCAGTCACGCTGCACTAGCTTAAGCGCAAGTGTTTTCATGATGTGAAAAGTACATTGTCTCTGTTGAACTCTGTCTTTTGGGAAACGCCTTGCCAGACAGCTTTTTGTAGCTATGGGTTACTGGCTTGCATGCTGATTGATGTCAGACAGGATAATTCACTGACCTCCAACAGTACAATAATTGCCCTTAGCTTGTTCATAAGTGGACTGCCAATACTATATTGACAAAATGCCACTGAGACAAAAGGATTACTCAGCCAAGGCCACCACTGTTCTTTCTTCAAGCACCGTCACATGATATAGGCAACCGACTACTTTATCAAATGGAAATTGAGCCCCATTTGCTTGTATAACAGCTTAAATACTACTTTTACTGTTGAAACATATCATGTCCATGCATGTGAGTAATTAGAATGGCTCAGAATGCAGATAGTTTTTGGTCTAAAATGAATACTTCTATCTTGTTTATTCCACCCACAGTGTTAAACTGAAGGAATGTTATTTTAGTTTAAAAACATGCTTCTATGCACAGTCAAGAGGCTCTGGAGATAAGAAAAACACCAAAAAAATTTAAGTAAACCAGAGCAATGTGAATCTTGTTTTGGTGACTTATTTTGATCATTTATTAGTACAGGTATGGGACCTGTTATCCAGAATGCTGGGGACCTTGGGTTTTTCGGCTAATGGATCTTTCCATAATTTGGATCGTCATAACTTAAATTTAAACATTATATAAACCCAATAAGGATTAGTTATATCTTATTTAGGATCAAGTACAAGCTACTGTTTTATTATTACAGAGAAAAAGGAAATCATTTTTAAAAATTTGGATTATTTGGATAAAATGGGGTCTATGGTAGAAGGCCTTTCGGTAATTTGGAGCTTTCTGGATAATGGGTTTCCGGATAATGGATCCCATACCTGTACCTTTATCAGTACTATGTACACGTGGGACTCAGATCACACATAGCATTCAGATCAAATAAATAATTGTTAGAAAACCAGTTTATGCCATGGGTTGCATTGATTTATATTGTTATGAATAAGCCTGCATGGTTTCCTTTAGTTATACAGCACCAACAATTACCCTTTCTCACACACACACACTATGGTCGATTTCCTTGTTCCTATATTTTCTATCCCTATTTTTCTGTCAATAGAAGAGGCAGTTCAAACGTTTCAATTGTGAATTGAAGTTTTCAATCTCTGTAAAAGCAATGGTAAAACAGACATCTTTTTATTGTTTGGATATTTTAACAAAACATTTTTGTTTTTGGGTTCCAAAAGCGCATTTTTGCAACAATTGTGAGCAACTGACTAATTCTTATATACAGTTCTGCTTTAACCGAAATGCGTAATGCAGCTTTTTACTGAAGTATTATTTTTACTATAAATAAATGAATCGCCTATACCGCTTTAAAACAACTGGTTGCAACATTTGCAAAAAAAATAAAAATTTGCAAAAAAAATTGGTGAAAGTAATGACTCCATATTTACCAAACAAATTAATTCCATGTCATCAATAAACATGGCCAAGGTCAAGGGTTATTTATTTAAGGTTTAAGCCAAATGGAAGAAAAATAAGGTAACCCTTTTTGCATTAATCTCTGTTATTCTCCTTTTGTATTTTAGTTAATTAGCACACTTACTGCTTGTCTTAGTACTGTGCTGCTAGGTATAGTACATCCAAACAGAGAGGAAATAAAGAGCTCAAATCAAAGTAAAATATTTCATATTTTTCAGAAGTCCACCAAAAAAAAAAAAAGATCATGTTTTCCAGCTCACAAATGTCAAATAATAAAGGGTGATATTTCTGTAATATATTCTTCCGATTTCTTATTTAGAGGACTTTGAGCAATTATCCAGAGCATTATTAATATTCCCATAATTCCTGCTGACTCATCTTGCTGCTGTGACCCGTAACAGGAAGATTACAGACACAAATTCTTATTTTCTGTCTCTGCATCACCATGAATTGTTATACCTGAGTATATATCCAAGGGGGAGAATCACATCACCCCATGCTTATTAATTCAAGCCCAAGGCAATCTCTTTGATATATCTAATACTCAGCTTTTTATTTTGTATCTTTCTTTCAGATGGGCTACTTTGATAAATATATGTATGTACATATGAACATATGTCACTACTTGTACCTAAATGACCAGATGCAAAGAATACAAAATGTAATGATGCCCTTAACATAAAAATTTTAGTAGACAGTATTAAAATGGTTCATGTGGGTAATTAACTGCTCTTAAATTCAGAGGGATAACGTAATTATTAGCTGCAATAACTATAGCCTGCAATTATTTTTTAATGTCAGTCCTTTCAATACAGACACACAGTACGTGTGATCAGAATATTATTGTCTAACCGATAATGAGGTTTTTAGTTAACATTTTTGCTATAATGGGTCAAATCATGTAATTCTTCAGTGTGGCTGCTCCCATGTCCTTTCTTGTTGAGTAAAGAATATATAATTCATGTGAGAAGGAGGCAGGTAGTATTTATATGATTCTACTTAGTTTTTGAAAAAAGTGTTAATTTTTTTGCAGATTGATTGTTTTATTTATACTTGGGTTGATTCAAGCAATGTTTTTTTATGAATAATATTAATAATTGATTCACTTACTGAAAATGAGAAACTATATTAGAAGCCGCCTGGTAGGGTAAATCCATGAGAAAATAACAATGGCCAGTGGTACCATGTGTGTGGCATTAATGCTAATTGTTATGTTCTTAATCATTATGTATAGTGTGTTGCTGATGTTAGCCACTTGGCTGAGACACTGCCGCAATATGTCTTTTTCCACCATTCATTACAGATTTACACCACTCATTAATAATATCACCATTGGGAAAAAAAACTGGTGCTAAAACCCTAAAGCTTAAACAAATGACAACTATAGAATGGGAAGGAAAGATCTGTGTCTCCAAAGATGCCCCAGTAGCTCCCCATCTTCTTTTCTACTTCACTGCAAATACTCTGTGCTGTTAGTTATTGAGCCAAGGGACTGATGCGCAATATACAGTACACATAAAATATTAATTTAACAATATAAGGCTGATTAGTAAATAATACAGATACTTGCTACATGGCAGCACAGAAACCATTGCAATTAGCATCAGAATTTAATAATCAGCCTTGTAGCATCAGCTTATATTACAGGACAACCCCATTTCTGCTTGTAAATTTGCAACAACCCCCAAGCTTAGCTTTTCAACAGCTACTTAGAGCCCTCTGAGTGTTTGAGTGTCACCTACACTTTCCAAGATGGTGACCTCCTTTGACAAGTTTAAAGTCCTGGATCATTGCTTCTACTGAAAAGCTGAAACTTTAGGCTGGTACAATAAGTTCAGTACTTAGGATGTGCCATTTTTTAACTATATTCGTTGTTAGGGATTAGTTCTCCTTTAAACAAAAAGAGGAAAAACAGGGGAAGGGGAAAATAAAAAACAGTCCTTTCATACATACCTTATTGTAAAATCATGTCATGTAACGGACCTGTGCCAAAAGTTCTATCTTTTGTAATAAATGTAATATCGATGTGCAGGTCGGCCGAAACCTGAATGCGGAGTCACAAAGTGTGTTACGGTCAAAAATGTTTCAACCCACACATCAGCAGAATGTTGCACATATCCTACACACATCCGAAATTCCTTAGACGATTTATTACTCACATCGACATAGACTTGGAGTTGAAGAAAGGGTTACAGATATAAAATGCATCTGTTTATAGAAGTTTGTATTCATAAATATGATTATTTCTGCAGTGTTCTGTTATACATACCACATTTATTTCATTAGAAATTCCATTTTTGTTTCAGAGTTTCATGGAATAAAACGGAGAAGGGCAAATAAATAATTACATATGTTATTGTGAATGTTGCTATATCTTCTTTTGATCTGGTTCAAATGGTACTAGTTATAATCATTTATTTATATTATATCATGAAGAATTTTAAAACTGTTATTTTTCTCCCTCTCTGTTTGAGTCCTAACTCTATAATTAAGCCTGGAGGGTTGTGTGAGTAACAGTTTTCAATATATATTTTTTCATGACATTAACTTGTGTTTTATGCCACCGAATGAATGGGAAAAGCACTTTAATTCTGACCATTTAAAGGGAAATTGCATGTGAACATTCAGAAAGGCCATTATTTCATGGACTACATTCACTTTTATCCAATCTGCAAATTATAATTATATTTTAAAAGCATGTGCTTTTTCTTTTATGGAACATGCTTTGAAAATTTTAGATACAATATTTGGGGGTTAATTACTAAACTCTGATTTCTCTCCGAAAATTTCTTACTATTTCTTAAAACCATTCTGACCAAACTCGTACTTTTTTACAGTATTTATCAATACGTTTTCACGAAAAAGTCTTGTGTGGGAAAAAGAACCAATAAAATCATGAAAAAATCCTTATCGTACAATTTTTTCAGATTTGTCGCAGAAAACTGCTGCAACTTTTTCGGATTTGATGCCTGAAAACCACAAAATCTTTGAATTATTGAACGAAACCCAGAACAGATCAGGATATTGTCCAAATGTAAACAGGACATCTGCCATTAACCAGGGCCGGATTTCACAACACGACCCCACACATCTTGTGTGCACGCCCCCTCCTTCCGAGGACGTATGGTTCTAGAGCCTGCTCCTTAGCACATGCACCCTCCCTGCATGCGCGAGAGCGCTCTCAAGCACAGGAGCACTGGGGAGCTTTGAGTCTCCAGCGCTCCTCAGGGATGCAGCTGGGCGGCATGCCGCCCCTAAAATTTTGCAGTCCTAGGCCCCAGGCCTGCCATTGACTTCTACATGAACTCGGCAGGTCTGAGATAGAGTACTTTTTTATTTTGACTTTTAACACCACTGGGATTTCAGAAATCACAAAAAATTCATGTTTTTTTTCTGAGAATTTTTTTTTCGACCAAAAAAAATCAGAATAGTTTGTTTTATTATTTTTTGTATTTCTCAATAGTTTTTAGGAGGTGTGCACGGGTCTATAAATAGCGGGGGGATGGTGCACAAGGCCTGGTGTGGGTTGGAAGGGGGCTGGTTGAGAATTTCTTGACCCCGCACACCACTAATGTATAGTAATTATTTTCATGTTCATACAATATAGAGGCTTTTTTTAATGCCACCAATACAAATGATTATAATACCCATGTTTAAACAAGACCTGCACCCAAAAACTGTTTTAGCATACTAAAATTATATAGCATTATAAACAATTTTTCAGTATACATTCAGTAAAAAGTATATTGTTTTAAAGTTATTTGTAAATGTAATGGAAAGAAGTCTTTGTTTATCTCTGATTCTGATTTCCGAAGCAATGTAGCAATGTAGTCTCCTTTAGGTCTTTTATTAGCCGCTTCTACTACTTTGTTTCAGAATTTAGAGCTACGAGTGCAGAAATTATGAACTTCTTCTAATATCAATTACATTTACAGATACATTAAAGACCATTGAAAATGCATAATAATCTTATATTGGAAAGATGTTTAGAATTACATTTAATTATGAAATATTCCTTTTTTTGGTGAAGAACCCCTTTAGATCTCTAACTGCAAATGGAAACATTGATGTGACCACTAGTGGCTTATTTATCGAAATTCTAATTTGTGATTAGTTACTAATGTGATTAAAGTTACTTTTTAATTTGAATAAACTTGAAATGTTACCAGACTTGAACAATTGCCTATTTATTAAAACATTTTAATCGAAAAAACTCAATTGGATAAAACTGTGATAACATAAACTTGAATTAAACAAATTCGTATTTTACTCACCATCTACAAACACAAAAAAAATGTGAAAAATTTGAATGGAAATAATTGCTCTGCCAATGTAAAAAAGGGCTGGAGCACTAGAAGGAATGCTAGAAGAGCAGCACACCTGAAGTTGCATATATATATATATATATATATATATATATATATATATATATATATATATATATATATATATATATATTATATATATATATATATATATATATATATATATATATACTGTATATATATATATAGGCATTCAGGTAACAGGTCCCATACCAGAATGCTCAGTACCTGGGGTTTTCCGGATACCAGATCTTTCCATAATTTGGATCTTCATACTGTATGGGGCACATTTACTAAGGGTCGAATTTCGAAGTTAAAAAACGTTGAAATCTGACCATCGAATTTGATACTTCGATAGTTAAAGTATTTTTTCGATCGAAAACAGCTGTTTTCGTGCAAAGTAAAAATTGTTTGATTTAATCCTTCGAATCTAACAATGCGAAGGATCGTACAAAAAAAAAAAACTTTGACTTCTAAAAACTTAGCCAAAGACTCAGAGAGGTTCTAGGAGGTTCCCTATAGGCTAAACAGCAATTCGGCAGGTTTAAGGTGGCAAAGTCGAAGTTTTTTAAAGGGACAGTACTTAGATTTTCGAATGGTCGAATTTGTGAAGTTTTTTCAATTCTAATCGAATTTTGGCCTCTTCGATGGTGGAAGTACCCAAAAATTACTTAGAAATTCAAAGTTTTTGAATTCGAAAATTCACTTCGACCCTTAGTAAATGGGCCCCTATGTCTACTAGAAAATCATGTAAATATTAAATAAACTCAAAAGGCTGTTTTTATTTCCAATAAGGAGCAATTATATCTTAGTTTGGATCAAGTACAAGGTACTGTTTTTTTATTACTAAGAAAAAAAAATATTTCTATAAATCTGGATTATTTGGATAAAATTGCGTATATAGTGAATAAAGTACCCCCTCTTGTAAAATATAAGGATATTATAAGTTACCGAGGAGTTTCATGACCATATAAAGGCACGAGGCCGAAGGCCGAGTGTTTTTATACAGGTCATGGAACTCCAAGGTAACTTCTAATATCCTCATATTTAGCAACTGCGGGTACTTTATTTATTATAATACACAAGTTTTAGGGAGTCATGTGACAGAAATGACATCAGAACTCACCGTTTATAACTGATGACATCAGAACTCACCGTTTATAAGGATATAATTTACAAGATATTCATGGCTTTTGTGTATTATATGGGTATATAGAATCCATGATGTGACCATATTTATTAATAAAAAAGCACAATGTAATTGGATTGGGGACAAACTCGATAAAACCAAGTGAAAATCCAAATTGTATGAGTTTTTTCCCGAATCGTTTGATTTTTTAGGGCTTTTTTCAGAAAACCCTGTATTTTCATATTTTTGCCTGAAAAGTCAGAAATAGTCAGATTTTCAGGCTTACTTCAGGGCAGACCACATAAACTTCCAAATACGGGACTTGTCTTACAGTTTATACAACCTCAGCAGGTCTGAGATGCCGGGTTCAGTCTTTTTCCATCCTTGGGGTATAATAAATCTCAAAAAATGTGAGTTTTTTTTCCACTAAAAAAAGAATTTTATAGGAATTTCTTTCTAGTTTTTGGCATTCGGACTTTAATAAATAACCCCCTTTATCTGCAATCAGTTTTATTGCTTTCACATATATTAATGTTATCTGGAAGTGAACACTTCACAAGCAGATTAAACATAAGTTTACTAGACAACATGCTCTTTTCCATCATCTCTGCATATTATTTCTAACTAATTAACAGAAACCTTGCAATAGTTAACCTGCAACAGCAATAAAGGCAACATATTTGCTTTAGGCATAATCCAGACTCTATTCATAAGTTTATGAAAATGTGTCATTGCTTCTGTTTGCTGCATGTCCTTTGCACTGAATTGCATTGTGCTGATCATGGGCAAGGTTTGTATGCGACAGTTTTCTGATTAAAAAATAAATAAAACAAAGCGTAACATGGTCAGATCAGCGGCTTTCATCTATTTCCACCTCCAGCAGACACAATAGTTAGACAGTCATAATCCTGTGACACACACACCTAATTTATAAAACAACAAGACAGGTAGTACTCTGAACTCCACTGCAGACTGAATAGATGTAGTAAATAAGCCTCTTAATGGTAGCCTTTCAGGCAGGAGGGCGGCATATCACAGCATGGCATTTTTATAATCTTCCTGGCATGCCTAAAGCCAAGAGCAGATAGTGGAGAATATGTTCCTGCTTCTGTCAGGTTCAGAATGCATGTAATTGTTAGACTGTGACATTGCCTGGAAGCAAGTTTAACTGTTTTATGTCCCTTCTGATCTGTAACTTTGTACTTTGGAAAAGCTATCTTCCAAATTATTCTTGATGCATCAGGACTGCTGGTGCTTTTGAAGATTTTGCTATTGTTTAGGCCGTTGCCACTTTACCATCAGTGAATAGCAGAAGCGATGGAACTAAAAGATACAGGTCCCTTCTGAATATATGAAGCATGTTTACCTAATGGATTATTATTGATGCACAATTAAGCAATGCCAGTCTTTTTTTTCAATGTTTTCTAGATGTGTCTACATATAACTTTTCCTGTAGGAAAACGGTTCATTCTTTCTTTATAATTATTCTCCTAATGTGACTGTTATTCATGAGATTATTGATATGGATTTAGTATAATGGGGGTGGCAGTTTGATAGGCACAGTGCTCTTCTTTTCAATCAGGGTACTTTTCATTATATCATGTTTTATTTTCCCAATAATCCTTTTAGCTGCCCTCAAGTACGGCAATTTCTTTGACTTTACTATACTGTGTGTGCGCCGAACTACTTTCTATTTTTTATGTGCCAGTTTTTCTAATACTGAAGTGTAAAGTATATTTTTCACTTTCTAAAGCAGCTCTGGGAGGGGGGGTCGCCGACCCTGTAAACTGTTCTAAATTGATACATTTAGTTGATACATTTCTTTGTCCCTGCTGAGCAGAATCACTGGTTTTCATTAAAGGCAGCTGTTGGAATTGATACAATAGTTGCTAATACTCCAGAGATGCTGCTGAGAAATGTATCAACTCAATGTTGTAAAATTGTAACAGTTTAGAGTCTGCCCCTGAATTACTGAGCTGCCAGACTAACACCAGAGACAGGGATATTTTGGAAAGAATAAATAATGAAAAGTAATTGAAAAAAATCGTTATTTCTGGAGAACAATCTGAAAACAACTGAACTGAAAAAAGTGTTTGGAAGGTGAACAACATTTATGCACCATCTGGTCAGAAAATAAAGAGTTTTGGTGCCGATTAAAGAATGTCTTATCATCTCGTCACTCCAGATTATAAGACATGATAAATGCTTTTTAAAGGAGAATTCAACCTGTGGGGGAAAAAACCCGTACCCCCCACCCCAGGTTGACCCCGCTCCCTCCTCCCCCCAGGCTAACTACCCCGGGGAAATGCCCCATACTCCATGCTTACCCCTTGCCACAGATTCTTCCAGCGTAGTTGCACACATCCATCTTCTGTGTCCTCTAAAAAATGACTGAGAGGGTCCAAGAGGACGTGGAAGATGGATGCGTGCAACTCTGCTGGAAGAATCTGTGGCAAGGGGTAAGTATGAAGTATGGGGCATTTCCCTGGGGGGGGGGTAGTTAGCCTGGGGGAGGAGGGAGGGGGGTCTACCTGGGATGGGGGGGGGTAAAGGTTTTTTTTCCTCACAGGTTGAATTCTCCTTTAAGCATAACTAGAAAACTATTGTCGTATTTTCCCCCAGTGAGGTTGATTTGGCAGTTGCCTTGTTGCAGGTTTTTGCTCACAATGTTTGATTGATCAAACTAAGCCATTGTTGTGCTGGTGGCTTTCATCTTATCCAAAATTCTCTTTAATTAAGAAATGGGTAACCTGAAGGGCGGAGCTGGACAACATGGTTGGCATGTGCACCTTTTGCATGCTTCAGTATTGTGCAGCTAATCCAATTATATTGTGATCCACATCTACTAGTGGAGCTGAGCTGATGCTATTACAGATACGTATACACAAGAAAACATATCTATCAGCATTACCTCAAGACAACTGTGTATAATGCTCAGACAGCGATGAGTGATTAAACTGCAATTCTAATAGAGAATTGATTAACAGAAATGGTCCTTGATTACATAGGGGTATGATATGATTACATAGGTTTGTCCTCCCAGCAAAATTCCTTACCAACAGGGGACAAAATACCCAAAAATACTTGTCCATTCAGTAGTATTAGAATCACTATCTACCTGCTGGCGTATATGGTTTATTACTTGAAAATACAGCCATGAGCATTTTCTATAAAGAATCTTGAGAAATATATTGCTTGATCTCTACTTAGAGCTACAGAGACATGCAATAAATATAGACTTTCAGATCCAAATAGGAAACTCTTCTTGCCCTCTTTCTATGTTTGTTTTCTATTATCTACTCCTATTTGGGCAAAATAATTTTAAAAAGTTTTCTTACTGCCATCTTATCCATTTTGTATCACTGTGTTATGGCTGATAAAATAAATTATAGGGCTGGTAAAAATGCCACAGTCACTACGTTGTTTTGTTTTTCTTGACATTTGGAAACACACAGTAAGTTTTTCTAGCACATAACACTTAATACAATTAATTAATTACAATTTTTACACTACAATTAATTCGGGATGGCATGGCTATGATAGAATTCTATAGAAAGAATTTCATGAGCTATTGATACATGGGAAAAAACCCTTTTCCATAGAAAAGTTACATTTTTCTAAAGAGGGATTTTAAAGAATGGCATCATTTAATTTTATATATTCTGTATAACTCAATTTTAATCATACGTATATGAACTACAACTGATTATAGAATGGGCATTCTATACTGGTATAATATATTTCAAAGATGCTTCATAGTAAAAAATCTTTGTTAAAATATGCCTTGTCATCTCTTGATAAAACCATCTTTTTTTACCTAGTCTTAAAACATAAAAAGACAAGAATGACTCATTGTTCAGTCATTCTATTCATGAGACTGAAGACTGAACAAGATGAACTGTCATCTATACTCAATTAAACTGTTATGATAGGTTTGGCCAATAAAATCTCATGGAGAGAAACAGATTGGTAGGACTGAAGTTAGGACATAAATAAAAATGGAAAAATACTTCAATAACTGATGCCATCCTTCACTTCGCCTGCTATGCACCTCCACCCAATTAATCTATGTCTTCAAAGTGACAAAAGCATTTTCCGTATCTAAGATTATGGTCTCCTGGGGGATTTCTAGATATCTCACTCAAGGGCTTTGGAAATATGTGTTACTGTGTAGAGCTAGACTTTCTGTGCTCTCAAGGACAAGGCATTCTCTTGAATTAAACAATATTCACTCTTTTTGAAAGAACAAATGCAAAAGTGCCAAGCATGAGGAAAACAAGCCCTTACATAGACTTTTCTATGCATGACAAAATAAACTGCAAGGTTTTGCTGCCTTGAGGAGTCTGCATAATGAAATGATCTTTAATCTGTGTCCCTTCTAGGCACACTCAGCACCTGCTATCTGTAATGTAGAAAAGTGAATGCAAATTCATTTTGGTACTGGTAAATATCCAATTAGTCATATAGGTAGGATTTTTTCCTTATGAAACAAATGTATTTTATAGTTCATCCATTGCAATATGAAATACTTAATCCAATCGTCATTATTATGATTATTATATGTTTATTATCATTATATGTGTGTATATGTTTGGTCAAAATACACCAAAATTAGGAAAATCCACATTTCCTAAGATACTGATTTTTAAAGGATTAAAGGGCAAGATATATCTGTGTTCCACCTTATCAAAATAAAATCAATGTGTAATGAAAGATTGTTTAGCCCTTCATTGTATAATGTTTTTATAAACTGTATATAAATATATTGATTGTATTATATTGTTTTAGATATATCCCTCTAGTGTTATTGCAAGGAAACATAATGAAACATATTATACTAAGAAACTTCTTATCCAGGGGCTTTGATAGAAAGGGGAGTCTGAATTATCAGTTATTTTACAATTGAACAAAGGACCTCAATTCAAAAAGGAAGTATTTTAAAAGAGATTTTAATAAGAAACTTTCTGAATATCATCAATTAAATTAAATGCTGTTTCTGAAATAAGTAAGTTACTTCTCAATGTCCATCTAAGCAATCTGTCTCTACTCATGTGTCAGAATCTGTTATTTTAATAGAAAGTTAGCTCTAATATGTTGCCTATACAAAAGGAACACACATCAAAGTATTTGACCTAATTGTACATCAAAATTTGACTTCAACTCCTGCATGAAGAGAGACAGATTGCTGAGAAGGATTAGTGAAGAAAAACTTGATTATTTCAGATGCAATACTAAATTTTCATTTTTCTATTTATTATTAAGCTCATAGTAAATGTATTTATTGTCATGATAGTTTTCCTTTAAGTAAATATTCAAATAAAGTGGATGTTTGATTCATAGGTTTGTAGGAGTTTGGTAAAATAAACCACATTTTCCTATATCCACAAACAATCCAGGACATTCTGCCTAGGTAAGTTTTGTGGCAGATCAGATAATTATGAGGAAGACATTTTTAGATTTAGTGTGAAGCTGGCCACATATATAATTTGATTATCTAACTTCCAATCTGTGTAATTATTGGTTGGGGCTTGGGACCCCTTCTTAATAATTTTTAGCCAGAAAACTGGGCAAGATTTGATTGCATAGAAACCAGATGTACTGCCAAACAGAACCTCCTGTAGGCTGCCAGTCCACATAGGGGCTACCAATAGCCAATCACATCCCTTATTTGGCACCACCCAGGAACATTTTTCATGCTTGTGTTGCTCCCCAACTCTTTTTACATCCGGATGTTGCTCACAGGTGAAAAAGGTTGGGGACCCCTGAATTAGAGAATACATTGGCTGCAATCACACCACATATAAGTGGTCTAAAAAAAGTAAGGGGACAACTGATGGCAAGATTCTCTGCATGTTGAGGGATTTTCATCTTCATGGAAATGCATGGCCTAAACGTCTATAGTACAGCAAAGGCATTCCAACTGCGTACAGGACTGTAAGAAATCTTCAAAATTTATTTCAAAGCGGAGTGCGATGCAACGTTTCGGGAAGTAAAACAAAGGGGTTTTACTCCCCGAAACGTTGCATCGCACTCCGCTTTGAAATAAATTTTGAAGATTTCTTACAGTCCTGTGTGCCGTTGGAATTCCTTTGCTGTACTCTGCTGTGGGGCTTGCCGAACCTCTACCATTGTGCACCAGGCATATTGTTGTTCTCTATTGGTATTGGTATGCACGTATGCATATATGTCCTACAATTAGTGATGGGCGAATTTATTCGCCAGGCGCGAATTTGCGCGATTCGCCGCCAGCGAACAAATTTGCGAAATTCCGAAAAAACAGATGCCGGCGTCAAAAATGGACACCGGCGTCAAAAACGGGCGCCGGAATAAAAAAAACGAAGCAAATTTTTTGCCGTTTCGCGAATATCGACAAAATTTGCGAATTTATCGGCGAAGTGAAAGGCGCAAATTCGCCCATCACTACCTACAATCACTTGGAGTTACTGAATTTATATGTCCTGAGTTAGATACTAATGTGTAGCTACCACAATTCTAGATGCAGTTCCTAATATATACAATTATCAGTTGCTTATAAATATCTTTATCCCCATCTGGAACTGGTCGCTGCTATAAAATGACCTAATATACTTTAATGTCCTAAAGCTCATTTTTTGAAAACAGTTCTGCACATCTAACTACTTCATAACAGTATTTTTCGTTCATTTCTCAGTACACCTCTGTACTGCCCCCAAGCACATTAAATTCATAGAGGGCATTCTCTCTGACCATAAGTCTCATTTAATACCCAAATCTATCCCAGTTTAGATAAATTCAACTGAAATAATTATTCCTGGCTCAATTTGGTCTGCTGGAAATCCCTTGTTCCCAACCCAAGTTTGAGAAAGCACTGTGGCTTGTCCAACTCCCCAAGCCCATCTTTACACTATATAAACTGCTCCTATAAACCACTCCCTCCCGATTTTAGTTAGCCTATACTAAATGGAGGCAGTTTCTCCCAGACTTAAGACTCGAAGTAGGCTACTAGTAGAGACTACTGCTATCTTATCTCTATAAAAAATAAGTGTTCAGTTTGAGTGGCTGCATCAGTTCTGTATTACACCCACCAAGCAGAAATCCATGGGGCAAAACCCAGAAGCCCAGTACAAAAGATGTAAAGCTGAAGGGGCAGACTTCCTTCATATGGCCTGATATTGTCCATTAGTAGCCCAATTCTGAAATTATGTCACTGTACTGTTAGCTGAAAAAATACAATTCCCAAATATATTGATATCCAAGTGTGCATTTTTGGTATTGTGGATGAGATTCACCAGTCAAGCTTGAAGACATTATAGGACCCTATTATTCTATGGATACTCATAGCAAAAATATGATTGGAACCCAATCCCTCGTCAGTGCAAGAATGGATATCTCTATTCTAACCAAACCCTTCTGCTTATCAAATTAACTCTTATAGTCAGATCTACCACTAAGCATTTTAAAAAGCTCTGGAGCATATAGTGGGATGCAGGACTGGGAGGAAGCACAACACATGGGGGCCCATTTACTTAACTTGAGTGAAGGAATAGAAGAAAAAATACTTTAAATTTCGAATGGTCGAATATGGCTACTTCGACCATCGAATAGGCTACTTTGACCTTCGACTACGACTTCGAATCGAACAATTCGAACTAAAAATCGTTCGACTATTCGACCATTCGATAGTCAAAGTACTGTCTCTTTAAAAAATACTTCGACCCCCTATTTCGCCACCTAAAACCTACCGAGGCCAATGTGAGCCTATGGGGAAGGTCACCATAGGCTTCCTAACAATTTTCTGATCGAAGGAAAATCCTTCGATCGATGGATTTAATAATTTGATCTGACGATTAATCCTTCCATCGTTCGATTGTAGGAATATCGCTAAATCCTTTGACTTCGATATTCGAAGTCGAAGGATTTACATTCGGCAGTTGAATATCGAAGGTTAATTAACCCTCGATATTCGACCCTATGTAAATCTGCCCCTTGATGTACAAAACACTTAGGGGATAATATTGTTGCATTGTATAGAAATATGTTAGAGGGATTCCTATCTGCTCAATCCTTAATGCATGTCATAGGATGATCTACGCACCAAACAGCGGATTTGCCAACTGTTTCTCCCTTCCCTAGTTTTTATTGTCCTTCATTTGTTATGTGTTAGAAAATCAATAAAAACCTACATATGACATAGGAGATATCATCCATGTTTGGTGGACATGTGAGAAAATACAAAGATTTTGGCTTAATGTGAGATCTTTGATCACAGAGATAACACAAAACATTATCCCACGGTCTCCGGAAACTATGCTGCTGAATCTTTACGGAAAACTTCCAAACATGGTGCACCAATTAAATATAAACCCTTATTTGTTTAAATTAACAAAAAATCGAAGGGGCCCATTTACTTAGCTCGAGTGAAGGAATAGAGGAAAAATAATTTGAATTTCGAATGTTTTTTATGGCTATTTCGTCCATCGAATGGTCTACTTCGACCTTTGACTACGACCTTCGACTTGAATCGAATTATTCGAACTAAAAATCCTTCGACTTACCGCTTTTCATTCGATCGTTCGATCTTAGGAATAGCGGTAAATCGAAGTCGAAGGATTTTACTTTGACGGTAGAATATCGAGGGTTAATTAACCCTCGATATTCGACCCTAGGTAAATGTGCCCCTAGGTGATTGATAAAAGTTAAATATTAAAGGTATGCACTGTACTCTAACTAATGGAAGGTGCAATATTGTTTTTTTATTGTTTTTCTGATATTTAGGACATGCCATTACATCTTATCTACAAATAAAATAAAATATGACCCCCTGCACAAAATCACGTCTATTGAGGAAATAGATCCCCATCTGGCCCCCTGTACCACTGCCCCCCTATGGTCCAGCTTCCTTGGTAGTTACATTACAGGGCAGCATAGAATGGTGAATCTGCACTGCCACATAAAAACACAATCTCTATAATTTTTTCTCAGACATGGAGACATGGAATTGTTGGTACTAGAGCAAAATAAAAGCCAACATTTTTTGGTCCTAGAACTTGATTAGAATGTGTGATTCCATGTGCCCTATTTCCATTTTTTTTTTTTGCAGTAACACACATGTATAGTTTTCTGTACTCAAAAGCATTTCAAAGCAATCAGACCCTTTAATATTTCATTTTATTGAATAACAAATCCTGAAGTGAAATTTTGTTATTTTTTAATGTTATATTTTCATTCCAGAGTACTGCAGTCAAAATTAGATTTCTGAATGTGACAGTGGGGGTTATTTACTAAAACTCAAAATGTTCTCATCATTTTATTAAAAGAAATTTGACCAAACTCCCATCCACAATTTACCTTATTTATCAAAAAATTTGAATTGTATGAAATTTTTGGATTGGACATCCAAAAACTCAGTTTTTTCAGAAACCACATATTATTCTTATTATCGTATAAAACCCAGTGCAGATCATGATATCTTCCAGCTGTAATAGGGACATGTGCCATTGACTTCTAAATTACTGTGGCAGATTTTAGATGGAGTATTTTTGGATTCGGACTTTTAGCAGCCTCAAAAAAATTTTAGGGTTTTTTTCCCACAAAAAAATTGGGTCTTCCCCTTTAAATCTCAAGACCATAAAAACTGGGTTTTAGTAAATAACCCAGAGTGTTTTATAAAAATATTTGCCCAGTTATCCCCACAGTCTTTAATATTTTATTATATTAATATATTATCACCTTTTTGCACAAATAACAGTTTCAAAATCTTTGGGGTAAGAGCATAGAAGATTTTTTACAGTGTTTGGGAGAGTTCTTTAAACTTTACATCTGGTGTGATTGGCTCTTTGGCATGCAACCCTATGGACTGAACCATGATTTTAAGGGCAGAGACAGATGAGAAGATTCGGGGAGATTAGTCGCTGGGTGACTAAATCTCCCCGAATCTTCTGCTCTGTCTCTGCCCTAAGGCTTTTAATTGCTTATTTTATCCAAAGTAAAATTTGCTTACAATAAAATTAATTAATAGCTTTAAAACTAGCAGTCATTACCTTTCCATGCTGAACCCTCTGTTCCGTAACCAAAGTTTGATTCTTATATATTTATCTAAACCAGAGAGGTTTGTCTTAGTTAAAATGCAGGTCAACATTAGGATCAACACTAAAAGACAAATCATCATTAGGCTCATTAACCCTGAGTGGGGTTTAGATATAAGCATTTAGATATAAGCAATACTTCTAGCAAAATGCTATGGATAAAAACATACAAGTAAACAAACCATTAGCAAATAAATCATTTGCAAAGCACATTTTACAAACAAGCTGCAGGTTAAGAAAGCCTCATTAAAATTATATAATAGAAACAGCTATGAATAGATCGACTGCTTATGCTTTTAAATCATTCACCCAACAAGGTTGCACTAAAAGAAATTAAGAAAAAATAAATATTTACCAATACCAAATTTCAAATCTATATACAATTTCATAACATGATCTCTTGTTAAATTCTGGCTTTAGACTTTTTCCTTGGGTTAAGCTGTCAAGGTCCTATTTATTTCATAAAATGTGAAAAAAGGTTGTGGCCATTTTACACCCATCTCAGTCTCCTGGTTTCATTAAGGTATATAATAATGGGGTTCAGTTAGATGGCTCAAGGTGAAGGGTCAAATTGAGGAGTTCTCTTGTCATGCTTTTGCAAGTATTTTACATGCAATAACAGGACCCACCCCTATAGATACACATATTGCTGCATTGGTTTTTAATGTATATCAGTACATGTAGCTACATTCAATTATTTGTGCATGCATCCTAATGTATGCACATTTGTACTTGCGTGTTTGTGTTTACATGTGAGGGGTATTTGTCTGTGTATGTACTAGTGATGAGCAAAACTGGTCCATTTAAGTTGGCAGATAATTTTTCAAAACTGCTGAATAATTTGTAAAACAGCAACATTTTGCCAAATGCAATTTTACTGTGAACCTGTACTGGCTGAAAAAGTTTGCATCCCTAAGTTTACATATACAAGCCTATGAGTAAGTGCCCACACAGGCACAAAATATGTTAGGCTTATGCATGTCCTAATAAAGTCTTTTTAATTTATCAAGACTTGAGCTACTGTTTTACTTGGAAATGGGTCTCACCCCACCTGGATTTTTGCATATTGAATATTGATCGGCAACCCTTGGACTGGGGGTTGTCCTGGCAATAAACTTTATTATACTTTTTCACTTTGGACCTTTATCTAATTAATATTTGTTTTGAGATAGAGCCATACACTATTTCTTGTATACCTAAGTTTACATATACTTTATCTCTAAATGTAGTTATATGTTTTAATCTAGGCATTAGTCTACCAACATGCATGCTTGTTGGGGCTCCAGCAGGGCTGGGACAGCAAAGGCCTCCTGGCCACCAGGGCCACCCTTCCGACTTCCAAAGCCTCCCCCCCTGCACGCATGCTCAATCCATCCTACCGCATCATGTAGGATATGTATGATGCATATATCTTTTTAACAGGGGTGGCCGTTCGTTGGGTTGGCCTGGGCTGGGGCCCATCGGGTTTCTTCCCAGCATCCAGTTGGCCCAGTCCGTCCCTGTGGTCAAACCACGATAAGTGTCTTACAGATCTTATAATTTTTAGTAAATGGTTTCTGTTGCGCTCTGAAGGGAAAAGCCATTCATCTACAAAGTTAGTAGGGAACAAGCTTTTTAAGACAATCTCATAAGTTCAACACTGCAAATGTTCGAGAAACCCTGATTAACATATAAGATGACTGTGTGTATAGAATTTAAATGTCCTAGAACTGTGGACACATTTCTCAAGAACACACATTAAAAATGATAGGACAATTACTTTAAAGTACAGTGCATTGTTTAAATTTTTTATGATCATTCAAAGACTGCTGCAGGTTGTTAAATAATTGGGTAGATAAGTCGAGTTTTGGAATCTATAAATCATTAGAAGAAAAAGATCTTAAAGAGAGTGAAGGAGAACCACACAGACTACTTTAAATACACAACTACTTAAATAAAGTGATAGTGATATATTTCTGTTGACCTTTATTTTCTTCATGTATTTGTTAACTGATCAAAGACTCCAGACTGACAGGTAAAAGGTATAGGTGTAAAATATGTGAATAAGTCTAATAAGTTTTTTTGGCTAAAAATAATGAAAATGAATAATGGCTTATAAAAACACATATTTTTTTAATATTTATTAACCAAAACAAACATGAACATTGAGGGGGTTATTTACTAAATATGAGTTTTTCCAATCCAAAACAGTCAGAGTTTTCCAGCGTCAAATCCAGAAAAAATTTACAATTCAGTTTTTTGATGATTTTATCGAGTCTTTTACCGCACTAGATTTTTTGTCAAAATATATTTATTAATAAATTTTAAAAAGTCACCGGAATTTTGGTCTGAGTGGTTTTAACAAAATAGTAAGACTTTTTGGAGTTTGGTAAATAACCCCCTAAATGTAAATTTGTCTTCTGGAGTTTGGTAAATAACCCCCTGAATGTAAATTTGTCTTCTAAAAGCTTGCAAGGTCATGTAGAAGTCAATGGGGGGTGCCCAAATGTATTTGAATTGTAAACTATTGTAAACTATTTTTTTTAATTTACAAAAATATTATATGTTTTTTTCCATGATTTTATATATTTGGAGTACATAACATTCATGTTTTGTTTTATTTAAAGTAAAAAAGAAATGGTGTCAAAAGTATGGATAGGAACAACAAAACATAAATAGGGCTTGTGCTAAACAAACTCTCAGCCCTCAGTTCTCCTTAGAGTTAGATAAGGAGAACTCATTATACTGATGGCTTTTTTAGCAGTTTGGTTTTTCTGCACTTTCTTTAAAAGTCGAAAAAGAGTTCTTCATTTTATTTTTGCTAGTGTCGAGATTTAGAAAAAGTTTATGTTTTTCCCCTTGGTCATTCTCTTTTTTTCATTAATGAATGCTTATGAAAGCGACATTCTGAAACATTCTCCTAAATGTCCTAAAAAGTTTTTTAGACAGAAAACTTTTCTGAAACTCTTCAGTGAAAATATATTAACAATGTGGTTCCTTTACTTCCTACATTTCCAACTTCTCCATGAAGTGTTCACATCTTTTTACTCAGGAAACAAATCCACATAAGAATGATAAATACAAATATAACTCATTTTTGTTAATGGAGCAAATAAAGGATTTATTTTCATGACCTCTGATATATCTGCCCCCTAGGTTATATAGGTAGTACAAAAATGACTCTTATTTGCCTTCAAGTGCATGGGGGTTAAAATGTGCCTATATCTTAGCTCACTTCACAAAGGGCTGCTGATATGTAATTGGGAAATGTAATTTTGTTAGTATTTTTTAACTTCAGTTTTCCTTCTTTTTTTAAGTATAATAAGTTAGTTTATAAATATTTCTCTCAGATCTAATCCCCTGGCTCCTCAGAGAACATTTCATGTCCTATAACATATGATAAAGCATTTCACTTGGTATAATTTCACAATGGTACTACTGAGCATAACAATTTAAGCCTTCATATGATGAGAATGAGGAATCCTTAAAAGTCAATTCCATATAGATGTAAAGAGCTAATTTCAAGACACAGAAAGGTAAGATTAAGAGAAATGCATTATTAACATAGGTACAAAACAATACTCTTCAGATAAAGAATACAGGCAATGCTGGGCTTATATAACTGGGACTGTAGTAGCTATGATTACAATGAAAGTAGGACATAGTTTATAAAGAAATCGTTTTTTGCTATATTTAAATATATTTGTTTATATTATACAGTGTATTTTACTTATTGAGCCAATTATTTTGAGCGTCACTCAAGAAAAGCCTTGGTAAAAAGATGTTTACAATACATAATATCCACAAACCTAAGATTTCCTTTTTGATTTTTCGATGCAGGTATTGGTGAACATTATCTGTGCTTTAGAATGTCACATGATTAAAGACTGAATACCTCTTGCTTCTTCCCATGTCACCTTGTATCAGTATTTTCTTCTCTATTCCTGTATTTGAATATGAATTCATGAAAATTTACAGATGCCTGCACATAAATATGTCATTCTTTACAATGAACCATCCCATATCTGGTGTGGGACAAGACATTTTTTAAATATGTAAAAATTGTGCATTTTAAATATTGGGAAAGTCAGGTTAATGCACTTGAACTATATGGAATCTATATAGTATATGGTCCAACATTGATTTTAAGGGCTACGTTGCACATCATGCTTCAACTATCTCTGATCCCCACCTCCCCAGCATTGCAAGATATCATGTATCCGTCCATTACTGTAAGGGCCCGAAGGCGCAGCAGTAAAAGTTGTGGACCAAAGAGGAGACAAAACCAGGTTCGAGGTACAAAAGGGTTTATCCAGAAGAATCGTCAAGGTACAGGCAAAATATCAGTTCAGGCGGCAAACAACGGAGTCAAGGAAACAGGCAAGGATCGGTACACAGAAAATCAGAATCAGAAATCACACCCAGGAACACAAGTCAATGGAACCTATAATTGGGCAAGGAGGGAAAGGGCAATGGGGCTTAAATAGTCCAGGGCTTGGCGCCAAAATGTCGACGCGCTGGTGTCAGACGCGGACGCCAGCGTCCTCACGCTGACGCCCCGACGCCGGCGCCCGATTCTGACGCCGGCGTCCGTTCCGTCGCCGGCGACCAATCCCAGATCGTGAGGATGCTGATGTCACAGGACAGCGCCCAGCAGGAGCCATGTGGTGGAGCAGAAGGTCGCCATCTTGGACGCCATCTTGGGTGAGTGTCATAGTTTCCATTACAGTACCCCCTTCCCTAGGGGGGGCCTCAGGACCACCGGGACCAGGACGAGAAGGAAACTGTTTGTGGAACCTGCGGACAAGGATGGGAGCATGAACGTCAGACTTCCTCACCCAGGAGCATTCCTCAGGACCGAAACCCTTCCATTCAATGAGATATTGGAGTGCACCCCTGGAAAAGCGAGAGTCTAAGATTCTGCTAACTTCAAACTCCAAAAGATCGTTGATGACAACAGGAGCTGTGGAAGAAGAAGAGGGAGAAGAAACTGCAGGTTTAAGGAGAGACACATGAAACACATTAGGGATCCTCATCTCAGGCGGAAGAAGAAGACGGACAGCCACAGGATTGATGACCTCGATGATGGGAAAGGGACCGATGAACTTGGGACCAAGTTTAGGAGAGGGAATCTTGAGACGAATATTTCGAGTAGACAACCAAACCTTATCACCAGGAGAGTAAGTTGGAGAAGCGATCCTCTTTTTGTCGGCAAATTTCTTCTGGGAGGAAGCACTCTTTTCCAAATTAGCGGCCGTAGCATGCCAGATGGCCATCACATGGGCTGCTTGATCATTGGCGGCAGGCACGTTGGTAAGTAGGAGGTCCTGAGGAAATGCCAAAGGGTTTAAACCAAAAACACAGAAAAAAGGAGACTTCTGGGAAGAAGAATGAAGGGAATTGTTGTGGGCAAATTCCGCCCATGGAAGAAGGTCCGACCAGTCATCTTGACACAAGGAGACATGACAACGCAGGAACTGCTCTAATGCTTGGTTGACACGTTCGGCGGCCCCATTGGACTGAGGATGGTAAGAGGAAGAAAATTGAAGAGAAATATTCAAGGCTTTGCACAGTGACCTCCAAAATTTAGACACAAATTGAGGGCCACGATCAGACACGATTTCAGCAGGAAAGCCGTGGAGACGAAAAATATGTTTGATGAAGAGTTCAGAAAGTTCCGGGGCAGATGGCAGTTTGCGGAGAGGAGTGAAATGAGCCATCTTACTAAATCTGTCGATCACCACCCAGATGACAGTGTGGCCGGAAGAACTTGGAAGATCGACAATAAAGTCCATGGCTAGATGAGTCCAAGGTCTAGAAGGGATGGGTAAAGGCAACAAAAAACCCTTTGGAGGAGAATGTCCAGACTTAGAAACGGCACAGGTGGAACAAGAGGAAACAAAGTCTTTAACATCCTTCCTTAAAGATGGCCACCAGACCAGACGAGATAAAAGTTCAGTAGTCTTTTTAATCCCAGGATGACCGGCCTGTTTAGAATTGTGAGACTGAGACAAAATGGCAAGACGAAACTCAGGAGGAACAAAAGCCAAACCCAGGGGAGTATCTTCCAAGGCAGAAGCTTGAGCGGAGAGAAGCTGAGGAGCACAGGCAGGAAACAAGGCTGCGATAATCTTGGACGAAGGAACAACAGGTTCGGGGTCCTTGGAGCAAGAATCCTCAGGAAGAAAGCTTCTGGATAGAGCATCGGCCTTCCTGTTTCTGGACCCAGGGCGAAAAGTAATGACAAAATTAAAACGAGAAAAGAAAAGTGCCCACCTGGCTTGCCGGGGATTGAGGCGTTTGAGGGACTGAATGAATTCAAGATTCTTGTGGTCAGTAAAGAACAGAAGAACCCTCTAATAAGTGTCTCCATTCTTCTAAGGCCAGTTTAACAGCAAGTAGCTCCCGGTTGCCAACGTCATAGTTCTGTTCTGGGGAAGAAAATTTTTTGGAAAGGAAAGCACATGGATGAAGTTTACCATCAGAAGAAGATCTCTGAGATAACACAGCTCCAGCACCGATGTCCGAGGCGTCAACTTCGATGAAGAAGGGTTGAAGAGGCTCGGGGTGTCTGAGGATTGGAGCGGAGGAAAATGCTTCTTTGAGAGACTTGAAGGCTTCCAAGGCTTGAGGGGGCCAGTGCTGAGGTTTGTTTCCACCACGGATCAAGGCAAGAATTGGAGAAAGTCTGGAAGAAAAGTTTTTAATGAACTGTCTATAGTAATTTGCAAAGCCAACAAACCTTTGAACAGCTTTAACACTGGTGGGAAGAGGCCAGTCCAGGATTGCAGAGACCTTGGCCGGATCCATTTTGAAGCCTAGAGAAGAGATAATATAACCAAGAAAAGGAATAGAAGAGACTTCGAAGGTGCACTTTTCCAACTTGGCGTAAAGATTGTTCTTCCTCAGTCTGGATAGTACTTCACATACTTGGTTGCGATGTTCCTGGAGGTCCTTAGAAAAAATAAGAATATCATCCAAACAGACGACCACACACTGCCCCAATAAATCTCGAAAAATGTCATTAACGAATTCCTGGAAGACCGCAGGGGCATTACAGAGACCAAAAGGCATGACCAGATACTCGTAATGGCCATCACGAGTATTGAAGGCGGTCTTCCACTCGTCCCCCTCACGAATCCGAATGAGGTTATAGGCCCCACGAAGATCCAATTTAGTAAAAAGGCTGGCACCCCTGAGTTGATCGAACAGTTCAGAAATGAGTGGAAGAGGGTACCTGTTTTTAATGGTGATTTTGTTAAGCCCTCTGTAGTCAATGCAGGGCCGCAAACTACCATCTTTCTTTTCAACAAAGAAGAACCCCGCTCCTGCAGGGGAGGTGGAAGGACGAATAAATCCTCTCTGAAGATTCTCCTGGATATAGGACTTCATAGCAGAAGTTTCCGAGGGAGAAAGTGGGTAGGTGCGGCCACGAGGAGGCATGGAGCCGGATAGAAGTTCAATAGGGCAGTCGTATGGACGATGAGGTGGAAGATTCTCGGCAGAACTCTTATTAAAGACATCGGCAAATGCTTGATACACAGAGGGAAGAGAAGGGTTTGAAGACACAGAAGAAATTTTAACGACAGGAACAGCGGGCAAACAGTTCCGTAAACAGAAGGGGCTCCACCTGGAAACTTGTGTAGAGGCCCAATCGATAACAGGATTATGGAGACACAACCATGGGAGACCTAGGACGACTGGAGTGGAAGGGCAATCAATAAGAAGAAAGGACAGTCTCTCCAAATGCATAGTGCCCACCTTGAAAGAAAGTTCTTGAGTGGACTGTGAGATGATGGCGGAAGACAGGGGACGATCATCAATCGCCAGGACTCGAAGCGGATTCGGCAAGGACTGGAGAGGAATGGAATGATTTTCAGCGAACACTCGGTCCATGAAATTTCCAGCAGCGCCAGAATCGAGGAAGGCCTGAGAAGAGATCTTTTTGGAACCAAACTGGATCTGCACATGGAGGAGGAAACGTTGAGCAGAAAAATGGGGAGAGCGACAAATCCCACCCAGGTAAGTCTCCCCAAACTTACCTAGGCCTTGGCGTTTCCCGGCTTCACTGGGCATTCATGAGCAAAGTGAGCTTTGCCCCCGCAGTAGAGACATAACCCCGCCGCCCTTCTCCGATTCTTCTCCTGTTCGGAAAGACGGGCCCGTCCGATCTGCATCGGTTCTTCTGCTGGTAATGAAGAGGAAGGAGCAGACGCCGCGGGAGTTGGAGAGGGCGAGAAGTGAGCAGGATCGTAGAGCAAGGGTCTCTGGAAGCGGGGGGCCAGGATAGGCTGAAATCGGGAATTCCTCTTGGAGCGTTCACGATCTAGTTCGACCTGGAATTCCCTCTGGCGGGTATCCACCTTTACGGCCAAGGCGACCAGATCCTCCCATCTGGAGGGAATTTCTCGGGACACCAGGTCGTTCTTTATCCGTATAGCCAACCCATTGTAAAAGGCTGCATGGTAACCATCGTTGTTCCAAGAAGTCTCCGCCACCAGAGTGCGAAATTCTATGGCATACTCGGAGACCGAGCGGGCGCCTTGCTGCAGTTGAAAAAGCCTAGCGGAAGATGCAGTGGCACGACCTGGAGCATCAAACACCGTACGGAGTTCTTGGACAAATGCCCTGGCATTGTCGATCAGCGGATCCTCCTTTTCCCAAAAGGGTGATGCCCACTCCAAAGCCTTTCCCTGCAGACGGGTGATAATATAACCCACTTTGGCACGTTCTGAAACGAACTGACCTGGCAGCAGGGCGAACTGAATCTCGCACTGGTTGATAAAGCCCCTGCACGCTTCCGGATCACCGCTGAAAAGAGGTGGAGCAGGGAGACGCGGTTCAGAAACCTGGAGCGGAATAGGAATGGCTGGAGCAGGCACAACCGCTGGAGCCGCAGGAGACAGAGCAGTCAACTTCTCCAGAATCGCTTCCAGGGCCTGGCCAAAATGGGATTGTTGAGCTTCATAAGTTTTCATCCGAGAAGCCAATCCACGAATGGCCCCTCCGACATCAAGAGGTGCTTGGGCCTCCTCCGACGGGTCCATGGCCCAATTATACTGTAAGGGCCCGAAGGCGCAGCAGTAAAAGTTGTGGACCAAAGAGGAGACAAAACCAGGTTCGAGGTACAAAAGGGTTTATCCAGAAGAATCGTCAAGGTACAGGCAAAATATCAGTTCAGGCGGCAAACAACGGAGTCAAGGAAACAGGCAAGGATCGGTACACAGAAAATCAGAATCAGAAATCACACCCAGGAACACAAGTCAATGGAACCTATAATTGGGCAAGGAGGGAAAGGGCAATGGGGTTTAAATAGTCCAGGGCTTGGCGCCAAAATGTCGACGCGCTGGCGTCAGACGCGGACGCCAGCGTCCTCACGCTGACGGCCCGACGCCGGCGCCCGATTCTGACGCCGGCGTCCGTTCCGTCGCCGGCGACCAATCCCAGATCGCGAGGATGCTGATGTCACAGGACAGCGCCCAGCAGGAGCCATGTGGTGGAGCAGAAGGTCGCCATCTTGGACGCCATCTTGTGTGAGTGTCATAGTTTCCATTACAATTACAAATAATAACCTTTATGCAGAAGCTGATATGCCTGTTTAGATATCTACAGATACCTACAGAAATGTTATTTGTAATAAAGCCTTATATATACAGTTGCAGTAATGAATGCATCATATCCTCTTGTTCTGCTGGGTATCAATGAGTTAATATAATATTGGGGTTTAGCAGGTCAGTCAAACAAGTTGAGAATGCCAGTTTGCTGTAGATTTCTAGTATCGTATTCCTTTATTGGGCTTAAAGCATATAATCAACAAAGTTTTCCTGTAATCAAGACTGTAGCATTGACTGACAGGCACATGAAGCAATGCAGCCTTGCTCTAAACTTTAGGCTTCTGTTTACAAGTAGTCTGCTGATCATAATTATATAATTGGTAACAGACAACAGGGTTGTTTCTTCTCCTCTTATATATATTGATTTACGGTATGTTGTTTCACATCACATCTTACTCCAAAATACATAATATGTAACCAAACTAAATAATTGTTTTGCTTCATATCAAACCAGGGTCTTACAAAACTTTCTAGCCAACAAACATATAATACACAGCATTGAAATGTATACAAAATAAAGTTTAAATAAGTTTGAACTTGTTTTTATCCTTATCAAATATTAATGGAACAAGCATGGAATCTCTTAACCATAAATCTGATATCCCTGATAGGAAGGCCAAAACGTTGTTGAGGTCCTATAGAAGTGATCCTAGCTGTGATCCTATTGGACCATTTTTAATCAATCAGACCTTTACAGGTTTTCTGTTATATTGTAGTAATTGTCCAAAAAACTTGAATTTTTAAAGATTTTTGTATTTATAGTTTTAGAGAAAATGAGTTTGAGTGTGGTTTCAAAAACCTCTTAAACCACTAAAGTTTGACCTTTGATAAATGGGCCTCCACATGTGGAGGTCATTATGGGAAAAATGGAAAACCCCAAGTTATCTGTATTATAGCATTTGAAGATTTTTAAAAAATAATGTAAAAAATATTAATAAAGGTAGAATACATGTGATGGGAAGACCATATTCAGTCATCTGGCTGTGATCCTATGTAAAAAGACAAATTAAATATTTCCGGGAAAAAATAATCTACAAAAAAATTAAAATAAGAATGAAAGAATTGAAACTTCTGTGCTACAACACATCTTTTGAGACATGAGCTGTAAAGAAACAACAGTACACCAAGCAGTATTATTTTGCCATCTTACTAGAAGCACTACTATATAGCTGAGAGAAAATATTAAAGTATTACCAATTACATTTGGAATGACTATAGGCTTTAAAATCACCTTCCCAAAATGAGTGATGCATTAAACTAAACCCACAAGTAACCTATGAAATCTGCTTTGAATAGCAACAAATTCCCAACAATAACTTGTCGGCTTTAGGCAAAGAAATATAATCTCAGAACTTCTAAAGGTCAAGATTTGCTCTCTGGTTGTACGGCTCAAGTGTAAATGCTATGTAATACTATACAGGGTGATTGCTTCGCTCTCTAGACAATGTCAATTTTGTGAAAGTAGTTGCAGGTACATCTCATATTAAGTCAGAATAGTGTCAAGGGCCTCTCTTGAACACTGGCAGATTCATAGAGAAACTGATTCAAAACCCCTGGTTTATTATTGCCTCAGCTCCAAGGAGGGAAATTTAAGGATTATAGTTGATTGGAGAATAATGCTGCATTAGATCTGTAATGTTTTCCAAGTCTGGACACTTTGGAAATGAATTCTCCTGTGTTCAATATGCCCTTTTTGTCTTGGTTTCCTTAATTAAGTTGGTGCCACCTCAGCAACAGTATCCTACCCTAGAGCTACTTTACTATTAACCATTCATCATAGCTTTGACCCATTCAAAGTAGGAACAAACTACATTTGTCTAATGAACTCATTAAAATCTAAAAATGATCCAGAAAAAAATGTATACCTTAGAAAGAAATAGATGACACAAAATGTGACAGCCCTTGTGATTTATTTAACAAAAATTCTAATATTTTTATTAAATATTTCTTTAAACATAGGAACATTAAGAAATGTATGATTTATAGGTCCTGGAAGTATAAAATATGTATATACTGTAGCATTTATTGCAAAGTGAATAATTCAGATCTTAACAGTTACATTTCTCTCTATGTATTTATTTAACTTAACATTCAAGCATTCAACCTTGGGTTTAGTCCAATGCAGGGCAACTGAATGCTAAGCTTGGACATGGAGGTTTAAATAAGTAGAAACAGAAAATATACACCATTAAAGTTACTAACAGGAATGGGCTATTCAAGAAAATTCTTCATGTCTACCTACTGAAAGTATTAGGTTGCTAAATGCGCTTTTCTATCTATTGTGAAACTGTCTCTGAACTGGAAGTTGTACGTCCTGCTTTAGTTGCACTGCCTTGTGTCTGTTTGTAGTCAATGTTAACAGTTAAGGACTTACTTAGTACCAACCTTTTTCTGTTCTAGTGGCTAACTGCAAACATAGACATTCAACATTCTCATTAGATGGAAAAATATTTTCTGGTTGCCTCTATGGTTTCTTATGGGCTATAATAACCCAAATAAACTTTGTTTATGTTGCTGCATATGCTTCTTAGTGTGATGGCAGTATAATGAAACTGCAGAGTTCATGACAATGTTTCAGGGGCACAGTGAATATATATATGGATATATGGATAGTTAGTGGTTCCATAGCTACAGTACTGTATATATGTTTTACAATCATGCATGCTTTGGTGTCAGAACTGAAAATAGCACATGTTCATTTAACCTAAAAAAGTATATTTAACATCCTAGATTTAATTTGGACCCAGCCTTCCCACAAATTTAGACCCCTATCTAACATCTTGAGCCTTATTTGTTAGGATTGAGATACATTTTCAGGGCTCAGTGCACCCACAACAGGTTATTGTCTTGGCATGGCAGAGAGTTTTAACTCCATGTGTCAGTCACAAGTATAGGAAAAACACATTTTGTTAATGGGGCCTTAGACAGGAATATCAAGGAGCCCTCATATTTTCATCTTTTTAAATATAGGTAGTAGGTAAATGAAGTCCTATGCAGTAAAATGAATGAACCATGCTTGATATGTGACGTGTTTCTAGTATCTTGCCCCTTTTTCCTAAAGATGCTCTGTGGCTATTTATTGTATAGGTAAATATGCTATAGTATGGGGACTCCAAGGGCAGCAGTGAGTAGGGTAGATTGAAGGAGAACTGGCACATGAGCTGGAATCTGATTTATGGAAGAATTTAAGGAACCTGGTAAATAGTGCCTTTTGGTTCCCCCTTGCAGGCATGTTCTGTTATTGACAATAACTGCTGTATGATTTGGATTTTAAACAAATGTTTTAAAACTGTAATAGATATGGATAGAATCCAAGATGGCGACGGCGTCCAAAATGGCGACCCCCGCCCTCACCATGTGGATCCTGCTGGTCGCTGCTTGATGACGCCCGCTTCTTCCCGTCTGCCGATTGGTCGCCGGCGACGGAATGGTCGCCGGCGTCAGAACGTGCGTCGGCGGCAAAACGTCTTGACACCGGAACCTGCGTGATGACGCCATTGCACCCAAATTGGCGCCAAAATCTGCCTATATTAAGCCACAGGACATTACTATCATTGCCCAAGTATAGGTCTTACTTCGTGTATTCCTGGGTGTGATTTCTGCTTATTGATTCTTGTGTACCGACTTCTGCCTGTTTTCCTGGATTGAACCTTCGCTGCCTGAACTGAACTTTGCCTGGACTTCGACCATTCTCTTGTCTCATCCCTGTGTACTTCGCTATCGGCTGGCTACCTGCCTCCTCCTTGGTCCACACTCCTACTGCGCCTTCGGGCCCTTACAGTATACTTGGGCCATGGACCCGTCTGAGGAGGCCTCTGCTCAGCCTGACTTCGGGAGAGCTTTCCGAGGAATCGCCTCTCGCATGGAGGCCTACGAAGCCCGACAGTCTCACTTCGGTCAGGCCCTAGAAGCCATTTTGGAGAAGCTGTCGGCTCTCTCCCCCACGATCCAGGCTCCGGCTGATGCCTCGGCTATGATTCCTGTGGCCCCGATCCATGTCTCTGAACCTCGCATTCCGGCTCCACCCCTCTTCAGCGGTGACTCTGAGGCCTGTAGAGGTTTTATAAATCAGTGTGAGATCCAATTTACTTTGCTTCCCCATCAATTTGTCTCTGAACGCGCAAAGGTGGGGTACATCATTACTCGCCTCACGGGTAAAGCATTGGAATGGGCATCACCGCTATGGGAGAAGGAGGATCTCCTAATCGACGACTCCAAGGCCTTTTTCTGCGAATTTCGCACAGTTTTCAATGCTCCTGGTCGGGCAGCGTCAGCTTCCTCACGCCTATTCCAGATTCGCCAGGGGACACGTTCTGTTCCTGAATACGCAATTGAATTCCGCACATTGGTCGCTGAAACCAGCTGGAATAATGACAGTTACCATGCTGCCTTCTATAATGGGCTGTCTATGCGCATTAAGGATGATCTAGTCTCCCGTGAAATGCCCACACGTTGGGAGGATCTCGTCGCCCTGGCAGTCAGAGTGGATACCCGACAGAGGGAACACCAAGCCGTCAAGGAACGCGTGAGGAAGGCTCAACCTCTTTTGGCTCCTCGTTTCCAGAGGCCATTTCTTCCAAGCTCCGTGGCGTCCTCTTCTTCGACTATGGTTCCTTCTCCTGCTCCCGCTGACGAACCCATGCAGATTGGTCGTGCTCGTCTTTCCGAACAGGAAAAGTTGCGTAGAAGGGCTGCAGGACTCTGTTTATATTGTGGAGGCAAAGCCCATTTCGCCCACGAATGTCCTGTGAAGTTGGGAAACGCCAACGCCTAGGTAAGTTTGGGGAAACTTACCTGGGCGGAATTATTCAATCTCCCCAATCCTCTGCTCATCGATTCCTTCTTCCTGTACAGATCCAGCTTGCTTCCAAAATCATATCTACCCACGCCTTCCTTGATTCCGGCGCAGCTGGGAATTTCCTGGATAAAGTCTTTGCGGAACGTCATTCCATTCCTCTGCAAACCCTGGCTGTACCTCTCCGAGTCTTAGCCATTGATGATCAACCCCTCTCTTCTGCGTTCATTTTCAAGTCCTCGCAAGAACTGTCCTTCAAGGTGGGCACTCTGCACTCTGAGAGACTTTCATTTCTACTGATTGACTGCCCGTCTACTCCAGTGGTTCTTGGACTCCCCTGGTTGCGTATTCATAATCCGGTCATTGACTGGTCCGCAACTCAAATCTGTCGTTGGAGCTCCTTTTGTCGACATAACTGTCTGCCGGCTCAGCCTCTTGTCAAGATTTCTTCTGTGGTTCCTAAACCCTTCATCCCTCCTGCTTACCAAGACTTCACTGATGTTTTCAATAAAAAATCTGCTGAGACACTTCCCCCTCACCGGTCGTATGACTGCCCTATCGACCTCCTTCCTGGCACCATGCCCCCCCTGGGGCGTACCTATCCGCTCTCTCCATCCGAAACGACAGCGATGAAAGAATACATCCAAGAAAACCTCCTACGAGGCTTTATTCGTCCTTCTTCCTCCCCCGCAGGTGCGGGATTCTTCTTCGTTGAAAAAAAAGATGGCAGTCTGCGACCCTGCATTGATTACCGAGGTTTGAACAAGATCACTATAAAGAATCGCTACCCTTTACCTCTTATATCCGAATTGTTTGATCAACTGAAGGGAGCCAGCATCTTCACCAAATTAGATCTTCGTGGGGCCTACAATCTTATTCGGATTCGGGAAGGGGATGAATGGAAGACTGCATTTAATACCCGCGATGGACATTACGAGTACCTCGTGATGCCCTTTGGACTTTGTAACGCTCCTGCAGTCTTCCAAGAGCTGGTCAACGACATCTTCCGGGACTTGTTGGGTCTTAGTGTTGTCGTCTACCTGGACGATATTCTCGTCTTATCCCGATTGAGAAAAAATAACCTTTTTGCTAAGCTTGAAAAATGCTCCTTCGAAGTTTCCTCTATCCCCTTCCTGGGGTATATAATCTCCCAACAAGGTTTCAAGATGGATCCAGCAAAGGTTTCTGCAATTCAAGACTGGCCTCTCCCCACCTGCACCAAAGCAATTCAGAGGTTTATTGGTTTCGCCAATTATTATAGGCAATTTATCAGAGGATTCTCTTCCAAGATCTCCCCCATTCTGTCCCTTATTCGGAAAGGGGGGAAGCTGCGATATTGGTCCCCCGAAGCCTTAGAAGCATTCAAAACCCTCAAGGACTCTTTTTCTTCTGCCCCAATCCTCAGGCATCCAGACCCTCTACTACCCTTCTTCATCGAGGTTGATGCTTCCGACATCGGAGCCGGGGCTGTTTTATCTCAGAGATCCTCACATGACGGGAAATTACATCCCTGTGCCTTCTTTTCTAAAAAGTTTTCTTCGTCTGAACAAAACTATGATGTGGGTAATCGAGAGTTGTTGGCCGTCAAATTGGCTTTAGAAGAATGGAGGCATCTGTTGGAAGGCTCTACTATTCCTGTCTCTATCTTCACTGACCACAAGAACCTAGAATACATACAGTCCCTCAAACGTCTTAATCCCAGACAAGCTAGGTGGGCGCTCTTCTTCTCCAAGTTCAACTTTGTTATTTCTTTCCGCCCGGGTTCCCGGAACAAGAAGGCCGACGCCCTGTCTAGAAGCTTCCTTCCTGAAGGTATGTGTTCCGAAGATCCCGAACCCATTGTGCCTTCTACTAAAATTGTTGCCGCTTTACTTCCCACCATAGCCTCTCAGTTACTTTCGGCTCAAACCTCTGCTCCAGATGATACCCCTTTGGGACTCGCATTCGTTCCTCCAGAGCTTCGCCACTCCATCTTGTCTCAAACCCATTGCTCCAAACAGGCTGGTCATCCTGGGATCAAGAAAACCACAGAACTCCTGTCTCGTCTGGTTTGGTGGCCCTCTCTCCGGCAAGATGTTAAGAACTTTGATTCTGCCTGCTCCACTTGTGCTACCTCCAAGTCCAGTCGCTCCCCTCCTAAAGGTCTTCTGCTGCCGTTACCCATTCCATCTCGTCCCTGGACTCATCTAGCGATGGATTTCATTGTGGATCTTCCTGTCTCCCTGGGGCATACGGTCATCTGGGTCGTGATCGACAGGTTCAGTAAAATGGCTCATTTCATTCCTCTACGCAAATTGCCTACTGCTCTAGAACTTTCCAAACTATTTATCCAACATATCTTTCGTCTTCATGGACTTCCGGCTGAAATAGTGTCCGACAGAGGTTCCCAATTTGTCTCTAAGTTCTGGAGATCGTTATGCAAGGCTCTGCATATTTCTCTTCAATTTTCTTCCGCCTACCACCCCCAATCTAATGGAGCTGCAGAAAGGGTGAATCAAGAACTGGAACAATTTCTTCGCTGCCATGTTTCCTTATGTCAAGATGACTGGGCGGATTTACTCCCATGGGCTGAATTCGCTCATAATAATTCCATGCATGCTTCCTCTGAGAGGTCCCCATTCTTTTGTGTATACGGTCGGAATCCCATTGCATTTCCTCAGGACCTTCTTCTTACTAACGTTCCTGCTGCCAACGATCAAGCTGCCCACATGCTCGCTATTTGGCTCTCCACCAAAGTCAATTTGGAGAAAAGCTCCCTGTCACAAAAAAGATTCGCCGATAGAAGACGGATCTCATCTCCTCAGTATAACATTGGTGATAAAGTTTGGTTATCCACACGGAACATTCATCTCAAAGTACCCACTCCCAAACTTGGTCCGAAATTCATCGGTCCCTTTCCAGTTATCGAAATTATTAATCCTGTGGCGGTGCGTCTTCAACTTCCTCCTGAGATGCGAGTTCCCAATGTATTTCATGTTTCCCTCCTCAAACCTGCAACTTCTTCTTCTTCTTCTCCCCCTCCAGTCATGGTGGACGGACATCAGGAATTTGAAGTCAAGAGGATTCTGGATTCCCGGGTTTCCAGGGGCATACTGCAGTATCTCATAGAGTGGAAAGGCTTCGGTCCGGAGGAGTGCTCCTGGGTGAAGGATTCCGATGTGCATGCTCCTTATTTGATCCGGAAGTTTCATAAGCAATTTCCTTCCAGTCCCAGTCATGGCGGTCCTGAGGCCCCCCTGAGGAAGGGGGTACTGCAATAGATATGGATAGAATCCAAGATGGCGACGGCGTCCAAAATGGTGACCCCCGCCCTCACCATGTGGATCCTGCTGGTCGCTGCTTGATGACGCCCGCTTCTTCCCGTCTGCCGATTGGTCGCCGGCGACGGAATGGTCCCAGGCGTCAGAACGTGCGTCGGCGTCAAAACGTCTTGACGCCGGAACCTGCATGATGATGCCATTGCGCCCAAATTGGCGCCAAAATCTGCCTATATTAAGCCACAGGACATTACTATCATTGCCCAAGTATAGGTCTTACTTCGTGTATTCCTGGGTGTGATTTCTGCTTATTGATTCTTGTGTATCCACTTCTGCCTGTTTTCCTGGATTGAACCTTTGCTGCCTGAACTGAACTTTGCCTGGACTTCGACCATTCTCTTGTCTCATCCCTGTGTACTTCGCTATCGGCTGGCTACCTGCCTCCTCCTTGGTCCACACTCCTACTGCGCCTTCGGGCCCTTACAAAAACTGATTGTGAAATAAATGACTCCCCAGAGTTTCTAGTTAAAAAATTAATGAATTTGCCTTCTCACCTAGAAGTATAATTGGAACATTTGTATATTTCAATATATTGATTTCAATTAACAGTTCATTATTTTTCTTCTGCATGGTTCTGTCAATGCCCATTTTCAACACTTTGCAAAAGGATTAGATCTTTCTCACTGAACCAGCCATTAATAATATTTTTAAGCACCAATTTGTCATAAGCATACGCATAGTAAAGACTAACGAGGCCATAAATACTTCATGTTAATAGCCAAGGTAGTGTGGTGCCCAGAGACTATTGGGAAACAATGAGATGAAACAGACTGTCCATTCTGATGAACTTGATTAAACTAATCAACCACAGACTTAATAATTATATAAAGCAGCCTGAGAGGGGTAAGTCTCATTATCTTTGTATGGGCTGTGTTCTATTGCTAAGGAAGTTTCTCTGGCACAGAGAAGGCTCAATTCATTAAAGAGATTGATTTTAATATTAATGGCATATACTGTATGAAGATACCAATAGTCATTTGCAAGCTGAAACGTGAATCATTTTTCAGTCAAAAGGGGCTTGAACATTTAAGATGTATGACGCAGAAATGATTTACAATAATCATATGCATTAACAACTTGAGCACTCTACTGATCGAAGGTTTATTTTAGGGCTTGCAAGCAAATTTTCTGCTCAAATGTCACTTGTTAAAAAAAACCCAAAAAACTGGTCATTAATCTGTCATGATATTGTGACATTTACTGACATAATTATGATTTGTATTCTGATGCAATTGCATTGTGCTCACGTTTGACTGTGGACAACTATCTGCAGCTTTCATACATCTCCAGATAAGCGTAGCCCCCCACCTAAGCCTAAATATAATTTCTTCAATGTTAGTAATCTAGTCAGATTTGCATGTTAAAGGACAAGAAACGTGTAAATGATACGTGTGTAATGTCTTGTAGGTCATCCCATGTGATCTGACTTTTTTCCAACCTTTTCCCCTCTCCATAATGGGAGGTCAAGTCTTGCCCAGTGTCCTGGACAGTATTCACTTTGTATAGAATCTAAGAAGATGTACAGCTCTAGAATTTGTAATCTGCATGCATACAACATTGGACACCCAGTCCTTGCAGAACTTGAAGATGATTGGGTTGAAAAAGGTGGGCAATAAGAAACCACCCCACAGTATTAACACATTCCTTGTCCTTTAAACACTTTCATTACAGATCTGTTTTGACCTTCTCTGTGTTGTTTTCTTTTTTTTTTTTTTTTGCAATTAATGGCATCCATTCCTCTGTGTATGCGGATATTTAAAATCATATATAGAAATTTTCATCATTAGAAAAGTGGTGGTGTAAATTTTCGGCCCATCAGTTTACCCTAAAATACTTTCCACTTAAAGCCCCTCGTGAGATTTACTGTAAATTCTTACATATTAAACAAATTACCCCTCTTGGGGGCAGTTGAAACAATCAATTAACCAGTGTCAAGACTCATGTATGAGCCAATCGGGGGTGTCCCTTGAGGAATCTTGTCTGTACCCGATTTGACCAATGTAGTACTAGTGAAATCAAACAGTGATTTACCACCAAGAATATGCAGTGTATTTTTTCACTCTGCAGCAATAAAACAGGCAGTAGTTAGCACTGTCAAATTCAAATTAGAAACCCACCACATCAGCTTTCCTTGTAACTACTATCATCCGAACCCTGTATTTCTCATTTTTATTATATGGATCAAAATTACCATTTTGCTTATTTTTCTCAACTCATCGTTACATTATCCTGCACTTTCCACCTTATCACTGGTTTTTCCCTAAAAGAGCAATCACAAATTACAGGAGCCAGGGTCTGATGTATAAAACAACAGTACAAGAATGGAATAGGAAGGTTTGAAGCACAAATAATTAATCTTGCAAATGAAAGTAGTAATTCAGCACCTATAATATATTAGACTGCATAGCCTGTGTGAATTTAAGATTAGAATTTGCAAAGATCCAAAGAGTAGTGGTTGAATCAAAACAGCTTCAGGCAGTAATTTTAAACTGTAAAGTGTATATTATAGCAGTGCAGGCACACTACATGTTTCGGGCATAACCCTTTATCAAGTGTAATGATAAAGGGTTATGCCCGAAACATGTAGTGTGCCTACACTGCTATAATAAACACTTTGCAGTTTAAAATTACTGCCTGAAGCTGTTTTGATTCAACCACTACTCTTTGGATTACGCACTGAGGTGTAACACAGAAACCTTCTGAATCCTACAGCTATAATTAGTGAAGATCTTTGGAAACTGAATCATACCTGTTTATATTGAATTTGCAAAGATGTACTTGCATAAAATTGCTATAACTAAAATTGTTCTAGCGTCTCCTGAAAACCCACAGATGATTTGGGGGCTAATTGACTTTGTTGTGTTGTGTGTTATAGCCTTAACCTATCTTGCCCCTTTTTTCAACTTTACCTCAGTGGCTTTCCATGTGCTCTCAAGTATATGTTCCATGGCTTCTTGAAAGACTTAAGCATGTGCAGGAATCCAATTTGCCTTCTCTTTAATCTATAAGAGTATGCAATCATTATTGTCATGTGTCATCTCTTTAAGCCTCACTACCACACTATTGAAAATGAGCATCTGATTTAACTCTAGTGTTGTTTAACAATGATACCTGCCTAGTAACCATTATTCAGACTACTGTAAGAAGAGGGATAGGTAACTCCTGCAGAATATATTACATTTCCCAATGCTTGTTCAGTACAATGTCAAGCTCATCTGTGCCAGGCCCTACATTTCACAGCTTACCATGCACTACCATGTAGCAGACTACTCATCCCAGTATCCATGAATTACACATTCCAAATTGGATTACAGTACATTACCATGGAACATGAGACTGACTCCACCTATACCTGCCTTATATTGCTTAACACAACGGTGATCATGCAGTATATTGCTGTAATCCAGCATATATAGTATAGCCTGTTCTTATAGCACACCTCTGAATTCTCCGTTGGATCACAATGCATTTGGCCTGAACAAATAGAAAGGTGCTTGAGCTTTAAATCTTTTCCTAGTTTGGTTCTAATTGTAGTGAAGGAAGGGTGGTAAGCACTTTCTAGTAGTCATTCGGGTATCTTGATCAAAAAGTGAAGTTGGAGATCTCCACAGTGTGCTAGAGTGAAATTTTGCTACTCTACATTAATTTCTATGGCATTTTAAAGGCGTATTTATCAAAGGGTGAACTTTCACTTTCACCCATTAATAAATATTCTTTTAAAAATGCCATAGAAATGGATACAGAATTGCAGAATTTTACTCTAGCGAACTGTAGTGATCTCTAACTTCACTCTTTGATAAATATACCCCATAGTCTAGTCATCTCTAAGTTCCAAAATATTCTGAAGGCCTTCTGGGGGTCTGATCCTGGTTATTCTTATAATTATAGTCACCAAGTGACTTGATATCTTGATATCGATACTGAAATATGATCTGTCGGTTTATAAATGATGTCAGGAAGACATGCATAGCACCTGGAGCAGGTCCTTGGCTGTGTGTTTGGTCTTCCATAATCGCAACAGGTCATCTTACCCCAGACCATTGCATTTTTATATGATATATGTTGTGATATCTGTACTGCTATTTATGGTGTTTTTGTCAAAGCTGCTGGAGGGTAATTGAGTTTGCTCCTTGCCATTTGGATCTTGTTAATAGGGGTAAAAAAACTGGTTTGTAAATGTACTGAATGACAGCATTTTCAGCTCGTTCAGGAACCTACTAGGAATAACTCTTTTGGACCTTATAATAACTAATAATACCAAACTCATCTCATTTGTGTGGGTGATTTAGGGAATAGTGATCATAACATGGTCTCATAACATGGTCTCCTTATGTTACAGAGGCAACTAAGGGTGCAACTAAAACGCAAAATTTTGCCAATAGAAGCCTATCTCTGAACAATATTAACTGGAAAATGAATTTCACAGGGTTAAACACCAAAGAAAAATGGGATGTATTTTAAAATGCTGCTTAATAAATACACGTCAGTATATTCCCCTTGTGAGCAAGGAACGTTGTCTAGGAGGGGAGTCAGTCAGTTGGTCGATGAGAACAGAGAAGAAGCAGAGATTCTGAAATGTTATTTCTCGTCTGTCTACACAACTGAGGAACCAGGTAATGAAGGTTTTCTTCTTAAAACTCCCAATTCTAGTAATACAACTACTGACCCATGGTTAAAGAAGAGGAAATTCAGAAGAGACTAGAACATGTAAACATAAACAATGGTCTGGAACCGGATGGTATTCATCCCAAGGTACTAAACAAGCTTGCCAGCATAGTTTTCTGTGCAACAGATCTTGCCAGACTAATTTAATTGTCTTTTATGAGGAGGTGAGCAGGAACCTCGACTTGGTAGTGGATGCTATCTACTTGGAATTTTAATACAGTACAACACAGAAGTTTAATGGTTAAATTAAGTAATATTGGCCTGGAACATAGTATTTGTACTTGGATGGAGTACTGACTGAAGGATAGATTACAAACAGTGGTGGTAAATGGAACATTTTCTAATTGGACCAGTGTTGTTAATTGAGTACCACAGGGCTCTGTCTTTGGTCAATTGCTTTTTAAAAATCTGGAGGTGGGCATTGAAAATACTGTTTCTATATTTGCTGTTGATACTTAATTATGCAGAAATGTAAATTCCATGAAGGATGTTTCCACTTTGTAGAGTGATTTGACTAAATTTGAAAACTGGGCTGAAAAACTGGAAAAAGAGTTTCATTATTGATAAATGCAAGGTTATGCACTTTGGCAGAAATAATATAAATGCAAGTTATACACTAAATTGCAGAAGGATCTCAAATGACAGGAGATTCTCTGGATTTTTGTAGATTACAAATTGTCTAAATCCAGGCAATGTCATTCTGTGGCTGCTAAAACAGTTCTGTCTTCTATAAAAAATCTCATTCATTCAAGGGATGAAAACATAATTTTGCCTTTTTATAGGTCCTTGGTAAGGCCTCACCTGGGGGCAAAATTACTAAAGGGCAAAGTGACTAACGCTGATGTGTGACATCATTTTGGGAATTCGCTGATTTACTAACGGGCGATGGCATAAATTCGCTAGCGAAGGAGATAGACTCTAACGCTACTTCGCACTTTAACGCCAGGCGAATTTTCACTCTGGCGAATGGACATAACTACGCAAATTCACTAAGATGCGGATTTTAATGAACGTTACCTTTTGCGCCAGACTTGCCTTCGCCACCTCAGACCAGGGGAAGTGCAATAGAGTAGATAGGAGTTCTCAAAAAGCGCTGGCAACTTCAGTTTTCAGGTTGATAGGCTGCAAAAGATTGTAGGGGCTTCCCCCCTACATTTCCTTACATATGGCACATAAATTATACACTGGGCACATGTGTAGGGCAATATAACAACTCTATTTTATTTTATTAAGGTTTCCTGGGCTTGTGTAGTGTAATGTATTTGCTGCTACATATACGTCCATTGAAATTTAACTTCCCGCTGTATGCAAATTAGTCAACGATAGCACAACTTTGCTTTGCTTGCCGAATTAAAGCTAGCGAAACTTCGCCATCGTTCTGCAATTTATTGAATTAACATTGTCAATGGCGAATTTTCGCTGGGCGAATGTGAGCGAAGGCATCACTGGCGAATTTCCTGAGGTTAGTGAATTTGCCCCCTGGAGTATGCAGTGCAGTTTGTCTCTAGTCCTTAACTTGAAATGTAAATGAGCTGGAGAGAGTGCAGAGACCTGCAACTAAACTGGTTAGTGGGATGGAATATTTCAATTATGAGGATAGACTGCCACGGTTGCAGTTGTTCTCTCTAGAAAAAATACTCTTACAAGTGGACATGATTACTCTTTATAAGTCATTAGAGAGCATTATAGACAGATAGCAGGAAATATTTATTCCCATAAAATGGATCACCGCACCAATTAGACTAGAGAAAAACTTTTGAAGCAGTGTAGGTGGTTCTTTACAGTGAAGACAGTGAGGTTGGGAATGCCCTGCTGGATGATGCTGTGATGCCTTTAAGGGGGCTTGGATGCTTTCTTGGACAACATAATATCCAAGGCAATAGTGATACTAAAATCTACAATTAATATAAATAAGGATATATAGTTTATGTGATTGTATAGAGGGGTTAGTGTGAATATGTGTGTATGTATGTGCACTGGGATTCATTTGGAGGATTAAACTTGATGGACTTTGGTCTTTTTTCAACCCAACTTAAATGTGTAACTAATTAAAAGGAGCCCCAGGGGATCACATAGTGATCATTTTTACAACTAGATGTAAGATTCAAGATTTGATAGCAGGATCAGAGCCCCATACCCAATGTAAATTTTTTGTGTATTGTTTATAGTTATAAGTACCAAGTGTGGCACATATCTCAATGGACATAAAAAGAATAAGAATATAGAAAATCCATAGCAAGAATATGTGTACAAGGTATACGAGTAACTGAAGATTTGTCATAGTCACATGCTAGATTATGCTGGATCTCTCAGTGAGTTTCTATAACAAGTGGATCACGTAGTTGCTTTTTTTTTCTTACAAACGTATGATTACTTTTCTCATGATACCTGAATACAATTAAAATTGCTACTAATTGCATGCACTGAATAAATTATGTTTTGACACATCCATGCCTAATCATGCATGCACTAATTATGAAGATCTAAAGTGTAAGTAATAAAGAAAGGGACAACACCCCACCGGTTTTAAGGAAAAGCTATTTAAGCAGCAAAAATAATTGACATAATATAATAAATTAGTGACTACATTTTCTATGACTGTATAATATGCAGGAGGAGAGAGATACATTTGGCATATGAAGAGAATTTTCTTGCCTGGTCTTGCTGACACTACAATTGATGTTCCACAAGAGCAGTCAGTTCTCCCCACAGAACAAAAAATACAAGTTAAAGCGCATCTAGTTAAACTTTATGGGATTCATAAGAGTAAATAGAAAACCATACATTTGACATAGACCAGTAACCAAAGTGCAATTTGAAACTAGAATTATGTGACGCAGCTAAAAAAGAAGAACAAAGAGGTTTGTAAAGAATAAATACACTGTGCAGTATGCAGTGCAGTGTTGTATAACATGAGGAGAAATGTTGTCATATGTGTCTTCTTCTGCTTATCAAGCAGATCAGATTAATTAATGTACAGAGTGATCATCTGAGCACCTTTGAAAATTATTTTTCCATTTTTGTAGCTTCAGATATATTTGTAGTTTTAGACTGTTTTAGGCTGCTAATAGCAGGTGTGGCTCAAAAGCATTGTCTATGCACTTTCTGTATAGTTGATTTCAGAGAGAGATTTTGAGCCAAAAGCCTGGCATTTAGAAGTCTTAAACTGATCATTTTTAAAAGCCAAAAATAGAAAATTAATGTAAATTATGACATAGTTCAACAATTATTTTTTTTTAAAATATTTAATTATATTTATTATGCCAAGCTTAGTAAGCCATATTACCAAAGTGTCATGATACATGTCATGTAAGGGTTAACTGGCAATACTTATGGTATGCAAAAATCAGAAAATACCTTCATTTAACATTAGGCCAGCAATCTAACGATCTTACTACAGGTATAATCAGCATCACACTGGTTTATGTGGGTTTAGTGTCACAAAGTGATTTATTGGCTCATAAAGACAACATTTCAGGCCACACAGGCAACATAAAAAACGTTAGTATACAATAAATCAAACATAATACTCCATTGCAGAAAAGATTATATTTTTATCCCACTAGCACATGTAACACTTTGTAGTTACTGTTAATGTGGTTGAAACATATATCAAACTAGTGAACAATGATGTTACAATAATTGCTCAAGAATAAAATCAAATGTAGACCCCTAATGGAGTGTTAGCCCAACTTTACTTATGATAAATGCCTCGATGATCTGGTATAATACTTTTAGATTTCACAAAGTCACAAAAAACATTTTTACTAGATTTATATTGTTAAATCAGAACTATTGGCACAAAAATGGCCAGTAATTCAACGAATTATGCTTGTGGCCAGTATCAACGAATTATGCTCACCTATAAATGGCACTCATTGAAAAGATCAACATTCATGAGAATCCATTATTTAAGAATCACTGCTTGCTGTAGCTCAGCTATATTGATGATCTGCTGTTAATATGGGACAGACCAACACACAGTCTCATCCAGTTTCAACAGTTTCTAAATAACATTGATTAAGCACTGAGTTCCACTATGACTTACAATACAAACAGATAGGAATAACCTATTACATTTGAACAGTTTTCACCCTATCACTTAAAATGCTCTTTACCAAAATCCCAGTTTACACCAGTGAAAAGAATAATTATTGACCCGAAGGCCTACAACACTGACATCAATAAAATGGTACACAGATTTCAAGAGCGGGTTGTTCTATAGAATTACTTGATAAGGAACTCATTCATATGAAAACCAAGGAAAGAGAGGATTTCCTACACGAGAAAACAAATGATAATAAAATGGTATCCGTGAGTGGCTTTATCACAGTCAGTAAACAAGTTGGCCAGATGACGGATTATACGTAAGCATTGGCATACGCTTCAAAAATGTCTTCCAAATGTACCAATTTTTCACCAACCCCCAATTCTTGCATATAGGAGAGCAAAGAGTTTAAAGGACTGTTTAGTCAAAGCAGATGTTGGTTCTATGAAATATAATGATTCCATGGAAATATAATGGTTCCATGATAATAAAATGTATCTACGTTGCCTTGTCTTCACGGTGTACAATGTAATTCAGTCACTAAAAGGTAACTCGTTTTATCATCCATCATGGTTTAAGGCAAATGGTTTAAAATGAAACAATACTTCATGGGGCAGATTTATCAAAGAAAAAAAAAATCAACAAATTTGATTTAATTTCGGTTGGTCTTTTTGAATTCGAATTTCAAAGTTTTTCAAATTTGAAATTTGACCCTTGATAAATCTGCCCCCATATGTGAATCATCTTTTGTGATATACTTATTGAAATCTCCATGTGGATTGGTATAAATAGCTGAACCACACAAAAAAATCAACAACAGGATCTTAAAACATAAATCTACAATACCCAAGGGAGTCACTAAACTGCCTGTCCCAGCACATTTCCACCAAGGAAGACACCAGTGAGTAACAGTGAGTTTCAAGTAACAGCCCTTGAAACCCTTGAGAAGTGCAGGTGATAGAGTGTTAAGGTTAAAAAAATTGGACATGAAGTGGATACACAAACTTGACATTTTGTGGCCACGTGGACTCAACAGAGACTATAACCCAGCATTGTTTATACATGAGTAGGTAGATCCTGTGGCATATTGTATAATGTTGCAGGTCATCTAAGATGTTATGACTTCAAAACTAGCTCTTTTTTCCTTTATTGAAGGTTATTGAATATGATTAACTATGAACCATGAGTGAGAACATCTCCATGTGTGGAGAGGCTCCAGAAAGATTTATAGGAATTGTATGTGAGATGGAATAACTCTAATGCGTATCAGGTAACATTACTGTAACATGTTTCTATTTATTTGAGTTTGATAATCTAGGCACACAAAATGGAATATAATTGACTATTTTAACTCAAAAAACATGTTTGGGACTGAAATGGACTTCTATTAATATATATGAACTGCAGAATGAAACAACTGATGCTTTTTCAAATGCATGTAACTTAAATTAAGTTGCCCTTTACTCCACCCACTCATCCCCCCACACTTCATTACCTGAAAACTATATACATGGGCAGAGCTACTCAAACTTGATAAAGGGCCCTGTATGGCCCAAAATGTTGTCATGCAGCTACCATGAGCCAATAAACCACTTTGTGGCACTAAACCTACAAAAATCAGTGTGCTGCTGATTATTTGCAATAGGGTCCTGCACTCTGTGACATATATTTTGAAATCAATTCTATAGAATTAACATGATGAAGCTGTGTTTTTGTTTTGATTTTCTGCTTATGTACTAGAAGAAACCTTGATTTATATGTTTACAGAAAAGATTATACATGATGAAAGTTAGATTTAAATGGGGTTTATGATGTTTTAACTAATTTGATACAGAAAATGCAATTCCAGTATATACTCGAGTATAAGCCGACCCGAGTATAAGCCGAGGTACCTAATTTTACCTACGAAAACTGGGAAAACTTATTGACTCTAGTATAAGCCTAGACACAACTACAGCCCTGTCTCCCAGCAGCGCACATTCTGCCAAAGCGACCCCCCCAGCGATCAACCGGACTTCTTTGCAAAGTTGATGGTGACAGAGAATTGCCAAACGGATTACTGTGTGCATTGTCCCACTGTCCCACTACCATGTGCAGAGGGTGCTGTGTGATATTGCCATCACTGTTAATCTTTCGTTTAACTAACAGAGGGCGCTGTGTGATATTGCCATCACTGTTAATCCTTCATATAACCAACAGAGGGCGCTGTGTGATATTGCAGTCACTGTTATTCTTTCATATAACCAACAGATGGCGCTGTGTGATATTGCAGTCACTGTTATTCTTTCATATAACCAACAGAGGGCGCACTGTTATTCTTTCATATAACCAACAGAGGGTGCACTGTTATTCTTTCATATAACCAACAGATGGCGCTGTGTGATATTGCAGTCACTGTTATTCTTTCATATAACCAATAGAGGGTAACATAGTAACATAGTAACATAGTAAGTAAGGTTGAAAAAAGACACATGTCCATCGAGTTCAACCTTTTTTTTTTTTTTTTTGTTTATTAACTACCTATCTGCCAGTTGATCCAGAGGAAGGCAAAAAACCCATCTGAAGCCTCTCCAATTTGCCTTAGAGGGGGAAAAATTCCTTCCTGACTCCAAAATGGCAATCGGATTAGTCCCTGGATCAACTTGGACTATGAGCTATTTCCCATAACCCTGTATTCACTCACTTGCTAAAAAGCCATCCAACCCCTTCTTAAAGCTATCTAATGTATCAGCCTGTACAACTGATTCAGGGAGAGAATTCCACATCTTCACAGCTCTCACTGTAAAAAACCCCTTCCGAATATTTAGGCGGAACCTCTTTTCTTCTAATCGGAATGGGTGACCTCGTGTCAGCTGGAAAGACCTACTGGTAAATAAAGCATTAGAGAGATTGTTATATGATCCCTTTATATATTTATACATAGTCATCATATCACCCCTTAAGCGCCTCTTCTCCAGCGTGAACATCCCCAATTTGGCCAGTCTTTCCTCATAGCTAAGATTTTCAATACCTTTTACCAGCTTAGTTGCTCTTCTCTGTACCCTCTCTAATACAATAATGTCCTGTTTGAGTGATGGAGACCAAAACTGTACAGCATATTCTAGATGGGGCCTTACAAGTGCTCTATACAGTGGAAGAATGACCCCCTCCTCCCGTGACTCTATGCCCCTTTTAATACAGCTCAAGACCTTATTTGCCCTTGATGCTGCTGACTGGCATTGCTTGCTACAGCCAAGTTTATCATCTACAAGGACTCCAAGGTCCTTTTCCATAATGGATTTGCCTAGTGCAGTCCCATTTAGGGTATAAGTGGCTTGGATATTTTTACATCCCAGGTGCATGACTTTACATTTATCAACATTGAATCTCATTTGCCACTTAGCTGCCCAGATTGCCAGTTTGTCAAGATCCTGTTGCAAGGATGCCACATCCTGGATGGAATTAATTGGGCTGGATAATTTTGTGTCATCTGCAAACACTGATACATTACTTACAACACCCTCCCCTAAGTCATTAATGAACAAGTTAAATAAAAGTGGACCCAATACTGAGCCCTGGGGGACCCCACTAAGAACCTTACTCCAAGTAGAGAATGTCCCATTAACAACCACCCTCTGTACCCGATCCTGTAGCCAGTTTCCTATCCATGTGCAAACGACTTCATTAAGCCCAACAGACCTTAGTTTAGAAAGCAGTCGTTTGTGGGGCACAGTATCAAACGCTTTGGCAAAATCCAAATAGATCACATCTACTGCCCCCCCACTATCCAGAATCTTACTTACCACATCATAAAATGCAATCAAATTCGTCTGACATGACCTATCCTTCATAAAGCCATGCTGATTGTTGCTCATAATGCCATTCATTAGGACAAAATTTTGTATGTGATCCCTTAACAAGCCTTCAAATAATTTGCCCACCACAGATGTCAAGCTTACTGGCCTATAATTGCCAGGCTGAGATCGTAATCCCTTTTTAAATATTGGAATAACATCAGCTTTTCTCCAATCCATAGGCACCATACCAGATGACAGTGAATCTGAGAAAATCAGAAATAAGGGCTGGTCTAAAACTGAACTAAGCTCTCTTAGAACCCGGGGGTGTATGCCATCAGGCCCTGGAGCCTTGTTTACATTAATTTGTATTAAAGCTTTTTGAATCATATCCTGAGTCAGCCACTGACTAGATTGAGCTGAACCATTCGTGCAGTTATTAAGTGAGCCTGTGAACCCAGACTCCTCTATTGTATACACTGAAGAAAAGAACTGATTTAACACATTTGCCTTATCTGTATCTGTTACAACCATACTGATACCATTATTTAATGGAGCAACACTCTCAACCTGCATCTTTTTACTATTAATATATTTAAAAAACTTTTTAGGGTTAGTTTTCACCTCCACCGCAATTAACTCTTCATTTCTTTTCTTAGCCTTCCGGATTGCTGATTTACAACATTTATTACAGTGTTTATATTCATTAAATGCAGCTTCTGTCCCTACAGATTTGTAGTTTTTAAATGCCTTTCTCTTCTTTCCCATTAACATCTTTACCTCTGTATTAAGCCACACAGGATGATTCTTAGAGCTTCTACGTTTAGTCCTTAAGGGAATAAATTGAGAACAGTAATGATTTAATATCATTTTAAAGGACAACCATTTCTGTTCTGTGTTTTTAGCTGAAAACCTAATGCCCCAATCAATGCTCTGTAGGGCAGCCCTCAAGGCACTAAAATTAGCTTTGGCAAAATTCATGGTTTTTGTTGCCCCAGTATATTTTTGTTTTTTGCACCAGACATTAAAAGATATAACATTATGGTCACTATTACCCAGGGGTTCAATGACTTGCACATTTGCTATAAGTTCTGGGTCATTTGAGATCACTAAATCAAGAATAGCATTTTTTCTGGTAGGCTCCTCAACAACCTGTGCTAAAAAATTGTCGTGCAATAAGTTTATAAACTTGCTCCCATTAACTGATCTAGCAGTACCGTTGCTCCAGTCAATATCTGGGTAATTAAAATCCCCCATTATCATTACTTTACCTAAACTAGCAGCCTTTTCTATTTGCATTAGGAGCTTTGTCTCTTCCTCCTCACTTACATTAGGGGGTCTATAGCATACTCCTACAATTAATTTGCTGGATTCTTTACAATTGGTGAAGAACTCCACCCATACGACTTCTGGCCCCTCATTTTCTAACATAACCTCCTCCTGCACTGTTATTCTTTCATATAACCAACAGAGGGCATTGTCTGATATTGCAGTCTCTCCCCAAGTGAACAGTTGGTATAGGAATGATTAAAAGTGACTGCAATCTCAGCTACTGCCCGCTGACCCGAGTATAAGCCGAGGTAGACTTTTTCAGCACATGCTGAAAAACTCGGCTTATACTCGAGTATATACGGTAAATCAAATTACAATAAAATGACTATTCATAACAAAGCTGGAACATACATTCAATAAAGTAATTACATATCTAGGGCATGTCCCTGTATTTCCATGCAACAGGACAATCACCTACATAATCCTAGTAAACTCATGAGTACAACCAACTCAGGTCCTTATCCTAGCCTGCCCAGACTATTTTCAACTTAATGCAAACCGGCCTTCCATGCTTCAAACCCCAGTCTTAAGGCTCTTACACACTTATACTTTTTTTTAAGTAATTTGAACCACATTTGAGATGCAGGTTTGAACACACCGAAACACATTAGTTAACTGATTTCAATATATTCTGCCTGGATGTACTCCTGAGCATTTAGAGTTTTACTCCATTGGCGTATCATTGCATTTGGTTAGATGCAGCATGCTGCATTTTCTTGCTTGATGTGGGTTCAGAAACCAATACACCAGAGGGTTGTACTTGGAACTGACATAAATGCATTTAGCTGTGTTTAAAAAACCCATATAAACTAAATATATATCTCTTCACCCTCAACATGTGTTTGTAAACGCATAAAAAATATTTGTGTATAAGAGCCCATAATCTCTTCATTTTCATACTTAAGATAGAACCAGCTCTTTCACTGTTGAAATCTTTTTCATAGCTCCCATTAAAAGAATTGTTCGGTATAAAATACCGAACTGGACTGGATGTCTAACAGAACAGAATACTACTTCCTGCTTTTCAGCTTTTTTGGTTTCCACTGATCTGAGCTACATGCTGAGGATCATTTGCAAACTCACTGAACAGTTATGTCCCAAGTCACTGACTAACTCAGTTAGAGAGCTGAAAAGCAGGAAGTTGTGTTGTGTTCTGTTATATTAGACATCCGGTTACTCCAGCCTTTCTACCTTACATTTTTTTGGCTAACTAACTATATTAGATTTTTTTTTTTTTGCACAGCCTATATATTTATCGAGTTTTTATTTTTACACTTAACTGTTTCTTTAATGGAGTAGGCCACCTTGAAATGACCTTTTAAGGATCATGCGGATAGCATTATTTTAGGAAAATTGGCATTAATCGGTCATTTAAATGTTTTTATATTTTTGATATGCAGCTCTCTGGATTAGAATTTCAACTACTATATTTGCTATGGCTTAATTACCCTAGAAACCAGGCAACGGTTTGGAAGTTATAGGGAATTTAAGTAAGAGAGGACCTCAAAAGAAAGAAATTCAAAATAAATAGTGATGAGCGACTTTTTTCCGCAGGCACGGATTCTCACAACAAAAAAGTAGCCAATAAATATAAAAACACCCATTGAATTTAATGCATTTGAACAAAAGGTCGCTGAGACACAAAAATCACCAAGACCAAAAAGTCACCACAAGAAAAATGCCCATTGACTTGGAGTGAGAAAAAAATTGTTGTGTGCATAAAAATTTGTGGTGCGTAAAAACAGTTTTTACTATTAACTTCAATGCGTTTTGTAAATTTTTTAAAATAACTCCAATGATAAAATATAACCCTCACAGTCCATAAGGGTCATTTACAAACTCAAGTACATTGAGTACATTGTCTGACAGCCAGTCAGACAGTTGCCTAAACCACATTTGCACTCTAAGCAGATGCAATTACGCTTGCCTGTTGCAAATAGGTTGCAAGATGCATCTAGCAGGTCATGGCTGGGTTTGGCTATAGAGGGGTTCTTGGGGGCAGATGTATTAAGGGTCGAATATCGAGGGTTAATTAACCCTCGATATTCGACTGGCGAATTAAAATCCTTCGACTTCGAATATCGAATTCGCAATTCGTTCGATTGTACGATCGAAGGAATAATCGTTCGATCGAAGCAATAATCGTTCGATCGAAGGAATAATCGTTCGATCGAAGGATTAAATCATTCAAATCGAACGATTAAATCCTTCGAATCGAACGATTAAATCCTTCGAATCGAACGATTAAATCCTTTGAATCGAACGATTCGAAGGATTTTAATCCATCGATCGAAGGATTATCCTTCGATCAGAAAAAACTTGGAAAGCCTATGGGGACCTTCCCCATAGGCTAACATTGACTTCGGTAGCTTTTAGGTGGCGAACTAGGGGGTCGAAGTTTTTTCTTAAAGAGACAGTACTTCGACTATCGAATGGTCGAATAGTCGAACGATTTTTAGTTCGAATCGTTTGATTCGAAGTCGAAGGTCGTAGTCGAAGGTCGAAGTAGCCAATTCGATGGTCGAAGTAGTCAAAAAAAACATTCAAAAATCGAACTATTTTTCCTCTATTCCTTCACTCGAACTTAGTGAATGGGCCCCTTAGTGTCAACGGTGCAGTTGTTCATCAGAAGTGGCAGGATGAAGGCATTTCCGCATCAATGCCAATGCCTCTATCCTGCCTCTTCTGATTCTATTGACAATCACATGGAAAGGCAGGATTGTATTTGGATGCAAGAACCTTAATGAATTGTATTGCACTTGCTAGTGTGTTCATAAATTAACTTTCACATGTATTTGGTTGCCAGGAAAATTAGCAGAATTTGTAGGCTGATGATTCAAACACAGGAAAATTTGCTTTTAATAGGTTTGAAATATTTTTGCTTAAAAGTTGCTCTATAACATATTAAAATGTAATATAAAGAAGCATAGAGAATTTACTAATAATTATTAATAATTAACTAATTATTAATATAATTAACAAAATTCTTACGTTTAAAAGCCCATTGCTCCTCATTTTATCTATTCACTGTGCCTCCATATGTGACCAGGTACAGTCTCTCTTTCTCACATCTTTTCACACCACCCTTATCCTCTGAAGTTTCCATCTTAAACCTCTTTTTTTGCTCTTTCTCTGGAATTCCATTCCTAAATGTTACTCTAGGCAAACATTTTTCAATCTTTTGATAGCAATACCAACATCCCTAGCTAGGGAGCCCTAGCACAACATCTGCTTCTGTCTTGGCACTCACTAGCCCATGGCCCCAGAACTATAACCTCATATTTGTGTCTGATACCCACCTACTTAAGATCTTCATTATAGAGACCTCTTTTTTTATGCTTCTTGTTACTCAGTCCTAAATGTATAAATAATTATACAGTATATAATTGTTATGTGTTACGTTTGCCCACATCTAGTAACCCGTAGCAAACAATCAAATGTTTGTTTTCAAAAAGCTGACCAGTAAATGCTTCTTGCTGATTGGTTGTCATTGGATTGGTTTACTAGGCAAATAGCAAACTTAAGACCTTTATGACATTACCACCACATAGTCTCTGTTGTATTACATTGTTACCCCTGTTCTGTGTAGCACTAAATAAATATGCTTCATGCATCTGACCTTGCCTCACTTTCCTCTCATCACTTCTGCCCATTCTCGTCTACAAGACTTCTCTTGGGCTTCTGCTTTTCTCTGGAGCTCTCTGCCTCGAGCTGTCAGACTTTCTCCTTCTTTCCAAACTTTCAAACACTCCATAAAGACCCACCGACCCACCTGTTTAAAGAAGCTTATTCAATGTACTTTAATTAATCAATCAATCATTGCTGTATCATAAATTATAAAATTGTTTCTAAACTTCTAATCTCTCAATTCTATCCTAACCTTTAGTTTGTAAACTCCCGTGTGTAGGGATCTCTAATCCTATTGTACTCTGTAAACCCTTGTGTGTTATTCACCATTTATTTCCCTGTTTGTTATAACTAAGGTAAAGCACTGCGTATCTTGTCAACGCTATATAAATAAATGATGATAATGATATAAATGCCATCAAGGTCAGCAGGTTAGCAATAGGATTCTTAGATGGCAAAACAAATGGAAACACAGATGATGAATTAGGGGCCCAAAATGACATCTGCTTTTCATCTCCCACTATATAGCTTTATTTAAGTTCATAAACCAGGAAGCACTTTTTTTGGTGTTTTATGATATATGTCTGTGCACTGATTGGTGAGAGCCTACTTCAGTCCTCTAGTGATGTTACTTTAAATGATATTTCAGAGAAGAGTCTAGGTAAAACTGTGAACAGTATAATGACACTAATGTAAAGTTTTAAGTTTTAGACTTAATTGTGCTAAACAGCAATTTTCTCTCTAATTATAGAGTGCTGAAATATTTATGTACATTAAACATTTTTATATGCTGGTGTTATTATTGTTTGTATGCACATAACGCACAAATTAGAGGGAACCATTGCTATAACTAGAGATGCACCGAATCCAGGATTCGGTTCGGGATTCGGCCAGGATTCAGGCTTTTTCAGCAGGATTCGGATCCGGCCGAATCCTTCTGCCCGGCTGAACCGAATCCGAATTTGCATATGCAAATTAGGGGTGGGGAGGGAAATCGCATGATCTTTTGTCACAAAACAAGGAAGTAAAAAAAATGTTCCCCTTCCCACCCATAATTTGCATATGCAAATTAGGGTTCGGATTCGGTTCGGTATTTGGCCGAATCTTTTGCGAAGGATTCGGGGGGTCGGCCGAATCCAAAATAGTGGATTCGGTGCATCCCTAGCTATAACACACAGGTCCGGACTGAGATTTAAAATAGGCCCTGGCATTTTTAGGTATACAGAGGCCCAATCAGCCCACATAGAGGCCCAAACAGCCCCCACCAGCCCACTAAATACTGACTTTCTATGGGACCTTATAGCAGCCCCTCTGGCATTTGCCAGAACCCACAGATTGCCAGTCCGGGCCTGATAACACATATATCCTGGTTGGTTGGATGATGAAAGTCACCCCAACAGCTTATGATTGGATACAATGGTTTAATTTTAACTGCTTGGGGCTTCCCTGACTCAAAAAAAAAAAAACAATCTTCCACCCCTCAGTTGTTTGCCTGTTTTTTGTTTGTGTGTTGACAGAAACACCAATTATCCCAAAGGTTGAACCATACAGCAGACCCAGAGACCCGCTGTCCACCCTTTGCTGTATTATACTTTTTTCACTAATTAGATAGATATGTTACATACAATTCTGTCCAGTAAGGAATAAGTATGAGCATAGCTTTAAAGTCAAGGAACAGTACTTCCAGTAGTATTAAATTGTTTCTTTTGATGTCAAATACGTATTAAGTCCTGCAGGGCATACTGACAATTTGTACCAGTCATGGAGTATGTGATGTAGAGCTGAGAAGTCCCAGTATATGCCAATTATTAATGCTAAAAGCACACTGAAGCTAAAGTTCAGCAACATCAGGGTTGCATGAGGCTAACACTGTTTGGGTAAGCAGCACATTTAATTAAGCATGGTACTCTAACTCAAACTCTATCTGCTCAGTATACATGCTGCTATGTAGATAGACCATATAGCATTGCTTAGTTTACTAGTGCAAGATGCTAAAATGGGAATGCAAGATCATTTAAAAGCCTCTATGGGAAAGGCAAACATTTTTCCTTTAAGTGTATTTTAATAAAAGTTTTGTGAACCCACAAAAAGTATTAAGCAATCCACCACAATAGGTTTAATTTGCTATGCGTGTGGAGCTAGTGTAAATAATATATTATGTAGACACATGTAATTTTAATTTGTAATGTAATAACTGATTTATAATATGGGCACTTTTTGTTCAAAATGATGGATATGTATAATACTCTTGAGGTAAGGATATCACTGCTTAATAACAATATAGATAGATGGTTGTCATTCTTCACTGAATATTCTTCATTCTTCGTCTGAATATTATCCTTAAAAACTCACTATTAAGGGCAAAAATCACTCTGTACATGTGCTTGGACTTATGCACTATTTATAATAATACTAAAATCATCAAAATTGTTTATAGGCCACAATTGTTAAAATGAAAAAAATATTGCATTTCATTGAAGAACAAGAAAAGTTAGTTAAAAATAAAAAAGAAGTTTAAAAAAATGTGTACTTTCATAATAATATCTGAAGAATCCAGAATTCCCACAGCTGAGTTACTAACACATTGACAAGGCTTCATGGTGATGTAACAGCTAGAGAATAAAGACAGACTCCCTGTTATTCTTGATCATCATCAGCATCCGTATAAAAACCTAGCAACCAATGAACTTCTTAGAAAGACAGTTATCTTTGCACAGACATAAATACATAACCTTTACTGGTCTCCTTAGGGTCGTTAGATCCATTAGACTGTAGACTCAGCACTGCTTTAGCTCTTAAGTTAATACAGCTGATACTTTTTTTTACATTCTGGAAAGAGGATGCACAATTTTAGGGATTTCTTAGATGACTTCTTAAGTAAATCAAACATTCTTTCAACCAAGGTAATAAAAATGGTCTCCTTTGATACCGCATCCTCCATCAAAGTACACTAATCCAGATTTACAGACTTTAAGCCTTTGCTATCCTTTCATATCAGAAGAGGAGGAGTAATGAAATTTGTTCTTTTTTTCCTTACAAGACGTACTCAATAAATCTGAATAAATTAACAACGCATTACTAAAGCTGCTACATTAGATTTGCATAGTGCATTTAATGAATATGCAACTGCAAGAGGAAAGGTCTGCAACTGTGAACCTTGCAAATTAGCATAACCACTTCCAGCATGTTCCTTAAATAATGCTCTCATTTGCACATCACTGAGTTGGCTAATTCTAACTTCAGTCAGGGTAGTCTTGTAATTAAGACTCTTGCTTTAATTTTTAATGAAGTTTATGTTACATCAATCCTGACAGTAATGAGGGGACGAGGAAACAAAAAGGCTGCTAATAATTAAATTCACAAACCAGTTTGAGGGATAATAATTCCTGAGGAGAAATTACATGACTAATTATTAATTAAATATTCATACTGTTGCAGCACCAGCTCCCTTAACTGCTCCTTTTGTTGGCCATTTTGCCAAGAATTTAGCTGGTTTGCTGGGACCAGTCAGAAATGTACAGTCCTTTGTTAATTTGAGTACATCGTTAATCAACATGACATAGGAAAAAAATAGAAACATGTTAATTGGTATCATTTTATTGTGTCTAAATATTACCACAGTTGGGTTAGTTTGCACAGAATTAATCTAGCTGGCCTAGACCTATTATATGGAAGCATAAATCTATTTAATCCCCATAAACTCTCTTATAGTGGGACAATTTGACCTTTTTTGGAAACAATATTGTTTACAGATAAATACACCAACTCTTTAAAAGGTTGTTTACTGCATTTACATTTATCACAATAAAATGTAAAATTATTCTTTAATAGTCGTTTATGACGGTGTAAAGTCCCCATCTTTGACGAACACTGCTTGCACACATTCAGTGTAAATTTGTATGTGTTTGAGAAATGCTATTCTCTGTTCTAATACATACAATATCTCGTTTGAATATAAATATTTTGCTTATAGTAAAACTACTAATCTGTCTTTTATTATGTTTTGGTAATTTTAAAGGAGGGTCCAACTGTTGGAGTCACTGAGAGACTAGCAATGAATGGGCAAAGACAATAGAAGAGCAGGGTGAATATTGAGGGGATGCAAAGTGAACAGTTCTTAATGGATGAAAGAGGAGCAATCATAGAGAAAATCTACATTAATTAAGGGGTAAAAGGCAAGAGACATATAGTAAAGGCAAGTGCGACATGATAGAGTATGTATACGTAGCTGATATTTAAGGAGGGTAGCTAATGGGCATAAGGGGTGAAGATAAAGTAAACACACAGTGTATTAGGTAATGCCAAAGTCTCTTCATACTCTTCTCCTACTCTTTAAGTTGGTTTAGCCTCTCTGTTCCTGTTCTTCCAGTCTAGTTCTACTGGTACTAAATTACTTTTCACTCTTGTATGTATGCATGTATATTTTTATTTCCAATAGTTTTATTAACATTTTCATGGCTGGAGATTCAAATAGTACATTACTAGAAACTAAACAATGATATACAGTTACATTTAAGAGATAGAAAAGGGATGAGGTCCCAACCCAGAGGCAGGGCAGCCATCAGGGGGGGACAGGGGGGAGAGTTGTAGGGGGCCCGAGGGTTAGGGGGCCCCGGCCACGCCACACTTACTTGATTAGCCGGGCCCCCCATCTTTCTGAGAGCTGCTGACTTCGGGAAAGGCATGGACGTTTAAGGGGCCCTGGCCACCAATTTTCTTATAATGGGGGGGCCCTGGCCACCAATTTTTTTTTCTCATGTGGGGTCCTAGCCACCAATATTTTTTAATGGGGGGGGCCCTGGCCACAAATGTTTTTTTTATGGGGGCCCTGACCACCAATATCTTTTTATTTTTTATTAACATGTGGGAACCCTAGCCACCAATATTTTTTTGTTTTTTTACTGTGTGGTGGGGAGGACGGACTTGTAGGTGGGGCTTGCAGTGGGCACAGCCCAGGGGGCCCAGGAAATTTTGTCGTAAGGGGCCCTGCGATTTCTGATGGCGGTCCTGCCCAGAGGTATAAATTAAGAAGGTTAATAAGTTCTTGCATTTGCAGTGGTGATGGCATTGCCTCTAAAGTTCCAAGACTAAATAAAATGTTATGCCTTTGCACCAAATAGCAGTTTTGATTACATTTTGTCTTCTTTCAAGTGACAGGAGTATTCAGCAAAGCAGCCTTAGAGTAAACTAAACTGTTGATGTCAGTAATACAGGAGAATGCAATACATTCCATGATTTTATAGGCTAGTGGCAGAAGGGCAAATATGATTTCATTTATACATTGTGATGTCAAGCTTCCATTTTGGGGCCAGAAAATATTTTTTTTTGTGTTCTGTACATTAGAGTGGTAGCAAATCCACTGGAGCTTGTTGTTTGTCTTTCTTTGGTTACATTTAAGAGTGTTTATGTTGGTTGAAATTCATGAATTAATGGTTTTTCATTTATCTTAAAAGTAGGTGAAATATTTGGATCAAATTATTTTATGCTATGTTAATATTTATCTGTGGTATCCTAAGGGTTGACAATATTCAAAATAAACAGCTAGTATGGATCTAAAGTATAAAACAAGTTTAAGGGCTTACAAACAAAAAGGATAAGGGAGTGGAGAAACAAGGTGTGCAGATGAATGGGGTCAACCTAACTCCCATCCACAATTTTACCTTATTTATCAATAAAATAATTAATCAAATTCAGTTCAGGAAAAGACTCTATGAACCCTCAATGAAATTGTGAAAATATTTACATTTACATTGGGATTTTACACCTGAAAACCACAAATTTTTCAGATTATTGTACAAAACCCAGAGCAGATTATGATATTTTTCATGAAAAAATAGTTCTGAGTAGAAAAGCTAGTAAATAATCCTCCAAGCGTCAGCAAACGGAGAGATGAGGCATTGAGTATTTCAGTTTACAGATAAACTAATATTGAATGGTTTGGCATATACCAAATGGACTCAGCAATACAGGATAGGAAAACGTTTTGAACTGCTTTGAATGTAGGGTCATTATTAACTTTATCCTCAATGGTGGCAGAAGCTAGCGTAGGGCTTGTCAAAGGAGGAGAGGTTAGGGTGTGTTCTGCATGGGAAGGCCAAACAATAGAGATTTCAATAGTCAGTCTGTGACATGATGGCATCTTGTTTAATGAAAGGTCATATTTTAGAAATACTCAAAGGTTAAGGTGGTATATTATTGATTGAATATGCATAGTGAAATACACATATTCAAAAAGTATGAATTATTTGCCTCGCAAGCCTCCAAACTGCAGTACACTGACAGGCATATACCGTTTAATTTTCATTTAAAACATGCTCTGTCCTGTATTACCACCCTAGAAAAAATTGTGTCACTTGTACTACCTTTTTATCTAATGTATAAATGTATCTGCAGCTCATTTTTGTATAGTCATATATAATTTAATGACAATATAATTGTGCATGTACCCACTCAATTGTCCAGTTTAAATCAAATAAAAATTTGAGTAAAAAGCCTGGGCAGAACCACTTCTGTCATACACATATAAGAACATACCCAAGTTAAGAGATCAAGGTTAAAATTAGCATAGAAGAGATCAGAGTATAGGAGGAATTGGAAACAGTATGAATTGCTTGTTTGACCAAAAGAGGTTAAAAAGTTATGTTAGTTTAGTTGATTTATCAAACTGTCATAAATTTTAACTGTCAATTTTAACTTGTCAGCGCTATATAAATAAAAATGGTGATGATCATTGACCAACATCTAAAATATGGGTGATTCACTGTGCATGCATTTGCAGGCCATCCATTGAAATCTTGCAGGACGCAGACATAGAGGGGCTTGTACATGAAGGTCAGAGTCAGAAGCTAAATCAGAGTTTGTATTGTTATAATGGAATAAAAAGCAGTCCCATCATGAGTGGGTACTCAGTTTACGGAATGAAATGCTAAAGTTTTCAGAAGCAAGTGAACTAGTGATTTCATATTTGGTTACAACTCTGCCCAAATCGATTAATAATTGGGCACCTTCGTTTTGGGTTAAAATAATGGTCCGATTACATTAGTTAATATAATGCTTGATTATTTTGAATGACATTGTCCAGCCATCTCTAAAATTTGTTTGGTAGACTAACTTGAGAACACGGGAGAACACAGCTTTTAAGAAGAACACAACGCAGCTTCTAACCACAAGACTGCTAATTATTGGTTGGATTGTTAAAGCTATATTAAGCTAAAGGGATAATATCTGTGCACAACAAACCTACTAGTAATATATAACACTTACCAGACAGACCAAAAGTACAAACAGGGTTTTTTAACTTACCCTTATTATATGAAAGTTCTCAGGGTCAAAACTTCTTCTCTTAGTTAGTTTCTGTTTGTTGGATAGCATGTTTTCTCTATATATTGTGCAGTGCTGATAAAGATATTGTCTTTTTATAAATAAGCAACGAAATATCATATATCAGTTGTAAAGATCTGGCTCAAAATAATATAGAGAATTGAAGTCGGTTCTGTGGGAAGAAAAGGCATATGGAGAGACATGTATCTGTCATGATAGTGAAGCTTAATACCACACTGTATTGTCCAGCTGATGCCTTTCAAGTGCATGTATAACAACAGATTGAAGAGCTGGAGAAAAAAAAATATTTTTAGAAATATTTGTTGAGCCTTTGAGAATACACAGTGCAATCTTCTTGAGAAAAATAAGTTTGCTATTTACATGCTGCATTTCAGCGAAATTCTAATAGATTGGTATACTTGCAAGAAACTGTCTAATTGTGAAAGACAAACGCTCCATAAACAGACTCTTCTCCAGCATGTTTAATTGAGCTCCTGAGATGCAATATAAGTGAGAGATAGGGATAAATAACTAGCAGTCCCATTGGTCTCTCCAAGAATCCATTGATGTTTCATAAATCCTAGTCACTACAAATCTAATTGAGTTACCATGCTGAATAAGCTTACATCTAAATGGCATTCATGTCTACAAAAGGAATAATTAGACTCTAGAAAATAGGATACATCAAGTGTTATCCCAAGTGAAAAGATAAAGGCATTAGCATTCATCCAATCAATGGTTTTAAAAAGAAAAGCAGAAGAAACAAGAAGAAAAAATACTGCATAACATTTTAATTATAATATGCAGGTCATTCCACTAAAATATACCAGGGGAAAAGTCAATGTAGCTTATTTGTCAAAGAAAATGAAATGGAAGACATTTATACACTCTCTCTGATACAGGTGGCACACATTTTTCAATAGTTATTCTCTGTTTCTGCCAATAAGAGACTTGAGACCAATCCAAACTTTATCAGTCTGTTTATTTGAAAGCTATGCAAAATAATGTGGATGGATGCAGGCTCCTGCAATCCAAAATTTTCTGACTAATATGACCCTATGACAGCTGCCTTTACACAATACAAATGGGCAATATAGATTTAACATTAGCCTCTATAGCACAAGTGTGTGAGTTATTTGCTTAGGCATTTTGACCTTTTAGACTTTTTGGGGGAATGTTAATAAAATTTGCAAAAAGAATGCATTTGCAAATAAAAATTTGCATGTCACAATGTAATAATCTTCTTTAGGCTTTTATTGCATTGTATATCTTAATTGCACATTGCAAACCTTTAACACTTGCTTGAAGGTGGCGTAAACTTTTGGAGGAACAACAACTCTTTCATTAACAAGTTTTATTAAACTGTGCATATCGCAAACTGTAATAAACTGTAATAAACTGTAATATTCGCAATCACTTTCCTACTGTTGTGTGAGGGGCAAAGCATTCGCAAAGGCAATGGTTTTCACTTTGTGAACATTTATTTGTTGCTTGCTTTATTTTTAGTCTACATGAGCTGTAGTATTACACTTTCTCTGCCAGAAGAAAATGTGTACAACTCAATAGCACAAATACACAAAAGCACTCAAAGTTATCTTACCAGTTAACTTAGAGCCTTAACCATTCCTTACTCCCCAGTGAATCCAAGACACCTTGGGTCAACATATGGGGACCTGTCTTTGGAGATCTGGAGGCTTATTTATCAACATTCTCATTTACTGGTTTTTGAAACCACAACTAAATTCTCTAAAACAACTAAGATCTGAATATAAAAAGGACAAATGAAAAATACCTCTAAAACATGAGTTTTCCAGACAATTTACTATTGAAAAAAAATCCCAAAACCTCTAAAAGTCCAAACTGACTTAAGAATTGACTTAAGAAGAAAACTCCAAGAAGATCAGCACAGATCCCTTTGACTTATATAGGACCTTGACAACTTTTACCTGATGAATTTTTGTATTAAAAGTTTGTAGTTTTTACACTTAATAAATCTCAAATTGTTATAGCTTTTAAGAAATATAGGAAAACCACAAATTTTTCGGGATTTGTGGAAAAAATAGAAATGTGATTGTTAGTAAATAGACCCCTTACTCTTCACTGCTCAGGACTGCAATCAGGAACCCATTATACATGTGTTATATATAATGTATGGGAACTCATGTTCCATACAGTACAGAATTATTTGCTTTCAGTGTCCCAGTAATGGTAGACCCCCAATATCTGCCCTGCGCCTTTTCCACTAGCAAGAAGGCAGGTGGGGAAGGTTTCACAGGACCTGCCCCGTTTACTGTTCTACAACCCTTACTGGTGAAATATAAATGTTAGAGACTACTCTTTCGGACTTCTATTGAACCTCACCAGCTTTTACATGGCAAGATTATTTTGGCGACTTTTTTCAGCCTTTCTTGTTAACAGTTCACGACTATTGCTTTCAAAAAAATACTCGCAGGTATTATTTGCATCCACGGTTTTTCTCTGCATTTTTCTCAAATCAAAAACGCTAAATCAGCCCTGTGTGACAAGTTAATTATGAACTTTATTTTTAATAAAAATTATACAACTTGTACCTTGGTGTGGTACAAAAACATGCTCAATTTGTGGGGAAAAAAAGAAAAAAGACTTTCAATAGCAATGTGAAATTTAGATAAAGCTTTCCCTTAGTCTTGTAAAAACAAATCATTTTCAAAGCAGTGTAGGTTGTGTAAAGTTTCATTGCTGAACATTGTTGTTAATGAGGATGCTCATTTGTTAACTGGAAAATAATGTGAAATTGCAAATCCTTGTAATTACTTGTCCCTGTGGAAGCATAAATGAGACTAATCTCTATAATAAAATGACCACTTGTTTAATTAGAGAAGAGGCCTGGAATATTGTTAGTGATTAGCAGATTTTCACAAATCACAGAATTAAACTTGCATCTTCACTAATTCCAAAGCTAATATTAATAATACAAAAAGCAAAACTATTTTAATAATTTGGCAAACAGGTCTGGCATCAGTGTCAGTTGCAAAGTAATAACAGTATGAGCATGCCACAATTAGCATTGGTTAATTAACATGAAAATAAAAAATTTCAATTGAAAGTTGATAAAATCAGTTTTATAAGATCTACATTGGTCATAATGTAACATTGAGATAGACACAAAGCAAAAGCTTCAAGTCACAATTTTCAAGTTATTTTTAATGATTAAAGGGGACCTATCACATTTATTTTACCTGCGTAGTTATGAATAATTCAACTACACCATCAGTGCACATAGCACTATAATTAATTGAACTCTACTGAGCAAACTATTAACATTAATGTTTGCTTTACTAGTAAAAAGTACCAAAGTGGGTTGGTCTATGAGAGAGAAACCACCCAAAATATTTTTGACCATTTTTCCAACATAGATCGACTATTAATACTATAAATTATTCTTTACTTGTTTCCAAACATTGTTAGGATGAAGGACCTGCATCTGAATAACTAAGAGTGATTGTGTGACTGATACAGTTCATTCACTAAAAATAGAGCAAGAAATAGGGTATTGGAATATAAACATATGGTATGATTAGGCTTATTTATTAAAGGTCAAATTTTAGACTTTTGAAACCACTACTAAACTCACAAAACCACAAATGTCATTGAATTAAATAAAAGATCGTAATATTAAAAGTAGGAAAGGAAAAAAGAGCTGAACGTGCAATAAAAAATAAAATCTATATAAATAAATGTTGTCAAGCAACTATAGCCTTGAAACCCTCTTCTATGCTTTTCTAGGCTACTATTGACTGACTCATTTCCTTACAGTATGCCCTCAATGGGATAAGCTTCGGTAACTTTTGACAACACATTTCTGTATAGCCCAGAAATTATGAAAGACGCACTGTAGTGCTCTTACCTTTATTGGAATAATGTTGTTCCATATAGATTTGGATTTGATTATATTTGACATAATTTATTCCACTATATACTCGGGGGGGGGGGGGGCATGTTACCTCTCTGTGTAACAAATTCAAGCAAAAACTAAAAGTGTATTTAATATATGAAACTTCCATTATAATGTCAGTCTTGGCCACAGGTGAGTGGCTTACAGGTAAGAGCCTAGGTGCTGTGTAACATGGGTATTTGAGGTGCTGATACACAGGAAACATGTTGTAGCATGGAAAGATTTATTAAAGTTAAGTGCAGGCAACACAACTGGTTATTTGCAAGAAAAACAGAAGTCTTATTACCGGGTCAGTGGTCAGAGGCAGGCTGCAGGCAAAGGTGATCCAAAGAATAGGCAAAAGGTCAGAACTGGCGGCAAACTTGGAGAGTCCGGTAATCTGGCCGAGGTCAGGGGCAGGAAGAAGGCAGAGAATGGTCGAAGAGACAGGCCGGGGTCAATACCAGGATATCCAATAGTTAATGGAAGGAGGGAGCGGAGAACCAGGCAGGGCAAGGACAGGAACAGGCAACAAGGCAGGAATCAGGCACAGGAGTCACAGGATCAATGAGTCACAGGATCAAGGAGTCACAGGAACAAGGAGTCACAGGAACAAGGAGTCACAGGAACAAGGAGTCACAGGAACAAGAAGTCACAGGAACAAGGAGTATGCTGGATCTAGGATCTAGCTTGGGAGCTTCAATGATCAAGCACCGAGTATCATTAGCAACAGGCTTATAAAGCCCCTTAATTAACAAATTACCAACACTTGGTAGAGCAAGGAGGAGGAGGTGAGCAAATGTATAAGGTAGAAAGTCTTTAATCATACCAGTAGAATTAGATTCCAAAGGTCTTCAGTGACTCAATGAAATAATGCAGGAGCTTGTGAGTGTATAGTTCAGAGATAGATCCCAGGTAGCTCCTGCCAGATAATGTATTTTTTAAAGGAATTGGCACTATTTTAAATTCTACATTATGCACCTAACGTTTCACACTTTACAAATACTATTACATTTTTATTAACGTATTCTATATAACTCTCGAAAACATTGCAGATTCTAAATTAATAAATATAACATTTATATTTCCACATGGTAGTGATTAAATGAAAAATAAATTAGATAGCCCCAATCTAAACTGTACTAGATGCCACCTTGATACCCATGTGGCATTTTCTCTTTATGCTATAAAGTTGCAAAACTCTTCAGTGAATTTTGATATTGTTATAATGTACAGTAGGGGAACAGCAGCATTTATATAATTAATCACTTCTGAGTGCCAGGAATATTTCTACCATACTGTCTCTCAAATAATATATAATATACCTTACATAATGCAAAGCATGATAGCCACTCTAAAAAGAAACACATTTTGTGTTGCAAGAAATGGAAACACAATCATACATTTTATTGGTTTTATTCCTAATTCTTGGTTTAAATTAAAATTCCCCATTTTACATCTTGAAGCTAAACTCTGTTTACAAAACCGTATTTACACATGACTAATTTTGCAGATCAAACTAATTAAATTGTTGATTAACCAAATGAAGTCTGATTGGAAAAATTAGTAGGTTCATTTTGAATGAGTAGAAATAAGCTAATTACTGTAGTGATTACTGGGATCTGGAGTACTTTAAATGTGGTATAAATTGAAATCTTGTAGTGAATCAGACTGGGAATTCATTACAGTTTAAAGCACGGCTAATACCAGTCTAGCTGCTCATCCTGTGGGAGAACCGCTCACTGCATTTTGCATGATGATAAACAGTCGTCCATGTTTTATTCTTTTGTAACACAATCAGCTAGCACTTTAAACATCTTCATCTTGTATAATTTTATTAAGATGCAAATCTATTAGGAATAAACCCAGATTTTGGGTACAGATGGAAGGTAACACTGGCACACAATCCCAAGTGAAATAGAGAATGATAATGAAGATTAAAGGCTAACTTGACTAGCATGCTGCACATTATGCATTCATGTTCATTTGCATTTATTTATTCTTAAGACAGTTACTACATGAGGTTATCAGACTATCAATATGATAACACACTAGATGACTCACAATGCAATTTTTTTACCCCTAAAATTCCAACATAATTTTTGGCACCCGCTAAATCGCATTCATCTTCAAATGCCTGTTTTTGCCTAATTTCCCCCCTACATTAGACATCTTATCCAATAATAGACTTTAAAGGAAATGTAATGCCAAAAATCAACATATTTTCAAGTAATACAAATGTAATGTACTGTTGCGCTGCACTGGTCAACTGGTGTGTACGTTTCAGAAATTGAAATTATGTCTACTTTTAAAAAAGCTCAAATTATGTTTTTGTGGAGTTCCCCTTTAATTAAAAGTTTTCTGTCACCTGGCATCTATAATATTCCTATCACCCTTGCTTCAGTCCTGAATTAACTCTTTCCCCCTGAAAAAAGCTAATTGTTTTTTTTTTTTTGCACTTGTTTTCTTTCTTGTTTTGCCATTGTTTTGTTAATTTTAAGTTAGTTAAGGTGGCTGGGAAACAAACCAGTGTTGTATTTCAGTGGTAATATTACAGCATGGGAGCATGCCTAAATATCTGGCATCAGTACATACTGCATCACACTGGCTATAATGTGCTAGGGGGGCAGTATCCACTGCAACTCACTGCATGGAATGTGCTTGTTTTTTTATATATAGACTGCGTCTGAAATCATATAGGGCTGCCTCCTTTTCGGACAAAAATACCAGCCTTCCTATATTTTATAACCTTTTCCCTATTAATAACCTGGGAATACTAGCCAGATGGCAACCCAAACTGCTTTATGTCCCTGGAGAGCAGTACCCACTGCATCTCACAGCATATGCTTGTTTTGTAAATATAGACTGCATCTCACTTTATATAATGTGCCTGAGATGCAGAGCCGGGCCAACCCTGCCAGGCGCCCTAGGCAACCTGGCGGGCCACGGAGCCGGCTCAGTGAAACTGCGCATGCGCGAAACGGCGCTCCAGCGCGCATGCGCAAAACGGCACTCCAGCGCGCATGCGTCCGGGTCCGGACACGGGGTAGGCGACAGAGCAGGTACGTGCCTGTCGCCCCCCAGCTTTGCGCCCTAGGCACGTGCCTACTCTGCCTACCGCTAGTTCCGGCCCTGCCTTCCTCTATAAAACTAAAACACATTTCAGCTAAGCACTTTCAAAGACTCCACAAAAATATCAACACTTTGTTAAAATTAAGGAGACATCTGAGAACACAAATGCATGGAGAACCCATATAATGTGACCTTATTTGGAACCTATAGAAGTGAATATGTAAATATGTTTACATCCTGAGAATTTTAGGGTCCCATCTGCACTTTTGCTCAGTTTCCTGGAACACAGTGAGAACTGCTAGAGGTAGTTGGGGGTTTGTTTGCATGCCAGTGGCACATCCACTAAGCCTTACATTAGCTTTAGGTTGGTGTATGAATGGTCCATCATTAGCCTGCTCAAGCAAACAATTCACCTTCTGGTCATAAGGAGCTGGAGAGTTGGTCACAGTACTCCAAATTACATAATTTCCTAGGTTCAGCTAGAAGAACCGCATCCGCAACCGCAAAATCTATATTAATGACCTGTGGTCTCATGCTTTCATGCAGATAACCTGGTTCTTAGGTGTCTTTTATGTGAGGAATGCTCAGCCTGCATACGTCTAGTGTTTTAATAGTCCCAGCACACCATTTGACAGCTCCTCAGGCATCATCATAACTCAAACCTAGCAATAAGGGTTCTGGGGGGGGGGAGAACCTACATTTTATGTATAGCTGTGAGCTGGTATTTCTATGTGTTGAATCACCTATAGTTACTATATTATTTAATTTGAAGCAAAACTGCATGTGAATGTGGGGTTAATCCCAGTCACCAAATCAGTTGGTTGACTTGGAAATAAAGTGCTTAAGCTTAACAGGCACTTCATGTACAAAACTGTATTTCCATGCCTGCTTCAAGTAGCAATCAAAGGCAAATGGTGTTATACCAGAGCTGCTGTCTAGGGCCCCCTGACCACCGCTGCTGTGGTGCCGCAGGCCTCGTGTGCACTGCAAATTGCGGATCTGGGCTGGTGGGGCCCACAAGGGCCGGAGGCCCACCAGAATTTTTTCTGGTGTCCCAGCGGCCCAGTCCCTCTCTGGTTATACCTGTGCATTACAGCAGTCCATATGCTTCTTAATCATTTTAAATATCTCAAATTTAAGTGACAATGTGCATAGGGTGCATTTATTCCCCTTAATTTAACAGAACAGAAGAACAGAATAAGTATTCTCAAGGAATAGATTGTTTTACGCCTTGCCCACCAGCAAAAGTAACATTTTCATTTGTGTTTGTCTGGACAAACGAACAAACTGTTTTCTAATCTTGTCTTTCTTTAGACTTTGCACCTGATCCCCCCTAGTTCAATTGTGCGATTTATTTAATTAACAGATGGTCACATTGTTATCTTATGCTTTAGTAGTCAGTTTGTTTTTCTGTTCTTCCGTTGAATAAGTAGCTCTGTTATACTGTACCTCTGAGGTTAAATATACCAAAGAATATGCTAAATTAAAGGCTGAAACACATACTGTAAATTTACATCCATTTATCAGCTATGGGCCAGATTTGATCCAGTGAGAAAAGTTAGTGTCTTATATTTTATCACGTGAAAACTCATGAATGAGATTCAATTCGAGGCGAAAAACCTTTTCTCCAGATTCAGTTCTTCCCCCCATAGGACCAGATTTAATTCAGTGAGAAAAAGGTTTATCCATTTGAGATGCGATTCTGTTCAGAAAAACTTATCTCATGGTGAAAACTCTATTGAAAAATATGGTGAAAAAAACTGGAAGTTAATTAGGAGAAAAAAAATCTGAATTGCATCTCAAATTGAATTTCAGCTATGAGTTTTTACGTGATAAACCTATTTTCTCTGAATTGAGTCTGACCCTATGACTATTATTCTTTATGAAATAGTACATTGGGGCAGATTTACTAAAGAGATTTACTAAAAGTGGCCATCATTAGCTTCAGTTCGCCAGAAATCTCATCTGCAGGGACATTGCAAATTTACTAACAAGCACAGACGACAATTCACTAGCAAAAGAGACCGTCGCTATTGCAGTTTCACACACTATCGCCAGGCAGGCATTTTCGCTCAGGCGAACAATCGTTACTCGCAAATTCACTAAAGTGTGAATTTTACAGAACGTTACCTCTTTCGTCAGAGTTTCCTTCGCTATCTCAGACCAGGTGAACTGAAAAGATGAATCTTTATCCTCCATGCCACATTTGTTTTAGGGTGGGCTCATGTCTAGGGCATTAGAGGATCTCTTTAATCCATAAGTAGCCACTTCAAGCATTTTAACCAACATCTCTAATAAAGTCATATACTGTATATGACCTATATGTACCCACCCTATTCAAATTGACCTAAACGTAAGAGTACTAACAAAGTTTCGCTAGGCAGAATTGAACGCTAGCGTCAGATCGCTAAGAAATGCTTCCGTTTACGAATTAACGCTAGTGAAACTTTGCCAGCGTTTGGCTGCTGAGATGCATTTTAGTGTATTAGCATAGTCGTAACGAATTTATGCCTGGCGAAAGTGGCACGAAGTGTGGAAGAGTGTTCTCTGGCGAAAACTAGTCCTTTAGTGAATTCCCCCCATTGTATTGTAATGTTAACGTGTTATGGCTTTAAATGTAACAGATGCATGCTATTTCAAACTGCACTGACACTACAAAAGTGGTCAGCAATGTTGCGTTCGACAGTTATCTCAGTTACCCTAGTCACTAAGGGGTTTATTTATTAACATGCAATTTTTTCGCATCGTCTATTTTCATCATATAAAGGACGTATTTTATTATGCCCTGAAGTTGTTTCAAGTCCGAATCCAACAATACGCCATCTAAAACCTGACGAATTCATGTAATAGTCAATGGTAGATGTCCCCTTAATCATTTGAAAATGTTTAACCCTCACGAAATGTTTTTCTGTGTTTGATGTTGGTTTTTTAGAAAAAAAATTTCTGTGGTATTTATTTAGGCATTAAAAGTGAAACATTTTGTTTTTTTTAAGTTGTGGTTTTTCCCGATTTTTTCAAGTTATTTTTATTGATAGATAAGGGCAAATCATAGATTCTAGTTTGGGCAGACTTTTTTTAATTACCCCCTACATGTTAGTAGGTCATGCACACCAATGCCCTACCAATGCAGAATAGTTCTGCAAAAATGAAAGATTTTCTTCCATAACAATTTCTCTCTTAACTGGGATATATCTGTAACCTCACACAAACTGGGCCCATGCCTTCTATTAAATAGAATGAATGCAAATGTATTTTGCTTGTGTGCATGTATGCCAAAGCCGGTCTATCAAAACACACTGCTCATATCAGTTTTACATGTTCACTGGATGACAACATAATAAGTTCAGACATTGCCCCTCTAAAGGAGCATATTGAGTCGCTTCAGTGCTTTATGATGTGTTAATTTGAGCCATTTGCAAAGGCAACTGTGAATGTGATCTTCTGCATACTGTGCAATTAGCACTAAAGAGAGGCTGGGGCATTCTTAGACTGAGTCCCAGATGTTTTTGTCCTGTTAACTTGACTTGATCTGTTCTTTGTCAGTTCTAATTATCAATCAATCACTAGGAATGAATGAATAGAGCAGAACACCCTGTGAAAAGTAATTCTTTGCATATGAGGAGGATCATTGCTATAAAGCAAATCAAGTCAGATCTGGGTAAAAGCCATGTGTTGTGCAAGAGAACTCCTGGTAAATGATTAAACCACATCAACCAAACACTATGGCAAACTAAAATATGCAGCATTCTTTCTGCTATTGTGACTGCCGTTCCCTGCGTTTGTATATCATTGTGTGCCTTATTTCCTCAATGTGTTTTTAAATCCACAGTCCATGATAGACAAACCATGAACATTTTGTGACAATGAACCATTGTTTCGGTGAGAGGTCCTTCCGTATTATTATGTGTAGGTGGGGAAAATCTGTAACACTGGCTTTCGTGGAAAGTAAAAGAACAATTATTAAAATGGTATTAATTATATTCTGTATTATAATTTTCTTTTACTGAGATTTAATCATGTATTTAAAAAGGGTTTGTTGAATCCAATTAAATTACAAAGGCTATCAGTAGAAGCAAGGACAGTATGGTAGCAAATCAGTTTGGTATTTGATGAAAATACTCATTAACATTAATTACTATGATAACTATTTATTAGCAAAGACCTGCTTCTGTGCATCCAAAGTACTGGATAAGTGTTAATTGAAAAATATATTAGATTAGCATTATTAAAGACTAAAGAGATGGCAAGTGCCTAAACATCTCTTCTTCATGTATAATACACTGAAACTAGACACATGGGGTCACCCAGTTATATCATTGTCAAACCAAAAAGGTTAACAATAGCATAACAGGCATTTGAGTAAGTACAAATACAACTAGAAGGTTTTTCTTATTATATCTTATTATAACTTGTGAATGACTATATTCTTTTTAGCCAGTCAGACTATTGGGTAGTTCAGTAATTGTATCAATCTGTTCATGGAGCCAATGGGACTGAATTTGCATAAAATATATTTTTCAAACAGATTATGAAACAATATAGGTAAAAATTGTAGCATAATTTGGATATGCCGCCCCCCCCACGCAAAAAAAAAAAGGAAAGTAATTGAAAAAAAGTCTGAGGAAGTTATTCACTAAAACACAACTTTTTCCTTTATTAAAAAAAAATTTGACCAAACGCCAAAACCAGATTCCCTTTATTTACCAATAAAACGTCTTGATAAAAATCAGTGTGACAAAATCAAATTGAATTGTGCAAATTGATTATAGAATTGTCCACCGGAAAACTCAAATTTATCGGAATATCGAATGAAAACCAGCACAAACAGGCTGAAATTTTTGGGAATCATGAAGGTACAAAAGTTCTAATTGGGGATTAACTGCCATTGACTTCTACATAACAGGTTTTAGCTGGAGTATTTTTGGATTAGAATGTTTAGCAGCTTTAGAGCATAATAAATCTTGCAAAATTACATTTTTTTTAAAAATTTGAAAATGTGTTTCCATTTAAAAAACTTGACCAGAAAAATTTGAGGTTTAATAAATAGTCCCCTAAATTTCTGGTAACAATTTGAAAAAAAAAAAAGGGTTTCCAATGTAAACAGACCCTTTATAATAATGTATAGGAGGTGAATGGTTAGAGTTACATATTTTCTTTTAAACAGCTTGGCAAAAAAATTGCCCCACACCATTATTGCATCTGTACTAAACAATGCAGTCAAGTTTACATGTGCAGGCATTGTTCTGCTGGCCTCTGCACAAGACCCATTCTTCAGATTCCCACGCAGTAAAGTGTATTTCTCAAACCTGAGAAAGTATTTCCACTGCAAACTTGTCCAGTGGTGGTGAATATTACACCACTCCAGCTGATGGTTATCATTGCGTATGATGACTTGTGCATGGCTGCTTAAAAAGGATATCCAGTTGCTACTACAGTCTAAAAAACATGGAACTTTTCCTTGTTTGAGTTGCAACTGTTGCACGAATTGCCTTAAAGGCCCCCATGTTTACCACCCCCGAAAAGGTACCCCGATTAATATCAATGGGTACTATACCTGCCTTACTATGTTTGCTGTCTATGTAATAAAATGCCCATGTGGATTTCTGTATGTAGGACAGACCACTCGCCAGGTCAGAGATAGAATTAGAGAGCATAAATCTGCTATAAAAACAAAAAAGGTTGATCAAGCTGTTGCGGGCCATTTTGTGGAGATGGGACATGGGATACACCAGCTTAAATTTCAAGTGGTGGACCATGTCCCCCCATTAGGAAGGAAGCCTCTTGGATTCATCGCCTTGAAACCCTCACGCCTAATGGCCTAAATAGAGAGTATGAGTTACATACTATTTTATGAAATAAGATATCTTTGGTTTTTATAGTATTTTTTATTGTTGTGTTTTTACAGGTAATTGACCCCAGCACATACTATTGAAGAAAAGCTGAACAGCTTTTTTGCCAAGTGGCTACATTTAAATTGGATACAATTATGCTTTATATTATATACAAATTGCTGTTACTTTGTTGCTACTATGTCAATAGATGGCGCTGTTTTTACTTGCTTAAAAGGAAATCTTTGTGACCAGGTGTGTTGGCTTGATAAAGAGCCAGAGATGGCTTGAAACGTTGCTACTATTGGTCTGTGCCATGTTTGAATAAAGGCCTTTTTATCATATCAAGGGGTGCTGTTCTCGTCTATACTGAATTGTCTACGGTGTGGGGTGGCCACCATTGAACGTGCACCAGAAACAGTAGGAGTTGTGTGCTGACACAGAATCACTAATTGGCTGCTTATCTTTAACAAATCCCATGTTCCCAAGTTCTTCCACTGACATTGCTTCCAAAATCACTTTGGAGCTATTGTTATTTTTTTTTCTCTGTTTATAATTGAATTTAATGTCATGTACATTGTTTTGTCTTTGTCCTTTTTTTTTTGCTTTATTTATTTTTTGATATATGGTGCCAAAATAGAAATACTACCTTGAGTAGAAGCTTTCATCTCCATTAATCAATTCGGACATTTATAGGTTCTTTAAAAAAAAAATTCCACTAATTGTTTCCACTGAGAAACTCGGATTTTTTGAGATTTCAGAGATATTCATATTTTTTAGATCGCCGTTCAGTGTTCGGAACGGGGAAATGTATTGTGTTTCATTAGTTAAAAAACATTTGCAGGTTAAAGACCAAGATTTTCATTGTCCTTTTTGACTAATTTGAGACCTCAATGATTAACGAACCATGTTTAGTTACTATTAAGTTACTGTATATTGCAGGGAAAAGCTTCACATTATTAAGGGGATCATAGAGACCCACTCTAAACAGCATGGTGATCCATTTTTGGGCAACTAAAAATGTTGATCCTATGTCATGCTTCTGTACTAATTATTTTGTGAATATAAATATTGTACCCAAATACAAACAGCAACAATTTTTTATGCAAAAGTTGCCGGAATCAAAACACCAGTCAACCTTAATTCTGTTTTTCCTTGGCAACAGCAAATATCTCTGTGAAGCTGCTGTGAATATTCAAATACTGTAATTGGAGATGATTTACATTGTTTTGAATTAACTGAAATTCGATTGTTAAGCACAAATAAGGCTTCACACTAAATCACCATGCTTTTAATAGGTCCACATGAGCAGGTTAGTGTGCGTGTTCGGATTTATAGCGTACTCGAGAAGCTGACCACTGTATTCGGCTTCCAGCTGCTAGGTAATATGCATGACACATTTCTGGACACTAATTCATTTATTTAATAGTAACAGTATGCAAAAACAGTGTTCAAAATGAGGCTGACAAAGAAGATATAAAAGTTTTATTAATCCATAGCTAATCAAAGGCCAGTAGAATGCATATAATAGTGGTATTTCCTGACCATATCGAATGTGAATAAATTAAATTTTGTTCCCAAAAATCTTTCTAATAGACAGAGTAAACTAGAGACATTTGTATTTTTAATTACACATGTAGCCAGTTTAGGGCAGATAGGAGGAATATAAGCAAGAATACGTTAACATAAAAAAATATATATATATGTATAAAAATAAACAAATGTTAATTGTCTTTTTACACTTAATATTAATTAGCAGCATTTCTGAATCAAATAACATTTTAATAACTGTATAAATACAGAGATCATGTACACATACATTATACAGAGACAGTCTTTTGTGAATAATCTTACTTACAGCAGGACAACAAATTTTGGAACCATATAGAGCTAACAACAAGACAGGGAAAGCCGGCACGGGTTCCCATGGGAGTATTAACCTTTCTTTTATTTATATTCCCCTTACATTTTGTAATTATCTCCAATCCTTCAGACCGTAAGCTCTCAAAAGGCTTCTCTTGCTAAGATATGGGTCACATTTTGAATTCACTTATCCATCTCTCTAGAATTTACTTAAAAGTTTGTAGTTTCCCATGCAAGTAAATTATTATTGATATTGAAAGAGGAATGCACATTTTAAACAGTAAGAATAAAGAGAGCTGCTGACAGATAGAACAGGCGGAACTGTGTGAAATGTTCATATTGCAAGGGACTGAGTACAATAAAAAATTTGACGTAGGACACACAGCCATACATAGTGGCAAATTCACTAACCTCTGAAAATTCACCAGCGATGGCTTTGCTCACAGCGCAACACTTCGCCAGTCGTAGATTTGCCAGGACAATGCTAATTCACTAAAATCTGGAGGTGAAGTTGCGCTAGCGTTACTGCGCCAAGCAAAGTGAAGTTGCACTAGTGTTGGCTAATTTGCATATGGTGGGAAGTTAAAGTTGAATGGACATATATGTTGCAGCAAATATATTACACTACACAAGCCCGCAAAACCTTAAGAAAATAAAATAAAGTTGTTATATTGCCCTACACCTGAGCCCACAGTATAGTATATGTGCCATATGTTAGGAAATGTAGGGGGAAGCCGGTTACCCCCCAAAAAATTTACGCTCCTTTTCAGCCTATCACCCTGAAAAAGGAAAAGATGCTAGTGTTTTTTAGAAAAATTTGTAACTATTTTTTTAGGAAGTCCTATCTACTCTATTGCACTTCGCCTGGTCTGAGGTGGCAAAGGCAAGTCTGGCGCAAGAGGTAACGTTCAGTAAAATCCGCATCTTAGTGAAATTGCATAGTTACGTCCATTCGCCAGAGCGCAAATTCACCAGGCGTTAGAGAGTGAAGTACCGCTAGAAGTCCATCTCCTTCTCTAGCGAAGTTACGCCAGAGACCATTAGTAAATCGGCGAAGTACCGAAATGACGTCACGCTGGCGAATTTTCACCCACGTTAGTCACTTCGCCCTTAAGTAAATTTGCCCCATAGACTGAAGCCGGCAACAGGTGACTTCAATAAACAACATATTGATGGTACAGACAGAACACTGAAAAGTATGTAGCACTTGGATAGCAAATCAGCAAGCAGAATGGATGAGTAGCAGATAAAATCCAGGAGAATAAAGAACTTGACTAAGCAATAAAGGGGAGGAAGACAGAAAATAAATGGAATATGACAGAAGTGAAACAGAAAGGAAGCAGACAGAACAATAGCAGAAAGGGGACACTGCTAAAGATTTCATAGGAGAACAGACTGAACCATTACTATTGTTACATTTCTTTTATAGCACATAAAGATTATGCTAAATAATTCAGGGATTAAACAGACAGTCATATAAAAGAAATGAAGGCAAGCTTAATAAAAAAAGGTTTAGCATAAAATCTCAATTGCAAATAAATATTGATGTATATTCATGTGTGCCAGGGGGATTAAGCTCAGTGGGCAGATCACTGTTTCAACTTTTTATAAACTTTTATTTGGGTCAAATACTTTAAAACTGCAATAAAATTTGGGGAGACCACAATGTAATAAACAAAACAACATCTGTACTGAAGAATTAATTACATATGTGGGATCCTTTATCTATTAACCCATTATCCAGAAAGCTCAGATTTATAGGAAGGCCATCCCCCATAGAGTATCTACAGTTAAGACTATGGACATACATGCGGATTTACCATTCGTTTTGAGCACAGTCCGCGCCCCGGTTTTTAAAAAAGTCGACCGCTGTGCAAAAATGATTTGCGGTTTCATTCCAGATAATAGGTCCCATACCAGTACAAGACATAGGGGCAAATTCATTAAAGGGCGAATTTTCGTCTGGGAAGGCTTTGCCACACTTCGCATAATTTCGTCAGACGTTAATTCGCAGGGCATGGCTAATTCATCAAAATGTAAAGTTGCATCTCAGCCAGCCAATTTTTATTAAAAATGTCCAAGGAAGCAAAATAAAGACAAAAGAGACCCTCTTTTGCCCTAGACATGAGTCCACCCTAAAACTAATGTGGCATGCCCCTCAAATGGTTAAAAAACATATTAAAAGAAAAATATTCCCACTTTAAATCATGTAAAAACGCCAGTGTTTTTTTTTTATTTTTATAACTTTTCAGTATACAGGATATGATGTCACTGACATAAGATTGAGGAGGATGTCGCTTCACCTTATCAGTTCGCCAGGTTATACCTGTCAAAGGTGAAAGGAGTAACGAGTAAAATTCGAGTTGTGAGAGCACTTGAGAAAGGAAGTTGTACCTCCGAAACGTCATGTGTGGATCTCAATATACTACAAGTTTTTTGCACATTTGCCAGAGTGTGTGCCATCTGATTTTCTACTATATACGGTTCACGTATGTTCAACATAATTGATTAGCACAGGGCTGTCCAACTGGCAGCCTGTGCCCCCCCTTGTGTGGCTCTCCAGGTGAAAGTCTGCCTGCTGTGTCTGCTTACCTTGTGTAAACTTTAATACGTATCACTACAGAGATTACTGGCCCCTTTATTGTCCACATCTGAGACCCCTCTGTTTTTCACATCCTAAAGCCTAGTACTGTTCACACCTGAGACCCAGACTGAAACTGCGCACATTGTTCACCTGTTCACAACTTATTCAAAATGCTAATGGGGCACCAGCACTGTGTCACTGTATCTTAGAGTGGTCCTGATGGGTTTCCCTGTCTCCTCCTCTGTTCTGCCCTACGCTCCCTGTGTGTGCCATGCTCTGCCTATCCTATGCTTCCTGGGTGTACCATAATCTGCCTGCCCTATTCTCCTTGGGTGTGCCAAACTCTGTGTGTGCCATACTCTGCCTTCCCTATGCTCCCTGTGTGTGCTATAAACTGCCGGTGGAACATAAGCCTGGTATTTGTTCTGGGGGTTTGTTAGCATTTGAAAATTATTGTTAGGGGCTCTAAGGTGTTTAATAATGTGCTGGGGTACTGTGTTATCCACAGCGGAAGAGGAGGCATATGGATTTAAGGGTATGTCTTAATATGAATTAACTTTTTTCACATAAGAGTGATATCACTGCAGTGAGCACCAACCATTTGTTTTTTTGGTATGCTATTAAATTGGACATGGTTTTGTAACATGGGTGTGGTTTAAAGCAGGTGTGGTCTAAAACAGGGAGTAGCTAACACTGGCTTCATTATCGGCCCTCCACCATGTAGACCAGAAAAAATCTGGCCCTCGGTAGCACAGAAATTGGACAGCACTGGATTAGCAGATCATTGGACCTAGTCTGCTGCCAAACCTTCTCCTTATTGATGTCTTCTTGTTATGCTGACAGAAGCTCTATTCTCTGACGGGTATTTGTATGGTGAGTCTCTGCCAGCAACCTGTCTGAACCTCGGTTTCCATCATCTCACATTTGACTACAAAGTACTGTTTATATGCTGCCTAAACCATCCAACATTAGTTAGGGGAAAAATAAAGAAAAATTCAAGTTTTGCCAAATTGGGGCCTCAATATTAATTCTTATTGATGACTTCTGTGTCAACACTTTGTGGATTTAAAGGGCGCCTACCTTCAAAAAATATTTCCCACCTGAAGTGCAGAGTAATAGAGAATGAATTCAAGTTGAGGGGGGAAACTTTTTTTTTTTTTAAAAAAAGTTGGGGTCCAAGGGGGTCCATGATGCTAGGGCAGAGAAGCACAATCGCTCTCTCTGAACTTGGAGAGCTGAATTTACAGTTTGAAAACCAGAAATTCAGCTCTTAAAGGAACAGTTCAGTGTGAAAATAAAAACTGGGTAAATAGATAGGCTGTGCAAAATAAAAAAAATTCTTATATAATTAGTTAGCCAAAAATGTAATATATAAAGGCTGGAGTGAACAGATGTCTAATAAAAAAGCCAGAATCCAACTTCCTGCTTTTCAGCTCTATAACTCTGAGCTAGTCAGAGACTTGAAGGGGGGCCACATGGTACATTTCTGTTCAGTGAGTTTGTAATTCAGCTCAGATTCAAAAGCAACAGATATGACCCATGTGGCCCCCCTCAAGTCTCTGATTGGTTACTGGCTGGCAACCAGGGTAACCAGTCAGTGTAAACCAAGAGAGCTGAAAAGCAGGAAGTAGAGTTCTGACTTCTGACTGACATGTTATACATTAAATCACTCCTGCCTTTATACATTACATTTTTGGCTAACTAACTATATTAGAAACTATTTGTATTTTGCACAGCCTATCTATTTACCCAGTTTTTATTTTTACACTGAACAATTCCTTTAAGGTTACAATTTTTTGCTGTGCCAGGTAATCAGTGGGGTGCTGCCTGAGGCAAGTATCTCAACTCACCTCATTGGCACAGCGCCCCTTCCAAACATGCATACAATCTGCAGATATTGCATACATGCATCAGTAAATGTTGCTTTTTCATATTAATAAAGCATTTTCTTGAAAAAAGAACATTTTTCAAATTACATTAGGCAACTGTGCTCATACACCTGCTAGGTTACATCAGTGCATGACTCCAACACTTCCTCCTGTTACAGTTAAAGCTGCATTATTTCCTGTCAGGTGATCTCTGAGGGAGCACACAGGTCATCACAAAATGGTGGCTCAAGGTAAAAGATCACTGCTTTTTCTCACCATGTTTTTGCTTTCAGTCTGCCTCAACGCTGTTGCCCACATTGTTCCTTGGTCTGTGATTCTAGTAGCTTAGTACTGAAGGTACTGCTCTAATATCCCTCATTATTGTCTGGACAATGCTGCTATACAGGGTATCCAACCCTATGCTGTACCGAACTGTGGTAAAATACCTTCAATTGCCTAGAAAATACAAACCCAGTTTACTTTAAAGATACATGGTCTTAGAAACTCAGAGCACTTCTGAGGTCGATCCTTTTCTACGCGAAAAAACTAGTAATTATGAAATGGATGAGCCCTAACCCTCCCTCACTGCAGCAATGGATTGACTTGATCAATAGTACATTACCCTTAATTAAGCTGACGTACAATGCTAGGGGAACACCTGGGAAATTTGGGAAAATATGGGACCCTTGGCTAAGCATCAACCCCCATGCATCCCTTCCGGATGATTGATTTATGAGAAGTACTCTGCCGTAGTTATGGTTATTGGCTATTTATTTCTTCAAATAATCGCTATACATATAAGTACTTGTAACCGGAGCTGAATAAGTGTAAAGCATATATGTGCTGTTTATTGTTTGTTTTTTTTGTTTAAAATGCAAAATAAAAACCTTTAAAAAAAAAAAAAAAAGAAGATACATGGTCTTGCTCAAAAAGCCAGGGATATTTCACATGACATGTGAAATAATTATCAAATCAATAGAGATAAGTAGTTTCCCTTTCAGGAATTACTTTGTACATGCTGGCTCAACGGCCTTAATTTTGAATATGGTTACTATTATAGGGGTTGTTCACCTTTAAATTAACATTTAGTATGATGTAGAGAGTGATGTTCTGAGACAATTTGCAATTGGTTTTCATTTTTTTTTTTAGTTATTTAGCTTTTAATTCAACAGCTCTCCAGTTTGCAGTTTCAGAGATCTGGTTGCTAGGGTCCAAATTACCCTAGCAGCCATGCAATGATTTGAATAAGAGACTGGAATAGGAATAGGAGAGGCCCTAAATAGAAAAACGAGTAATAAAAAGTAGCAATAACAATAAATGTGTAGCCTTACAGAGCATTTGCTTTTTAGATGGAGTCAGTGACCCCCATTTAAAAGCTGAAAAGAGGCAAAACAGAAGGGCCAATAACTCAAAAAACGATAAAATATAAATAATGAAGACCTACTGCAATATTGTTATGAATTGGATATTCTATAACATACCAAAACTTAACTCAAAGGTGAACCACCCCTTTAATTTGTGCAAAACTGGAAAACCATAAAAAACCTAAAAGAGAGAGTACAACATTTCCACATGGTTAGAAAGATTCAAACATATACTAACATATCTAACAAAACTAAAAACAAAAAGAGATTGTTGACTGGCTTTGGGTTAAGTGACATGGGTTGGGCAGAAGAGGTTAACATTGGTCCAAGATTTGATACCAGCCAGGGCAGTATCTGCATAAAAAATCTGCTGGTTTATTATCCTTTGGTAGAAAATGCCTGTCCTGTGTAAAATTATTAATGATATAAAGTATAATAATATTTCTATGTTAATTTCAGATGTATTGAAGATATTTATCAGGGGAAGAATTCATTTACAGTGAAGCTTGCACACACATGCTTCTAACTCTCATGCTGTGTAATCAGGGATGATGATGATGTGTGTTACCTTTTGCAAGCTCACATCATTCATTACAAGGTTTTTTTTTTTTTTTTTACTCCAATTACTGCCTGACCCTTTGCTTTTTGAGGACAGGCTGCCCTGTGTGTTATTTGCCATAGGCCACTATCTGAATGTAAGGTTCTAAGCAAATACCTTCATGTTACTTATACTGGATTAAGACAATACATGTTGTCTAATGAGATTGCGAGAACCCCACAGCATCAAGGTTTCTCTTACTAGTAATCTTTATAGTGAAGATCTACGCCTTTCATCCCTCTCATCCCTCTCTAGTCTTCTCTTACTTGCCTATGGGGTGAATATTTCCATATCTTTCATCATAACGTTGCCTGCCTTGGTCACAAACATGAAACGCAAACTCTTGCACAGAATATCTTAGCACTGATTAACAATTACAAGTGCATTTAAACATATGTGCAATTTCATATGGACCAAATGCAGAAATGGAATCTGCAGAAAAATCTGATCCACTAAATTCATTTATTGGAAATATTCTCTAGTGTGTTAGTTCGAATCCAAACCATTTAAAGCATACAAAAAAAAGTGAATTTACCCCATTTCCATAGCAGTTGAAAAGTAGGTTGACGTTAAAGATAAGTGGTGCAAGAGTAGTATCAAAGGATGAGACTCCAAGCATGAGAGAATCTACATTGTTCAGGCATGTTCAACCTGCACAAAGTCATTGGACTCTAGCTCCCAGCATCCAGATTAAACTAGTGTTTTTCCATGTTTCATGAAGAGATTTAAATTGTTAGAACTCAGGGAAATGTAAATGTGCTATATGGTTGCCTTCTGTGTAGATGATATAAAAAGTATTTATAGCAACTATTCAATCTTCATTTTTTTTTTTAGAATTCTAGAAAACTTGCTACAATTATCCTCTAGGTAATAATGGATTATGCCACCACAGAGCAAACACTTTTAGGGGAAATTTAGAAACATTTGAATTCAAAGTTGCACAAAAACATTCACGCTATAATAAATAGTTGCCAATTTCAACTTTTCATAAATAGGAATAATATTTGCATTCATAGGAAGTACCGTTGTACTCAAATTCAAGGTGGCACCCTATTTATTGCAAATGTTGGTAAATCTGCAACATAAATAAAAGCTTCAATTTTACTAATATACTGACCCAAATCAAGCTGATAAATGGAGTTAAATAAAGCAGTACTTTATTAGATGATTTACTTTTCAGTACAGTACAGTACAGTGTAATATTACTTTTTGAATTACTCACAGAAGTGAGAAAACAATATTATTACTAACAGTTCTAAAGAGATCAGTTTTTTTATGGCATGTGCTACCTCCTGAATTGCACCTCATCCACTTGCACTTTTACACTTGCACTTATACAAACAGCATATGCAAATGAATTTAGGCCAAGGAATTCCCCCAGGATGTGCCCCTACCATTCAATTAAAAACACAGAGACATATTATGGCAAAAATCTGTAGAGGTCACATGCTTTTTTTTAACAGTTTTAAGCATCAAGGTCTAGGTACATCCTAACCCCAGCTGCGGCTCTTAGTCTCCAAAAAATGTGGGCTCAATGCCCAAAATTATTTCAAACGTGGAGCAGGGATCATTGGGCCGAGTTCCCTCAGTGACCGCCTTTTTAGCCCATCCCCCTGCTCCCAACATTGTGAATAATGGCGCTAACCCAGTCTCTTGCATGCCTCAGACAAGACTGTGTAGTCTGAAGTCTGATGCACACTCGCAACTCACTAAAGGTAAGCCTGCACTGTAACCAATTCGTACTCCTAGAGCTGCACTGACGCCACCCAATGGAAAAAAAAAGGGGAGGGGTGACACCTATCCTTTTCCAATGGCCCATGAACCCGGCATATGCCCTCCACCATTCCTCACGGAACACCTTGATGTTCCCAATGAACAAAGCCAAACCTTCCTCTGATAAATGCACTCCATCTTCCCTATACAGCTGTGTCCGCTTACATTTTTTATATTTTCATACCTTATTACATCCCCACCGGAGGAACACACGAATTTACTTAAATATATATTCCTGTTTGGTAAGATTCTTTAATATGCCACTTAATATAATATGAACTATCTGTTGCTTAAGTGTTCATTTTGGGGGTATAGTTTTCCTTTAAGGCCATTTGGGAGAGGACCATATCAATGCACTGGTGTGGTCCATCCAAGAGGATTCTAAAACCTGCTTGATTGATATCAGATGGGCAGACTGTTGGAGAGGACTGGAGGGTGTTGGCAGCTTTTATTGGCCAGTGTATCACCACCTTTATAACTTAAGGTACTATATTTATTAATACACCTTTTCTAAATCCCCTTTCTACAGCATGCCAAGACATTTACAGTCTAATCTAGTTATTATGTGCTATGTCATAGTTATAGTTATTTAATCAAGAACGCAAGTTATTTTCTATTTAATTTATTTAGGGTGTAAAGCATTGCAATGTTCTCTTGGATAGCTTTGATATTTCTATGTAGCAGCTGTGAGATCAAGTTATCAGTGCCCTAAATCCCCAATCATGTTAACATACTCTTCATAAACCAGTTAGACAAGCAGACAACATGGAAAGGCAAAAGGTTAAGTACATATGATTGACCTCGCCGAGGCTGTGTTCAACAGATCATTAAATATGTTGTGCTCTTCTGCTTCAACTGGTCACACTGAAAAGTGTCCCGGGAACATTATTTAATGCTTAGATGTTCTACCTACTTTTCTGTGACACAAAATCAATACCTCCTCCTTAGCCTCAATCACATGGATTTCCATCCATCTGGCTTTTACACTCCAGATGGATGGGAAAAAAAAATCACATATTCTGAATGAAACAATATCTATAGGCACATGAATTAATACATTTTTTATTTAATACCTCTATGTCTGGTTCCCTATGCTACCCTTAGAAAAGCTACCTTTCAAATGGTATAAATGATTTGAACACTAGAGAGGAACAAACTATTTTGTCTGAGTTGGTTTTGCTATGAAATATTGTTTCAAATTTTTGTGTGAATCTGCAGTAGAGTTGTAACATACGGTATGTATTCTGCTGCCGAAAAAAACATCACATTCATCATTATTATCCGCTCCTCGATTTCCACATCATACAACAGAGATACAAGCTGCATATGGGCTCCATGTTTAATAGGAAATGGCAACATGGGAGCACTTAGAATAGTGGAAATTAGTTTCTCTTATAGAGTAGGATCATTTATATGCTTTTACAGAGCTGGACCCTTCCTTCTTTTTCAACTAACAATACTAATTTCAGTGTGGGTATTTAGCAATGTGCATTCTATACTGGTTTCTTTCTCACCCACCTCAAAAACACTTTCCATTGTTCTGTTATTCATTCTTGCTGGCTAACAAGTAATAATGGGCGAATAAATTTGGCAGACACAAATTCGTGGCAAATTTCTGCGCTTCGCCGTAAGTGAATAAATTAGCGAAACTGCAGCGACAATTCACTGACGAAAAGTCTGCCGCGTCCAAAAAAAATTGATGTTGAAATTGTTGCATGCATAAAAATTGTCGCGCTTCAAAATTATTCGGAAGCCCATTGACTTTAATGCATTTGGACCAAATAGTGACGCGTTTAAAAATTGACGCGCTTCAAAATTATTTTGACACCCATTGACTTGGCTGTTGGATTTTAGATATTGATTGCAATTGACATTAGCGCTCTTAATTGTAGATTCAAGCTGGTTTGGGACACTGTACTAAATGGTTTCATATTCACCACTCTCCCCACATTGTCCCTTCCCCTTTTTTCATATTCTCCCCATTTCCCCTTCCTTAACTGTAAATGAAAACATATCACATTATACAGGCAACACATTATTATGTGATTTTATTTTGTGTTCATTTTTTCTTTAAAAAAAAACCTAAATACATTAAAGTAGTTAACATAACCAGTTTTTAACAATAAGTAAATACATGGCTGATGTGGGATTACACAGATGAAATAATTATAGGTAAATGGCTGAAATTCAATCAAATGTGTTCTCTCAGAAATACACAAGGTGGGGGACCTTGTGTATTTCTGAGAGAACACATTTGATTGAATTTCAGCCATTTACCTATAATTATTTAATCTGTGTTTCATCAAGATCTGGCTATTTCTGCCCATTTCTGGTAGCAGCTGATTAAAAAAACCTGAAGGAAATGCTGACTTTTTCTATATTGTTTCAAGAGGTTGAGCCAGAGAACAGAAACAAACAAATACTGATTTCATGTGCAATCATATTTACAAATGAATTCAAAGGCACTGAACATTTTAAGTTAATGTATATAGGACAGGGGTGCCCAAAAGATAGATCAGGATCTACCAGTAGACCTTCAGCTGGTGGTCATTAGATCTCAAGACACTGTCAACAGCTTGTCTAAATCACATTCCTATTTTATGCTTTTAATTCAGATATTTATTATGTTAAGGTTACAAAAAAAATAGTTGTTTGTTAAATATAGCAATATACACTTTCCCATAAATCAGTATTTAAATAATATTTTCCATGGAACAGAATGCCAACAATGTTTTTATGTAAAACGATCCTGTCCCTTCGGCCGCCAGTGAAGAATGAAGAACAACCAGTATGTTTGCTTTTTCATAGCCGACTTTTGCGCCTTTTTGTGAAGCCACGCCCCTCGGAAAACGGGTAAGCTTTTAATCACACTCCCGTCTCTGGGAGTTAAGTCTCTCCCCGTTCATTATCTTGCATTCTGACTTGACTCTGCTGCTCTCAACCTGCATATTTTTTCGAGGCTGAGCGAAAAGGATCAGCTCTGTGCCCCAGCTTCAGACAACTGAACTGCTTGTGTGTAGTAATGTGCAGTGGACAGGGCCAGATTTATGCAAGCGGCACCCCAAGGTCAGTGCCAGACACTTCATGTGCGCACCCTCCCATTGCTGCACCGTCCTAGCGCTGGCTGGCTGAGAGCAGTGGAGCCAACACTCTGTGTGTCCTTGGCCTTACTGTGAATCTGTGCACTGCAGGAACCAAAAGATCTTTATTTTTTATTTAATAACATGTACTTAAAAAGCACCAACATATTTCACTGTACTGCTGTACAATAAACAGATGTACAGTATACATTAAACATACTGATTACATAGAAATGATACAAAAGGTAATGAGGGCCCATGCATATCTGTTTAGGAAAGGAGAGAAATCTGAAACATTAGCACTTGAATTATATCATTGCTGAGTTTAGAATGGGATGGAAGCAGCTGTGATTATATTTTCAGATGGATTTATCAAGTCAGTGAGAAATTAGGCAGACGGGGCAAATCAGACTTTTAAAACTAAACTGTAATAAAAAAAAAATGAAGTCTGGGCTTGTGGTAAAATGTATAAAATGCAACACAAATAGGGCATGGGAAGCTATTCATTCATTGTCCTAGGGGTTTGAAAAAATGTTTTTCAAGCACCCATACATACACCTACGAACCACTTTGTAACATTTACAAAAATGTTAAAGGAAAACAAAGCCTTAAAAATGAATATGGCTAGATATTGCATATTTTTAATACTTAACTTTTTGAACTAGTCTAAAGGTTCAACATCTATCTGTATAAGTTATCCAGGCCTTCAAAGTTGTCACAGGAGTTTCCCAGTTTGAATTTTGTTAGGAATGTCTGCACTCATCATCAACCTTAGCCTTACAGTATATTGTGCCATTTATATGATATATATTTAGTATCTTGTGCATTGGTCCCTAAGCTCAGTAAGTGACAGCAGCACAGAGCATGTGCAGTGAATCAGCAGAAAAGAAGATGGGGAGCTACTGGGGCATCTTTGGAGGTACAGATCTTTACTGTTAAAGGGCTGTGGTTGCCTTGGGCTGATATGGAAGCCCAAAACATAATGTACAACATTTCTGTAATACTTTTTTAGTTAAGCTGTAATTCTCCTTTAATCGTTAAAGAATGTGATTTTTCTTGACTTACCATAACCAAATTTAAAAAAACAAACATTGAATACATTGGATTCACACCATTCCCCTTCCCAAAATGAAACCTACACAATTTAGTATTCTTATAAAAATAGGTTATAAATTGTATAAGTTTGACAAAGAAGACTGCATGTTACCCCTTAAACAGGACACATTTTAAAACTGTGTATTGACTTACCTATGCGTCAGTAATTGAGAAAAGGTGTCTTTATGTAACCTGCCTGTCCTTATGCCCTTTTCATATTGTATGTGTTACAATTATTCCAATTTATTGTTTCTCTTACAGACTTTATAGCTGTCTGAATAGCAGACAAAAGCAATGTGTTTCTGAAAAAAACATTGGGGCTTGCACTCTGAAGAACTTTGTGGTGTTAGATAAAATATGGATGGCGTGTCTATAGACAAGTCAGCAGACCTAGCTGGTACATTTCAACAGTTAACCTATTTAGTATGGTTAAAAAATGTAAAGCAGCCTCCATATGCTTCTGCTGCAGGTGCAGTGCCTACTGCTCCTTAAAACTTAAATTGTACATTTCATCAACATCTTAACACCTGTGTCGACATAACACATCTGTTTGCGGCTAACATCTATATTTTTTCATTTGTCAGCAGCTGGCTACCAGATGAGTTTTTGATGAATTGCATGCACCTTTTTTCTATGGTTGTTTTATGATGCTCTTGACATGAAATAGCATCTCACAAACACTGTCAATGAGCATAGGCTTGTACTCTCCACAGTTCATTGAACCCATATGGCTAAGCACAGCTGGATAGATAGGTTTGATTCCTCAGGCCAATGTTTGTGTTGCCAACCGAGACTTTTACATGCTGACCCTTGTATAATTCATTCCATCACAGGAAATCTTGTCCTTTTCTTCCCAATATTTGATGAATGATCTTACTTAAAACTGATTGCCCTGTAAAACCACTGGTAGCTTAGCCCATTAGACACATGTTAGGAAGGAATTGCTCAATAAATATTAAGTCTTGCAATTAGTCTCAATAGCAAGTGTAACTAATACAAAGAGATAATGGCTGTACAGAGAGGCTGTGATCAACATACATCCGAATGCTGCTAAATCACTGCACATTGACTATGCATTTTCTGTATTTTAAAAAAGGATTACTTTCACCTACCACAAAGTCATTATAACTTTCAGATTACAACTTTCTAACTAAGGCAATGAAGAATATAAATACATGAAGGCAAGCAAGTTCAAAGAAAAAAGAGACCATCTACATTGACTTTTACATGATTTTGACAGGTTTTAGCTGGAGTATTATCAAATTCGAATTGTTAACAGCTTCGGGGTATAATAAATCTCGAAACAATTATATTTTCTCAAAAAATAGTTTTCTTCCCCTTTAAAACTCGACTAGAAAAAATTGAGTTTTAGTAAATTCAAAAAAAATAAATGTTTAAATATTTTTTAAGCAGACTTAAGGCATGGCGATCCAAATTATGGGAAAAAAACCTTATCCAGATCCTAAGAATTCTGCATAGAAGATAACATACATTTAGGGGCAAATTCACTAAGATTCGTAGTTGCGCCAGGCGTCGCACTTCGCCACACTTCGACAGGCGTAGTTTCGCTAGCGCTCCGCAAATTCACTAAAATCCGAAGTTGCGCTCAGGGGTAGCGTAAGGTTGCGAAGTTGCGCTAGCGTTGATTCGCGAAGCGAAGTTACGCTAGCGACGGTTAATTTGCATACGGCGCCAAATTCAAATTTCAATGGAGGAATATGTAGCAGCACTAAAAATGCCTGGGAAACCTTCAAAACATCAAATAAAATTTTTATTTTGCCCTACACATGTGCCCACTGTATAGTTAAGTTGCCATGAGTTAGGAAATGTAGGGGGGAAGGAGGGGAGCCCCAAAATAATTTTCAATCTTTTTCAGCCTATCACCCATACTATAGAAAAAACGCCAGCGTTTTTTGGGACTTAGAAAAAATTTCAACTTTTTTTGAACCAATCCCTATCTACTCTATTGCGCTTCGCCTGGTCTGAGGTGGCGAAGGAAGTCTAGCGTAAAAGGTAGCGTTCAGTACAATGCGCGCGTTAGTGAATTTGCGTAGTTACGTCCGTTGCTCAAATTCGCCAGGCGTAAGGGTGCGAAGTAACACTAGCAAATGTACGCCAGCGTTCGTTAGTGAATTTGCGAAGTAACGAAAATGACCAACGCTAGCGAATTGACGCTAGCATTAGGCGCATCGGCGCTTAGTGAATTTGCCCCAAATTCGGCTCTTAAAGTTACCAGAGGCGGCTTTTTGCCGCCCCTGGTAACTGGCCGCTCCGTGCCGCCTGAGGCAAGATTCTCACCTTGCCTCATGGCCGGAGCGGCCCTGACTGTGAGGGAATTGCAGGGCCTGCAACTATACTTGTGGACTAAGTGGCGGATTTAGCAAAGGTCGAGGTGAATTTTCCAATGAAAAAAATTTTTTTGTACTTCAACTAATACAAATTTGAAAAAAGATCGAAAATTTGAATATTGAAATTGTACTGTCTCTTTAAAAATTTGACTTCGACCATTCACCATCTAAAACCTGCCAAATTGCTGTTTTAGCCTATGGGAGACCTCCTAGAACCAATTTGGAGTCAATTGGTGGACTTTGAAAAATCAAAGTTTTTTTGGGGAAAAACTTTGAATCGAATTCGATCGAATGCGCTATTCCTTCGATTTGTACAATTCTAATTCGGCTGAATACAGACCGATTAGATCGAAAACTGACCTATTCGACCAAAAAAAAAAACTTCTGGCGAAAGAGGTAACGTTCAGTAAAATCTGCATCTTAGTGAATTTGCAGAGTAACGTCCATTTGCCAGAGCAAAAATTCGCCTGGCAATAGAATGTGAATGATCGCTAGCATCTGTCTCTTTCGCTAGCGACGTTACGCCTGCGCTTTAAGTAAATCGGCAAAGTCCCTTAAAGCAGTAACGCTGGTGAATCGTCGCCAGTATATAAACCAGTATCATCTGGGACTTTTTCTGCAGGGGACACAATACCAAGGGGGGGGGGGTGGCTTGGTTCTGGAATGGCAGTTCTTACCATAATTAATATAATAGAGCTCATAAGTTTCATGGAAAGAGTAATTTTTGGGGTCCAGGTCAGAACTGCTATTACATGGAGTTTTATAATATCTACTATGAAATATCTAACAATTTTTAACATAGGTTTGATAACAGTTTGTATTTGGTTTTGTAATGTATGCGGAATAAATTAAGGCATTTTACAGTTGATGTGTGGCAAAATTAATTCCTAATTTATGTAATTAGTCTATTAAACTATAATTCTAACATATGTTTAAGATGCCCAGAAGGTATTTAGTATCCCAGGTACTTATTTTGATGTCACAAAAAAAGCAGCTAATTAATTTTGCATGCATATTAATTTAGTATCTGCTTTGAATCTCTCTTTGTGAAGGCTGATTTAATATTTATCTTTCTAACCATTTGGGGAGAATTCTGTAGTTATTGTTCAAATAAAAGTGACTTTCTAAATACTATTTAACGCGCTTCTCTTCCTACATCAGAATATTTACATACCGCTATAATTAAATCATATCCAGTAAAAAAAATGTCGTTAGCTTTTCAAAGCTAAAATTGATGACTATGGCAATTTAGACTTTTTCTTCAAAATCAATTATTAATTAAACATGTTCATGGGAAAGCTGTGTTTGTTTTTCAGAAAACAATATCCCTGAGATATTTATACAGCACTATTACCTATTGATGAAAAGTTTAATGTGAAATATGTATTTCATTTTGTAGAGATTATATTCATTGTAATTTTTTTCATTTTATGTAATGAATTGGTTATAAATAGAATGAAAAGCAATAAAGCCTCAATCACCCTATATTTAACTGATTGCAGCAGGTTCCCCACAGGATTTCCAGCCATTTGACTTGTTTTGGCATACTTTATACATCTATCAAACTGGCCTTTTGATTTGAATAAAATTGTAAAATTTTAAAAGAACTTAACAAATTCTTTATCTCAGACCCCTCTAAAGAAAGAGCGGTCTGAGATGCTGGATACTATAGAAGATTATTGCCAATGTATTATTTTTTAATTTCTTTTGATATTTTTGATTTGATCAATATCGGTTTGTTTTGATACTGATACTAGAGTTTCCTAGCTGATTATTCAAGATAAGATCAATTTAAAATGATTCATTTAAACTTTAGTAAATCCCCAAATCATTGATACATCTTTCCAACAGTGTCTGATGGGTTTGATGAAATCTGCACTATTATTGTCAGATATAATTTTATGGATGTGTGGATGTGCTCAAACTATGCAATAAAATCCAATCAAATTTCAAGAGTTTGAAGAATTATCTACAGGATGAATGTTTTGTGCAATGAGAACACTCAAGTAAGTATTTATTAAGTCAGATTTCTATATCTCTTTCACACACTGTGTTCCATGCACTCAGCTATAGGAATTTTGTTAAAGATAGGTAAATGTTTAATAAAATAATTGCAGTAGTCATATCAACCTGAAAAAAAATCTTCCAACTATTGAATTGGCTATTTTTCAAATGTATGATTATTAAACATTCATCAGTTTCACACATTAAAGCACAACATAAGGGGAACTGATGATATTCTGTTGCTGCCAATGGGAAATATGGTCATTGGGTTAAACAGGCCAGCACTTCTATTAGCAAATTATATGAATAGTCAGATTCTCACAGAAATGCCTTCAACCAATGTTCAAATGATTGACTTAATGGGGTTAACATATTATCAACTCATTTACAAAGGACCCCAGCACAAGTGCTAAGAGTCTAAGGTCCACAAAATGCAACTCCTTAGTGCTTATTTGGTTGTGTCTGAAGCCTTTCTGCTTTCTGCACCTCACAGTGAATTTAAAATGTGGTTTAGAGTGCAGCACGGGTGGGCATAAGTTCTGTCCTTTTAATACGCTTGGGGCAGATAGTTAGTACAGGGCAATTTAACACCTTGCACTTGCTGTGTTCACTTAAGCTGGCCATACTGCTGCTGCTGACAGACCAAGTCGGAAGCTTATCGGCCCGATCGATATCTGGCTGAAAGTTGGCCAGATGTCTATCTGCAGTATTAAAATCCCATCAGATCGCGCCCACATCTGTTGGTAGATACGGCCCGTGATCCTACCGCCTGTGTTGGCAGCATTATGATCGGATCATTGGACCCTAGTGCCCACGATCAGATCAGCCCGATATCGCCCACCTCAATGTGGTCATATCGGGGAGAGATCCGCTGATTTGGCGACATCGTTAAACAAGCAGATCTCCCTGTGTATGGCCACTTTTACTTGTCAGTCTGAATAACACACAAGTTAGGGGACATGATGTGGACATTAATGTGTGTCATTTAGCATGGTCCTGATGAATATAGTGCATTCTGAATGCTGGTATTTGCTCTCAATTATGGAGTTCAAAGATCTGCAAACATTTTGGTTTGCACCTGTTTTTTGGACTTTGCACCCTGCACTTAGCTTACCCCCATGTTTATATACCAACTTTGTTGTATTCAAATCTTTTCTCACTGTGCTCCCTTGCAAGATTTTCTTTATTAAAATGAAATGTCTCTTTCCTTGTACATTATCTGTGTGTTTATTCTTCAGTTCATAATATCAGAACCTGTTTGGTTATCTCACATTTCTCTGTTTTCTAAACTGTGTTATCTATGTTATTGTTTTGCTAAATTAATGTATCACTTTTGTGTTTTAATAAATTGTCTGCCTCCCCCCCATCGTCACCATTTTTATAGTCTTACGGGGGAATGTAATAAAAATCGCTAACGGAAAAAATATTCGCAATGCGAAAAGTTATGCCTTTGCGCGAACAAATTTTGCTTTGTGCGAATTTAATATAGCTTTTGCGAGCCCGGAAACTGTATAGCGACCACTTCCGACAGTGAAGACCGTTTGCGAATTTTATAGTTTGCGCCAATGCGCAGTCAATGTAATAAAACTTCTAACTGAAAAAGTTGTTATGTTTGCTCCAAAAGATTACGACACCTTCAAGCACTTCTTATGAGTGCGCAATTAAAATTCGCAATGCGCAATTAAAATTCGCAATGCAATAACAGTTTAAGGAACAATATTACATTGCGAGATGTGGATTTTTAGTCTTATTGGTGCGAATTGTTTTGCTCTTTGCGACTTTTATTACATTCCCCTGTTAGTCTGCAATCCCCCTGCAACTTGTAGCTATTGCCTTTAAGGTTTATACCTGCAAACTCAAGCACAGTCACTCAGTGTACTTTAGAGGAGGTAATAGTACTTATCATGCGTGCCACAGTTATCATAATCTACTATAGGTTAAGACCCAGTTATTCTTTAAATAACATACTATATTTTTACAGAAACAATATACCACATTGTTTTCTTTGGGTAATGACACATGGAAAAATTTTAAAAGTTTTTTTCCCCAGGGCATTTTTGCTCAGTTATCATTTGATGTCAAGATACCCCACTTATATTCCATGGCCCTCTATGACAAGTACTTATAAGTGCTGCTACAAGTGCATTTCAAATGATATATAATTGACAGAGCAGGGTTTCCAAATTATTACTTCAGACAAACTTTCACAGAGTAACTTGGTTTAAAATCACATTAACTGCCACAAGACACATTTTTTTACTGTTTGTTATGTTATACATCATTTTATTCATGTTGCTATTTTTAAAATCACCTGGGTTATTGGTAGCCTCCCATTCCCAACCTGAATATTATTGCTACTGCTTTATCTTGTAGTATACCGCCTCTGACCAACTCCTTGCATAAAGCAAGTGAAGGCTTCTGCACTTTGGCATAAAAGAAAATAAGTAAACTGATTCCAGCAATATAAAAAATGTATTGTGTGTTAAAATAATGAATACATTTTTCTCAAACCCCACTCATAATTTCTCCTTGTATACATGTTTATCTATTGGCACTTAATTGTATAGTGAGTAGCCAAGGCATACAAAATATTGCTATTGTCAATAACCCAGATTACAAGAGAAAGTATTATCTTTTGGTTTATCATGTAAAAACTCCATTGAAATCTATTGAAAAATCTGGCAATGAATCAGCAGATTATTTTTTCTCACCAAATTTAATCTGAGTCAATAAGTTTTCTGAATGGAAAATACATATTGGTATTAAAAGTGGTAAAAAAAAGCATATTATTCACAAACAGATACAGATAAGTCAGTGTTATATTAACCTTATTTATTTTTGCAGTGCAAAAAAAGCACAAAATACGCAACTCTTTGCGATTACAAAATGGAGTAAATAACAAAGTCGATTCCACCTGTTTTTGCGTAGACCTTTAACAATGATAAATGCATTTGCCAGAACTTCTCTAATTTCCATTAGGAGATAAAGACAAAATGTTTTCAGCTCATCCATTCTATGCATTATTATTGCTTATAAATGCACTATGTCTATAGCAGCTGTAGAAATCTGGAATGGCTAATTATGATAAAACACACGTGGTATGCAAATTAATGAACTTCTTAACTGATAAAATCAAAGGGCAGTGTAAGTAATCTGATAATGAAGGTAAATGAGTGCACAGTAAAATATTCAATAATCCACTGCTTTGCCCAAAGCCCCCTCTAATTCTGCTTAGAAATAAAGGAGTTTGAGTGCCATAATGAGATTCTTCGGTCTGATAATTAATTGACACCCTTTTGAATATTCATATATACTACTACCAATAGGTCCGTAATTGCTCAGTGGAATGGATCTCAGAGGACAGTAAATTGCCTTAGACTTAATTAATATAATATATTCCACCTATAAAATGCTGCAGAGTTGACATTTGAAGCCCCAATAAAGGCACCTGTTCTGCTTTAAAAATCAGATAGACAGCTAGGTGCAAGCTTAGGGGAAGGCTACAGAATACGGTCAAATCAGAAAGTAAAATGTATGCTCTTTTACAGTCTTATACTTTCCCACGCTTAGATCTTTTTAACAAGATACCACATCGTTTTCTGTCAGAGTTCATCTCTTTATCTTGGAGCAACACTGTTTTATTAAAAAAGAGTTTATATATTTTACATGATCTGTATGAGAGTTTTGCTGGCTTTGTTTCTTCTTTCTTGGTGTAGAAGCCATGGATTAATTAAAGCCGACATCTGTGTTTCCGTTATCAGTGTGCCATTGGCGGCTATGTGCCACTGATAGCATTATGGCAGTAAGAGATCTATAAATACCTGTGATATTGTGTAAAGAAGCAATATGTAAATCTTTGTTACTACATTAGTCAATGAATAGTTTTTTAATAGGACTAACCAACTATAAGCAGAGTCTGTGAATGAGTGATATTCTTCAGCAACAACTGGTAGGCTACTTATTATACTTACTTGGGCAGTATACTTATAAAATGTTAATATCTTCATATTGCCCTACTGTTGCCAGCTTATGCCACAATTCACCTATTGTCAACTGCTATTTCTCCTTTTGGCAGTCCCTAAAAACAACTGTGGAAAATATGTAGTAGTGCAGGAGGCTTCTTTAGGTGTTTTTTAAACTTGACACAATCTTTACTTAATACAGTGTAATCTTTTAGAGTTTGCACATAAGAGCAAGCTGTTTGGAGACTTTCTGGTATTTCCAATAGAAATGTAATTTTAGTCCTAGAATTACCTGCCTAGAAGGCATTTGATAGTGTTATTGTAAAGCAGACTGAAATACTAAGAGGCTCAGAGGATGGCAAACTATGACAGAAACAGTGCAATGGATCCAAAGCTAGGGTGATGAGTATTGGGTTGTAGCTAAATTTGAAGGCTGTTTGCAAGTGCAGTCTAAATATGCTACCCTACAAATTTCTTCATGTTAAAACTAGTACTAGGACTACTTTTTATATTTTGATTTTATATATATATATATATATATATATATATATATATATATATATATATATATATATATATATATATATATAGTGTATAAATGTAAAAAAAAGTAGATTTAATTTAATTTGGTGACTGTACATAGGAAGATAACGTAAATTACCACAGGTTACAAACTAAGTAGAGTGTATTTGAAGACACCAAAATGCATATTTATTATACACATGTAGGCATTAACAATGTAAATTACACCGCCAGCATTAGCTGGTTGTTTATTCATTAGATCTTTATAAAATCTACATTGCCTCAAGACAGATGGATAATAATGTGAAATACACAACCAGATACACACTTAGCTCAGCAGGGTTTATACATCATTAGAAGGTGTCACAAGAAGTTGTGTATATATGTGTGTGTGTAAACAAACATACTGTATTATCTCAAATAGCAGAGAGGGTTTTTCTTTACAGTAAAAATGTTTCTTCATTTTTTTTTATTCCATGGATATCATATATTCTTGGGTTTCTGAAACAGAAACAGAATTTTACAGATTTTCATCATGAGCTAATTCGACACACTCATTCTCTACAAGTCTAGAGAAAGAGCCTGTAGGCAGACAGCCTGGGCAACTGGGTTGGGGAAACTGGGATGCCCCAAATAGATGCTTGAGGATTTGAGCTTGCCACAGAAGCCTGAGAACAAGTGCTGGCAAGCGTAAGAGTTCAGTACTGAGGACAAATGCTACCAAGCTTGAAAGGTTGCCAAATACAAGACCCTTGCAACAGCAGAGTTAACCAGGCTATGACCTCAGTTTACTGATCATTAATTGTTACTGGTCTATTAATTGTGTTACTAGTGAGGGCACCATTGAGTATTTATACATCCATTATGCCTGTTGCTGTGAATGAAACACAAAATGCAACACACAAGACACAAAGGTGCAAGGGAACCCTGTTCTTTATATTTGCCAATTACAAGGACATACGGGCACGGTCTTTCAGTGTATACTTACCACCCCTCAATGATGCAAGTTTAAGGGCAGTGAAAGTGCTTGACCCTCGGGGACCCATTTACTTAGCTCGAGTGAAGGAATAGAAGAAAAAATACTTCGACCATCGAATTGGCTACTTCGACCTTCGACTACTACTTCGACTTCGAATTGAATGATTCGAACTAAAAATCGTTCGACTTCGATAGTCGAAGTCCTGTCTCTTTAAAAAATTCTTCGACCCCATAGTTCACCACCTAAAACCTACCGTGGCCAATGTTAGCCTATGGGGAAGGTCCCCATAGGCTTACTAACAATTTTCTGATCAAAGGAATATCCTTCGATTGATGGATTAAAATCCCTTCAAATCATTCTATTCGAAGGATTTAATCGTTCGATCGTCCTTGTACAATTGTCCTTGTAGTTGTAAAACTCACCTACCATCTCACAACTCCCACTACATTGGGATGGGCCCAACACAATATCGGCTAGATTTGGTAGACGGTGGCTCAAGCTTAATGGATCATTAGCCTGTGCTGCAAACCAGCAAACCTGCAATGATGCTAATTGCAATTGGTGGCATCTGTTTGATCTCCAGGTCTGGCCATAAATAGAAACTCATACAAATACATGGGGGTATATTTATCAAAGAGTCAAGTTAGAGATCAGCACAGTCACTACAGTGAAATACCTCCGATCTTGATTAATTTCTATGGGATTTTTAAAGGTGTATTTATAAAAGGGTGAAAGTGAAAGTTTACCATTTGATAAATACGCCTTTAAAATCCCATAGAAATTAATGGAGAGAGGCGATATTTCACGCTAGTGGATTGTGCTGATCTCTAACTTCACTCTTTAATAAATATACCCCTTGGTATGCTGCTTTTTACCTCTTATTGTGTGCATGACTATATGCCATGTCACTATATGTTCTTTTTTTGTATTGTCTCCTCTATTTATATTAGTTTGTTTTCTTTTTAGGGAGGCCTAGGAATTTGTGGATCAAAAGAGATATTATTGACACAATAAGGGGCAAATTAACTAAAGGGGCAAAGTGGCCGTCGTTAGCGAAATCCCATCCGCAGGGACATTGGCAATTTACTAACAGGCGTAGACAACAATGTGCTAGCGAAAAAGACCGTTGCTAGCGCAGTTTGACGCCCTATCACCAGACAAATTTTCGCTCGGGCGAACAATCATTACTTTGCAGAACGTAACCTCTTTCGCCAGAGTTTCCTTCACCACCTTAGACCCTGATAAGATGAAGCTTCATACTCCTCAATCTTATGTCAGTGACAACAAATCCTGTATGCCGGAAACTCATAAAAGTTGTAAAAAAAACTATTAAAGATTTTTCTCTTTTTCCAACCATTTGTTTTAGGGTAGGCTCATGTCTAGGGCATTAGAGGACCTCTATTGTCTTTATTTTGCTTCCTTGGACATAATGTGTAATAATAAGTGGCAACTTCAAGCATTTGCACAAACATCTCCAATAAATCCGTCTATACGACCGATATGTACCCGCCCTAATCAAATTGACTTAAGAATTAAACACTAGTGAAAGGTTATTAAGAAATGCTCGCACTGACGAATGCCAGCATTCGGCTGCTGAGACGCAACATCGCATTTTAGTGAATTGGCATACTGGTATTGAATTTACGACTGACGAAGTGTGACAGAGCATTTGCTGGTGAAAATTCGCCCTTTAGTGAATTCCCCCCTAAGAATTTTACTTTGTTATTGCTTTATAGCCATAGAATTACACCAAGCTCTGTTTTTTGATTTTGCATATCCTCCAACTTTCCCCTCTTAAACTAATATCATATTTCCCCCCACAATTTCTAGGTAACAGTGACTTAAAATAAATGGGTCAATTATAACCTCTTAATTAATTGTTCCTAATCCCCCACTAGCATCATAAAAACATACATACACTTATATACTCTTACATAGTGATGGGCGAATTTGCGCCGTTTCGGTTCGCCGAAAAATTCGCGAATTTCGTGCGAAATTCGCGAAACAGCGAAAAATTCGTGAAACGGCGCCGAATTTTTTCGGCAAATTTTCGCGGTCGTTTCGCGAATTTATTCGCTGGACGCGAATCGCACAAATTCGCCGCGAATTTGCGCCTGGCGATTAAATTCGCCCATCACTACTCTTACACAGATATCCATGCAAAGAGAAAAAAAACGGACGCACCAAAATTTCAAACAACATTACAAAAGGTTACTTTTGCATATACAGGCATTTTATCTGAAAGTTTGTAGGATTTTTTAGCCTAATTACATAATTTTACAAAATACTGGCACAGCACTGATTTACAGCATATACTCAAAAACGTCCATTTTTGAAATATTTCTATTATTTGAAGGTTTTCTGTCTTCAGAGGAAAAAAAATCTGAGCCAGAATCTTCACTTTAGGCAAGTGATTAAATCCGACCTGTGTAATATCTTACAGAGAGACAACACAAAGAAGGGAATTGCTACAGGGGAAATCCTTTCTAAAGTCAGATCTAAAGAACATATTCCCAGAATTAAATATTAAACAAGTGAAAGATATCCTTCTTCTCTAGAACTGTGATTGGAGAATAGCTTTGATCAGGAACAGAAGTCAACAATTTGTACACTGGAAAGTCATTTCATTTTACATTTAAATAAACTATAACATATTTTCTTTAGTCAATGTAAGTTTTCAGTCTGTGAAAAAATATTCTGAATGTTTGCAGTGCATAAAGTAGATATAGTCGTCCTGTGGCTCATACACATGCAAGTAAACTACAGTGCTCTGCATCCCCCACTGACAGATGTTGCTTGGAGGTACAGATATCCACCTACAGTTAAACAGTTGTATAGAGAGAGAAAATTAAAAGGAATTATAAGACATTGAGAGAGAGAGCGATAGAGAGAGAGAGTATTTTGTCCTGCCATTATAAATAAAGTTTATGTACAAGTCTTATCTAACTTTTATCGTTAGTGCAATGCAAAATGAGTGCTTGTATCAGGGTATAAAATGTATAGACTTATTGATTTATTTCTGTGCACAAATATAGTTTTTCTGGCACTTTTTACATAGCTCATTGTGTGAAAGTCAGCAATGTTAAAATTGTGTTGTAAATTCCAGTGCAGATATATCAGCAGCAAACATATATCTCTTTATCCTTATTTAAAATCCTACAACTTTCACAAGTAATTGATACATTTTATGCCAAAATGTATACTTTTTTGTAGGGGCAGATTTATCAAAATGTGAGTTTAGATATTAATAAATAAAAACTCACCCACCCCGGAATTTTTGTAAGTGTATTTATAAAACGGTGAGTTATACTTTTCACCCATTTATAAATATCCTTATAAAAATAGAACGTGGGTGAGTTTATATTTATTTAAAATCTGAACTCACATTTTGATAAATCTGCCCCTTAACGTTACTCTCACATGTCCATAAATATGTCAACATTTTGTTTTACATTTATGCATATTTACAGAAAACAGAAAAAGTGAATTCATATTGTTATTGCTTCAAAAAAAGTACATATTTGCAAAAACACATAACAGATATACTGTATACATCCAGAATTAATAAGGACTTTCGTCATATAACGGATTATATTACTATTCTGCATTGCCTGAGCATTGGTCAGTCTGTGTGACCAGAGGTTTAAATTAATACTCCAAGCTGATCCATTCTTATTTTAACACTTGAGGGAAAAAAATTCTATATTGTTTCTGAAAGTCTTTCATGTTCACAGGTTTTGCAAGTGACCTTTTTCCTTTAGAAAGTGCTTGGGTTTTACTGAATGCGAAGATCATTCATTGGAAAGGGATCAATGCTGCTTTTAGACACTAGGAATTAGCCATCCTTTGGTTCACTGGAGGTTAGTTATAATCACATGGACTCTTTTTTACCAGCTTTGTGGGTGGCAATGCAGTGCTGAACTGGGGAAAGAGAAATAAAGAAGAGGAATTGAATGAAATGAATGGAGTTCTATTAACCTTTTGAAGAGCCAATAATAAACTGTTGGTATACTTAAACTATATATATGACTAGCAGAATAAATAAGAAAGTCAAAATTCCAACCACTAACAAACCAAACAAAGCAAAAACAAATACATACAAAAACAACCTTATTTCAATTAATATAAAAAGTAATAAACAAAAACCATTAAAAAACAGAACAATATAATATATACAAAGATCAAGTTACATTTAAAATGACAAAATCAGTAGCAAAATAAATTTATCAGATTGGAAACCTTCTAAATAACCCTGGAATGATTTAAGACCTTCCTGGGACAGTTCTCCAAATGTTCAAATAGAGTTAAAAGTGACGCAGCCTCTTATTAAATTAGCACAATAGGCTACTCTGGGTGGCACTGCGTTGAAGTTGATTCCGTTTTGACAATGTTGTTTAGCTATCATTTGCTATTTTGAATGAGTTGAAGCAATCCCCCTTTTTACAACATTTGTTTTCTTTTATGGAGAGGTGCAGCAGTTGAGGGCAGACATGTGAAAGTGGCTGTTTGGTTCTCTTTTTCATCCCCCTGACCCTGCCTTTGTCCCTTGTCACCCTGGGAATGTCACGCCTCACTACTTCACTTTGAGATGCTCTAGAAAGTGGCTTTGTTATTCCCCCCTTTTTTTTAGACACACACGAAATTGTTCTCATTCCCCCTGCTGTAAAAGATACTTCAAATTGGGACTCAGTTCACAAGTGCAATGCAATTTGGCTAAGCTCAACCTTTGTTCCGCACGTACAAATGACCAAACAGTGCTCACATTATACAGTTGATCTACTGCTGCCTTAACACTGGAGTTATAGGCTGGGAGAAAGCTAATCCCTCCAATACCAAGGTGGCATTTTTCACGTTTGCAATATTTCCAACTGAGAAAAATGTGGAAATTCTCAATTGATGGTTTTCAGAAAGGATAAGTATCCTACTGCCTATAATCCAACATCAATTGCACCCTTTATCTTAAACTCTTAATTGCTGGGTTTAATCATCTATAATATAAAACAGAAACTTTAGTTAGCTAGCAATAAAACTATAAAATGTTTCTCCTGTTGCTAAATAGGTGGTGAGAGGCTGCAGATGACTAGCATTAGCTTGATTGTGGGAAAAGACTTTTTGTGGTATATAGGCAAATGTGTATATGAAATGAAAATTTTCTAGCACAATAATGGCACAATATGAAAAGCTCATTAAGTAATGATTAGTTTTTGGATATTTTCCACTGAATTACTTCTCAGTTGTTTTGATATTGATATACATTTATAACTAGCACAATTTTGTAAATGTTCTCTTGTGCAGTTGATTTATGTTGATTCCACCCAGTCCTGTTGCACATTTGTAGGGAACATTTCACATATTGTTATGCTCACTTTCATGCTTCCATGAACACAATTTGTCATTCATAAGTAGCCATAGGGCCTTGATATAAACATTTGCAACTAAAAATAATAATATTGCAGAGTCGACAATTTTCTAAATTTGACTATTTATAAGACTACAATTTTCAAAGTAATATTTACTATTTTGAAACAGATTGCCATTGAACAGTTATATTTTGCTTCACCCTATTTAATTTAAAAAAAAATACCCTATGCCCAGTATAACACTTAGGGCAGATTTATCAAAGTGTGCAATTAGAGCTCAACACACAAAAACCCATCATTCAGGCCTATGGTATTTTTAGAATTATATTTGTCAGTAGGTGGAAGTTAGAGTTCACCATGTGATAATACCCTTCTAACAAATACCATAGCAAAGAAGAGATAGTGAGTGGGTTTTTCTGTGGTGAGCTCTAATGAAGAACATAAATAAACCAAATCATACTTTCCATTTTATAAACAGCTTAAAGGGATCATGTATGACCTGCAAATGCAGTATCAAAGTGTACTTTTGGAAGCAATTAAATGTTTTACCCACAATGCAGTGTTTCCCCCATACTTCCATATTTCTGAATAAAAAAAATGTTAAAATACAAATAACTGAATCAATTTTTCCTAGGGATGTGATGTAGAATGAGAAATACAGGGGAGGATGAGGAATGCTTATAAAGAAAGTGAGGAGGAAGCAGAACTGAATAAAGAAACTGTATAAGCAAAGAATAATAAAAAAAGAAACGATAAACATTAAAGGAGAAGGAAACCTTTCTTATTAAAATCCCCTACCCTACATAGACCCTCCCTGCTCCCACCCAGCCTAGGTGTTACCCTGGGTAAATGCCCCTAACTCTTTATTTACCCCTCATTGCAAATTCAGGGCATCGGAGTTCACAGGCACGATCTTTTTTCTCTTCGGTAATCTTCGGGAAGAGAGTGGTGTATCGGCACATGCGCAGCTGGCGCAATATTCCAGTTCCAAACAACTGTGCATGCTCCGAAATCCGAGAAAATAGCCGAATTGGTGGAAGAAGACCTGAATATTACTGAAGAGAAGAAGATGGCGTCCGTGAACCTCGATGCCCTGAATCTGCAACAAGGGGTTAAGGGCATTTACTCGGGGTAGCACCTAGGTTGGGGGGAGCAGGGAGGGGGGTCTATGTAGAGTAGGGGGTAGGGGATTTTAATAAAAATGGTTTCCTTCTCCTTTAAGTCAGGAAAGAACAGTGTCACGAAAGCTGGTACAAAATATGCAGAGCCTTATGACAAATTGTATCAAAACTCTTCATACAGGTAGTACTGTCATCTTTCATTCCAGCACAATGTCTCATTGTCTAGGATTTCTTCTTTATACCTATTCCTTATACCCTGTCCAAGTACTGCTGCTTTCCTTCATATATTGTTGTTACCTTAAAGCAGTGATCCCCAACCAGTAGCTTGTGAGCAACATGTTTTTAATTGCATAAAAAGTAAGTATAGTGTGCCAAGAAGAGTATCCTGTAGGCTGCCAGTCCACATAGGGGCTACCAAATAGCCAATCACAGCCCTTATTTGGCACCCCAAGGGACTTTTGCATGCTTATGTTGCTCCCCAACTGTTTACAGTTGAATGTGGCTCGCAGGTTAAAAAGGTTGGGGACTCCTGCCTTAAAGAGATACTGACACAGAAAATAATCTTTTTTATATCCATCATAACATTATCTTTGAATGCTATTTATAATTTTGCCATAAAAGTGTTTGCCTGATGCTTTCCCTCCATGTTCTTCTATAAGGGGGCTGCCATATTTGGGCAGCAGTACTCGGTTAGATACTATAACTGACAGACTGAGATAGGACAGTCAGGTTGACAAAACAGTCAGGTTTATGGACTTTTAATGTAGATTAATATTTTGAAAATACATTTTTTAGTGTCAGTATCACTTTAATTTAGAAACAGCCAAAACATATATCTACTTCATTATTGTATAATCCAACCTTTAAGTTCTGGTTACCTTGATCCAAAAAATTGTATTGCTGCCAATTCATTGCTGTCAGTGCCACACCTCACAGCACAAAACTGTAGCAAAGTAACAAAGAATTCTGCCATAGTACAAGCTGCAAACATTTACTATATTATATAGTTTTATATAATAGTTTTATTCAAGCATCTTACTCCTCTCTACCATATTTAACCAATTCAGTCTGTTTTAAATGCTACTGATAGACTCAGGGCCGGACTGGGAGTAAAAAGCAGCCCGGGCAAAAAGATCAAAGCAGCCCACATGTAACTCATCCACTCATATATTGGGGTAAAACTGCAAAAAAGTATGTGCATAAAGAGCTGCTTTTCTCACTTAAGTGTAATTAATGTAAAATATGTGAAAGATTGAGCAGCCTTGTGCCTTTATATGGTCACAGAACAACCCCTCAGTGACTTCTAATATCCTTATCATTTACAGTAGGGGGTACATTATCCCTTATAATACATGAGTGATACTCAGAGTTCCCTGTGTAACTCAGCCTGCAGCCTTGTGCCTTTATATGGTCACAGAACAACCCCTCAGTGACTTCTAATATCCTTATCATTTACAGTAGGGGGTACATTTTCCCTTATAATACATGAGTGATACTCAGAGTTCCCTGTATAACTCAGCCTGCAGCCTTGTGCCTTTATATGGTCACAGAACAACCCCTCAGTGACTTCTAATATCCTTATCATTTACAGTAGGGCAGGGGCACCCAGGTTATTTGTCATTTACATCAGTCCAACCTATGTCACACAGGGCATCATTGCTCACATAGTGCGTGGGCATTGAAAATAATGTAACTCGTAGGAATACTTGCTGTTTGCTGTTTTAATTGGGAGATCTCAACACACAAACTAACTCTTGGTAGAGAGTACTTGAATGATTATATTTTTAGTAATATGTTTATCACTTTAAATATGTGTATATTTTTAAGGTCATACATCAACATCAGTTTTAGTTGCTGCTTAGTTATAGATGTTATAATGAGCCTATAATGGGTAGTATAAGTAAGTAAGTCACTTTCCAGCTGGGGCTGTTACTGTTGCTTTGTCAATTTATTTTTTTATTTGTAACTGGGACCTTTTATTTTAGATGGTACTTTTCTTTTTGTAGAAGAAAAAGAAGACATGAAAGCTTAGAAGGTGAAGGAAGTGAGGGGTTAACTTATGTTTCCTGTCGTTTATTTTGTCACAACTTGGATAGGGTTATATCATTCAAAACATTTATTTCTTGTCCAGAGCCAATACATAGAATAGAATAGTTTCACCTATAATCTAGTGATAAAAGCTGCTAAATATTACAATCAGCTCACAGTTGATGAGGATCACGATAAAAAAATTAGATTACAGTAACCACTCACTTGCTTAATTCAGTATACAGTTTAAGATGAAAGGTGCACCTCCCCCAGTAGTTGAAGTCAATCTACTGAAAGCATAACAAAGTAGGAGCACAGTTCTGTGCTGCGTCTGCTGCTTCTCCCCACCGCTGTCTGCAGAAGGCAATAAATAAGCAGACAGGCAGCTCAGGAGCCTGCCGTGCGGGGGACTGAGGAGCAGTCCGGCGCTGCCACTGCTTCTGCTTCCGGTTTCATGACTGAAGAATCACCGCCCACTCTGCCCTGCTTTGCGCATTTAAAGGAGCAGTCGCGCTCTTGGGTATGTTCTACTTCTTAAAAATCTTGCGAGCGGCCCACTTGAGCTAAAAATAAAGCAGCCCCTCGGGAATTTGCCCGAACATACAGATTGCCAGTCCGGGCCTGGATAGACTTATCAACTTATATCACAATTTCATATTGACTGCTCCTCTATGCAAAGCCCCTTGCTGGCTTCCAATGTCTTCTCAAATTCAATGCCTACTCTTAACTCTGACATTTAATGCTCCAAACAATGACACCTCTTTACATCACAGCTATTATCACAAAATACCCTCAAACACTCCTTCATGCTCCCTACTATCTGTTTCTGACCATCACATGTATGTGTTTTTTTTATCAATGTATAAACATTATCCATCATATGTATTTAAGACATGTACAATATATCTGGAGATTACAAGTGAAAGTTGCTAGTTACTGCAGAGTGAGCTTCTATAACTGATATTTTTCAAATTTGGAGGAAAAGTATTTAAAATTTTTAGTGATGAGCGAAATTTTTCGCCATTTTGCAAAGTGAAACGGGTCAGATTCGCCTATCACTATTTATAATAAAATGTATTTTAGACAACTGTCCTATGAAGTATTGTTGCAAATTCTTATTTTTAGATTTTCCAATTATGGATTGTAGGTTACTACAGTAATGTCGCAACTAATACATATCTGGTAAAAACGTTTGCTGGGTAATCCTTTACTCTTAACCTAGATTTCCTAAGTCAAGATGTTTTCATTGACCATAACTACTTTGAAACATGCACTAATCACCCAATACTGGGGAAAAACAATAGTGATCCCTCCAGTCCTGTTAACCTTCAACTCATCCCTTTACTCCAGTAATAGTCGTATATTCCACAATTACTACTCTTACTATTCACCAGTGACCTGCTATCTGCAGAAGCAAAAAAACACTTAAACACTCTTAAAACTCAATCACTCTCTTGGCCTTTGTGACACTACAACGTTTAGGTTTTCCACTTACCTTTCAAATTGCATTTTTAATGTCTCCTACAATCGAGTACTATATCATCCCTTACCGCTTGGTGTTCATCGAGGCTTTGTCCTAGACACCTTAATATTCTAATTGCCTAATACTTCAATTTATTTGTATTCAAATTCCACCTGTATGATAATTTCAAATGTATGGGTAATCCTTTACTCTTAACCTAGATTTCCTGAGTCAAGATGTTTTCATTGACCATAACTACTTTGATATCCCTAATGCAAACGGTCCTCTTTCCTCAATTCAACGATCATAACATTCCACAATTCTCTCTCCAGTTATCAACTCCTATCCCCAGGCCTGGTGCCATTATTGTATCTTTGATTTTAGCCTCACAATCACTCCAATCACGCCAATCAATGATAAAATTAGACCATTATAATCTATAATGTATGAGCAATACATTTGCCCAATGTTAACAAATGATGTTTGTTCATTGCCAAATCTGACAAGACAGATTAGTTAATATTTCAGCCATCTGGACATATTTCCTTTTACACATGCTTAAAATTAAGTGAAACAATAGGGGCAATTTATTAAGACCCCAGGCAGAAGTGCAAGAGCACTAAGTGGAAGAAGAGTGTGCACCTTAGAGTTCATGCTGATAGGACTTCTAGTGTCTATTTGTGCTCTGCACCTCAGGCTTAATTATACATCTGGCGCAGTATCAGTGGTTGCAGGGCAGCCCCGTTCTTACCACTAAGGGGAGGACTAACACCTCTATCTAGCTTGGGCATCTGAATGATAAGCAAGATATGGTGATGAGTAGAGGGTTGGAGGCCTCTGTGCCTCCCCCCTCCTCTCCCTCGTGAATACAGCAATTCCAAACACAGGCAGCAAAGCATTCAGTTAGTGGCCGCTGGCCTCTGTGCTCCAAATCAGAGCAAACAAAAATGGTAGAATGAGCCTGTTTGTGCCCTTTGCACTATGCGTTTAACTTTGTAACTTACCCATAATATTTATAAAGGGGGGGGGGGTGAAATGCTTATTGGCTGCTATGAGTTTCCTAACATTATGCAAACTTTATACGTTTTTTTTACATTACCCCTGAGCCTTCTCACATGACCCAAGATGCTTCACTTCCACCTCCCTTACATAAAAGAGCTAGGACCTCAATTCTTGAATTAGGGAATATGTATGATTTTTTTGAGCTCAATTTCAGCAACAATGAGGCAGCCTCGAGCTATACATCACTGGTGTAAAATAGGTAGACTTCCAGGCTTAGGCCACATGAAGTAATTGAAGTAGTGTTTTGCCCACCACATTTTCTAACATTCAAAACATAATGTCAATACACCCCAAATTGCCCCTCATTATCAAAATTGCCTCCTATTAAAATGTCAAAATAGATGATATTTTCCTTTCTCTTTTCTCATCTGAAAATGTGCTCTGCTATATTTTTAATTTAGGGGCATGTAAACATTAGAGGCATTTCTATCAAGCACACCAAAGTAATTTTGATTGTTTTCTGGATAATGTAATAAAAGCTGAAAAGTTAGCACTATGTCTAGTGGCCTGTAACAACCAATTAACAGGTAGCATGAGGTCACCTGGTTGAAAGCACATGTCTGATCGATTGCTGATGGGTTACTTTGAGATTTTTGTTACATGACCTCCTTCAAGCTCTGCCAAAAAAAAGTCAACTAACTTCCATTACTGCACTTTTACTTCCATTATTGATATCATTAGCCTCCTCGTGGGGCTGCAATAAAAAATAACTGGGTTCAAGAAGATATTAAATTATATAGAAATAAGGTTCAAATGTACTAAATGCAGAACACACACAACTATAATGTTTTTATAAAATGCCCTATAAGTTGAAAGAGAAGAGACCTGTAAATGGTTAATTGAAAATATACTTTTTTTTCTTTTTACCAATAGTTGCTTATTGTACCGTCAATGTTGAAAAATCTGGAGTAAGCCTCTTAAAAATTACACAGTGTTTCCAGTCAAACAGAATTAGTACTGCAAAAGTATTTACACTAATATATACATACACATACATATAATATACATATACAAACATACAATATATATATATACACTGTATATATATATATATATATATATATATATATATATATATATATATATATATATATAGATATATAGATATATAGATATATAGATATATATATATATATATATATACATATAGATATATAGATATATATATATATATACATATACATATATATATATATATATCTATATATATATATATATATATATCTATATATATATATCTATATATATATATATATCTATATATCTATATATATATTTATATATATATATATATATATTAATGTAAATACTTTGCAGCACTAATTCTGTTTGATACTAGAAAGACTTGCTTAACAAATGTCAGTAGTGTTTTCCATTTGTAAAATAATACAAAAGCAGAATAGAAATCTCTAAAACCCGTTCACAGGACAGAGAGCCACTTCTTAAGCTTGGTGAACAGGGCGCCCAGTTAGCTCCCAGCAGAATAGCGCATTGCACCCACTCTTCAAATCACCCCAGCTAAGAAATAATACTTTCCTTAAACAGAAATGTGGCAGATTTGGTAAAGATTGCTCGGGATTCAGACAAAGAACTTCATCTGTTCTGTTGATTCCCATATGCCACGAAATCACTTTGGTAAACTCAAAAACCTGCAGCTGCACAAAAGAAAGTCCCAGACCCAATTCTTTGCGCTCCCCTTTCCCTGCCAATAAGCAAACAGAGCGACAGCGAGTAAATTCATCAAATATAATCTAGGATTTAGAGCGAAATGTGTTAAATTGCTTTCAAGATGAGAAATCTGCTTTTGTTTTGCGTATTGTTTGAAGCCTTGGAAAACCCTAGAAGCTGCTTCACTTCACCCTATCGCTATATTGTAAATATTAGCACGGTTTCAGTAAAAGGGGTATTTTCTTTTTCTGGGACAGAGCCTGGAACCTCTGCACACTCGCACCTGCATTGAAACCATAAGGATGAAAACCAATATTGTGTTAGTGACTATTATCTGTGGCTTTCTCTTGCCCATCTCAACAGCCTGCATGCCACTGAAACGAATTGTGGATTTATGGGAGAGAAATTAGCATAAATTATTAGCAAATCTGTAAACGTGTGGGGTCCTGCTTTTGGGGGGAAAAGGGTCTATTGCAATCCTTTCATGCAGAAAGCTGAGACCATAGAAAGGCTGAATAGCCTTCGCTGGAAATAGATGCCCATTTGCCTTGCACATTGATATCATTGACTTATGTGTATTTTATTCCGTTTTCCCAACAACTTGCCGAGCTTCTTATTTAAATGAGTTCCACAGAAAAGCTCTTTTATTTGTTCGTCGTTTATTTACAAAGGATACATTCACTTCAAATCCCAAATACACATTTTGCATGCTATTAATTTCCCTGGTTGACTAGAAGAAAGTAAAAAGAAAATAAGGCTGTTTTGTCTAGGTTGTGGCGCTGCCTGACTGTTAATCTCTTTCCTCAGTGCGCATTTGGAGCATCGCAGCGCACGGAGCCACTAACAGGTGTCTCTAACTCGGCGTTAGAGAATTCCCTACCTATGTGCAACATGTGTGCAACAAAATTGATTTGGATGGGCGAATAATAAATCTGGCGAGGCGACCAGGCACAAACCACAATTCATTTAACAAGTAAAAATACATAAAACTCTTAACTGTTGCTACTCCTTCCCCCTCAAATATATCAAGAATAGAACAATTGGATAACACCAATGTGATATTAGATTCTCTATATCTGTATTATATTATAATTATATATTATATAATTATTATATATTATAATGAAAGTGTCAATATTCATCTTTAACTGAGGACAGGCAATAACAAATCGGTGTCATTTTTATATCTTGAGCATAGAAAGACTAGGGAAAGTGATTCAATTAAATAACGCAAAACAAAAATGACAGAGGACATTAATCGTAACGACTGAACGCCAATCGCATTCATTCGTTCGATTAAACTTTTAGCAATAAAACTAATGACGGGTCTATGCGTTACAGTTATTTTATAGGGTGTTTAATCGCAGCCTTGCCTTACACATATCAATTCTTATTGCAATTCATTTATAATTCCTGTGCGTAATCTTTCCCGCTGGAAAAGGGGGGGGCGGCTATTTGCCCCTCAGGAAAAGAAGGGGTTAACAGTAGAAATATTCTGAACTCAGGTCACAAACTGTGCGGACTGTCTGCTCTACCTGCCTGCTCTACCTGCTTTTTTTAACCTGAATTTAGAAGATCATAATATGTTAGGACTCAAGTGCTTCTGTTAATATTGGAAAACGTGATTCTGCATTTCAAGCGACTAATCTGAATCCCAACAGCTATTTCAATATTAATGAAATTGTTTAATCTCCTAAATTTATCGTGTTTAAGTAACGATTTGGTGATTTACTGACCAGCAAGAAGCTGTCATTGATGTTTAGGCTGCCCCAAAGTAGCATTTGTCTTCTTCCAACTAATTGTACAAATGCATTTGGGCTTTCACTAGCCCAGACTAAATACCGCAAACCTATCCGTGTAACATATCAGTTATTTACTTCTGTACGAAGATACATTTACACCGATAGATGATAGATAGACACATGGTGATATATAATTATCTGCCTAAGATTATTGTTATGGCATTCTACCCTTAAAATATAGTTTTTGTGGCTTTGAATGAGTATGCTTAGCTAGAGAAATAAAGGTCTGACCAGATGTGTATGCCAATATTTCCTGTATAAAAGCTCTGGTGTAGGAGCTAGCTCATCTTGGAGAGGGAGCTGTTTCCAGAGGATCCACTGTTTTACTCCTTCTACAGTGGAACCCAGTTACCTACCAGCCGTGACACAATGACACATTGCCTGTGTATGGCAGTACCAATAGGGCATTTATTCTGGGCTGTGAGTTTAGATATATTGCAGTTATTTCTTTCATTCCAGCACAGAACAAGCATCTCCACTAATCTTGCATGGGCACCTGTATGTATGTATGTACCTGTATGTATGTAGCCACGCTGAGTACAGTCACCTATACTTATATATTTATATGAGACTAGCTAGCCTCTAGCTAGCCAGCCTATGAGTAAGTGCCCCAGCAGGCACGAAACGCGTTAGGTATTGTCTCTTATGTCCTAATAAATCTTTTTAACTGATTGATTCATTATTGTTGGAGGTACTCACATCTCTTTTTTGAAATGTTAGCTAGCCTCTAATACAAAAGTTGAATGAGCCACAATCAACGCTAATGTCATTAAACGTTCTGTAATGTCTGGAAATGAAGGTTGCACCTCCATACATCTTTTGGTAAATTCTTCATATACATTGTAGATGAAAAAACACTAAACGCACAAAACGCTAAATTCAGCGTTTATACATGTTAATTACTCCAAAATGAAGATGTCTACAGTTTGTCTCAGAACAGGAAAAAAAACTTCTGGAACTCTAGAGTTACAACTCAGGTCCCAACAGGGCTGAATGGTTCAGATCCAACATCCCGCTATATTCACCATTATTTGTATTTTATAACATTTCCATTAACTGTGATTTTACTCTGTGATTAAACCTACCTACAGCCTAGGCTTATGGCAGTCACATTGACAGACTGTATGTGTAGGGGGTACAGCCACTCTGATGTCTTTCCCATTGGGATGAGTGCGGTATTTTATGTATCTGCAGTTACTCTAGTCTCAAAAGGAGAAGTAGTAGTAAACACAGGCCATAGTCATGTTATGTGGAAGTACATAACCACACAATTTCACATGACAGCTGAAGTGCTAGCATCAATGAAATATTTGTATGTATACCTTTTACATGAAGTCTGATACCTTAGTAGGGGCCACTTTATTAATGGGAAACAACAATCACTATTTATAGCTTTTGCTGAAAGGGACAGTTGCCTGTAATTCATTGCTTATTATAGGCCATATTTTCACTGACTTTGACCAAACTGACACCCTTTAAAGTTGGCATGAATCCTAAGTGGTTGAGTAGAAATAATTTTTGGATCATCTTTGGTAAGACAGGGAAATAAAGATCTTTTGTGAGCTGAGCCACACATCTGCTATTTATACAGCAGTATAATAATAGTCAAGGGAAAATAGCATTAGCAGAGCTGCCCTGTGCCCAGGATTCAGTCATTTTATAAGTAGACATTCCAAATAAAGTCTTGTTAATTTATCATCCTGACTCCTGAGCCACTTTCTGGAATATCGGAGAATCAGAATAGCTGGCAATTGTATGTGTGCACAAGTATGCACTTGCCCCATATTATAATAGTAGTGGAGCTGAAGTGAGATCAGGCAGTTAGTATAGTCAGGATAAGTGTAACCCTCACCTCCCCCTCTCCTCTTGTTAAAAAGTAAAAGCGCTGCCTTAAGTTAGCTAACAATACAAATCAGATAACAATATAGAACAAACAGAATAGCCCAGCCAAGCAATTTCCATGTCAAACATCCCACTGCTCACTAGCTCCATTTGTAAGTGTGAATTGCAGACTAAGCCCCCTGCAAATCCCCCCAGAAAGGTTAGTGCATACCTTCACACACAGTTACTGGGTTCCATCACACTTCAATTCCGGTTGCTGAGCCTTTTCACCCTTTGCCTTGTCTTCAAATGGAAATGATTTCTATTGGCCCAAGGTGTCCATGTAAATAGGTGTAAATGAAACCAGATTATGCTTTTCTTCCCCTCCCCCCTCTGCTCCCTCCCTCCTCCTCCTCCCAAGGCGATTGTCAGATGATAGCAAAGAAGTGGCACATTAATGAAGCGCCTCTACAGGGGTCTTTTCTGCTCATGTCACTACATAAAACTATCAGTTGGTTTGAGGAAGGACATGGAGACAACTACTTAGCTTATCTCCCACCCTGCAAAAAAGGAAACCTTATCCCCCCCACCCTTGTTAATTCAGCCACTGACCAGGACAGGAGCTCATTCCCGATGCTCAAGTGAAGATCAGAGTTTCTTCGAAGAGGGACCAGACTGGCTGGGGCTGAATTCCCATCTGCTCTGCAAGGGAGGGGGTCCTGCTTTCTGGACAAGAGGCTTCATCTTCTGAAAGTGGCAACTTCTAGGAACTATAAGGTATTTCTCTAAAAAAAAAACCCTTTAGTGTAGCGGAATTGGTGGGAACACGGTGCTAGTTATCCACAGCCTTATTAGGTCATTCCCTCTAGATCCCATCGATGTGTTTCATATTAGGACACTAATAAGATAAAGTAACCTCTACTTTTTCCTTTCATTGCCGGGCAGATTTCCCCTGTTTACAAGTGAAGATGCCTCGTCCTGGAAGAAACACCTACAGCGACCAGAAGCCTCCTTATTCCTACATTTCCCTGACCGCCATGGCCATCCAGGGCTCCCAAGAGAAGATGCTGCCCCTCAGTGAGATCTACAAGTTTATCATGGACAGGTTCCCCTACTACAGAGAAAACACACAGAGGTGGCAAAACTCTCTGAGGCACAACTTGTCTTTCAACGACTGTTTCATCAAAATCCCAAGGAGACCTGATCAGCCTGGAAAGGGCAGTTTCTGGGCGCTGCATCCCAGGTGTGGGGATATGTTCGAAAATGGCAGTTTCTTAAGGCGCAGGAAGAGGTTCAAGGTGATGAAATCGGACCACCTGGCCCCCAGCAAAGCCTCGGATGCCGCCCAATACCTGCAGCAACAAGCCAAGTTAAGACTGAGCGCCCTAGCGGCCTCTGGTACTCACTTGCCCCCGATGTCCACCTACAATCTAGGGGTATCTCCGACTTCCAGCTTTAAGCACCCCTTTGCCATTGAGAATATTATCGCCAGAGAGTATAAAATGCCAGGAGGACTTGCCTTTTCCACCATGCAGCCCATGCCAGCCGCCTACCCTCTCCATAATCAATTGACTACAGTTGGAGGTTCCATTGGCACAGGCTGGCCCCACATGTACAGCTCCAGCATGCTGGACTCAACCACCCCCATATCCATGGCCAACAGCGACTACAGTGTCAGCGCCTATGGAGTACCTATCAAACCTATATGCCATGGGGCACAAACCTTATTACCGGCCATTCCAGTTCCTATAAAACCAACGGCAGCGCTACCAGCCCTGCCCACACATATCCCAGCTATTTTATCGAACTCCTCTCCATCCATGAGTCCAACATCTCCACAGACAGCCACAAGCCAAAGCAGCCCTGCTACTCCCAGCGACACTCTCACTAACCCCTCCACCGCCCTGCTCTCTGTGGCTGTACACTGACCCACCTGCTGACACTCTAACCATCCGCCTGCTGCCCACTTTTTGTTGGCTGAGAGAAACTCTTGACTTTGGTACAGAGCTTTTCAGCACGTTCCCCTTACAATTACAACACATTCATGAAAGTCTCGCCTATTCACAGTTTCATTCCTAAAATGTGGCTCTATAGGTATTTAAAAAGAAACGTAGGAATTCCCATAGTGAAATTCCACGTCTTTCCCAAACTGTGGTCAAATCAAACATGAAGATCAGGATAACTATTGAACAACACAATTGCAATTAACGGCCTCTTATTAACCTAGTTACGCACAATAATAGAAAAGGTCTCATTAGACCAATGTGTGATCTTTCTTTTGCTATTTTGTAATTTGCACCTTACATGTATTTTGTGGGTTTTTTTTGCAGTACACCTCTGCTAAACAAGTAGAATTGGATCGGTTCTGTACCTATTATATTATGTGCAACAAACTTAAACACAGTGACAGAAAATTGCTCTACCGACCTTGTTTTACATTAGCCATGTGTAAATACTGAGCCCCACATTGTGCTCAATGCAGCAGAGTCTGCAAGTGGTTATCATTTCACAGGCCTGAGGGATGATGTAGCCGATACCGATACGATTATATTTATTATTAAGGAAATAAGCAGCCAGGCATTTAGCTGTATATGGATTTGGAAAAAAAAGCTGCAAACTCGTAATGTGCTTGTTTTCAGACTACTGTAATATTGCTCCTGTGAGGCACCTGTAAATGTTTGTGAATACGAAAGAATATATGTTGTGTATAAATAATGCACTTTTATTTGGAACCCCCCACCTGTTTTCTAATCTAACTCAGATGATGTTCTGGAAACTGAAAGTCGCTCCTTTGCTGAGTGTGCTGAACTCACTATTCTAAGTGATTCTGCTGTGCTCCCAATGAATTGTAAAGTAATGACCATTGCGATTGCTTATAGTACAAGCAGCATGGCATCTCCAGTGTTGTGCCCCCTTCGCAGCATGTGTGTACTGTAACAGGCCCATGTAAAAAAGACATCCGCGTTAAATTATAATAGTTGTGCAAATAATATTTTCTCATTAAAATGTCTAAAAATACAATTACTGTTTGTCTTTTTTTTTCATGTCCACAAGTGAGTTTCTAAGAAATATAATACCTAATTTCTAAACTTGACAGATGTCTGATAAAGTTCATTTTATATTTATCAAGGTTGGGATTTTGGGCGCTTTGTTATTAGCAAATGTAAAGAGAGATGTATATGTCAACGCCTTGTCTTTCGGTCTGTGTCTTTCTATCTCTGTCTGTCTTTTTAACTATCTTTAACTATGTTTATCATCTCTCTGTTAATTCTGTCTATATTACATACAGGAATGAATAGTTGTACTTGTTGCTGTAAGTAGGAGTTATTGTTATGTGTCCATTTGATTTAAGAAAATGCATATATCATCTATATCTCTCTCTATCCATCTTTCATCTATCATCTCTCTCTCTCTCTTTATATTGTCCATGTCTCTCTCTCTCTCTCTCTCTCTCTCTCTCTATCATCTATCTATCTATCTATCTATCTATCTATCTATCTATCTATCTATCTATCTATCTATCTATCTATCTATCTATCTATCTTCTATAATCTATCTATGTATCTGTCATCTGTCTGTCTGTCTGTCTGTCTCTCTCCTCTCTCTCTCCCTCTATCATCTCTCTCTCTCTCTCTCTCTCTCTCTATTTATCTGTCTATATCATATCCCTCTCTCTCTCTCTCTCTCTCTCTCTCTCTCTCTCTCTCTCTCTCTCTCTCTCTCTCTCTCTCTCTCTCTCTCTTATCTATCTATCTATCTATCTATCCTCTATCTATCTATCATCTATCTATCTATCTATCTATCTATCTATCTATCTATCTATCTATCTATCTATCTATCTATCCTCTATCTATCTATCATCTATCTATCTATCTATCTATCTATCTATCTATCTATCTATCTATCTATCTATCTATCTATCTATCTATCTATCTATCTATCTATCTATCTATCTATCTCTCTTATGAGAGCATGGGAGGTCAGAGTGCAACAAGGTGAAACATATATTTAAGAATTGTATCCATGATGACTGTCTCAGGAAAAGTTACTGGTTAACTGTGTTAAATAGATTTTCGTATAATTTCTTATAAAATCTATGACTATATAATTATATGTTATCATTAGTTAGAGATTGCTATTTATTTAGCTATTGACATACCAAAGTCGCTCAAGTGTTGCAGATTTTCCACAGTTTCCCTGGAGCTCGTTAAGGTGTGTCTGTGTTTGGCTGAGGGAGAGCCTGTTGGCAATGCCAAACACCTATATTAAAAGCCGATGTTCATTTTGGGGATGCTTGGCTAAAGCTGTACTGGGATGACACAGACGGATGGGATTCGAGTCTGCGCTGCTTCTTACTGATCCATTAGTGCAATCAGTGCAGATATCTGGAATCCCTACCCTCAGGCAATGGATGTTAGGAATCTCCCTGTGTCCTATCATGATCTATAAGTTCCAATGCGTTCCCTCTGCTGAGCTAAAACTTTATTTTTCGGCCACTGACACCTGCTATAATCACAGTGTCGGGCCATTATAAGGGCTTGTCCCTCTGTCTTATATTCAGTCTTCATTGCTGCCACATTGCGCATCTCTCCTCTGCTTTGCATTAGTATGGGAATGGGAATTATTAGCTCAGCTCTGCGGTTTGGTTTAGATTGCGCACCAAGCAGAAATGGCTAGAAAATCCATGAATCATCCTCCCTATTAAAACGCATGAAGTTACTAAGGCTTGTCACGCCGCACACAAGTAATTTCATTCATCAAGATCAGCCCAGGCCTCTATATCAGTATCAGTATATATATCAATATGATCAGCTACATGGAGGACTGGGACCCCTTTTCTCCCCAAACAGGCTCACAGTTATGTGCGCGTATCTTCTTCTAGCACTCAGGGCTCATATTCGTTTCCTTCTAGAAAATATCGTTTGCCTATTAAGTTTAGGGGGAAACAGTTCATTGATATGTTAGAAATGTAATTTAATTCACCTTCACACCTAATAAATTATATTTAATTTTAATATTATGACCAGTTTGCTTTTCCTTCTGTTTGGGAGAATCTATATACAAAAAATGAAAGAACAGTAAACAAAACTACTACTAATAATACTAGTAGATAATCTATAGACCCTACTTAGGGTCTATGTTATGCACCACTAATTCCAAGCGTATCATCAAATAAAGTAGCTTTATAAGGGGAGGAATGGACTGCTTTGTTTTTTATTTAATCTCCATCATGGCTCAAGTCCAATGTCAATACATACATTTAGGGAAGGGGTCTAATGAAGGCAATCTGTTTTGCAAGCATACAACTCTCTGGAATTCACATAAAAACTGGTTTTATTAACCAGAGAAAACATGTGACGTGTGCTCAGATTTCCTTTAAAGGAAACTAATGACTTATTCCTGATCCTTCCAAGGAAAAAAGTATTAATTATTACAATTATTTTTTTTTTTATTATCATTGCAAATGCATTAGCTCTATGCAATCTCCAGCCTTGGATACCTTCTTTTATTAATTGTGACAAAATGTTGTGTTCCCAAACATCCAACAGTTTTTTTTATTCTATTTTTTATATAAATAATGATATATTTTATTGGAAATTGCAAATATCTAATGAAACCGTTTCAATTAACAGATGAGGGCTAGACCTAGAGGACCCCTGGAATTTCCCTTCCACATCTGGTTTATTCTGTGTTTCTGCTAAGTGGTGAAACATTTGTAAACCCCCTACAAAGCAGCAGCTTCAGTATATGAAATATGCACCACTAGTGCCATGTGCTAACCAAAAAAAAAAAAAAATTCTTTAAAGATCCTGGCTTTATTTGGAAGTTAGAAAGTGAAAACCCCATTGAAGAACATTAAACAAATAAATTAGAATTCTGTCACTTTCATGCAATTGAGTAGATTAAATAAAAGGTCCCTGGCCACTTCATTCACTTCAATAGAAATTCTAAAGAATGGCCAAACCTAGACTGGGCCACCAATGTAGATTTAGCTTCTTTTTTTTTTCCTCTGCAGAGACAAAAAGACAGAATTCCCACAAACACATTACTGACTGGTGGACTAGGAAACCAACTCTGAAACCTCCTTTGGAATTTAAATTCGTGTTATCTCCCCTCCTTCTGGGGGTTGTTTACACTACAGTGCAAGTTATATTGGCATCCTCTGTTAAAAGAGGGGGGAAAATAATAAAAAAGGGTTTACAGGCACCATTTGCCCAGCGGATCAAAAAATAAACTTCTAACAATACAATGCTTTCTTGAAATAGAATTCCTTTCTATTTCATAGTTACATCATTGTTTTCCTATAAGAAACACTCAAACCATTTCCAATTTTGCAGGTGTAATACCCTGATGTTTAAGAAATACATATTTAGAGGTTGATGTGTTTTGAACCCATTAACATGTATTTATCAGTGGCTTGCCACTTTACAGTAGACTGATTGTTTTATTTTGCAGCTAATAAAGGCATGCTAATAAAATGAACAGGGACATCAGGGGTGGTTGTTATGATTTATACCCCCACCAGTGCCATTATAAACTAGCTAGTTATATATAAACACCCTATAAAACACAACTTTTTCTAAACATGACCCATGATTATACATTAGACAAATAAATCAATTGCACTTAATAAAATAACTATGTGACTGTGGTGTGTATTCTAACATATTTAATTGCCCTTGTTGTTAGTATTAGTCGTTGGATTCTGTTAATTCATTTTCTGGCCGCTTTACTAATACGCAATGTCCTGATGTTCTAAGGTTATAATGATAAAATCAACATTATACCTGCCTGCACCTTGGGTTACCAATGTATATAAAAATGTGGGAAACGGAATGTTTTAGAATGTAACCCTAGCTGTATCAGCATGCAGCCAGAATTGTTTGTTGTTGGATACATTTTTACACAGCTAAGAAAACAGAATTGTGTCACTTGCTTGTGATTAACTTGTATCTTTCTTTTGCTAATTTGGCATCTTTGTTGATGTGTATCATGGCCTGTGGGCACAGGAACATAACATTTAGTGGTCCATCCCTACACAGACTATACAATTTGATGATAGAAGGGAAGGGATGAGCCAGTCCCAATGGCTTCTTAAAGGGATTCTGTCATAATTTTTATGGTGTAATTTGTAATCTCGTGTGTAGGCAGCCATCTCAAGTCATTTTGCCTGGTCATGTGCTTTCAGAAAGAGCCAACACTTTAGGATGGAACTGCTTTCTGGCAGGCTGTTGTTTCTCCTACTCTATATATAACTTAAGGAGTCTCAGTGGGACCTGGATTTTTACTATTGAGTGTTGTTCTTAGATCTACCAGGGAGCAGTTATCTTGTGTCAGGGAGCTGTTATCTGGTTACCTTCCCATTGTTCTGCTGATGGGCTGCTGTGGGGAAAAGGGAGGGGGATGATATCACTCCAACTTGCAGTGCAGCATTAAAGAGTGACTGAAGTTTATCAGAGCACAAGTCACATGACTGGGGCAGCTGGGAAACTAACAACTGCACATTCACCAAATGTAACGTAAATTGCCAAAGGGACCCGAAGAATACCGATGCACAGAAAGATGGCACCCATGAGCTCCGCTATGCTGACTCTGCATGTGCGGTCAGTATTTCTAGAGGGGACACAATTCAGGAGTAACACTGTGCAGGGAGGGGGACCAGTGGGAACTTTTGGCTAAAGGCTTTAAGGTTACCAGCAATGCCTTTTTGACACCCCTGGTAATCTGTCGGACACTGCTATCTTGTGGCAAGTTTCTCACCTCGTGGCAGGAGTTCCCCTGTTTGTAAGGAACTGTCACCCCAAGATCACCCCCCAAAGCAAAGTGAGATTTATTAACTAAAAGAGAACAAAGCACAGAATTCACAAAATAGATGCAAATATATCAAAGTGTTATGGGCAGATTTTTAAAAATCTGAGTTTTTGAAAAAAAAACACGAATGCAGAAAAAAATGCAGACAAAACTTGTGCTTTTCTCGAAAGCTAGCGTATTTAAGAAAAAAGCAACAAAATAATCCCACATGTGTTTTTCCATTGAAAAAAAAGGTTGTATGTATGCTGGTCTTTTGTCCAGTTCATTTTCAATTAGGCTGAAAATCTTGAATGTTTTAATAAAGGGGGAAAATAAATAAATAAATAAATAAATAAAGTTGTTAGAGAACACTCTCATTGACTTCTATACAACTTCATCAGCTTTTACTTGCCAAGTTTTGCCTTGCATCTTCCAGCATCTCCAACCATAGCTGAACCTGTTGTACCATGTGTTTGACGGTTAACTTGAACTTGTCTGCCAATTGCTTTTCTCCACCTGCCTTTTGTACTGAGCAGATTTTGGGGCTAAACTCAAATGTATGCATGTTCAGACTGAAATCCGCTCAGTGTTTCTGCACACAGGCTGATACTGTGCCTGTCAGTGGAGCTATACAGAAGATTGTATGGAGAAAGCTGATCATCCACATTGTGTGTTCTTAGCCTAATCAAGGCTCAGATCAGGATCAGAGCTACTGTTCTAAGAGATACGTAAAGCAGGATCAATTACCCTTTATCTAAATGATCATGTCACACCCAGTTACTTCAAGAAAATTAAGGATGATGGTAAATGGCTCCTGCTCACCCACAGGAAATTTTACATGGGGCAATTTCCATTCATCTAAAGAGGCAGGTTCTTTAGGCACCTGTGGGAGAGATGTACCATCTGCCATCACCCTTCATGTCACTTTTTTTAATAGGCCTTAAATGTGGCACCAAAACACCCACTTCATCTCCCAAAAGGTACAAGTAGCTTGATGACCATTGCAAGGTAATAATAGCATGAAAATAAAGTGACATATTTCCAGGCTGCGAGTCCATTAGCAAAGATATTTGCATTAAAATCTATCTGGACACAATGGTCAATTTTATTAGGACCTTTCATTGGCCCATCTAAGGGGTCTTTCCAATATTGGGTGAGGATCACAGAGGTGCTTCGATGTGTTTTTGTTCTGAGGGGTCTCTATAGTCCCACAGTGTGATCCAATTGGATCAGTCAGATTTGGCCTAGCATGAAGGTTACCTTTGGTCAAAACAGATCTTCCCAAATATGCCTAGCTCTACCCTAACTGAAAAAGGCTATGGACACACATTCGGAGAACTGCAGAGGAGCGGTTTAAGCAGAGGCAAAGATAACTTCCGCTAGCATATTTACTTTTGCTAGTTGAAAATGTGGCGGATGTCTGCATGTGTGTCATTGGCCTAAGGCTAAATGGCTCATTTACATAGTAGGTAACAGATAAACTATGCTTACTACAGTGGTTCTAGCACTTAATCCAGTAAATATACAAGGGTCAAATGTCATTCATGGATCTCCACAGAACTATATAATTAAAGTATATATATATATATGTATGGTAAATTACTGTGTTGTACTTTATCTACTTACCGAAAATACTGAACTTCTCTGAAAATACTGTTGTTTTTACTTTCATGGACATAACTTTCTTTGAAAAATAATAAATAAACGTTACAAAGTTTGTCATACCAAAGCAAGCAATTGTTTCCTTTCTTTCTTATGTATATATGCTTATGTACTATACTAATATTATAGCTTGTTTAATCTAAGCTCCGAAGAAGATAATTTTCAGACAGGCATCCCTTCTGTCTCCCTCCCTGTGATGTGCTTTAGTGTAAAAAAAAAAAATCCCTTTAAATTCTGACCCTTAAATGCAGAGAGCTGGAAGATGGCGACCAGGAACTTCACTGCCCTTCTCTGCATTTAAGGGTCAGCATTTTTTAAAGGGTTTTTTTTGTTACACTAATGCCTGGAAGTTTAGGGGAGGCTTTTGGTAGGGGGTTTAAAGTGGAGCTCCTGGTCCCAACTTCCAACTCTTCACAGTTGAAGCAAATTCCTGACACAGAAACCCGAAGACTATACTAAGAGCCAGAAGATAGGGATCGTCAGCTCCATTGCTCCTCTTTGCATATAAAGGTCAGAATTTTTTAAAGTGTTTTTTTCTACACTAAAGCACATCACAGGGAGGGAGAAGGGGGAAATGCCTGGGGGGGGGCTTTTGGTAGGGGGGGTTAGTTCTCCTTTAATGCACAAAATGTGTCAATGTCTTAAATATATTGATCATGGGTTGAGTGCAGAGGACCTTTTAAATTTGTCTGTATGAATTTTGTGGTCACATCCTTATTGTATCTCTATTTAAGGATTTCATAAAAATAATTAGTGAGCACAACTTTCCTTTGTTTGTTATACTTTATACAGGAGCAGTGGCCAGCTCTATGTTGTAGCTTTTTTTTTCATTTTTATAACTTTTCGGCATACAGAATATGATGTCACTGACATTAGACTGAGGGGAATGTAGCTTCATCTTATCAGTTTGCCTGGTCTAAGCAAAGGAAACTCTGACAAAAGGGGAAACGTAATGGATAATTCCCACTTTAGTGAATTTGCAGAGTAACGAGCCTGAGCGAAGATTCACCTGGCTAAAGGGTGCCAAACGTTGTTAGCGCTGTACTCTTTTGTTAGCAAATTGTCCTCAATGCCTGTTAGTAAATTGGCCATATCCCTGCGGATTGGATTTCTGGCAAATTTTCGCTAGCAGCGGCCACTTTGCCCATTACTAAATCTGCCCCAGAGTTAGAGAGCTGCAAAGCAGGAGTTGTGTTCTTTTCTGTTAGACATCTGGTCACTCCAGCCTTTATACATTACATTTTGTGAGAAACATGCACACATACTTAGGTCTTGGTGCCCAGTGTCATTGAAAAGGGACTCATAGCCAACATTTTAACATTTCTCCTTTCCCATAGTGAGTGAGATCTGTTCTATTTGCAATGAATGCTTAAGCCTTTGTCTCCCTTGTAATAGCCTGAATTAAAGTATTGTTATGCAGGGACCCAGAGGTTTAAAATGTCCCTACACTTCCATATCTCTCTAGTTGCTGGGCAGATGTCCATGTATCTAGTTAATAATTTACATATTTCAGTTATTTGCCTACTGGCCTATGACACACTTTAACAGTGTCTGGTTAGGGATGTATCTTTCTCTTTGGTTTCTGGTTGCTGACCCAGCTGGATCTGTTCCAGGGAACCTGGGTACACCAAGGTCTAGTAAAGTTGTTCTGCCCTAGAAGGAGTAGTACCTCTAGTGATAAGTCGAGGAGCAGGGACCCCGTGAATGAAGCTCCTTTGTGCTCCTACAAGGATTGTAGTAGGTAGTTGCTCTCCCCTAGGCTCTGAGACTGCCTATAGTAAAGTGACTGCAGCTGGATAGGGAATTAGGATTATTCCACAGAATGGGATCCACATGGTGCTTCCATATTGTGTCACATCTTGCTGTCTTTGCTTTACTGTTCTGGCATATTTAACATCTACAATACATTGCCTCTATGAGTATTAACCTTGTGGATCATTTGTCTCTGAAAAATAAACGTATTCTTTCGTTTGCTGCAAGAAGCTCCTGGCGTCCTTTATTTTATTTTTAAACACAGTAGCCTATGAGAGTTGTAGTTCGAATACACCTTTCTTTCGTACCTTCCACATACAGTAGCAAAGGCTCTGCCTTACGTGTTAGAGTCAAGTGTAACCAATAACCATTGCCCTACTTTTTAGCAGTTTAGCCTATTTTAGCACAAAACAGCGTTATAACAGTAACACTATGCAGAATTGTAAATGGTTCAAGGTGCTTGCTACTATCATCTATATGGTCGATGATCAGAATAAATTAACATCTGGTTGATTGAGGTGTTCCCGAATTACACCCTTAACAATCAAAATATTTCAAATATCGTTTTCAGGGTGATAAAAGATCCCAAAACACTGTACAGTATATACCTTAATTTGCACCTAAAAGGGAGAGCATGAGAAAGGGTTAACCACTTTTACTTCTACATATTCCTAATGACCCTCTAGAACAGAAATTCAATGTAAGCGTTTTTAACTATGATTTTCAAGATCATCTTTACTCCACTGCCAAATAATGACTGAGCTAAATCTCTAAATAATAAAATACCTGACATGGCTTTATTGGTGTATTTTTCATCCCTTTACGTTCAGCCAATCAAAATGATAATATCAACAAACTGTGAACTGCAAAGTGTTATTCTGCAATTTCTCATTGTTATGCAAAAAAAATCTTACATTCTCAACTACTTTCTCATCTATTTATTGTTTGGTTACTCATCTGGAAATTTTAATACTTTCTTCAGGGGCAGGGTTGGCAATAAAAAAGAGATCTATATATCAAATCGTTAACATCTAGCTATCATTGTGTGCCATAATACAGATGGAGTGGCTAGCCTATCAACTCTATTTACTGTCCCTTTTCTGCCGCTTCTCTGCTGCTGCCGTGTTCATTGATGGAATCAAAATAAGGTAATCTGTCTACCTAAAATGGTGACAGATCCCTACAATTATTAAATCGGAATGGTTGAAGTGATTACTTCTGAATCCAACAGAAAAAAAACAAACCACTATCATTTGTAAAAAAAAAAATCGTAACTGACAGTACTTTCTTGTCATTATGCCAGATTCTTAAATTTCTTAGTAACTAAAAACGACTAGTAAAGATTATGGCATGATCCATCATACTCTTCGTACCTACAAGCAGGCAAGTCCTTCAGTTTGCAGGGTACTGTATGCGGTCCTGTTAACCTTTAAAAGGTGTACTATCGCTAATATGAAAATGTAATATAAGCGTCATCATATTGAAATAATGAACTTTGTAAATACAATCAATTAAAAATTCTGCATTGTTTCTGAAAAAATCAAGTTTATCTTCACTATTCCTTTCTCATCATCTGTGTCTCTTCGTTTTGTCTTCTTGCAGCAGTTGGGTGTCAGATAGTCACTGGCAGTTAGATCCAATATATCTTATAGGGGCTTCCTTTCCTAGCAGATGAATTAGCGCTCACTCAAATAACTGATTCCAGTACAGGCGTAAATTCGTTACCACTACGCTAATTCACTAAATTGCGAAGTTGCGTCTCAGCAGCTAAACTCTGGCGAAGTTTTGCTAGCATTAATTGTAATTTTAAGTATATGTTCCCTAATTCTATCTTTCAGTTTCCAGCTTGTTTCCATATTGTTTCTGATATTTATTACAAGTTAATAAGTAAATTACATTTTTGTGTTACAATTAATGTAATGTTGCATTTTATGTATCTTATTAGTAGTAGAAGAGGTAAAAATTGTGTTCTGTTGTTCTTTAAATCTAATGAAACTAGGTGTCAGTTTGTTACCTAAAGTTGCTTTAATTAATTAATTTTCTTTAATATAGGATCTGTTTATAAAATCACTAGTTTCCTATTGATAATGTTTCTTATTTGGTTAAATTGGGGACTATATGTTAATATACAGGATAGGGATTCAGAATCATCTTTCTTCTTTTTTGGGTATCACTGTTTCTGTTTCTGCAATTATTTCTCGTAATAGGAAATAGGAAATAAGAAGCAGTATTGTCGACATTGGTTCTGTATCTCTCAAATAAATCCTTTATTCTTTAAACTATTAACTCTTCATCTTTTGTGGAAATGCAATTGTATGGTATATTATTAGTTAAATATTTTGTGTGACATGATTTAGCATTAAGCATTGTGTTTACTGTTTTCTATAAATTTTAGTGACAATAGAATTGTTTTCAACATAAAGGGTGATTTCCATAGTTTATTCATTTCCAGGAAATTGATGGACATCAAAGCAGATAAAGCAGGGCTATTAGCAGCAGTGTTTGACATAGGGGAAAATGGGAAGAAAATGTGGAGTTTATCAACCTAAAGTGACAACAAAATCAAAAGACATTAATGAGTTTAACAAGTGATAATTATTAAATATAAAATAACCCAAAATAAAACCTTCTTGTATTCAAAGAGGATACATACGTACTGTAGCTTGTCCATGAACCAGTATAGAAACAGGAAAGGTTGTACTGTTGATTGACTGGAAGTGTTACAAATGTTATATGGTTGTATCACTTCACCTGTGTGAAGCAAATAAAAATATAAGTTACAAAAAAAAAAGAAACAGGAAAGGTTGGAGGTGAATTTTAGAAATAGTAATTGATTTGATAAAAAGACACAGGAATAGATCCAACATTCTATTTGTGTTTAGTAGTAGAATACTCATTAAAACTTCTTATATTACAGCACATACAATGGAAAAATGTATTGGCAGTTTAGGAATAAGGGATTTTTCCTTGGTAACACTCATCTGACTGTCTCAGTATTTAGTATAAGTCAGCTGGGAATACAGTCCAGATTGCTTGTCAAAAACATATGCTGCTTCAAATAAAGCTTAAAGGCTTTTAGAGACTTTTGTCCCAGTGGCAAAGTGTCATGCCATGGGCTAGTCGTTCTATTTTTGATGTGCCAAAAAAAAAGTCCTTTCTAGTTGTTATATATTTTATTATACAAAACAATACAAAACTATTGTGATCACACACAGTCGTAACATTGATAGGAATATATAATTACAAGCTAAAGTTTCCCTGGGTCACTGCGAGAGCTCTGAGTTCCCATTAATGACATCAATGTACACAGGGAATCGCAATGACTATGTTGTATCTATCATAAGGAAAAGAATGATACAGAACCAGAAACTGGGGCATACCACTGTAATGGAGGCAAAGTCTGGGAAGGTAAAAGGTGACCATCCAGTGTTTGGGCAGTTTTCCTATGTTGTGTTGCTTTAGCAGTGCAATATAAGATCTGGGACACTGAACACTAAAGAATCACTTTTACCCATTCTGAGTGTAAAATGCAGATATGTGAGTTTATCTTTGACTGTAAAGGTTTATAATCCATGCTCATTAATAGTTAGACCTACAGGAATAATAGAAGGCAAAATTAGCACTACTGTAAGTAAATCTTTTAGATTATTAAAAGGGTGGCTCACCCCTAAAAGTTATTTTTAGTATACTATAGAATGGACAGTTCTAAGCATCTTTTCAATTGGCCTTCATTATTTATGGTTTATATTTTTTCAATTATTTAGCTTCTTCTAACTATTTTTCAGCTTTCAAATGGGGGTCACTGACCCCATCTAAAACAAGTGCTCTGCAAGGCTAATATATTTTTATTTATACTTTTTATTACTCATCTTTCTATTCAGACCTCTCCTAATCATATTCCAGTCTCTTTTTCAAATCAATGCAAGGTTGATAGGGTAATTGGGACCCTAGCAACCAGATTACTTAAACTGCAAACTTCTGAATAACAAATGGAATAACCCAAAACCCACAAGTAATAAAAAATTAAAACCAATTGCAAATTGTCTCAGAATATTACTCTCTACATACTACTAAACGTTAATTTAAAGGTGAACAGCTCCTTTAATCTTAACTTAGCTCTGAGGCCATGTTCTTTACTGACCAGTAATTCTGCACCAGTTTGTACTTTTTATCTAATGTTGCAGGTCACACAAGTTTACAATAGCCTTTGCATTAAATGATATTTCATAGTAAATGCAGCTAAAACTTGTGATATGCCTATTTGGTTAATAGAATCTAGAGCTCATACCCTGCATATGTGTGATTTTTCCAACAAAAGTGAAGGTTACCAGAGTTTAAAGATGAAATATAGCCCATCCTGTGCAAAACCACTGTGTTGCAGTTTAATTAAAAGAATTCATTAAATAGCTGCCCCATCCAAGGTAATTAGTATGCATAATTTATGCTTTACTTAATACACAAGGGCAGTAGCCTGAATAATAAACTCAAGTTAACCTTAAGTAGAGAAGATTGAATGGTCACATGTTTATTTAGCTTAGGTTTGCTATAGAGCTGAGGGTAAAGAGGTGAAATTCTGTTCTTGTCAATTCATTAATTTTCTTGAAAGAGCTGCTGTCCGTAGAGGACAAATACAATTTGCACGCATCTGCAAACATTATCTTCTTGTATGAATTGAACTGGTCTATCCTTATACATAAAAGTTTAATTTGCCAGATCCTTTTATTGTTTGCAATTGCAAACCCAGACACTTTAAATGCATTTAAAGCTATGCAATGGTGATGAGATGAGATTGATGAATACATAAAGGTATTTAACTCAGCTTACATTTAGATGTGATGTATAATGTAGCAAAGAAATAGAATACACACGTCTTATGAACAAAACTCAGCAAACTGCATGTACAATGAAACACACACACAAACAAAATACACTGTTTGGGATTTACACGTCTACATTTCTGGGCACATTTATCAAAGTTCAAATTTATTGGAGTTTTTTTTAACTCTAATAAATTTGAATATACTTGAAATTAGATTGGGGGGTTATTTAATAAAAAAATTTAATATCTATAACTTTAGGTGGCCAATTCATTAACTTCGAGTGAAGGATTCGAAGTAAAAAAACGTAAAATTTCGAAGTGTTTTTTTGGCTACTTCGACCTTCGACTACGACTTTGACTTCAAATTGAATGATTCGAACTAAAAATCGTTTGACTATTCAACCATTCGATAGTCGAAGTACTGTCTCTTTAAGAAAAAACTTTGACCCCCTAGTTCGCCACCTAAAAGATACCGAACCCAATGTTAGCCTATGGGGAAGGTCCCCATAGGCTTGGCTAAATTTTTTTGGTCGAAGGATAATCCTTCGATCGTTGGATTAAAATCCTTTGAATCATTCGATTCGAAGGATTTAATTGTTCGATCGAACGATTAATCGTTCGATCGAACGATTATTCCTTCGATCGTTCGATTGCAGTATTTGCGCAAAATCCTTCGACTTCAATTTTCGAAGTCGAAGGATTTTCATTCCCAGTCGAATATCGAGGGTAAATTAAAATCGCAAAATTTTAATTTGAACTCGAATTTTGGATAATTCGCAATTCGAATTTGATTGTTTTGACCATAAAAAAAATTTGAATTTTCAGTTCGACCCTTAAAGGACCAGTAACATCAAAACTTCGATATTCGAAGTCGAAGAATTTTAATTCCTAGTCGAATATCGAGGGTTAATTAACCCTTGATATTCGACCCATATTGAATCGGCCCCTTACTGTAACTGATTTTATATTTATCCCGTAGAAGGAAAGTTAAGATTAATGCATAATAAAAGGGACAAGTTAAATAAAATCACAATGAAATGTTAATGTATTCTAGTACAGGTACATAGCTGTACTCTTTAACATTGTTCACATTTATATTTCTAATTTACCTTAAGCCTTTAAAGCATCAAGACTGACCAGCAGCAGTTGGAGTTTATGTGTTTATCTAGTTTTTATGTAGTAGGCAAACATTTAAATTTCTCAGTATTTTCTTAAAACCACTTCGACCAAAGTCCCATCCACATTTTTAGCGTATTTATCAATAATAAATCTGGTGTGGGAAAAGACTTTATAAAATCACAAAAAAAATCTGAATCGTACGTTTTTTAAAACATTTACGCCAGAAAACTCTGATTTTTTTTAAATATCGCCCAAAAACCAAAAAGATTTGGATTATTGTACAAAACCAGGTGCAGATCATGATATCTTCCAATTGTAAACGTGACATCTACATGAGCTCGGCAGGTTTGAGATGCATTACTTTTTTTTCTGGCTTTTAGCATCCTTGGGGTTTAATAAATCACGAAAAAATTATGTTTTCCCCTTTAAACTCCAACCAGAAAAAAATTATCTAATAAATAACCCCCTTAAAGGAGAAGGAAAGGTAAAAACTAAGTAAGCTTTATCAGAAAGTTCTATATAAATACACCAGTAAACCCTCAAAGTAATTCTGCTCTCAGAAAAGAAACACAGCACTTCTTTCCTTCTATTGTGTATACACAGGCTTCTGTACCAGACTTCATGTTTTCAGTTTAAACCTCCAAGGCTTGAGCATGCTCAGTTTGCTTCTCCCCCCTTCTCTGCTGTAATCTGAGCCCAGAGCTATAAGTGAACAGGGAGAGACTCAGGCAGGAAGTGATGTCACACCAAGCTAATACTACAGCTGCTATCCTAAACAAACAGAGAGCTTCTAGAGCTTTTTACTCAGGTATGGGAAAACATTCTACAGAATAAATATAGCACTTTAGCTTGCACTATTGCAGCTAATCTATTGACAATAAAATGCTTCCGTAGCTTTCTGTAGTTGCATGAAGAAGTATAGTTTCAGTTCTGACTGTTTAACATTTTTCAAGGAAATGGAATGCTGCACTCTTAATGAACTTTGCATTTTGACACTGTAGTATATGTTTAAGTGAATTGCCCTAATAACAACCCTCTGTGCAAAACAATATCCCTTAGGTGAAGGTGGGTGCAGATTGTAGCTTTAGGTTGCATCATTTAAGTCTCATGGTATTATAACTTAAAATGGGGTTTGAAATGTAAAGGAAAACGTTCCCCCTAAAATGAATACTTAAGCAACAGATTTGTTTGTATCATGTTAAGTGGCATATTAAAGAATCTTACCAAACCGGTAAATATATTTATGTAAATAATGCCCTTTTACACCTCTTACCTTGAACCACCATTTTGTGATGGTTGATGGAAGAAGTGTGGAAGCAAAAGACAGACAAAACTTTGTCTGTTAATTGATTCATGTGACCTAACATGTATGGTTTGAATCCTAGGATCCGAGGGTGTGGCCCTTATTTCTTAAAATGTTAATTTTCTATTTATGATTACCCAGTGGCACATACTACTAAAAAAGTATATTATTATGAAAATGGTTTATTTATGATTATCGAGTGGCGCATACTACTAAAAAAGTATATTATTATGAAAATGGTTTATTTACATTAAGCAAGGTTTTACATATAAACTGTTTTATGCAATATATTTTTATAGAGACCTACTGTATATTGTTAGGTGGTATAGTTTTCCTTTATATAGGAAGTGTCTGTCCAAAAAAGAGCTTTGTTATCAATGTACAAAACTATGAAATCCATAAAAATAGGCTAATACCAATCAGTGAAATCAAAATTGAGTATTAGAAGAAAACACACCATAGCTATAACATCTAACACATACCGGTCAGTTGTCTTTTACTAGTCTCTTTTATATCACAAGCATTTCTCTCTTTATAATAACGTCTTTTATATATCACCACCTAACGAAAATAAATCTATCATCTCTTTAATAAGGTGGGAAATGATAGAACTCTTGCCTAATAAGAGGCTAATATTAACACTGAGGTATAATTTTGATTGGTCTAATTCTAATCTCTTCAGGATATATATTTAATTAAATATTAACAATGTTGGATAATAATAGTAAAGATAATTGTAAATGACTGTAATATGAAAGGATACACTTTCTTAATAAAATTGTAGGCTTGTATAATTTGTTATTGTCCAGATTTGTAGACTTTTGTATTCTAGATCTAGACTATTGGCTGAATATTGCAGAATTACTAACAAACATTTTTTGACATTTTTTGGGTCGACATTTAGGGGCCTAATTTTTTTTTACCTCGAATGACCTTTTTAGCTATAAAAAACAACACATATTTAACGAATCACTCTAAACCATGAAAATTTGATATTTATTAAGTTTAAAAACTTAAAGGTGACAAGGTCATATAGAAGTCAGTGGGAGTTGTCCTTTGCAAACTGTAAAATCTTTCTTTACTTTCAGCTTTTAGATGCTTTTTTGTTTTTTTTAATTGTAATCACATGGAACTTCTTACAATAATGAGGATTTCAAGCTTTTCATTAGGGATGCACCGAATCCAGGATTCGGCCAGGATTGGCCTTTTTCAGCAGGATTCGGATTCGGCATATGCAAATTAGGGACGGGGAGGGAGATTGTGTGACTTTTTGTCACAAAACAAGGAAGTAAAAAATGTTTTCCCCTTCCCACCCCTAATTTGCATATTCAAATTATGATTCGGATTCGGTTCGGTATTCGTCCAAATCTTTCGCAAAGGATTCAGGGGTTCAGCCGAATCCAAAATAGTGGATTCGGTGCATCCCTACTTTTCATATTCTTATTCAGATCTCTTCTGGGGTTTTATTAGTTTGTGCGTTTTATATTTGGATCTATTAAAAAATAAGTATATATTTATGATTTTTTTTTTTAACTGAGCTTAGTTATGCTTGAAAAAAAACTCTAAAATACACAAATTTCAATACTGATAAATAAGCCTCTAAATGTACACAGAAATATTAATTTTAACATTTTGAATTTGAATATTCTATTTTGACATCAGGCTTATCTTATAAAGTCAGCTGCATTAAGAAGTATAGTTTCAGTTCTGTTCAACATTTTTCAAGGAAAATGGAATGCTGCACTCTTTATGAACTTTTCATTTTGACACTGTAGTATATGTTTAAGTGAATTGCCCTAATAACAACCCTCTATGCAAAGCAATATCCCTCAGGTGAAGGTGGTTGCACATTGTAGCTTTAGGTTGCATCATTAAAGTGAAATGCCCAGCTAATGACTAATGAAGGAGATTCCAGGGTCAAACAGGATAATCCACTAGTCAGTTTTGTAGAGCTTAACAGATCTGCCAAGAGATTTCACATGATAGGTACATTGATTCTACTCTATAAAGTTGTATATAATAAGAAGGGGACATAAGTTAACTTGGCATATGTTCCTCTTGTTGCAATAACAATTGTTTGTAAACAGAACCGCACAAACTCAAAATTATGCAGTTGGGGAATTGACTCCTTTAATCATGCCACCAGAAATTCAAGTCCATTAGTCCAATTAGGGTATCCCAAAGTAAAGTCCACATTTGTTAAACCGCAATATTGTGAATGGGAAAAAAATATTTACATTCAACATATACCATGACATTTATGAGGAAACTAGTTGGTATACCCTAATTGGACTAATGGATTTGGTATATTCAACTGTTCAACTGTTCAATTGTTTTTGGTGGTAAAACACTTCCTGGATTGCATGATGGGAAATGGAGGTGGGGTTTGTTGGGTTTAAATGGGTCTGTACACTGAGAATTGAAATGTTGATTTTCTGGTGGCATAATAAAAGGGGTCAATCCCCCGACTGCATAATTTTGAGTGTGGATCTGTTTCCAAATGATTGTTGTTTTTTATTGTTTTTAGTAACACTGGCAACATTTGTTAATTTATTCAGTTACATGAAATTTATATTTTTCTTCCAAAATGTAAAAAATTGGATTCATTCAGACTGGGTTCAGTGTCTTAAATTTCAAGGAAGTCTGTTAGGACATTTTTCAATGTAAAAATTGTTTGCTAAAAAAGATGTTTGCAAATGTTAAGACATGTACTGGTAAAATGCAATGGCCCACTAATTCCAACCGATTTACATCCATATTTCTCAGTTCAGGGATCAAATATGTTAGAAAATGATTAGCCAATGGACTATATCTGCTTGTATATGGTATATTTGCAGGTGAGAAAGCGAAAACAAGTTAAAGGTCCTCTTCACTTCCTGCTGCCTGCCCAAGGGATGCTATTCCAACATTCAGGCTCTCTCTCCCTGCACACCATTTGCCCATTCAGCCCTTGAACAAAAAAGATTTAGCCTTTATCATTCTTTTACTTACTGCCTTCACATATTTATACAGGTATAGGATCCCTTACCCGCAAACCCAATATCCAGAAAGCTCCGAATTACGGAATGGCTGTCTCCCATAGACTCCATTTTATCCAAATAATCCAAATTTTTAAAAAAGATTTCCTTTTTCTCTGTAATAATAAAACACTAGCTTGTACTTGATCCCAAATAAGATATAATTAATCTTTATTGCAAGCAAAACCAGCCTATTGGGTTTATTTAATGTTTAAATTAATTTCTAGTAGACTTAAGGCATGAAGACCCAAATTACGGAAAGATCCGTTATCCGGAAACCCCCAGGTCCCGAGCATTCTGGATAACAGGTCCCATACCTGTACAACCTGGTTATTGCTTTATTTATAGATAATGCTCTTGTCTAACAGTTCTGTCTTCCATAGGTCTTAGATTCTGTGACCACTGACATGACATGTACTGTACATTGGATCATGCACTTGCTACTGCACAATTATCCTGACCTGACATGACAGTTACTATAGCCTAACAGTTACCTGACAGTTACTATAGTCTAAGGTTTGTAAGGCTTAAAGAACTGGGTTCTTAGCCAGTTTGCACCATATCTTTTCACTTTGCACCCTGCCCATTAATAAATGAGCCATCTAATATTTACCTTAAGAGATCTTGGCTATTTCTAGAGGAAGTGTCTTTCTATATGTTCAGTACATGATGGCACCTGGCTACATACCGTATATACCGGAGTATAAGCCGAGTTTTTCAGCATCCAAAATGTGCTGAAAAAGTCTACCTCGGCTTATACTTGGGTCAGCAGTACCCGACCCGAGTAGCTGAGATTGCAGTCACTTTTAATCATTACTATACCAACAGTACACTTGGGGAGAGACTGCAATATCCCACAATGCCCTCTGTTGGTTATATGAAAGAATAACAGTGCGCCCTCTGTTGGTTATATGAAAGAATAACAGTGACTGCAATATCACACAGCGCCATCTGTTGGTTGTATGAAAGAATAACAGTGCGCCCTCTGTTGGTTATATTAAAGAATAACAGTGACTGCAATATCACACAGCACCCTCTGTTGGTTATATGAAAGAATAACAGTGCGTCCTCTGTTGGTTATATGAAAGAATAACAGTGACTGCAATATCACACAGCACAGGCTTATACTAGAGTCAATAAGTTTTCCCAGTTTTCGTAGGTAAAATTAGGTACCTCGGCTTATACTCGGGTCGGCTTATACTCGAGTATATACGGTAATCCAAACAGTAAGGTATATTACACAGTGAAGAGCATCAAAATAATGACTAAAGAACAAGTGGAGATTTATTAAAGGTCAAATTTTTATGGTTTTAGAGGTTTTTGAAAACCATGACTAAACTCACAAATTCTAAAACCACGATTGTATTTGAATTTATTAAAAATCGGAATTTAAAAAGTTAAAACTGTGCTGAATGATGCACTAAAAAATATGAATACCTCAAAAACCTCTAAAGACTTTAGTTTTTGGACAATTCTTAGAGGAAAAAAAACCCCTGAAAATCTCTAAAAGTCCAAATGGATTAAAAGTGGTCCAATAAGATCAATGCAGTTCCTATTGGGGCAGATTCACTAAAGGACGAAGTAGCGGTCGCTAGTGAAAATTCTCCAGAAATCACAGGGACATCACCAAAACAGAGGACAATTTGCTAACTAAAGAGAACATTGCTGCTGCAGTTTTGCATCCTTTCCCCAGGCGCATTTTCACTCAGGTGAACAATCATCACTAAAGTGCAAATTTTACAGAACGTTACCCCTTTTGCCAGAGTTTCCTTCGCCTGCTTAGACCTGGGAAACTGATGAAGCTACATCCTCCTCAATCTTATGTCAGTGAAATCATATCCTATATGCTAAAAAGTCATAGAAATTTTAAAAAACGCTGGAGTTTTTTCATATTTTAAATAGGGATTGTGTTGAAAAGTTGTAACTATTAAAAAATGTTATTTTAACTTTTTTTTAACCATTTGAGGGGCATGCCACATTTGGTTTAGGGTGAGCTCATGTCTAGGACATTAGAGAATATTTCTCACTGGTGAAAATCAGCCAAAGTACTGCTTAATAATCTAGACTCAAAGGACAAACTGCCTTGTTTCTTAGCATGCCTCTATTTATAAGATAGTATATGTATTATAACATATTTTGCTTATTATTATATTAAAACAATTTCTTGCTTGCAATATCATTAATTTCCATTTGAGCCTTGAAATGTGGATCAAGCTGAACTTAAGACAGGGTACCTCAGAGATATTAATATTGTATACGAAAGGAGTATTTTTCACTATTATACTCTAATATTGATAAAATACTCACAGTAACAATGTACTTCCCATTGGGAAAATTAGATTTTCACCTAGACCAAGCTAGCCGCAAAGCCAAACTGTCACTTTCATACAGTAGGTAATTAATTACAGTGTTTATTTTTGGAAGGATGAAGCATTTTACATATATTTACTTAGAAAGTGGCATGGCTCTTCAAGAATAAATAAGAGCTATAATTCTAGACCTGAAAATCCACAGTTTCTGAGGGCTGCTCATCAATTTCCAGCTGTATTAATGAGCAAAAGAGCTGAGACAGTCATTTATACTCTCTTTATGATAAGACTAACCTACAAGGCAAATCAAGATTAAGGAATAAGGACAAAAGGAAGACACATTTATGTTAAACCCTGACTGTTTCACAATCAATCATAATTGCACAGGAGGCCTGAATCCTAAAAGTTGGACAGAAAAGGAGATGGTGGGATTTATATAGAAGTTTATTTATCCATTAAATATTTAGAAAGCAGCTCATATAATATAATATGTGGTTGATTATGGGTATATGTAGAAGATATTCAGAGTATATTTATCTATATGCACTGTAAATGTTGATTGCAGAATATTTTTTATGGCAATTACAGTTTTACTCTTAGGTAATTAAATAAATGCAAATTAGAATAAACATTTATAATAATTGTACATACACTTATATGCAGAGTACATTGCAGTATCAGCTTACACTGAGTTAATCAATGATAAATTAATAGATATTTAAACAACGTTTCTCCTGTTCTTGGCTTTAAAGAGATGTCAGAAAACTGACATCAGAAAATAACCTTTTTTATTATCTATCATAACATTGTCTTTGAATACTGCTTCTAATTTTGCCATAAAAGTATTTGCCTGATGCTTTTGCATTACCTTTCTTACTACCCTGTTCCTCTATGAGGGGGCTGCCATATTTGTTATATCCGTTAGCATTAGAAACTCTTACGGACAGGTTCAGAAGGGACAGTCAGGTTGACAAAACAGTCAGGTTTAGGAAATTTAAGTGACAATTACTTACAAAAGCAGAACTTTCAGTGAAAAACAATCAACATGACCTATAGGTAACTTTTAATGTAGATTAATATTTTTAAATTTTTTATTGTCAGTATCACTTTAATATTATCAAGATTTGTTTTAACACTAAGGGGGTTATTTATCAAAGTTCGAATTTACCTTAATATTTTCTGCTACAAACTCCAATCAAATCCGCTCTGGTTTTTTGCACTTATTTCTAATTACATTTCCCCGAAAAAAATGTTTTGCTTTGCAGGAAAAAAAAAATCAGATTTTCATGATTTTTTCCAATTTCTCAACAAATTTTCACGATTTTTTTTAGGACTGTTTCGGTCTCGAAAATTCAGATTTTTGCCAGAAAACTCTGAAAACTTCGGAGTATTGCCCGATACCCAGCTGACATCAAAAAATAATTGGGACTTCTCCCAATGACTTACAGTATATGCAACCTCGACAGGTCTGAGATGCCGGATTTTCTGATTCAGACTTTTCCATCCTTGGGGTTTAATAAATTCTGAAAAATTTTTAAAAGTCTGATTTTTGCATTCAGAGTTTAGTAAATAACCCCCCCAAAAAAACTTTCTGTTCTATGTAGGTTTAGTCTGATAATTCTAAAGTATCAATGTTCAGACCAGGTCACAGGTGAGTTAATTAATGGGATTGTGTTAGAGGTGGTGATCTAAGTGAATGTCTATTTCTAGATGAAGCTAAATGGGATTTTGAGCTTGACCCTTTGGGAGAAACTCCACGTTGCGGCTCGAGCCGACACGTCGCCATGCGACAAAATGCATGCAACGTGTTGGATGTTCTGTAGATACAGGAAGTGAAGGAGAAATTGCAGGTTAGAACTACATTTATCCGACTGTCCGATGAAAACGCATCGTGCAGTGAGCCGCATCGTGGAGTTCCTCCCTTTAGCACCAAAAGGTATGAAATTTAAATGTTCATTGTTTCTTTAATTGGGTTGTTTACCTTTAAATAAACTTGTGGTATGACATAGACATTGATATCCTGAGAGACAATTTGCAATTGGTTTTCACTTTTTATTTGCCGTTTCTTTTTTGTTCAGCAGCAGGATCTTGTTTATCTTAGCAACCAATCAGGTTTGAATAAGAGATGGAAGTATGAATAAGATAAGACTGAAAGATAAATTAATAAGAAAGACAGAAGAATAAAAAGTTAAACAAATATAAAAATAGCAATAGTTTTTTAGCTTCCACAGTCAGCGACTCCCCATTTGAAAGCTGGAAAGATTTAGAAAAGGAAGGCAAATAATTCAAAAGTTATAAAAAAAAGAAATACTGAAGACCAATTGCAAAGTTGATGGAAATAGGAAATTCTGTAAAATACTAAAGTTAACTTATAGGTGAACCACCCCTTTAAGTTATTTGATAATGGGTGTGGGAAGAAGAAGCCTTTTTCCAACTGGCACAAGAAAATGAATAGTGTGACATAAATGTAATATGCAGTTTCTGGTCTCCCACTTCAGTATTCTCAGGCCTGAGGTAAAGAGCAAAAGCAGCTGAGCATTTAGGCAGCCTGTGTGAGATGTAAAATGATGCAGTTTGATAAGCCACATGATTTATTATTTTTAAGACCAGGCTTTTCATTACTCTGTGCACTGGTCCAAACATTCACTCTCCTTTTCCATTGGTGGATAGGGTCGCATAATACTATTTTGTGGGTTTCCACCATAATTTTTTTGCATTATACATTTTTTTCTGGTAACATTTCTGACTTTTTAAAAGAGCTTCAGTCTTTAGATAAGAGCTGTGTTAAAACACACACAGCAACATGTAACATGTTCAAATACATTTTGAAAAGGTCCGATATTCCACACCTTCACTAATGTGATATAGGGGGATATGTATGAATGCTATATTTCACTAAAGCTAAGACTGCCACTCTTCTACCATGCTTTTCTTAAAACACCAAATAGATTAGCACTAGATGGCTTTGCATAAGTGCCCCCCTCTATATTACTGTACTTTGCACAAAAACCCAGCAATCAACTTCAAACTACGGCTGTTACAAACTGGACCAGCACTGCTACAAGTTGTCAGTGTCAAATGTAACCTATATATTCATTTCCGTCCAACTAAATTGGTTAGAGGGATGGAAGATTTTAATTATGAGGGGAGACTGTCAAGGTTGGGATTGTTTTCTCTGGAAAAAAGGCGCTTGTGAGGGGACATGATTACACTTTACAAGTACATTAGAGGACATTATAGACAAATAGCAGGGGGCCTTTTTACCCAAAAAGTGGATCACCGGACCAGAGGCCACCCCTTCAGACTACAGGAAAAGAACTTTAATTTGAAGCAATGTAGGTAGTTCTTCACAGTCAGGACAGTGAGGTTGTGGAATGTAGGGTGATGTGATAAATATGGTAAAAATGTGGACAGGAGTTTGGTTTTGAAAAAATTGTGAGAAATTTTCAGATGTTAGTAAATAACCCCCTAAGGGGTGGATAAATAGTCTTAAAAGCTTAAATGGCAAATTTATCAAGGTGTATGTTTTATTTTACGCCTTGCAAACACCAGATTTGCTGCCTTCTTTTTAAGTAAGTTCCAATGAAAGTTGCTTGAAGAAAAAACAAGTAAAAATGAATGCCACTTTTACACCGTTTTTTACATGTGATGCCTGGCGATTTGTTGCAAATTATTCTGCTGCGTTTTTTTCACCATATAATAAATCTGCCCCTTAATCTTCAAAGGAACTTTATTTTGTATTTACTTATATTTTATTGCTGTCTATTCTAAGTAGATATTTTTTTAATGTTTGAGCATGACTACTTTTATAGAAATTATTTTTCAATAAATCTAAGGGCAACTGAAAAGGATGCTAAAATCTGCAAATAATAATTCGCTATATATATCTTATTTAGGATGTTTTCAAGCCACATGCTCATGTCTGTTTGCCCTGTTGAAACACCTGTATATGAAATCTTGATGTAAAAAAAGTCTGTTTAAGTTCATATCAATGTCAAGAAAGCTAGAGATTTAAGCATATGCAGAGCATATTGAGACCTTCTTTTCATTAGAATATAGATTAATAGTACTCTTTAAACACTTTTAACTCTATCATTTTATGTGTAATTTGGAAATGACCTTTTAAGATCCTTTAGACCAGGTATTATTAATTAAAGCACAAACTAAAGCACATCATTTTTTTTTTTGTGTTTACTTGTTAGAATTGAAAAGAAAGTTAACCAATCTTCAACTAGCATGACACTTAAATACTGCCTTTTGGAAGGACACTAATTCCATTTTCAGTGTGCTAGTGCATAAACAATTGTGGCTGAAATACACCCATATAGGAGGCAGCACATTAATTGGTTCTCAGTGCTTTGATCCTTGGTATTCACTTCAATCACACACTTGGGCGATTGTTAATAAAGCATCTGAGGCTGATACATGCCGGACCTGTTCTTGTTTAAAATTCAGAGTTATGCTCCTTCCCATTCCCTGTTTTTGCTCATTGTGCGGTAGCCTTCATTTTAAGTCTACGAATCTGAAAAACTTAATGACTTTGGTTGCAGTTTTGTGGTTTACTTTGCCAGCATCAGGGATGGAACAGCAGTTTGTCAACTGATGTGAGACATCTCTGCAAGCCCTCTAGCATAATAAGCTGCTGTGCCAGGTTTTCATTAGAAAAAAACCTTTCTTCCTTCCAGCCCTCTTTATCTTCTGGCCCAACCAGATGGCAAAGATGAAAGAAAATACTAAGTGTGGAAATCTAACCATACGGCTTACTTTTTTTTTTGCTTCACAAAATGTTGATCAAATTTGCTCATCTTAGAAAGCAGTAACCATGGATGTGTGAGATGTTTCAACAAACAGAAACTTTATAAAAAGAAGAGTCAAGTTCAGACATGTTGAAAATGTGTTTCTGTGATTGGAGCTTGCTTGAATACATTATACTTAAATATAGAGGCCTTTTGTTGACTTTTTTTCTAGCAGAACAGCTTCTGGGCTCACCCCCAGCAAAGTTAGAAGTAGGGAAATACAGCATTATTTTGGAAGACTTTAAGCACTTCTTAGAAACTTGAAACACCATGACCCAAATTAACACCCTTATAAGTAAATGCTTAGTCCCAATGTTTAATATCTTTCTAGTCAGGGTCCTACTGGGCCACTATGGGCCCCCGCCGACCCGGACCTGCTCCCTCGGCTGCCCCATAAACACCCGCTCCTGTGCTAAAGTGGTGATCATGCATGTGCATTTCGCTTCGTTCGCACATGTGTGTACTAGGGCTAGACTTTGGAGGTCAGGACGGGGCCCGGGGACTGCCAGGAGGGCAGTCCCCTGTTTCTAGTTCGTAATAGGGAAAATAATGCATCACACGTACAGAAACAGCAGTTCTAATGGGCAGATCAACTTGAAATATATTTATGGGCAATCCTGAGATTTTACTCATATTTATTATATCTTGAATGAGGGAATCACAATCATGTTGTCAGGAAATTGCATTTAAAAATTACAAATTACTAGTGATAGGCGAATAAATTTGGCAGACGCAAATTCACAGTGAATTTCCACATTCCGCTGCAGGTGAATTCATTCATCAAAATTGTTTTACGCATAAAAACTGACGCGTGTCAAAAATATTGGGACTACCATTGACTTTAATGCATTTGGACCAAATAGTCAGGCGTATAAAAAATGACGCGCATCAAAATTCTTTTGACGTCCATTGACTTCAATGCACTTCCCGAAGTGTTCACGATGGGCACAAATTCGCCCATCACTACAAATTACATTTTCACGCAAATTGTTAAATCTCGACGGGAACAAAATCTCAGAAAAAATTTGGATCTTCAACTTGCTGACTTCCCATTGACTGCTATAGCATTTTGACAGGTTTTATTGGCAAGATTTTATTTTTTATTTTATTTGATATGTGTGATGTATCTTTTATTATCACATCTTATATGATGTGTCTTATTTATGCTTTCGTGAATTTGCATGATTCGCAGCAAAATAAGAACTGTGATAAAACTCCCTCAAACTTTTATTATGATGCATTGTGCAGTATTGTGCATTGTGATGCATTGCATTTGATTTCCAGTTTTTATTCATTGTTAAGATTATTTATTGTTTTAGCAGCTCTCCTGTTTGGAATGTTCCACTTACCTTGCGACTAGGTGGTGATTTTAATGATAGACAAGAAGTATAAGAACAACGCTGAATAAAACAATGAGTAATAGAAAATAATAGAAAATAGAAAATTACCATAATATTCTAGCCTTAGGATAAATCCTTCTTTACTAACCAAAAAATTTTTCAACTACATGCTGGAGAGAAACAGAACAGAAAGACAAAATGGCTCAGTTACTAAGCTTTTGCTTTAGGCAAGCTCAGCTCAATTTGGAACAATTTACCAACAATACAACACTTCTTTCTCAGCATTCCAATACAACACATCTTTCCCAGAATTCCAGAGCAGCTGTGTGCAAAACATGTGGCCATTTGATAAACAATGGCAAGTTGTATTGGTAGCAATATAGCAATATAGGTAATCATGTAATGTTCAGTAACACCATTTGAACACAATTCAGCTGGAAGAATATACAAATGGAGTCCTGGAACTACTTCCAGGAGGGTAAAAGTATAGGAATGACTTGCACCACTGTGCACTGAAGCTTGGGACTTGAGATCAATTTGGCAAAGCAGGTTCAACCTGAATACTGAAAAACAGATGTAAGTGCAAGCACTGAATGGCATTTCCAGATAGGTGAAGCACTCCAACATATACTGTATTATATACTGTATATACTGTATCTATTAATAGATCTGCAAGTATTGTTGATAAAAAAAACATGAATTTACTATACATGGCAGAAGCTTTCTGAATGTTTGACTATACACTATTAGCTATAACAATTTGCAGGACCTCTAATGCACACAATTTCATTTTATACCTTGATGAAAGTTAACAGTTGTATTGTTCCAAGTCTATTTTAAAGTTTTTTTTCTTTTCATGACTCCTTTTGGGATATAAATAATAAATTCTCTTTTGTCACTGAAAAAAATATATGTAATAATATATGTAAAAATGTTGTTGTGGAACTTCAAAAACCGGAGACCACTTGAGGTGAAAAGATAATGTTTATGTGACACCAGGATTCTAAACCCTGAACAAAGAAATCAGAGTTTTTATAAACTTGGGGACGTATGACATAAGAACTTGTGGGTATAAAAGGGTGTAACCATTGCAAAAGCATAGAGATATTGCTTCACAGCACAGAAAAACAAAGAAATACTTTGTAAACATATTGTGCTCCAAAAGCGAAAAATAATTGTTTATGCTGTTATTAGTTCATGTAATAATAGAAACATGTTTAAATATAAGAAAGAATTGTAAAAAGATAACATTGCCTTTTGGTTTAAGACAGATTCCGATCTCAGAATTTTGTTCACTGGCTCCTGGCAAAACTGCTTCAGAGCAAGAGAGAATGTTATTGTAGCACTCTTTGATCATCCAAAATCAGTTTCAGCATGCAATGTCAGCATGACAAGAACCTTTCTTTGATATGGCAAACCATACTGGAAATCAAGAAACAACAATTAGTATTTAAGGATATTGAAATCTGTATATACATAAGAAACCTAAAAAACGTAGGTCTTGTTTTTTTTTATAGTAAATTCATGGAAAATGATGGACAGCAATTAAAGGAACAGTAACACCAAAAAATGTAAGTGTTTTAAAGTAATGAAAATATCACGTACTGTTGCCCTGCACTGGTAAAACTGGTGTGTTTGCTTCAGAAACACTACTATAGTTCATGTAAACAAGCTGCTGGGGAGCAATGGCGGAAATTGAAAAACGGCTATATGGCACAGGATAACTAATGGATAAAAGATAACACCATTAGACAGACAGAGCTTATCTGCTATCTTCTGTGTAACGTGAGCCTTTTCTCCTTTGAATGGCTGCCCCCATTGCTACACAGCAGCTTATTTATATAAACAATAGTAGTGTTTCTTAAGCAAACACAGCAGTTTTACCAGTGCAGGGCAACACTGCATTATATTTTCATTACTTTAAAACACTTTTATTTTTTGACGTTACTGTTCCTTTAAGCAAGGTTTTTACAAACAAAATCTTAAGTCAGTGGCTCACAAGATCCTGGTGAGCCTCAACTGCCAGGTTGTCAGTATGACTAGTATTTAAAAGTTTAAAACTGAGTTTTAGGAATAATACAAAAACAGAAACAAAATGGAGAAATTGAAGATAAGATATAAAGTACTTATCTAACAGTAATTAGCTAATGTTGGTTCAGGATACCTTCTTTACAAGACATTTTATACTTGTATATAAATATACAAAAAAGTTAGTAAGAAATAAATAAATTTGATAAACATGTAGAGTGGTTAAGGGATATTCAGATAACGTTCTACCAGACATCTCTGTGAAGTTATAAGTTCAATAGATAGATTATAGTTTTACATTTTGGAGATTTTTAAAGGAACAGATATCATAATAATGGTTTGCCCAAGTAGAACTTCACCCAGTGTGGTTGTGGACTGTATTTCTAGGCACACCTCTCAACATTCCCAAGATAAAAAAGTAAAAAAAATGTGCCTCCAAAAAATTTGTGGACAATGGATACATTTGCAATGCATTTTGCTGAAATGCACAGGAGTCAATGGGGAAAAGTGAAATTATACTACACTACAACTGTTCTTCATATAAAAAAAAATAAGCACCCCTGCTCCAATTTTTTACAAACATGACAACTCTTTATGTAGATGAGGGAGGGCTCACATCTAATTGGTTGATGTTGAAACATTGGAGAGCATTCTAAAATATCTATGTTTTTTATTTTTTTTTACAACCTTGATGAAACTGCAAATATTACCACGAATCTATACTGGTACAAAAACTCAAACTTGTTTCAAACTGCAATAGACATTTCTGGTATGCAACATTATTTGATATATATAAAATATATAATATTTATATATACTGTATATATATAAATATATAATATATATATATACTGTATATATATATATATGTATATATATATATATATATACATATATATAATTTATTTTTATTTTTTTACAAAAAAATATTATCAATGCACACAATTCACTGATACTTATAATTCATGTGTAATAACTTGCTATGCATAACATTTCTAAATTTGTATTTCATTTTTATTGCATTCCTGAGCCCCATTTACTAATGGTATACAAAGGGCTAAGTACAAAAAAATTTTTCCGACAATGCAACTTTTTTTTTCCGATTTCCAACATAATTGTGACCTGTGTAATCTGATGCAAGTAAACCTAAGTCCAATCATTATATGTATTTTGTGCTTAAAATCCTGGCCACATAATGCCTAGCAATTTGACTGTTAATAGTTAATTATGTCATATGGGAAAGCAACTAATGATGAGATTTCTGCTGCAAAAACTTTTGTTGTTAATGCTAATATATATTCATATATTTTTCACCCGGCACAGAAGAGACATTCTAAATGAGTTGTGATCAAAAGCTCAACAACAATGCCAAAATATGCATTGTATTAATAAAGCCATATGCCAGCTATACTGTATTCACACTTGGTAAGCAAAAACATTTAACTGTTGTGTTAAATGGGAAACTGACTGTATATTTCAATGTATTAGACTTAAAGCAAGTCTATGGGAAATAATGAAAAGTCATTTTAAAAATGAAGTTGTTCCAAAGTGCTAAGCATCATTTTACTGGAAAATTAAACATAATAATAAAATAAATAACACCACCAATATAATTTGCAGCATTTCTTTTGCCCAGAACACTACAAACCTTTTCCTTTAGGCTTTTGTTAAACACCTTTTTTTTCTCTGTGATTTACACAGGTATTGAAAAGAATGCCTCAGAAGCAGAGTCCTCCTTAGCCAAACACCCATGTGTGCATGAAATTAGAATGTCAACTCTTGATTCATGCTGCCAGTCTGTGACTGTGAAACAAATTATGTCAGTGGGTGGCAATTGCAATATTAGCCCAAGAAGATCATATTTGTAGAAAGGAGGGGTTGGTGTTATCTTTAACATTTACTTTGTCAAAATCATTTGAATTAGCTCACACCAGTTTGAAATATAATGCAGTATGTGTTAAACAAAGTATCTCATTACAAGATTATTTATCGAATATATTAACCACTTCCCAGTTTAGGTGATAATATTTACTATTGTGTACACAAACTCACATTATAGTATACGTCAAACAGGGACACATGAAAAACCCAAAATAAGCATCTCTTAAGAAGTGCCCTTAAAGCAAAAGAGTGCCTTAAAGTTATGGCATTGAATGATGTAATACAATGTTTAAAGGGACAGTTCAGTGTAAAGATAAAAACTGGGTAAATAGAAAAAATAGGGATGCACCGAATCCAGGATTTGGTTCGGGATTCAGCCTTTTTCAGCAGGATTCAGATTTAGCCAAATCCTTCTTCCTGGCCGAACCGAATCCAAATCCTAATTTGCATATGCAAATTAGGGGCAGGGAGGGAAATCGCGTGACTTTTTGTCAAAAAACAAGGAAATAAAAAATGTTTTCCCTTCCCACATTCCGATTCCTATTGCAGCAGCATGTATAGCTCTAAATGATCCCTCATAAATGAATTAGAGTATACACAAGCATATCACAAACGAATAATGAACAGTTATGGATGACAGTAGTATACACAAAAACGTTTTCAACTGTGGGAGGAGGTCCAGGTGCACCGCCCTGAACCCTCAGCTTAGGGGAGCAGACAATGGCAAACAAAATGAGCAGGCACTTCCAATGATCACTCCTCCAGGCAGATTTGTCAAAAAATATGTAACTTTATTCCGGTATACTGGAATACTGGGCGGATTTTCATTCCAGGGTTCCCTATATATATATGGTCCTATGTATCAGAGCAGGCTGAACAGGTGCATTGACCCTTTCTGCAAAACGTTGTTTTGTGTTTAGGTGCAAGTACCTTTGTTAATAGCATTTAAATGAGTGTACTGTTTCTTTCAGTTCAGAAAATTGCACTTGTGCTCATGTTCATATATGAACCCCTTTGTCTTCTTTGTCTCTTGTTTCTTTTTATGATAAATTTCACCCACCTAGGGGTTGTGAATTAATTACAATCTCTATTAGAAGAAGGAAAGCCTTCATTTCCATGCAAACTCCATGCTGCTGAGCTTACTCCAGCTTTTTTACTCTTCAACTCTTCTCTAGCTTTTCAAATATTTCCCTCCAATTCAAACAGACTTGTGTCAAGCCTATTTTTAAAACAGCCATGCTAACTCATCCTGTATCTCTTGTCACTGTCCCTCTTACACTACTGTCCTAAATGAATGAAAGCGTAAATTGTATCTTGTTGAGAAGAAAATGAGAGAAATTACAGCCTGGTCACCCTTGGAATTTTATGCAGTTAGACAATTGTTAGCAATCAATATATATGAGCCTTTTGATTGAGTTGCTAAGTTACTCAACAGAGACAACAAAAATATGCGTTGGCATAGTATTGGCTGTGGGCATTTTAATGCAACAATTCTTTGATATTTGGTATACACTGTACAAGATGTACATTGACCTATCACTCATTATGATTTCAGTTTATATTTATTGGTGTATGCATATCAGTATATAAATTGGGAAAAATTTGCTTGGAAAAAAAACCCAGTAGGGGCCTTTGAATATGCATTAATTACATAGCCAGTATTCACAACTTGGTTTACATTGGAGGTGTACATTTACAATGCTTTCTTTGACCCGGCAGTGTTAAGGCCACCGTCTTACCTTGTTCCACTGATCTTCCCCACACATACAACTCATCATGAACAATAAAGACACTTGAAGCCCAGGATGGAATTTAAAGGCAGCAGCTTTATTAAACATTAATAAATGTAAATAACCATACATAACTGTAATATAACAGTAAATCATGGGAATGCTTGCCTCACAGGTTACTCCACTGAGTGACCGAGCCCACTGCCATGCCGGCCACCAGGGCGCTGCCCTTGGATGGGCAAGTAGTGGCAGATGGCCTCACTTAACTTACCACCCGGGGCCCTTACCCGGAAAGGCATTAACCCACCACAGATAGGGTACTACAGCCCCATTACCCCACACTGGCAAGCATTCCCCCGACCACCATTCCTCTCGTTAAATAGTTAGCAAATTAACTTGATAATATACTTCACTAGTCAAAAAAGAGGGCAGGAGGGCGGGATGCTGCTTCACCAGACTGTTCCAGAAGGATGGCTGCCAATCAGTCCCCCCTGGATACACCCTGCTGGTAAGCCCTCCTTCATTCCTCACCACCAATCCTAACACCCTTATTTGCCTATAGCCTGCCTAGCCCGGTCAAAGCTTCCCTCCCTCCACTTTGGCTTGTCCAGGAAGCCCTATTGTTGTTTTTAAAATTATATTGCAAATTAGCTCTGTAGAAAACACATGCAATGAGGTTAGATTTTTTTTTACATTTTTAGAATTTATGGTGAAGCCCTTTAACCCGAAATAGGTTACAGTGTAATATTTTAGCATCTTTGAATACCTATGATCCATTAGTTGTTTGTTTTTTGGACTGACAACATTGTTAAAGGGTAGATTTTGCTTTTCTCTTGGAATAACAATCTAAGCAGCTCCACTTACAGTATAAGAAAACAGGTTTAAAGAATAGAGCAACAGGAACCAGTTTTATTTTGTATCACCTAAAAAAGTACGGCCTGTGCTTTGCAACCAAGGCCAACAGCTTCGCCGAGAATTGTACAGTTTCAACATACAGGTATTTAACTTATTCTGGTAAATCTGTTAGGATTGAATTTGAAAACTGTAGGCAGAAAACAACTATTTGCTGCTGTATATGAATTTGAGGGCACTGCCTTTGGAGTAAAGACATTACAGCAACATTAAACGTTAGTATTAATTTAAAAAAAATATGTTTCTCAAACCCAAAAATACTGAACAGCTTTACAGTTCATTGTAGTGACTCTGTTCTATGACAGACTCCCCACCTTCCAAATCACATTGTCTATAGTAGACTTTTCTTTTTTTTAACAATATCTTTTTTATTGTAGATTTGTTGTACAGCAAAGAAAACGGAGTACAAAATAAAGAAAAGATACATTATAAAGGAAATAAAAGACAACAAAAGATCGAAAATAAATTAAAAAAAAAAAAAAACAGATGTGCAATAACATTCCTTGAGTTATACAATTTATAAATACTTAGTACCCTGTACTTTACATAAATGTTCAGTAGTGTATTGCAATGACCTTCTAGAATTAGTATTCTCGTAGAGAAAATTAAGTCACAAGTGATAGTTGTGGTAAATCATTATCCATGCAATTTTTTATAAAGTTTCCATTTGTTTCCCATTAACTCTGACAATCTGGACTCTGCGAACCACTAGAATTAGCCCTCGTCCATCTCACCCAAGAGTCCCACTGGTTCACACCCCTACTGGATTTGCGAATATTATATTGAAAAAGTTTTTCCATATGAATTTGACTATTCACCCTAGAGATTACTTCCCGGATTGACGGGTGCGAAGGGGGTTTCCAATTTCGAGCTATAGTAAACCTAGCTGCTATCAAGATATGAGCCATAACCCATATACTTTCCTTGGGAAATGAGTCTATACCCAGGTTTAGCAACGCCATAGCAGGCTCCAAAGGAGGTGACTTATCCCCTACTGCGTGGATTAACTTTCCTACATCTTCCCAAAAATTGACTAGTGTAGGGCAACCCCACCACATATGGAAGCTACCCGCCGTTTGATTGCAGCCTCTCCAACATAACTCTGAAGTGGTCATGTGCATCTTAAACATTCTCAGCGGGGTTAAGTGCCATCTCAACAAAATTTTTCTGTTTAATTCAAAGTGATTGATACAATGAGATGCCTTCTTTTGCCATTTCAAGGCTACTGCCCATTGCTCTTGTGAGAATACCTTCTTTAGATCTTTTTCCCATTTATGGAAAGGCTTAGGCTTATCCCTATGGTCATTATACATTTTATAACAAAAAGTAATGCCTTTCACGGTGGAAGACTGAGATACCAGATAGTTATAAAATATTGGATGGGGTTGTGGAGTGACCTTAAGGAATGGTTGGATAATATGTCTTAACTGTAAATAAAGGTAAAAATGTTGTTTTGGGATACAAAATTTATCCTGTATTTCTTGAAAAGACCATAAAGTATCAGAGGATACAATATCCGCAATAAGAACAATTCCTTTGTCTATCCACTTTTTAAACCCATTGTCACTAGTAATAATATGAATGGCTGCTACAGGGATTTCTAACGAGTCGACACTCCACCACCGCTCCTCAGTTAGTATACCCTTATAGTAGACTTTTCTATGTGTAGACAAGTATCAATGAGAACATCAAGTTAAATGTTCACAGTAGAATCATCTATATACTGTAGATCCAGGACAGCCCCCAGTTTGGGAGGTTGCAGTTGGTACAACTACATGGGCTCCATCATAGCTGGATGAAAATCAGTACATATATATATGTGCGTTATAAGACAGGATCCCCCAAATGTATGGTAATTTCTCTATGTACCAAACTATAAATGATATCCTGACATTAGAATGTGCCATTTGTAACTTAAAGTGACATTACTATAGATGCTACAGAAAAAGTGTAAGGACACTAGTATGGAAAACAGTGCCATGCAGCTTCATACACTGTGAACTCTCAAATGGGCATAGTGGGCACAGCAAAGCCCCAGACAAACAAAACCCTGTTTCTTCATGTCCTCTTCCATGAACTGTCAGGAATTTACCTTCCATGAAAGAAATAGAAGATAAATTCACACAGCCTATTGCAGTCTATTAAGCACATATAGTACGATGCAGTTGTCCTAAAATCTTGGCAAAGGGGGAAATTCAAATTTAATTGGAAGTTTGAGAAAGGAGGGCAGCAACTGGTGGGAGTTGTGCTGTACTTAGCTTCAAGTATGGCCAGCTGGGTTTTTTTTAGCAATTTTTTATTTATAGCCCGTATTTATTGCATATATTGTGCCTATAATGTAAATACAACCCTGGTAAAAAGCTTGTTGGTATTATATAGGCAATATATATATAATTATTAGTAAGGAGTAGTAATATGTATGAGTAGTGATGGGTGAATCTGACCCATTTCACCTTGCTGAAAATTCACAAAACGGCAACAAATTTGCCAAAAGCATTGAAGTCTATGGGCAACAACATTTTTTTTGATGAGCAAAATAATTTTTCACCTGTTGGAGTTGAAGGGTGTCTTTTACACAGTGAAACCTGGTGAAAAATTCTGCTCATCTCTATGAATGAGCTAAAATTTCTCAACATTGTGCTGAAAGGTGAAATTTTAGTTCTGCAGTAGCATATACATTGCTTGCATTGTTAGAGAACCCTTTCCACCATGTTAAAACTGTTCTTCACAGAACAAATGCCTATTCTAAATGTAGTGCCTGGACAACACCTTAGATAGACAGAGGGAGGGCTGTGAAAGGCTCCAATCACACTGGTTGATGTGGAAGGGAAGAGGCAGATCATAATGATTTCTATATTTTGTTCAGACCAAACAGTGGCAGGCCAAAATTCTACTGTAGATTTGCAGAACAACATATTTCTAAGTGAATTTGCAGCAACAAAATTGTTCTTCCCTAATATATATATTGTAATATACAAAAGAATACACATATAATTATATATTGTATGTGTAGATGAAAAAACTGGCTTTGCAGATACTTTTGCTTTGTTTTAACTGATATAACTGAGTTTTTCATACCTGAGTCAATTAAAATGCTTTAGTTGACAATTTCAAACTTACACATTAATTAACATTTAGCAAGAAATAAAGGGAAAAGTTAAATAAAACATTTATTGGCTTTTAAAGGTCACAGTAGACAGATAATCCTAAAATGTTGGGGGGGTGAAGCATATTTCCCTTTACTGATCAAATAGTTTGTTTCCTTTGTAAACATAATTACACAATTTGTATCACACACTTTATTTGTTGCCATGGTCCATGAAGGCAAACCTGAGATCTCTTCAACTATAAAAACTTAAAAATAAAAATGCTAAGGTAATCAAAATTATTAAAATGTTACTTGCTTATTTTAGACATACAATTGTACAGTTCCCATATATGCATGACAACAGACAAAAACAGCGTTACAAATAAAGAAAAAATAATTGTCTCAGCCTTTTAGAAAGAGTTCCAAGAATATCTAAGACAGCATATAAATGTTCATCAAACTGGGATTTCAGGACTGTCTAGAACAGCAAATAGGCATTCTCTCTAGTGATGAGCTAATCTGTCCTGTTTCGCTTCGCTCAAAAGTTCCCGAAACTCCAAAAAAATTAGCGAAACAGAAAAAAATTTGTGAAACACATTGAAGTCAATGGGCTCAAAATAATTTTGATGCGAGCGTAAATTTTTATACGCGTGACTTTCTTGTCCAAATGCATTAAAGTCAATGGGCATCCAAATAAATTTTGACGTGCAAAATATTTAATGAGCAACGATTTTTTTTGGCGCAGCAAATTTTTCCATGGAATCCCCACAGTCTTGGAAACACTGCACGGTAGGAATAGTTCTGGAATTAACCATTGTTTTCTTATGGAGTACATAAAGGGAAAGCATGAGGATCACTTTAATTAAAAAAAGCTGTATGCATTATTACATTTCTCATGACGTATATATGTATATGCTTCCTGAACCAAGAACTATGAATTTATTATTTTGTATTGTGGGTGTCATTCCATAAAAAATACACCAGGAAAGAGAAAGATGAGTGATGGTAGAGATCAGGGCATTTATAATGAAGCACATTGAATTCTTTATATATATCATATATACTGTATCTCTAATAGAATGTCTCACAGTTGAAAGGAAAACAAAAGCAGAACTGTTTGCAAAATAAATGTATTTTGTTTTGAAAAAGGTCAGGTCTAAGTTTCCATACAGAAGGCTCTTAGAAACAATAAAGAATGACAGCTCAAGGCATGTGGTGCAGAAAAGTATTTCTATGTAAAAGAACCATACATATCTGGTCAATTCACTGCTCATCTTTGTTTAAATCTCCCTTATTTGGTTGATAGCTCGCCCGAGGCCGCAGGATCCTAGTGCCCGGCAACTTCGCGCTGCAGGGTCCTAGGACCTGGCAACTTCTCTCACAATCCCCTGACTCAGAATGCGGCTGGGCGGCATGCTGCCCCTACAGTCTTGCCCCCCTAGGCCCGGGCCTTTGTGACCTCGCCACAAATCCAGGCCTGGATACCTAGGGGCACATTTACTAAGGGCCGAATATCGAGGGTTAATAAACCCTAGAATTTGACCCTCAAATTTAAATCCTTCGAATTCGAATATTCAAATAAGTATTTTTTAAAGAGACAGTACTTAGACTATCGAATGGTCGAATAATATATATATATATATATATATACAGGTATATATATAATATACAGGTATATATATATATATATATATATATATATATATATATATATATATATATATATATATATATATATATATATATATATATATATAGGCAAACTACAAACAGTGAAAAAAAGTATAGTTACAGTTTCCTCAGACCATGAGTTAAGAAAACATTGTAAGTGATAACAGTCAGTAAAGAATATTTGCTTGTAATTTGCTGTGAGATTCAGTTTACACAAATTGAAGACAATAAATCATTCTGCATATTTTGGATTCATTGTAGTCCTGTTAACCAGATGGTCTAAAAACAACCCTAGGCTACTAATCCAAACTGATTAAACCAAATACCTAATATCTGCGTAAACTTAACATCTGCCTGTACATTTCTCTTATCTTTAAGCCTGGCTAAAATATTACTGATAAATTATTCCCTCAAATATATTTGCACTTCCAACATATTTCATACAGCTTTTATAATTATTATATTGTGAAAAAAACACCATTGTTTTTAGTAATTGCCAACTAAAACTAAATCAAATTAAACTAAATCAAACAGCACAAACTTTGATGCTACAAAACTGTTTTGGTCACATATTTTCATATTTGGTCATAATATTAATGGTGCTGTATAAATTAGGGATATTATTAATATGACCATTCTCACTTCCAGTTTATAATCAGGGTCAAAGGAGCACAGCTTTTTAGCCAGTAGTTACCAGTCCAGTAGCAAAACAAAACTAAATTTATACAAAGCCTATACCTAATAAAATAGTGGAACATAGCAAGAAACACTGTACCTCTGTTCATTATATCTATGAATTTAAGTGTAACATGTAACAAGCATAAGTAGGGGACTTTCTTTGCTTTGCCACTAATTTGGGTGACAGAGACACTTGGGGGCAGATTCATTAAGGGTCGAATTTCGAAGTTAAAAATACTTCGAAATTCGACCCTCGAATTGAAATCCTTCGACTTCGAATATCGAAGTCGAAGGATTTAGCGCTAATCCTGCGATCGATCGATCGAAGGATTTTTCGTTCGATCGAACGATTAAATCCTTCGAATCGAACGTTTCGAAGGATTTTAATCCAACGATCGAAGGAAAATCCTTCGATCAAAAAATCACAGGCAAGCCTATGGGGACCTTCCCCATAGGCTAACATTGACTTCGGTAGGTTTTACCTGCCGAAGTAAAGGGTCGAAGTTTTTTTTAAAGGGGAAGTACTTCGACTATCGAATGGTCGAATAGTCGAACGATTTTTCGTTCGATTCGTTCGATTTCGTTCGAATTCGAACGAATTTAACCAATTCGATGGTCGAAGTACCAAAAAAATACTTCGAAATTCGAATTTTTTTCATTCGAATCCTTCACTCGAGCTTCATGAATCGGCCCCTTGATCAATTTAAAAACTGAACATCAAATTTTTTACATGATTTGAGAAACTCATTGTGAAAAATATGATCTAATTTAAAGGAGAAGGAAAGGCTAAAATTGAGGAAGCTTTATCAGAATATAAATACACCAATAACTCCTCAAAGTAATGCTGCTCTAGGTCCTCAAAAGAAACATAGCATTTCTTTCCTTCTATTGTGTATACATGGGCTTCTCTATCAGACTTCCTGTTTTCAGCTTAAATCTCCAGGGCTAGGGCTTGAGCATGCTCAGTTTGCTCCTCTCTCCCTCTTCCCCCCTCCCTCCTCCTCTCCCTGCTATAATCTGAGCCCAGAGCTATGAGTGAGCAGTGAGAGACTCAGGCAGGAAGTGATGTCACACCAAGCTAATATGGCAGCTGCTATCCTAAACAAACAGGGACAGTGTCTAGAGCTGTTTACTCAGGTATGTAAAGCATTCTAAATAAATATAGTGTTATAGCTTGTCCTATTGTGGCTTTTTTCCCACAATCAAATTTCAAAAACACTTGAATTAGAAATTTTTTACATTAGCCTATAATACACGTGGCACATCAGCTCTAGAAATAGGGAACATGCCCCAGATTGTTTTTTGTTTACCAACATGGGGGGGGGAACTGCAGGTGTCTTAGCACCTTGTACTATCTCTTGAAACCAGGAGATAGGATGGGTAGCTGTATTTGGAAAAAAAGTAGCAGCAAGACAAACACTGACTGTGCATTAAATTGCAGTTCAGTATGAACTGTAACCTAATCTGTATTGCTCCCTGTGCAACAAACAAATCATGCGGTGTGATTTAATAAATTAAGTGAATAATGACTTCCTTTGGTAACTTGGTGATATAAAAACCAGTAGCAAACTTGATTAATAGTGGAGCAAGGCCAAATGTTGCAGCTGTAATATAGTGTGTTCTATTAACAGCCGTAGAGCAGAATATCACGAAAATCTCACTTATATGTTGATCTTGCTTGAAGCACATTGGCCTCTTGACACCTTGGGAAGACCCAGGCCTTTGAAGTAGTGCAAATTTATTGTGTGCTACAGGAGGGATTCCAGAAAATGTCATAAATCACAGCCAGGGTAGTGCAATATAGTGTTTTTAAGTGTTAAAACGTGTTGTTAGCTTAACACCTTCAAAACATAACAGATAATTGACAAGATAAACTGTCAGTATGAAGTGTTAGCAAAGTATATGGAATCACATTGTAAACATTTTTCAGCAATTTGCACCCATATACATAATAGCCAGGAATCACAGCTCCCTGTATGTCAGTACAATCCTTAGTCATTGACTTACAAAATATTTAACGGTAACAAACAGGTTGCACTAAAAACAAATTATTCATTGAACAGGGAACATTATTATGTTATTATTATGTTTATGTTTTGGTGTCTGCAAATATTCTGCAACAGAAATGTATGGTAACACAGGATAATATCCTTATATCTAAGAGGATTGTTTTAGGTAGAGATTTGATCTGAAAATCTATTTCCTTTAAGAAAAAGCTATGCATGCAATTAAATAATCAGCCAATTTTGTCATCTGTAGCCATATTGGCAGCAATTTATCATACTCTGGCCCTTTAAGAACTCGAATTCAACTATTCGCCACCTAAAATCTGCCAAATTGCTGTTTTAGTCAATGGGAGATATCCTGGGACCAACTTGGAGTTGTTTGCAGCCTTCCTGATATTCGAGTTTTAAAAATCGAAATTGAATTCGCTTCGGGTCGATCCTATTCAGCAGAGTTTAGAAATTCTTTTTAAATAAATTTCGAGTTCGTGAGAGTCTATGGGAGCTTTAAAAAACTCACATGAATTTAAAATTCGACCCTTGATAAATCTGCCCCATAAACTCTAAGGGGCCCATTTACTAACAAAATGTCATTTTTCCCACAAATCTTGAAAAATTAGTTCTCCTATATTTCTTAAAAGCTCTAAAAATTTGAGCTTTATTAAGGGGCCTATATATGAAGCCTTAAATTGAAGCCTTAAATGTTTCTGGTTGAGTTTTCAAAGGGAAACAAAATTACAACTGCTATTGATACTTTATTGAAGCAACATGGTTTGAGAGATAGTGGGCCCTTTGTACAGCAAAACACATATACAGTAAGCATTGACATGTTATAGAAGGGTTGATGATCCTTTTCACACCTGATGGTCTGTCTATTGATTTAATAATACTAGATGGTTCAATCTGCCTCTGTCCTCTAGTACAACTTGCCTTCATACTCTTAACAATTTGCTACAAATTAATGTTGTGCATTCATTTTTTTGTACTTTTATAACTAAACACATTTTACAGACTAGCCAATTTGTTAAATGTTAACACAATAGATTAGAATCGTGGACTTATTAATTATATTTGAGAGATTTTCTCATGGAATGAAACAAGGGATGTATAAAAAAAATAAGTTGAGGGCAGATGTTAAGTAAGATGGGGCCAAAGCAGTAAACAAACCCTTGTGTATCACACAAGCCTGTTAGTTTCAATCCCTACTTTCCTCCATGTCTAATTGACATACAATTGGGGAGGAAATGGCTCTTGTGAAGTGGTTAAATCTGCCCCTAACAAATAATCTATTGACTAACACTAGTGTACCATGTTAGACAGGTAATGTGGCAGGAATTGGTGACTATATAAGAATATAAAAATCAAAAGATTTCAGAAGGAAATACACTGCAGTCAGACTCCTTTACAACTGTGAACTACAAGTACAGCCTTCATTTTGCACCTTTTCTTTTCTGCAAAATACCCATATTTAAAAGGGAACTATGAATAATATGTGGTACAAAGAACAACTTTCATAACATGAAATGCTTTCTTTTCATAGTGAAGTTATTCTTATTACATGTATTTGTAAAGTGTTAAAAAGTAATTTTGAATGTAAGTCGCCATGGTTTTTACTGACATTGCAGGGTTTTTACTGTAATTGCAAACATAAGGGGAGATATGCCTAACAAACTTGTGTCCAGTGCATCAAAATTACTGCAACTGTTTTTGAACTTTAATGCAACTCTAAAATATGAAGTAACCTCTTTGTGCTGTGTAGTATAGGGGGCATATTTATCAAGGGTCGAATTTCAAATTGAAAAAACATCGAAAATTCTAATTCAAAAAGACCAACCGAAAATAAGTCAAAGTTTTTTGTGGTCGAATAGGTCAGTTTTCGATCGTATAGGTCCGTATTCGGCCGCTTTTGAATAGTACGAATCAAAGGAATAGTTAATTCGATCGAATTCGATTCAAAGTTTTTCCCAAAAAAGCTTTAGATTTTTCAAAGTCCACCAATTGACTCCAAATGGGTTCTAGGAGGTCCCCCATAGGCTAAAACAGCAAATTGGCAGGTTTTAGATGGCGAATGGTCGAAAAAAAAATTTGAATCGAATTTGGTCTATTCCCTAGTCGAAGTATACAAAAAATCGCTCCAAATTAGATTTTTTTTTCATTCAAAAATTCACCTCAACCGTTGATAAATCTGCCCCTAACTGGATTTTTTTAGAAAGTATTTGCGCTTTGAAAGTCACACAGAATAAAATTTGTCCGGAAACACGTTATCCAGAAAGCTCAGAATTATGGAAAGGCCTTCTCACATAGGGGTAGATTTATAAAAGAGTGAAGTTAGAGATCTCCACAGTCCGCAGAGTGAAATACCGCTTCTCTCCATTCATTTCTATGGGATTTTTAAAGGCGTATTTATCAAAGGGTGATAGTGAAAGTAGAAATTAAAGGAGAGAGGTGGTATTTCACTGTGGACTGTAGAGATCTCTAACTTCACTCTTTGATAAATCTACCCCATTGACTCCATTATAATAAAATAATCCAATTTTTTAAATGATTTTCTTTTTCTTTGTAATAATAAAACAATACCTTGTACTTGGTCCCAACTAAGATATAATTAATCTTTATTGGAAGAAAAACCAGCCTATTGAGTTTATTTAATGTTTACATAATTTTGTAGTAGACTTATGGTATGAAGATTCAAATTATGGCAAGATCAATGATCTGGAAAACCCTATGTCCCGAGCATTCTGCATAAAAGTCCCATACCTGTATAGGATTTGTTATTCAGCAAAATAAGAGAAATAATATGGTTTCTATCCACTGACATTTTAGCAAATGTATTCTTAACTTGAAATGAATGCAGAAAACATAATCCATGATTTAAAAATAAGAGATAGACTTATTCCATACACCTGCATTCTCTAGATTAAGAAAACAGGAAGTTCAAGCATATTAATCCCTCACACTTTTATATTGAATAGTATCATCTTTTACAGTCAACTATTTTGAATCTTTTTAGGCATGTATCATCTTGCTAGTGGGAACTCACATTGTGAAACAGACTTATTCCATACACCTGCATTCTCTAGATTAAGAAAACAGGAAGTTCAAGCATATTAATCCCTTACACTTTTATATTGAATAGTATCATCTTTTACAGTCAACCATTTTGAATCTTTTTAGGCATGTATCATCTTGCTAGTGGGAACTCACATTGTGACACAGACTCTCATTTGAACTGAGTTCAGGGCTTTGACTTGGTCAACAATGATGTTTTTTGCCTGCGTGGAGTGTTAGATGTGCATCACACATATTGCTTTAAAATTAAGTTAATAGAGCTATCTTGGTCTTAATAATGACTAAATAACTAATAGTAACATATCTGGTAAGGATCCAGCAATGTATGCATGTTTTAATTAAAGCAGTGAAAGCAATATATATATTATATATTGCAACTAGGTCAACATTCATGCCTTTTGCATAGACTTTGTGTGCTTTTATTGTATGCACTTCTTTTGTTATGAAGACCTATGCACGTACAGTTATCTGATCTCCAATCTACTTTGATTAAAAAATGTCTACCGTTTTTATAAGAAACCTGACTGTATGCAGTGAAATTCCCCCTTTATTTTACTTGATCTGACTGCTGTGGATAGACGGTCTCTAACTGCTCTGCAGAGAAACGATCATACTTTCAAACAGCAGGGAGCAAAGCCCCACCTTTCTTCCCAGCCATGCAGAACTCAAGCAGCTTTGTTTGTTTCCCTGTAGAGCAGTCGGCGACCGTGTAGAGATTCATATTGGATTTAATTTTTGCCTTTACATCCCCTTTAATGTTTCCAACTCCGGTTGCAGGGACAAAGATCATGGAGCCAGATTTAAACAGATAAACAGGGATTCTCACTGAAGGATTATTTATCAGTCACTGATTTTGCAGAGTTGGAGAAAGTTTGTATAAAACAATACAAAAACTATAAAATCCACATTAGATTACATGACAACAGGACCCAGTTCAATCTGCCTATTCTGATTATTAATCAGTCTTACTGGATTGGCTTCTATGGCAAAATTTATTTGACTTGTGCTGTTTTGATAATTTATGACGACCCCTAAGCTTAGCCTCCCAACATCAGCTCAGACCACACTGCGCATGTGCATGCTCTTGCAAAGATGTTTAACAAAGTTACAAGATGGTGACCCCTGTGGCCAACGTTGAAAGCATAAATCATTTGTTTTATTAGGCTTATGGTGCAGTGAATTCATGTTTATGTTTAGTATACATAATACAACATTTCTAACATTATTCTCTTTTAGTTCCCCTTCAAATGATTTTTAGCAGACCAAATTTTTTTGATATGTATTACAAAATAATCCTTATCCAGAATCCCCTGGTACCAAGTATTCCAGATAAAATATCTTATACCTATAGCATATTTTTTTTCCTTCTCGTGTTTTTCTTATATAAAAGGAATTAAAAACAGATTTCAGTGCTTCAAAATGTAGATTGCCCTTAAATCAGTAGTTCAATTCCAGTGAAACATGCCATGAACAGCCAGTTTAGGAGCAGAATTCAGGCCAATGACGTATTTATCAATGACATGTCACTGCCATCACATTAAACAGTGGAGTGATATTGATCAAGTGCACTTTCCCATAACTGTGTTTTCCTAGGTTAACAAACAGGGGCATATTTATCAAGGGTCGAATTTGAAAAACATTGAAATTCAAAAAGACCAACCAAAATAAACAACCAAAAAACATTTTTTTTGGCCGAATTGGTCAGTTTTTGATCAAATATGTCAGTTTTTGGACAAACAGCAATTCTGCAGGTTTTAGATGACGAATGGTCGAAGTCAAATTTTTAAAGAGACAGTACATGATAAATTTCGATATTCGAATATTCAATTTTTTATTCAAATACGAATCAAATTTGGACTATTCCCTAGTCGAGGTACACAAAAATAGCTGGAATTTTTTTTTTTAATTTGAAAATTCATGTCGACCTTTGATAAATCTGCCCCTCAGTGTTGTGTCATACTAACTCATTCAGAAATCCATTTTGATCACATTTAATATTAGCTATATTGATTATTCTGCAATGTAATCTTTGCAGTGCTAAATTACTGCTTTGAAAATTCTTACTCTAACAATTTAATGCATTATTCCCATTCAATGCAATGCATTATTCCCATACACAGTTACAATGTTTACACTAAGGGGGTTATTTACTAAAATCAGAAAATTTCTCAGTATTTTCTTAAAATCCCTTTGACCATATTCCCCCGGACTTTTATTTATCTATAAGTAGTCTGGTGTGGGAAAGACTCAATTAAGTAGTAAAAAAAAATCAGCATTTCATGCCCAAAAACTCTGACTTTTTGACATTATTGCCCAAAAACCACAACATTTTCAGATTATTGTATGAAACCCAGCACATATCAAGATATCTTCAAATTGTAAATGGGACATCTGCCATTGACTTCTACATGACCTCAGCAGGTTTAAGATGGTGTACTTTTTTATTTGGACTTTTAACATCATCAGGGTTTAATAAATGACAAAAAAATATATATTTTTTTTCTCCGTAAAAATGCTTTCCCCCCTTTAAAAATCCAAACAGAAAAAATAGGTAAGGAACCCCCTAAATCTTACCCTGAACAATTGCATTCTTGACCTTTTCATGCAAAAAGTCATTTTATAACCCGCAAAAAAATAAATAATGCATAATCTTGTACTTGTTCTGCCACTTTCATTTATTACAAAAATATATAGCTATATTTTAGATATTGTGCAAGCATATAATAAATAACACAAATTGCTTTTATTATCAATTATATGCAGTTAAAGTACATTATGTCATACATCAATTTGTAAACTGCAGTTTGTGAAAAACAAATAAACAACACATTTTTAAAGGAATGCCTGCTGTTTTGCAGTTGCTGACAAGTGAAACCACACCAGCTTGCAAATAAATTAGCATTTCTATAGGAAGGTTGTATTTCTTGTTGTGGGACATCATATCTGTAGCTGGTTAGAGCTTAGGTTTCTAGAATGAAAGCTCAATATTCTAAAATTTAAAAAAAACCATTAACAAACTATTGTAATATGAGTTTGTAGCAAACATTAAGAATAATAAATAAAAGGCTGCACTTCACTTATGATGACTTAACATATACTATTTAGCACATTTGTTAATCTATAACTTCAACTGTGGTAGTCCCCTAAAACACTGATCCTTCAGTAAAGTTCCTTTATCTATTTTTTACTGTGTGATAAAATTCAACAATATGATCAGTCCTCCCACATTATTTTGTTAACCAACTGCAGAAAGTTCATTTTAGCTCTTAGCTAGTGTCACAAATCACAGACTCAAATAGCCATGCTTCTTCAAAGAAGGAGGAAAGGGGAGCTGAGGGCAATAGCATGAAGGAGGAGAGATGCTTAAAGTGATTTACGACCCCCTGTGAGAATAAGATAGACAGGGACAAAGTTTCTTTGCACCTGGGCTATTATAAAGCAACCGAGATGATCCTTCAAGGAGTAAAAGACATTCAAATGTACAAGCAGAAGATTAGATTGATTCAATCTACTCATGATCAGTCAGAAAAAAAATCTCTGAACTCTCTCTTTCAAATAGTGAAAGGGAATGGAGATTAGACAGAGGAGATCTTGTGTATTCAAAGTGCTAATTCAGAACTTCTTTCTTTAATGCACTCATGAAACATTTTAATTGTCTGACTTTGCATTCAAAAGCCTTGTTTGCAACCCTTAATTGCAGGCTGCTTTGAACAAATAATTGAAATGCATGGCTTGTGGGGGCTGCTTAAACAATTTTAATGTGCTTAAACAGTAGGTACTGGGCTCTTTTTCTGTTCTTTGGAAAGCAGAATGGCAAGCAGCTGGCACAATATTTTGATTCAGATAAGCTTAATCCATAAAGCAGACATACAAGGTACATAGAATAATTGTGAAAAGGCCATATAACTGTCAGCAATTGAGGCCACATACATTTTTTTTACTTACTTTCTATTTATGCAATAAATTATAAATATTCCAGTAAACAACACTGTAATACCGTGACACTGGGACTAAACAATATCAACAAACAAAAGCCTCTCTGCTATCACTTCGGTCCAGAGACAAGAGAAATTGAAATGCTATGTTATTTAAATTTTATTCCTTTGGTGATCCGGCTAAGCTTCTGTGCATATGTGGGACTTGTTGTCCTGCAACTGGTATGGTATCAAAGTTCCCAAAGTTGAGGAGAGCAATGGTGTCAGTGTCAATGTAAAAGTGATTTGTTTACTATGTCTTAAAACTTTTATGCCTCTTATTGATTAGCCATTCACTTGCTATGGTGTAGGATTAGGTTTGGGGTTTTGTAGAGTCACTATGATCTGTTGTTACATTATTTGGTTTATAGTGAACATAAATATATATAACAATAAGTAATCAAACATAGGTATAGACAAAAAATAAATATTTATATTTAAATAAAATATTTAAATACATTTATATTTAAATACATAATATTTATTTTGTGTCTAACTATGGGCAGGATTTTATTTGGAGATAATCTGGAACAAAAGCAAACTAAATTGTGATATTATTCAAAGTTAAGAAATAAACATGTGCACTGCTTTCTTAAAAGTTCCTTGATGACATGTAGTTAGGTTGCATTCAGCCCATGTGATTTGTTTTGGAGACCCCCATCAGACCCCGCCTTCAATCCAAAGCAGCTTTATAGAATAAACCAATAGAAATTATTAGACTCGTAAACCAATGAGCACAATAGTGAAGAATTCAAGAGAAAAACACCACAAACAACCATGGAAAATCTGTTTGTGTGTTGTAATTATGAGACACAGGCTTTTTTAATTTGCTGAAAAGACTTTTTTTTAAAAAAAGCTTCATTTTAAAAATACAAATCTTTCTTCCGCCTGTTGGTTTTGCAGGCCACATACAATTTATTGGGCTATTTCCTTGTCAATTCTCAGCATGGGATTTTCCGCAACATTTCCATAAATATGCAGCATAAAGCTGTGCCTGAGGACTGCCTGGGAATAAAATATGTAGCGAGTACGCCAAGGCAATGTGTCCACAGGCATTTAGTAGAAGCTTTATTCCTCATTTCGATACTGCAAGTGCTTACATGGGCAACTTTTCTTAATTGTGCTGCATTTTTTCCCAATAATTTTCTTGAGTAATAAACAGAAGCAGACAAGCAAAACTCCTTCGATAAACATACTTGCCAGATCTCCTTATTTTAACAGGAGGCGGAGCTGCCCTGCTAGAGTTTGCATTAACTTTCATATTTGAAGTCTAGCAAATATACATTACATTAGTTTTATTTATACCAAGGCAGTTTTGTCATTCAAAGTGTAAGGGCTAGAATGATATTTCATTTAACATGTAGGGGTTTGTTTTATAGTATATAATGTAACTGTTTATTCACAAATTTCAAACATTTTCTTTTCTATATTGAAAAATAAATGATTTTAATTTGATGTTAAACAATTATAGTGTGGGGAGTTTTCATCCTTCTGTTGCAAAAATATGTAAAATTACAATTTTTGTAACACATAATATAATTAGTGTTTTTAGATTTTAAAATAGGATATTTTCCCCTAATACTTTAATTATATACCTATGTCTATATATGTTATGTATTAGAGTAGCATATACTTATTTCATTGAAAATATTGAAAGAATAAGAAAGTAAGATAAGAGAGGAGAGACAAATTATTTGTGGAAGGCTAAAAAAATGATTAACCTTTACTTATGTATGATATATAAATAGAAACCACATAGCAAACTTACCTACAATCCAAATAGGGGTGCATGTAATTAGCCAATTAACATAATTTAAACTTGAGTATGTTTAAGCTCTTTAAAATAGATGGCAAGTTCCATTTGCCCTTTTGAACATGTCATGGTGGATTTATGAAGCACCAACATGGGTCAGTCTGGGAACAATGTCACTCATATGCAAGAGAGTTCTTACTAATGCTCATTGATTTTCAAAGGCACACTGATTTTGTGCACCGGAGTAATAGCAAAGAGGTAAAACTCCCTACTGTTTACATTTCCTAAGACACAACTCTTATGATTTTTGTCAATGCAGCTAACATTTACTAATCTTTTGTGACATCTCCTCTTGTATGTTATTTATCCATAGCATTTCCTGCTAAACTGCAGTCAGCTTGCTACTGATAATTACCAGAATGCCAATGTATCTCTCATAGATTAGACATGTAAAATTCTCAGAAGCAATAGGCTGTTTTTTTCAGGATACAGTGCTGCTCAAAGAGACTAATTTAAATTTCAAATATGTGGCATAATCTGGTGTTCTGACAATCATTGATGATAAGATCACATTGGTGTTTTTATCAGTACAGTTCTTTCAGGATGAACTGCGAAAATCAAAATGCCCATCATTGCTAGCAGCTACTTCCTATTCATTAGAATGATAAACTTGCTGTATATGGAATATATGCTACCACTATGTGGCTATAGATTTGAACTGTGAAAGTCAGTGCTTTGAATAGGAAATGGCTGTAATAAGAAAAGGAATATGATTGTAGCAGTTCTTGCTGAGAAGACCATGAATGTCAAAGATACCCGTGTGTCATGAGGATTACTGACAGCAAAGGTCCCGAAATACTAAGATGGTTACAGATACTAAGCTGGTTAAACATTTCAAGTATAGCCTTCCGGTGTGCATCATTAACAAGAAAAAAGGTTCACTAGTAAATGGTTCAGTTGCAGAAATAGGATCTAAGTGCTTTATTATTTCACATATAATTATACAATATTATATTGTTTACTCAGGCTTGAAAAGGAGTAAGCAAAACCATAAAGAACTTCACGATAAACTGTAGCTAAAAACATAATCAAATATATGTTGAAATTGAAGGTCTCTTTCTATGTATTCAACTACAACTATTGGATCCCTTATCCAGAAACCTGTTATCCAAAAAGTTTCAAGTTATCCATAGAGTCCATTTTAAATTTATTCTAATTTGTGAAAATTATTTAATTTTTTCTGTAATAATAAAACAGTACCTTGTACTTGATGATAACTAAGCAGCATGAATCCATATTGGTAACAAAACAATTCTATTGGGTACATTTATGGGCACATTTACTATGGGCGAATATCGAGGGAAAAGGCAAAAACAGCGGAGCACCGAAGAGTCCAGTAAAAGTATAAAAAATTAAATTTTATTTAGTAAACATATAAAAACAAGTTACAGCAGCAGTAAGCCCTGGCTTCCCGCTTAACGCGTTTCGTGGCGTCCTGCCACTTTATCAGAAGTTAATTAACCCTCGATATTCGACTTGGAAGTAAAATCCTTTGACTTCGAATATCAAATACCGCATTTCCTTCGTTCGTACGATCGAAGGAAATAATCCATCCATCCATCGAAGTCGTAGTCGATGGTCGAAGTAGCCAAAAAATACTTCGAAATTCAAATTATTTTTTATTCTAATCCTTCACTCGAGCTAAGTAAATTTGCCCCTAAATATTAAAATGATTTTTAGCAAACATAAGGTAGGCAGATCCTAATTTTGGAAAGATTTCTTATTTGGAAAATCCCAGGTATCAAGCAGGTATCAAGCATAGATAATAGATCATATACCTATATATTATAATTGCATTTCTGTAAAGGTTTAACCATTTTAATATCATTATAGGTACAAACATTTCCAGACCCACATTTTGGAATGTACAACCGTATACAGTATGCTTTGTTTTTTTGTGCTTTCTAGTTTAAGCACAGTCATTCCCTCCATGTGGTGACAGAGTAAACAGTGTTTATTCTTAGCTCCCAGCTGAGATATAACCCTTAAACCTACATACATATAAGTAAGTAGTTTGTCTTGAATGGGGTCATATTACCATATTGATGCATCCTTTTGTATTTTTGTTGAGCTAAAGGAAGGGAGGAAACAGGTGATTATGTTGTCTTTTCATTGCATTCATTTCTCTTACATTTCCCTCACAATAGATGCAAACAGTTTCTTTGATGCTCTTAGGTGGCAAATTAGGAAACATAGTGGATCCACATGATAAGGTTCTTTAAAAAAAAAATCTGAAGAAAGCTGCATTCTATTAAAGCATTAGGAAAAGTACTGCAAACTTTGTCCATTAAAGGAGAAATCCCCCACTAATAAAAACCTGTACCCAGTACCCTACATAGTCGTAAGTGTCCCTAATCGTTAAGTCGCCTGTAGGTGCAGAGTAAGCACAGCGGAACTTATGGGCGCCATCTTCCGGCTGTTCAGATTCCTTTGGCAAGTAAGCGCACTAGGAGCAGTCTTCCTGTTCGTAGCAACTACACATGCACCAAAATGATGAAAGGGAAGGAAGAGGACCCAAAGAATACCAAAAAGCCAGAAGATGCCGCCCATGAGCTCCACTGCGTTTAGTCTGCACCTATATGTGGGGGGGGGGGCAAAACTATGTATTGTTCTGGGTGGGGGTTTTTATTAGTGGGGGGGTTTAGTTCTCCTTTAACATTTATTATACAGTACATCTAAACAAACGCATGTTCAAAACATTATGGTATCAGACTCAATTATCATTGGATAAAGTCCGCATTTGTGCCTGAATGCAACTAACAATGTTTCGTAAATTGAGTGAAATTATGTGAAAAAAATGAAATTGCTGATTTTTAAAAATCATTTTAAAGTCAATTTTGTACCCACTTAGGGCTATTAAATGGCTAAATTAACTTCTTTTTACAGTGCAGCAACTCTGTCATGCTTTAGACTTCAGCTAAAGCCCACAGCTTAACACAGTGTTAAAACACAGTGTTTAACACAGTGCATCATTTCCATAACATAATGTCCATATCAGAAGTAATTAACAGAGCTAATGAAATAAGAAAGCTTAAAAATGCAAAAGGGGACAACTCTATACCCATTTATATTCATGGTAACAGAAAATTGGCCAGCACTGAAAACTAGTGATGGGCGAATTTGGGGCGTTTTGCTGAAAAATGGCGAAAAATCGGCATACGTTTTTGATGCTGGCGCCCATTTTTTTCGTGTCCATTTTTGGCGAAATTGTGCTGGCGTCCATTGCAGGAATTCGCAGCGAATTCAGGCCTGCCGAATAAATTCGCCCATCACTATGGAAAACAAACGCTAACAAATTAAATGTATCAGACGAAACATTTTTCGCAATGTTCTGTTGCACTTTGATTGCAGATTGGGATCTTTATGCAAAGCTGTATGATTTGGTTTTTAAAATTAACATCATTTCTATATATGCATATTTATGAATGAGGATGTAGGATGAGTTAGTAAAATCACATGCAAAATGCAAGACAATATAGTTAGTCAAACCATAACATTTTTAATTTTTTTCCTTGCAGGTGGGATACAGTACTTTAAAATCCAGTACAGATAAGAAAAATGTAGCTCATTTAGATCATTGGCCCAAACAATTTGAACAATGCACAACTCAAAATATAATTATTACTCTATATAACGCCAAAATATTCTGTCATGCTTCAAAGAGAATTGACATCAATCAAATCACATAACATATGTCTCTGCCTAAGTGGAGTTTACAGTCTATGGTCCTTGTCACATTTACAGAACATCTGACTGTGCTGACAATTAACATGGTATACTAAACCATAGCAGCATGTATTTACTGTTGTCAATCTAAAAAAAATAAATATTGAATTGCATGAGCATGCATTTTATTTATTTAAAATTACTTCAGTAGAATCATATGATTATAATAATGCGCACAGATTTAGAGACCAAAGTATCATTAAACCTTCTATTACTTAATGTTTCAGATTATTTAATAGATTGCAGGTTTATGGTTCACTGCACATCTACAATAAACTTTAAACATTCTTTTTAGAACTGCCTCCAAATGAAGAGTGAAATCCCAATTATCCACCTAGGTGGCCTGAAAACAATCATTTATAAACAACAGTGTATACTTGGGTTCACTAAGCATCTAACCATGGTGATAGCAAATATTTGGCTGCTTCTGTTTAGGGAAAACTAAGTTCAAGTTGAAAATCTTTGGGTTTTTCAATAGGGAAGTGGTTGTCAATGAAGTGTTTTGTTTACTTCTACCCTGCCTCTTCCCATCAGAGAACCAGAGGTAATAAAAGAAGGAAGTTAAAGAGGACTTTGGTCTTGTATACACATAGATATTACACAAAAGGAAAAGCCAGAGGCTAATTTGATTTCTCCATGTCTTACACACACATTTATTAAGGAAAGTAGTTTAGTAGGCAAAAGCAAGTACAATAAAACTACAACCTTTAAATATATTGACAGTTTATGGTACCGGAAGTCCAAGATTTTTTTGATATTTGAGCTAATAACGCTCCATGCTAAATGATGCTCTGTGCTAAACAATCTTTTTGAATAGAGACTGAAACATAAAAGTTAATGATTCCTATAAGAACTGAGAGGTCATTAGAGTCCTATCTTCTATATTGCAGTCAACTGCGCCACCAAGTGACCTTTATTTTCTCAACCTTTAGGATATCTGAAAGGAAGCAGGAAGAATTAGATGTTTCATTATCAGAGCATGTTGGTATGGCAAATATGTATACTATATTTACATTACAGTTCTTATCTTTACATCACAAAAATCTAATTTAGATCCATAGCAATTAGAATAAAAACAAGTGTAGCACATATATAGCAAATCATGAATTATAGTCTACTCCCATTTTATCAAGAATGATATTTTGGTTTATGTTCATGCATTTTGTTTAATTATTAATATAAACTGTATTAAATACTCACATTTATTAAATATTTAATAATGTTTGAATGCAGTAACCACTGATAATGCTTTAAGTGCATGGTATTCAACTTCCAGACTGTATGGACTTAATTATTATTAAAGATATCCTTAAGAGCATGGTACTCTTTGGGGCCCATTTTCCATGACTCTTGAAAAATTTGTGGTTTTTCTATATTTCTAAAAAGCTCCAAAACTTTAGATTTAGTAAGTGTAAAAACCACAAAAAACTCAATGGGAACTGCTCTCATCTGATTGGACCACTTCACTAGAAATTTTACAAAAGATTAGAATTTTTAGAGGTTTTTAAGATATTTGTATTTTTATCGCATCATTCAGGACTTTTTTTGTTCGTACTTTTACAAATTGAAAATCATGGTTTTAGAGTTTATGAGTTTAATCTTGGTTTCAAAAACCATGTGTCGATCAAAAACAATATAAAAAAGGTTAAAATAAAAAAGTACAATATGTGGAGGCCTCCAATAAATGTCATTTTTTTTGTGGTTTTAGAGGTTTTTAAAACCACAAGTAAATTAAAACATGTATTATTTCTCTAGAACCATGAATGCCATGAAAGTTATTAAAAGATCCGAATATAAAAAGTATGAACTGAAAAATCTAAATGGTAAAAGATTCAACAGGATCAGTGCAGCTCCCATTGAGTTTTTCATGGTTTTTACACTTAATAAATCTCAAACTTTTAGATTTTTAGAGAAATTAAAAAACACATTTTTAGAGACAAAATATGATTTGTTAAAAAAATAGGAATTTTAGCAAATTTCCCCCATAGACAGATCTTAAAGCTACTAAGGTGACCTTGAGTAGGCAGCAGGAAAGAGGAATATTGAGCTTCTGATAAAATACCTATTTGTTAAAAGTTGGATTTTAGTTGTTTTAGAGATTTTTGAAACCATGAAAAAAAATCTGAATACCATGGAAACCTCTAAAAATTGTTTTTCTGAAAGTTCATAGTGAATAAAAATACAAAAACCTCTAACGTGATTGATTTAATAGGATCACTCCCACTGACTTCTTTAGAACCTCAATAACTTTTACTTGGCAAATTTTGGCATGAAAAGCTTTCGTGTTTTTTTCACTTGATAAATCTTGAATTTTTAGAGTTTTTTTTAAAAAAGAGTAGAATTTTTAATTTGCAAAAAAAGAATGAAATTAAATTGTTAATAATCTTCTTCACTCCCAAATGCTACTCCAATTGAATGTTTGCTGTAAAGAAAAAAGTTTCTGGATCTTCCCCTTTGTTATCTGATCCGACAATCCTTGTTTCTCCTTGAGTAAATAAATAGGAATCCAAAGTATACAAAGTACAGTGCTAAATGAAGCTCAGGGGAAAAAAATAAGATGAAAAAGGGAAAAATAGGGAAATTTTATAGTGTAGTAATTCCTTATGGCGTTGTAGTCCCACAACCTCTTAGATTACCAAATTGCACCTAAACTTCATTTAGCGCTGACCTTTGTATACCTTGGATTCCAATTGAATGTTGCAGATGGCTACTCATAATTCCACAAATTCGGCAGCCGTTATATTAAAGGACCAGTAACATGAATTTTTTTTTAAAAAAAAAAATTAGTTTCTACATAACGAAAAAAAACCACCAAGATAAATTTAATTCGCAAAGTCTTTATTAAGAAATAACTTACTATTTTCCACTTGCGCTCCACTTCAGAAATGGCGACAGGGTGATGATCCATCGCGCGGTGCTTGATTTCTCCTCCCTGCCTATTGGATCGTCGCCCTGTCACCTTTTCTGAAGAGGAGCACAAGCAGAGAATAGTTATATCTTAATAAAGACTTTGCGAATTTAAAGTTAAATGAGTCTTGGTGGGGTTTTTTTTGCGTTATGTAGAAACTAATTTTTTTTACATTTTTTTATGTTACTGGTCCTTTAACAAAGCTTAGCTGAAGGAATACTCTCATTGCCTATTTTTTTAAAAATATACTTATTTAATAATATACCCAGATCTAAGGGTGCCATTTACTAACAATCGAATTGTGATTTTTTTTCCACAAATCTCAAAAAAATTCATGAGTTTCCCTGTATTTCTAAAAAGCTCTAAAAATTTGAGATTTATTAAGTGTAATAACCATGAAAACCTCTAACAAATCTTACTGGACCTCTTTAAATCAATTCGACGTTTTTTTAAAGAATTTTTTACCACATCTATTTTTTTCATTCTTATTTTTACATTCTGATATTTTAATAAATTAATAAATTTAAAATCAGTTGTGATTTTAGTCTGTGAGTTTAGTTCCAACCTTTAATAAATAAGCCTCCATGCCTGTGAAAATCAGTTATGGCAAATTTGGCAACCTTTACTACATTACAAGTTTTTTAATGTCATCAATCTTTATTTTGGTTTTGTTTTTTTTAAAAAAGTTTTTAAAGCCTACCAAATAAAAAATGACTGTTTGGTTTTAGTGAAAAGGGGCAAGCCTATGTCATTTATAAAATACACATTTTGTTAACAGTGGAGGGGCTGGTTGCTTTACATAGAATATTACATAGACTATTAGATTATTGATACATGTATCACTGACCTTATTATTGAAAACATACACTCTGTCAGTATAATGATGACATTATAAATTGATGATGTTTGATATCTAGTGATAGGCGAATAAATTCACCGGACAAGAATTTGCAGCAAATTCCGCATTTTGCCACAGACGAATCAATTTGCAAAACTGTGGCAAAAATTTGCAGGCGTCAAAAAAATGTGGATGCGTGTTGGAATAGTCGCTTTCATCATCATTATTCAGACGCCCATTGACTTTAATGCGGGCGTCAAAATTGACGCAGGCAAATTCGCAAATTTTTCGGCAAACTGGGACAAATTTGTCCATCACTGTTGACATCTAAATAATAAATTGAGCAATCACTTGAAAAGTAGAATAGCCATCATTGATATGTGCAGTCATGCTAACTAATGTTTGAAAATGAATTTGATCAAATCTAAAAAATAAGCAGGGACTCAGTTATTGTTTTAGGCGAAAACCTACACTGCAACTTTCAATAGCCATGAGGATCACTTGTCTCTAGAATGAGACTTTCCATTGTGGGGTGTATCAGAGGAAATGATCACTTGGATTTTCTCAAGTATTTCTGCCATGCCACTTATAAAGATGGGGTAGGGGTCAAATAGATTGTAGAATAGCAGCACTAATGTATAAGTGCCTTTTGCAGGTTGAATCATCTCTTTATCTCATTAAAGCAATTAAAAATATGCACTTTTAACTTTTTGCTGTGCTGTGGTCTGAAAAAAAAGTCACTTGATTCATCACTCTTCAGTAAATGGGACCCCAATGTAATGAAAGGATTCTAATTTACTGACAGACGGTGATACCGGAACATGAAACAAATAGATGTTTTACTATGCAAAATACGGGGCAGCAGAGATTGCATTGTTGCTTTGCAGTGTTGAACTATCCAAACTTGGTGCAGGTTTCAATGGAATGTGTTGGCTTCGTCCCTCACTCTAGAAGCATGATCAGCAAGACCAGCTCTGATTTTTAACATGTATGCTATGAATTTCAAACTTGAACAGAGTTTTCTGCTTTGCTTGAGTTTCCAAACATAGGGTACAAGCAGTAGATTTCAAGCTTTGCACTTCAGACTATATCATAGTCAGGATTACAGCAAGTAGCCTGGGAAAGGAAACAATTAAACACAAAGGCTGCTCAGAGGTTCTTTTCTTGCATTTCATTAGAATTTTCTGCTCAATTAGCCTCAGCTGTACCGCTGGGTATATTGTTATCATGTACACATTACCCAAACCAACAGATGGAACTAGCTGGAAAGTGTTAGTACAGATTAATCAAACATGATGGATTTTATCTGACAAAAACATCTTTTCCTTGTCATCTGTTCATTTACTTCTGTGTGTTAAAAACCTGACATACAAGAGGAGGTGAAAGGTTTCTGAAAGGATTTAGGCAAATAGGACATGTAGAAAGCAGTGCAGAAATCATGCAGCAATTAAATCTATCCAGTTTTTATGTTTCTTTCTGGGAAGGGCCCATCACAAAGTTTATTATCTTTGCTCCTACTCTTTTTGATTTCCACACACAGAATAAGTGGTTCATCATCATAATAATTTAATTATAACTACAAAACATTGTCAAAAATATCTATTCAAAAAACATTTCATCCCAGTGAAATGCATTTTTTATATGTGTTTTTTAATATTTTAGTATCGAATGTGGTGCACTTTAAACACATTCTAACATAGCTATACGTCTTTAATATATTAAGAGAAGAGTAGACTTTGAATAGAAAATATGCAATTACAAAGGAATATTTCTATCTCCTTACCACAAAATGAATAGCCTTAAACTAGAGTCCTGCGTGGAACCAATTTCTAAGACCCAGACCCAACCCGAACCGCAACCCACATATTAACCCACTTTGATCCGCATAAAAAGTGAGTGGGGACAGAAACAAGTTTTGTAAAACTTTAAAAGAAAATAAGTAAAATATAGACAGTATTACATAAGATAAGAAATTTAGATGACACCTGCAACCTGACCCGCAGACCCGTGGGTATACGCGCACCTGAGAATTCTCCCCTCATTCCGTAGGGTGCCCGCTTTTTTTGCGGGTAACCCGCAGGTACCCATGGGTACCAGACCCGCTGCAGGACTCTACCTTAAACTGCTATTATTGAAGGTTAAATAAGAGTAGCATAAGAATAGGGATCTAGAAATCATATTCTGTTCACAAAGTAAATCGAACTGCATGTGCTGTGAAACCTGCCTGAGAAGGAAGATCCTGAAGTGTTTTTAATCTGTCAGCTACAGAAAGGTTAACTATTATGACTACAACATAGGGTTGTTCTGTGTGTATTATATGCATGGAAAGAAAGACTGTGGACAATTTCTTTATTGGTTTTTATTTTACTCCTAGAATTGAACTTGATCAGGAGCGATTTGGACTCCTAAGCAGCCCTCAGGTAGATCATGTGATGCTGCCCCCTCCCACTGCAATTGCGCTCTCTTGCACTAGAAGAGCTGAATTTACGGTTTAAAACCCAGAAATTTGGTTCTTAAAATTACCAGGATGTCTTTTTGCTGCCACTGGTAACTTGCGGGAAAAATGCCATCTGAGGCAAGGTTCTAACCTTGCCTCGAGGCTGGTGAATCCCTGAACTTGATTCTAGTGATAAATGTACTGAAGAGGTGAGGGAAGTAAAGCTATAGTTCATGCCATTACTGAAACAATCATTGATAACAAGGTGCTACTATGAAGAATGCACTGTAGGAGTTCTAGGTAGCCACTGGAGTGTTAGGATAAATGGACAGTCCTAGGTTCCACTAAGGGAAAAAGATAAGCAATTTTGTTTTTATTGTGCGAATGAAAGGAATTACCTTCTGGCTGGAATATTAGTAGCTTGTTATGGTTCGTTTGAGCAGTTAAGTTGCCATCAACGTTTGCGATATGAAGCACCAATTAATTCTTAATAGGGTCCAGGGTATGTACATTGCTCATAAATAAGTTCTTACTACCAGGGCATTGATTAATGCACATTCCCTGGTTCCCTGTTTCATTAAGTAACTTAGTATCTGTGCAAGTGCATATATTTTCAAAAATAAGTTACAAAGTTATGATCATAAAATTGTCAAACCATCATACCATGTCTAAAAATACTTGTTTTTGAAAAGGACAAACTCTATACATAAATATTTTTCAAAATGCAATACTGGAGAGAGGGTATTATTCAGTCCTCTTCTTTCCCAAGGCTGTTTTGCCATTACTTCAATTCAACCCTGGAAAGGGAAATAATCACCCAGGGCTTACTGAGGACAACCTTAGGTGTCAGACTATGCCTGCATAAAGGGACAGTTTAATTCTCTTGTAGCTGATTTTACAATATCAGTTGCACTATTGTTGTACTTGTATATACTTAGATAGAATGCTTTGGGATTGAGTATTTGGCTACTAAAACCACACAAGAATTACTAAACTTTTGCGTTGTTCATTAAAATACCTTGGCTTCCTGACAATCAGGTTTTTTCCCCCTGAGCTGTGTTTGAAAAAAATAATAATAATTAAAACGCTTGGCGCCTAAAACATGCCAAGCTTAGTCGAGGGGAAAAACCCCAATTAGCAGAAAGCCAAGGTATTTGAATGATTTTAGTAGCCAAATGCTCAAGCCCAAAGGCTCAAGCAGTCTTAAATTTGCCCCTTAGAGTACTCCCACAATCCCCCTTTTTGCACTTTTCCAAAAGGCCCACTGAAGCATGAGGATGCCAAAGCCTACACATGCCAACACAGCAACAAACCACACCCTCTACTGCAAATTCTTGCATAATCTAACCTGAGGAATGACTACATCAATATTAAGCTGTAGAGACAACAGAGAGACCTCTATTGCTGCATGAGGAAAGTTTCTGAACTTGCCTCATTGCAGGGGCTTATAGTTCATTGTGCACAAGTTGTGGTGGATGCTCCTCAATGGGCACCTGCAAGATACTCATCACTTTACTCATACTGTTCTATTGGAAATGTAGCTATGTAGTAATATAGTAATGTTTGATTTTGTGCCTCTGAAAATATAGATGTGTTCAGCAACATTTCACTTGTCCCACATCCACTGGTCTCTTAGTCAATTGCGTTTAACCACACTTAGAATGAAGCATGCTGTATTAAACAATATAACAAAATTAAGTGTACAAATCTGTCCAAAAATGTAAATGAAGTTTATGGCCCTTATATGGTATCATAGACACAGAAGACACCGGCACAGCATGGGTATTACTAGCAGGTATAACCTTGCTCGTTTATTGCGGATGCAACGTTTCGGGGCGTGACCCCTTTCTCCCCGAAACGTTGCATCCGCAATAAATGAGCAAGGTTATACCTGCTAGTAATACCCATGCTGTGCCGGTGTCTTCTGTGTCTATGCTGCTTTTGAGGTTGCCCAATTCCTCTACCATCGAGCACCTGGGATTCGTTTGTTCTTGGACGGCCAGGGTGTGCGAGTGTAAGTTTGTTTTTTTACCTCATATGGTATCAATCATATTTAGTGCCATAAATAGTGTTAAGAGAAAGTTTGATTACAAATTAGAGTAATGTTTACCAACCAAAGCAGAATAAACTTTGCTAATGTACCATCAGAGAAATTAGAAAAATACAAACGCAGCATTTCACGGGAAAATAACCACCTTTACTTAATGATATTACTCCCTATTTCCAGTAGCGTATGAGTTTGTTTCCAGGAGGGCTTACAGATCAATAGAGATGTCGCGAACTGTTCGCCGGCGAACCTGTTCGCCGGCGAACTTGTTCGCGCGAACATCGGGTGTTCGCGCTCGCCGGAAGTTCGCGAACGTCGCGCGACGTTCGCCATTTTGGGTTCGCCATTGTTGGCGCTTTTTTTTGCCCTCTCACCCCAGACCAGCAGGTACATGGCAGCCAATCAGGAAGCTCTCCCCTGGACCACTCCCCTTCCCTATAAAAACCGAAGCCCTGCAGCGTTTTTTCACTCTGCCTGTGTGTGCTGAAGAGATAGTGTAGGGAGAGAGCTGCTGCCTGTTAGTGATTTCAGGGACAGTTGAAAGTTTGCTGGCTAGTAATCGTTTTGATACTGCTCTGTTATTGGAGGGACAGAAGTCTGCAGGGGTTTGAGGGACATTTAAGCTTAGGTAGCTTTGCTGGCTAGTAATCTACCTTCTACTGCAGTGCTCTGTATGTAGCTGCAGTGGGCAGCTGTCCTGCTTCTGATCTCATCTGCTGACTGCTGCAATAACAGTAGTCCTTGTAAGGACTGCTTTTATTTATTTTTTTGTTGTTTTACTACTACTACTACTACTACTATAAGAGCCCAGTGCTATTAGTCTAGCAGTGTTGGGGAGTGGGACTGGTGTGCTAATCTGCTGCTCCTAGTAGTTCAGCAGCACCAACTTTAATTTTTTTTTTTTAATATTCATTTTTTTTTTATTTTACTTTTTTTTATTTTACTACCGCTGTAGTAGTGTATAAGTTGACCTTTTAGGCATTATTTGCCCTGTAGGCATTTTTTGCCCAGTGTGTTATTCAACCAACTGCCATCTAGCTGTGTGACCTTGTTCACATTCTGTCTAAATATCCATAATATTACCGTCTCCAGAAAAAACACCGGAGTGACTTTTTTCAAGCAGCATTCATATATTTTACGTAATCCGTATCCACCGCTGTAGTAGTGTATACGTTGACCTTGTAGGCATTGTTTGCCCAGTTTTTTTGGCCGCAGCCACTGAAGCACAGAGGCCAGAAAAAATATGCCATATAAATGCTGAAAATAGTCATTTTTTGCCATACGTTGACTCAACGTATATGGCAAAAAATGACTATTTTCAGCATTTATATGGCATATTTTTTCTGGCAACTGTGCTTCAGTGGCTGCGACCAAAAAAACTGGGCAAACAATGCCTACAAGGTCAACGTATGGCAAAAAATGACTATTTTCAGCATTTATATGGCATATTTTTTCTGGCAACTGTGCTTCAGTGGCTGCAACCAAAAAAACTGGGCAAACAATGTCTACAAGGTCAACGTATGGCGAAAAATTACTATTTTCAGCATTTATATGGCATATTTTTTATGGCAACTGTGCTTCAGTGGCTGCGTCCAAAAAAACTGGGCAAACAATGCCTACAAGGTCAACGTATGGCAGTTGTTTAAAGAGAACAGTAGATTACTAGCCAGCAAAGCTACCTAAGCTAAAATGTCCCTCAAATCCCTGCAGACTTCTGTCCCTCCAATACAGAGCAGTATCAAGCAGATTACTAGCCAGCAAACTTACTATCATCTGTCCCTGAAATCACTAACAGCTCTCCCCCTACACTATCTCTTCCAAGCACACACAGGCAGATTTTTCAGATACATTTTTGCCCTTGATCCCCCTCTGGCATGCCACTGTCCAGGTCGTTGCACCCTTTAAACAACTTTAAAATCATTTTTCTGGCCAGAAATGTCTTTTCTAGATGTTAAAGTTCGCCTTCCCATTGAAGTCTATGGGGTTCGCGAACCGTTCGCGAACCGCTCGCATTTTTGCGCAAGTTCGCGAATATGTTCGCGAACTTTTTTTCCGACGTTCGCTACATCCCTACAGATCAATACAATTATATGGACCTAATTCAATCTTGATAATTCTTTAACATACAAACTTCAGTACTTTTGAATACATTTAAGAAGATCACATTCCGAAACAATTCATGTTGTTTTAACTGAATCTGTTGAATTTTATTGAACTTTAGTCATTAATGTTACAAACAATCTATCTCTCTGTCTATCTATCTATCTATCTATCTATCTATCTATCTATCTACTGTATCTATATCTATATAATTCTGTATGCCATGTGTGCGCTGTAATCCATATGAACCACTGAACCTATGGAGAAGTGGAGCAGAGGAAGGCATGTGCAGGCTTAAACATATACACAAGGATGAAGGGATATATACAAGGATGAAGGGATACCAGTGTGTTAATGGTTGTTATTTTACAGAATTTCATTTGTTGGTCCACAGCATAGGGAGGCCCATTTATCAATATTCTGATTTTAGTAGTTTTAGAAACCACAAAAAACAAATTGTCTCTAAAAACATTAACGCAATCTACTTATAATAATATAAATAATAATACGATACAATTATAATAATGCCCTTGTTTTTTGTGTATATTTGTCCCCATTTAAAAATAAGCCACAGTTGTGACAAAATGGTGTTATTCAGTGGCACATACAAGCAAAGAAAATATGTATTGAACACATCGGGGTATATTTATCAAAGAGTGAAGTTAGCAATCTCCATGGTCCGCAGAATGAAATACCGCCTCCCTCCATTCATTTCTATTGGATTTTTAAAAGCGTTTTTATCAAAGGGTTCACCATTTGATAAATACCCTCTAAAAATCCCATAGAAAAGAATGGACAGAGGCAGTATTTCACTCTGCGGACTGTAGAGATCTCTAACTTCACTCTTTGATAAATATACCCCGACTTTTGTCTCTGTAAATATATATATATATATATATATATATATATATATATATATATATATATATATATATATATATATATATATATATATATATATATATATAATGGGGCTATTGATATGAAATTTACACCAGATGAGACCATTTATTTAATACTTAGTAGAAAAGCCTTTGTTGGTATTGAGTAATCAGCTTCAAGACACCTCCTGAATGGTGAAACTAGTTGCATGCATGCTCAGGTGTGATTTTGGCCCATTCTTCCACACAAACTGTCTTCAAATCTTGAAGTTCTGGGGGCTTCTTCTATGAACTCTGATCTTTAGTTTATCATAGATTTCCGATTGTATTCAAATCGGGTGATTGACTGGGCCATTCTAGCAGCTTTATTTTCTTTCTCTGAAACCAATTGAGAGTTTCCTCAGCTGTGTCGTTGGGATCACTGTCTTGCTGAAATGTCCACCCTCATTTCATCTTCAGCATCCTGGTAGATGGCAGCAGATACTTCATGATTGATCAAGATTGTCCCAGTACGTTTCTCCATTCATCCTTCCTTTAATTATATGAAGATTTGCTGAAGAAACAGCCCCCACCATGATGTTTCCACCTCCAAATTTTACAGTTGGTATTGTGTTTTTGGGGTGATGTGCAGTGCCATTTCTCCTCCAAACATGGTGTTTGCAATGACATCCAAAGAATTACATTTTGGGCTCATCTGACCAGACTATATTGTCCCAGAATTGGCTTGACTAAATGTTGTGCAGCAAACTTTAAACATGCTTCAACATGCTTTTTCTTTAGCAGTGGAGTCTTGTGTGGTGAGACCAATGGGCAAATTCACTCCACTTTGCCAGGCACGAATGCCGACGATGTTTCGCTAACGTTAATTCATCAGTGCGAGCATTTCATAGTGAACTTTCGCTAACGTTCATTTCTGCCTAGTGAAACTTCGTTAGTACTCTTATGCTTAGGTCAATTTGAACAGGACGGGTACATATAGGTTGTATGTACATCTTTATTAAAGATGTTGGTGCAAATGCTTGAAGTGGCCACTTATTATTACAAATGTCCAAAAAAGCTATATACTGTAAAGACAAAAGAGATCCTCTTATGCCCCAGACATGAGCCCACCCTAAAACAAATGTGGTATGCCCCTCAAATGTTTGTGAAAAAAATTTCAACACAAAATTCTTTAATAGTTAGGACTTTTGAAGGCAATCCCACTTTAAAATAAAACCTTTATGAGTTTCTAGCATACAGGATATGATGTCACTGACATAAGACTGAGGAGGATGTAAGTTAATTTTATCAGTTCGCCAGGTCTAAGGTGGAGAAGGAAATTCTGGTGAAAGAGGTAACGTTCTGTAAAATTCGCACTTTAGTGAATTTGTTCACCTGAGCAAAAATTCGCCTGGCGATAGTGTGTAAAACTGCGTCAGTGGCGGTTCCTTTCACTAGCGAATTCTTCTCTATGCCTGTTAGTAAATTGCACATGTCCTGGCGGATGAGATTTCTGGCAAATTTTTGCTAGCGACCCTTTAGTAAATCTGCCCCCATGTCTAGTGATGGCCGAAACTGACCCGTTTCACTTTGCCACGCTGCGTCTTCATCTGACAGTCGGACACATGTAGTTTGTACATGTGATTTCTCGAGCGTCGAATGCATGTCATCGCCTGGCGGCGAATCGGTCCTGATCAACTTGTGGAGTTCAACCTATAGGGTAGAACTACACAAGTGTAGGATGCTACAAAATCTGATGCCCCTAGGCTAGAATGTAAAGTCGGATCAGATAAGTCAGATCAAATAAGTCAGATGGAGTCTTTAGTTCATGCATTAAGGGCAGGACTATATGAAGCGATTGGACGTGTCGGATGTTCTACTGAAAAGGGAAATGAAGGAGAAATCACAGGTAACAACTACATTGATCCGACTGTCGGATGAAAACGCAGCTACATTGATCCAACTGTCGGATGAAAATGCAGCGCACTGCGTTTTCTCTTTCACTTCTGTTTTCATCAGAACATCCGACACGTCTCATGCGCTTAGTCGCATTGCGACATGTGGGCTTCAATCGCTTCGTCTACTCCTGCCCTTACACCCACAGTCAATATATTTCAATGAGTAAAAAAAGTCTTTCTGACACAATCTGACAGTCGTTCCATGTCAGATGGAAAATTTTCATGTAGTTTACGAATCCGATTTTTGTTTCAGTCACATTGTATTTTGACCCACACAACAACATCAGACTTGCAGGATTCGTTTTGTTGAACTGACACCATCCTACCAAAGGGCTTGTGTAGTTCAGGATATATTCTCTGATTATTCTTATGACTGCTCTGTCAGAATCCTGCGAGAAGCACCTGGTCATGGCGAGTTTAAGGTGAAATTATGTTCTTTCCATTTCCGGATTTTGGCCCCAACAGTGCTAACTGAAACATTCAAAAGCTTAGAACTTGGTTACATCTATAATGTAACCAATGCCATCAATATGGTTTGCAACAATAAGTTTGCGAATGTCTTGAGAAAGCTCTGCTTTAACCCATCATGAGATGCTTCTTGTGTGATGCCTTGGTAATAAGAAACTTTTTTATAAGCCATCAATTAGGCCTAAACCAGCACTTGCATTGATAGGGGGCAGGATTGCTTTCTAAATACTGACAGATTTCACCAGGTTTCTTGGCTTTCAATGCCTTTTTGCACCTCCTTTTCTTCATGTGTACAATACATTCCACTTTACTACACATAACTTAATTCATGGATTTATTTGTTTTGAGTTCTTTGTATGTGTGGATTACTTGGGTTGTTACCGACATCTGGTGTACATTTCATGTCAATAGGCCTGTTAGAAATATATTTACTGACAAAAATGTTGATGTGCTCAATTTCTTATTTTCCCTGCTGGTTATATAAAAATATATTTTTATTATTAGGCTTTATTTATTTAATTTATTCAATACATTTGTATAGAGACTTGAAATAGTCAGTGGTATAATTTTCACTGTATAATAGCCTTTGTGCTTACTAAACATTCAAAATATCTCTGTCTTTTAAAGGTTTTAAAGGTAAATATTAATATTTTACATTACTGATCTTAATTATGCAATACTTAATTATGCCTTGTCCAATTAAGTAAAATTAACAAAAGTTTTGTTTCTTATGTATGTAGAAATTTACTGAATTATATATATATCAATATACTGAATTAAAACTGTAACCTTTAAAGTGAAAAACAAATCAAGAATAAATGCATTCCAATAGTGTAATTATTTCAAAATGAAATGTGAAAGAAAAAGGGATTTAATAGAAGAAGCCAAATCCACAGTGTAATTTGGCCAAGATAATATTTAGAATTCATTACAGTACATTAAGCTTGCAATGAATGTTTAGTTTCATTGGAAAAATAAATAAATAGCCATTGTGCTTTCACCAGCAGAAATTCTGATAAAATCAGCAAAAGCCCAATTAAGATGTAAAAATGTTCACCTATTTATTTTAATGAATCTAAGGCTTCTAATGGAGGAGAAAACAAGTGTTTATTTTCATTGCTCTATCAACTGTGTCATCCAGCTCAAATAATGTATCATTGCAATGTCTTAAGTAGAGGCCAGTTTAAAAGTATCACTATTGTATTGAAATAAAACTGAATATTTAATTTGATCTACTGCAATTTATCTACTAGCCCCCCCTTGTACATTAAACATTGAATTTGATTAAACACAGCAGGGACTTTCATGCTGTCCCATGATTTCTTTTAGATTGTAATCAGGGCGGGTCCTCTTTATCTCCATTGGCTATTAATTTTGGACTTTAATCTGTATGTTCATTGTATACACCTATTCAGATGCAGGCCAAGCCGGCCGGTTTACCTAGGTGACCACCCTCCCTCCGCATGTGCAAGCAAACGTGTGAGCATAGACGCATGGTGCGACAGGCAACAGGGGCAAGAGAGCCTGGACTAGGGGGAGGCAGAAGAGGTACCTGCCAAATGACCGCCATCATTGCACACTAGGCAGGTAGCCTTCTGGCTACCCTTAGTTTTGGCCCTGTACCTATTTATTATATAGCTCAGCGGAATATGTTGGTGTTTTTTAAATATGCATAAATAATCATCATCATTCCTAGCATGAATTTTTGGGAAGGTTTTTGTCTAAATCAAAGGTCATATACTAAAAAAGGCAATGGTCTGAAATGACTTTGCTTTACTAATGCTTCATTGTCAAGGTGCCAATTCAAACAGGTAATATAGTTTGCGTACACAGAGCTCAGTAATTTCTTATACAGGGGTGTAACTACAGAGGGCCCATTGAGGACCTAAGCAATGAGAAGCTTCACTATATTGTAGTATAAAAAGTCAATTTACCAATATTTTGGGGTTGTAAATGTAATTTGCAGTTGGACCCAGTAACCTCTAGTTATGCCACTATTCCTATATAAAGTACCCCTATTTAAAGTAATTAATATTGCACAGATAGCTTCATGGTGGTGAATGCATAACATGTAGAGTTTTCTCTCAGCTAGTACTTGCATAGGCATCAGGACTGGGGATAAAAAGGGGGCCTCCCCAAATTTTTACCTCCAGGTTCTGACTTTAGTTGAGGCAGGACCCAGTACTGCACTAAAGCATCTGAAACATCTTAAAAAGTTGCTGTTTTACACACTTGCCTTTTAAAGCTGCAGCCACAGAAAATACATTTATATTTAAATACATAAATTCAGGCTTCCCAGTTGTTACACTTATGCCTGCTCTATGTATGTCTCAGTACAACCCAATAAAGACCTATGCTTCTGTTAACTAGCCTGACCCTGGTCTGGCCTAATCCTAGCACCCTTTGTCTGTGGGTCAAAAGTAGCCATTGCATCTGTATTCTCACTGTGCATTTTGGTTAAAGCATCTTGTTCTTCTCTGATGACAGCTATCTTTTATAAGTGTTTATAATATAGTTTTATATAATTTTTTTTTTTCAATATAATTCATTGTACTCTATTCTGCAAAGAGAGTATTGAAGAGTACTAGTTTTAAAAATAAAATTCTTTAAAAAGTGAAGCACCGAATCCTATTAAGAATCTTAGTCATTTGGAGAGGTTACTCTGGTAACTCCAAATTGACTGAAATTTGATAGCCTTTTCACACCCATTAAATTTGTGTAAAAGTGCACCCAACTGGTTAGGAATTGCTGGAAAAAAACAGTATCATGAATTAATAGATGCAAACTTCTTCATCCTTACACATATTAGTTTTAATTATACTTATAGCTTTCCACATGTGAATCACATTTCATTTAAATAACATAATTCTATTAGCATAAATAAGAAATCTGATACAAGAGCTGATTATAAAGTTGCATAAGATAAATAATTTTACTGTGACACGGTGAATTCACAGTATCATGTAAACTAGATATGAGGCTAAGTAACTGGAAGTCTGAGGGGGTTATTTATCAAAATCGGAAAAGTTCTCACTATTTTCTGAAAAACTACTTCAACCAAATCCACACTGACTTCCCCCCTATTTATCAATACATTTTTCTGAATTTTTTTTTTTATAAACAGGAAATGTGCCACTGACTTCCACTCGGCAGGTCTGAGTTGAGTACTTTTTTATTCTGACTTTTAACAAGTTGGATATTGGATATGGAGAAAGCTAAGGTTTCATGTATGGACACGCATAACGAATAAGACAGCAATTTATTTTACTCTTTAAAGTTTAATGGACATAATAAACCATTTTGCAAAAGTAGACTCTCTTCTTTGGCATTATCTCTACAGTTCATGTAAGGTCCTATCAAAATAATATGCAATTCTATGTATTCCTAAAAAACTGCATAATCCATTACTTGTTTTGACATTAGAAGACAACTGACAAGACCATTCAGTTAACTTTAGAGTTACAAAGCAATCAATAAATGTGCTGTACTGCCTTGACTACATCCTCAGGAAAATGCACCTGCATCTGCCTCTGATATACTGGCTGAGCTGTGTGCCTATATATTCTGCAAATGCCTCTTTATTGATGTAAGTAACCTGTGGATCATTGGTCTCTGACAAATAAAAGTTTGTTCTGTTTGACTGCAAGAACCTCCTGGTGCCCATTTCTTTATTGGTTAAAGCACAGTAGCTTTAACCAATAGTAGTTTAACCAATAGGAGTTGTAGTTGCTCTACACCGCACCTTCATTTCTTCCCTTTTGTGAAGGCCCTGCCTTAAAGGAGAATTCAACCCCTCCTTTTTACTGACCCCAGTTCCTCTCAGACTTTCGGTGCATGCGCAGTAGATCCATACTGATAAATCCCTCTACTGCGCATGCACCACAAAATGCCAGCGAATACATGAAGAAGAGCGCACGGGCGAACATGGCTGCTGTGAACTTAACCGGAGAGGAACTACATTGAGGGGTCAGTAACAAGTTAGGGGCATTTGCCTGGGGGGGGGAGGTCGGTCGGGGGGGGACAACACCGGGGAGAGGGTGGGATTTTAGCACCGAAGGGGTTGAATTCTTCTTTAAGTGATAGAGTCCAGTGTAACCTATGTTCTAGTATACTAGCTGGATGTTAACCCCATGGGCTGGATAGTCCAAAAACATGTTACAGTATCATGCAAGAAATTAGGTACTTTATTTACAATATAATCCTCTGAATCAAATAGCAGCTAGGTAAGTAGGTAAGGTTTTTTTTAACCTAATTTCTACCTAATATGTTACATACAGATGAAGCCACTTGGATTTGTGAGATAAATGCGTCATGACTCATGGTTAATTGAAGAAACTGCGTTATCTAAAGTCATCTTAACTCATTTAATGCATTTAACCTTTCCATTAGCATACCAAAGCACCATTGTGAACAATGGTGAATGCTTTAATTAGATGGGATGTTGTGACGCAGTTTTCTGTGTTAAATGAGATAAATGGGATATCTGTGTTTAGTTATTCTGTGTCAAACAGACAAACCAAAGTGGCTGCATCTGTACCATTATGTATTATACTGTTAAAAAAACCAACAAATGAAAACATATAGAAAAATGTGACTCTGGCATTGTCTTTATATGCTTCTCTGCTTCTGTCCCTTCTTCAATTAATTTCTCTCAATTTAATACCTCTGGAATATATTGGCATGAATCAGCCCTCACAAAGGTATTTCAAACACAATCCTTACAGTAAATAAAGTTCAGAATCTTACATGCTGATGCATACACTATTATGTCTAAATAATGCATTTCATTTATATTAATATCAATTACTCAGTTACTACTCTGGTGCACATTAGCTCAGTGTGGATAAATGAGCTCCAGTGTGTTTTTTCCAGTATGTAATACCTTCTCTCATACTACCTGTTCCCTGTCATCCAATAAAACCAATAAAAATATGATTCTTAGACTAAATAAAAAAAATAGGGACAAACTGGCTAAGATTTGTTTTTCAGATGGAACCACTTTATTTGGCTAAGACTGGGGAATGCCTATACATTACCACTGAAAGCATCAGACTTTATAGGCTTATTTATTTCCCACCCACTTTACAGATCAATGCCCATGCTATTTTCCTCGGATGGCAAACTCACTAATCCTCCTCAGCCTCTCACATCTCTCCTAAATATTGCTAGTGTCTTCCCCGCAACATGCACCACTCCAGGCTTTCTCTCTCTGTGTATATAGATTATAAAGATGGACCAGTGCTCAAACAGCTTGAGTATAGACAACATAGATAAATGCCAAATATAGTAGTTTTAGTCCATAATGGTGCACCTTTAAGTGGGCTCACACTCTACAAGGGAAGTGCTCTTTTCCTTTCACCCTTTAGGTTTGCATGCCTAAAGGGTGCAACCTTCTAAATTAGTTCTAAACAACATGCATCCTACCTTGGATATTTCTCAAATTTGTAATATTCAGGCACTTAAAACTTTTGTTAATTAGTATAATTGTTTACTTATGTAACTCAAGCATGTTATACAGCATTTCACAGGGATGGTTCATAATTCACATCATCCCCTGTCCCAGTTAAAAAAATATAATTGGTGACCATGGCCCCTCTATAAGTTAAAAAAAAATATATTTTTAAAAAAACATTTGTGCAAGTACAAGTTAAAAAAAATTGGGGCCCCAGAGAATATTTTTAAAAAAAACATTGGTGCACTTACAATTTAAAAAAAAAAAAGAATAAACATTGGTGGCAGGGGAGTATAGAATATTAAAATAATACATTGGTGGTCAGGGGATTAAAAAATAAACTAAAAAAACACAAACTGGTGTTCAGTAGAATTGAACTCATGGCTTCAGGACTTCAACTTCACCTCCTTTCATGACTTTTCACCACTTCAGAAATTCAATTTCAATTTTTTGTGACTTTGGGTCTTTTGGCCACTTTGGGACTTCGGCTGTTTTCGTGGCTTCGGGTCTTTCTGGCTCTTTCGAAAGTGCAGCACTGCCGGGCCCTCCTTCAGGCCCGGGACTTGTACCCCCTGTCCCCCCCCTGATGGTGGCCCTGCTTGGCTACATTACATTAGTGAAAAGATATTTTGTGCAGTAAACACAAAATCACAAATCAGCATGTCACCTGTGCCACTAGATAATAAAAAATCTACTTATTCATTTTTTATTTTTATAAAATATGTATTTTCTGTAACAGTTGCACAATTTTCAAAAATATTCTTACAGGCTTTTTTCTTAGTGGACATATTTCTGAACACACATAAAGTATGTTTGATTGATTACAGGCAAACTTCTGAAAGTCTGTAAAAACACAGGAAAGTACAACTAACCCTTGATAGTTGATCTCCAAAATGAAAATAGATCTGCAAAATTCTGATGACTTTTTGCCAAAGCTAAAATTCAGTTTTAAAGTAGAACAGTAGCAAAGCAGCAATGCTGGGGAATTTATAATTTCTCCTTCAAGTTCCACTTGAAAATATACATGAAAGGGAAAAGTATCCTGGAACACTGAATGCAGAACCACAGCTGTCAATTTTGTGCTGGTAAAAGATGCTTTTGATGAAGACATGTTCTTGACAAGTTGCAGGCTTCTGAATGCTTGAAAGCACACATTTGCATGCAATGATTGATGAAAAGAGCTGCGGCCAGAGGGAAGAAATGTCAGAAAAAGCAAAGCTTTATAAAGTAGTTTGGTTTCTATAAAAACAAAGCATTGCTTTTCCACAACATACATTTGAAATAACCTAGATTCTGTATATAAAAAAATAATGGTTCTTTTCTTTTACTGTATGCAGACAATTATTATTATTATTCCTGGAAATGTAATGTTCCTTTTATCTTAAAGTTGAATATGAATTTAGAATTTTTTTTCCTAACTAAACACAAGAAACAAATCTTTATACACCTAACTTGAGGAAGCCTAAGGGCAATGCTTGATTTGTATTAACTAAGTGCTAACTACATCATGCTTTAGATGACATATGTGGGACCTGGAAACAAGCAAGAGTGATTTAGAAAAAAATTAAATTAAAGGCTTATAATGTAAAGTTTGCTTCAGAGAATGAAATGTCTTTTTGGGCGTCATTTACTAAAACGCAACTTTTTCTCCAAAAAATTTTTTTGACCAAACTCCCAAATCTCAAATTATTGTCGATAAAATTGTTGCAACAATTCTCGCTCTGAAAACTCAAATTCATCTAGTTGTCGACCTGAAAAACTTAAATTTATCAGATAATTGAATGACAACCAGCTCAAACAGCCTGAACCTATCAATAATCCTGAAGGTTTTAGCTGGAGTATTTTAGGATTTAGATTTTTAGTAGTTTAGGAGCATAATAAATCTCAAAAAATGCAAGTTTTTTTCCTCTAAAAATTTGGATTTCTTGACTTTAAAACTTGACCAGAAAAATTTGAGGCTTGATAAATAGGCCCCTTAATGTGGCTTTGAAAGAAAGACGCGGTTTCATGCACAATAAATGTGTACATGCCAGTTCAACGTTCAATAACCAAATCAGTTGCATTAAAAAAATATTATGCTAATAAATGATTTATTATTTAGAGGTACTTGCACCCAAACTTTCTCTTTTAACTTCTGTATAGTTGTATTAAAGGGGTGGTTCACTTTGAAGTTAACTTTTAGTATGTTATAAAACAACTTTTGAATTGGCCTTCATTTTTTCTTTTTTATATTTTTTTAATTATTTGCCTTCTTCTTCTGACTTTTTCCAGCTTTCAAATGAGGGTCACTGACACCATGTAAAAATACAAAATGATCGGTAACACTATTATTCAAATGTATTGTTATTGCTGATTTTATTACCCATCTTCCTATTCAGGCCCTCTTCTTTTTTTGTTACTTAAATTTTTATTGTTTTTCACAAAAAGAACAAAGCATGACATATGCAAAATTGTTCATTTACGTCAATCTTAGCATTGCTCTATACAAAATCCAGATAAGTAAATGAGGGAGCATACAAAATAAAATAATATAATAAAACTGTGACATTTGTTTACTAATCATCTCAGACAGGCCCTCTTCTATTCATAGTCCAGTCACTTATTTAAACGTTGTGAGCATTGTATCTTTCCAGCAATTCTGTCTGTATTTGATACGTTAGCTTGGAATCAGCAGTGGGTCCCTATGTCCCTGACCCATTGTTTCTCTATAGATAATCTTCAAGGGAGACTACGCTACATTTAACTTGGGTATCTCTCTGAGGACTGGTAGTTCACATAAACGCAATCTATCTGAATATTCTCTGAATGCTAAACAGATCACTGCAAGCCTTTCCCTGGGGCTAGATTGTTATAAATGCTGTTTATGATACTGCTTTGACAACTGTGAAGGACATGGTCAAGAATTTATCACAGGTTTATTCATCCAACATCAATATACCTAATACGATTTTAAATGACCCTAGATGATAATAAGATTCATCTTGTAGCAATAAAGTATTAATAAACTTGCTTCTTTTTGATAGGGAAAACTCGAGGCATCAATACGCTGACATATTTGTTTTGTTTATATTTCGCTGCTGGATGGATCTATTGGTTTATTGAGCAAAATTGTAAAAGACCACGTGGTAGAAGTAATAAAGCATGCTTGATGTAAAAGCTCAAGGTAAGAAAAAAACCCTGTTTGATGTAAAGTAAGTAGTGGATAACCAAGGTTCTTTCCAATTGAATTGACATATAAAATGTTGAAAGGGCCATGCGGTCCCGAAACGTTTGAACATTGAAGTGTTGTGAGCACCATGGAATAAAGTTTGGGATTCACCCATTTGTAGCAGACAAGGTATTGGCTTTCCATTTATTTTTGACTATTTCACTGGCGAGTGGCTAGGCCAGAGCCTCTACCCAATTCCCCTATCTGGACTTTAATGAATATAAAATGTTGAAGACATTCACTCAACCTTAATTGACACCATTTCATTGTTTAAGGGTAACGGCACGAGCTAAAATTCGGGGAGAATTATTCGCCCATCGACAAATCTCCTCTTCTTCAGGCGACTAATCTCCCGAGAAGCCTTCCCGCCGGCTAGAATCTAGGAGCGTTACATTTCCGAAGTCGCCTGAAGTTGCCTCACAAGGAAAGAGCTGCAAACAAATATTATCTTATCTATTATTACAGGATGTAGCTGTAATAATTATTTAACCCTCCCATCACTTGGTGACTGTAATCAGTAGGCGTGATTACAAACAAAATGAGATGTGTATCACTTCATGAAATACATCCTGGTTGGCCAGTTCATATATGCAGAATCTTCAAATAAAATCCACATGTAAACTTCTCCCATATATTTAATGCTATCCTTAGGGCTGCTATATTTGACTTGAAGCATCACCTAGTGAATCTACCCCCTTTAATTTACTGAAAATTCTGGTCAAAGCAGTTGGACATATTAGCTAGAACGGACACATTCAGCTGTTTCAAGTATACAGTATACATTTGTTTACACTTTCCTGGCTGTTATGAAACTGTAATGGAAAAAGATAAATTTTTGTTCTATTTTATTACATTATATTGTAGTACAATAATGTATTTCTCATAGTGTGTATAATCTACTGGGGTTGTGTAACAAAAGGTACAAAGTTTGCTACAAGTCTAGTCATCTACAACAACCAATCTGCAGGTAGCATTTACTGGTCACCGGTTTAAAAGCAATAATCTTATTGGCTTCCCCTGGGCTACTGCGCTTTGTGCTTTTAATAACATATGCGGGGTATATATTTTGGTGTCTCAGGTAAAAGCAATTAAGCAAATTTCCAGTACTGCAAGCCAAAGAAATCAAAGTCATGCTGGTGATCCATAATCCTATGCCTTTAAATAATAACCAACCTCTTTTTCTCTCTCTCTCTTTATATGTTCTGCATTGGCCGAAAAGATCTAGAAATCCGAAGTTTATAAAAGTGACCTGGCACTGGCATGCAGTGACTACTAACATTTTTATTGTGACTTCTGTACAAGGATGTAGGAAATACTCTACATGTGCCATATCAGCAAATTAACCAATTTCCATCTCATTTATTAAGATTTATGGTTAGATTCTAATCACAGTTTCCATGTGTGCGTCATTTTAATTTCTGTTCTTTATAAAGAAAAGATCATTATTAACAGGTTTATTGTTCATAAAAATAGTATTCGTTTTTTTTTTCTAACTAAATGTTTCTTAATATATATAGATTATATCTTTTTAAAATCTATTTTATAGATCAAGACTGGAGTTTTAAATGTTTAAAAGATGAGTAAGCAGTTATATTACTGGGATTAATTAATCATAATTAAGATAGATGGGACATACATACCCTTAGGGAACTAGAATTGTCAATGTCATACTAGGTTTCTCACAGAATACCTTCAATTAAATAGTAATCCTTTTGTTTTTCATGTACAAACCCACACATCATGAGTTCACATGTCTGCAAAGATTTACAGCATTTACAAAAAACTGATAAATTTAGACTATATCATATCAGTAAGTATTTTGATGTGCTTTTGGACACTAGCTTCTGAATTCCTACCCAAGTAATTATAATATCCCACTGTAAGGGGAGAGAAAAATGGAATATTCAGACATGTTAGGGTACGTTCATTTATTATGGATTCTAAAAAAATGTACTGAATTATGTGAATGGACAGTAAAATAAAACCAGCAGTATTGCTTACTGCATTTACTTTCTACAGTAAGTAGTTGCAACTCCTAGATATGATTATAAGAAATTTGAAATGGGAAATTGCTAAGTAACTCAGAATAAAAAAATGGATAGAGAATGATACTTCCTATATGCATGTACTGCACGTTTTCAGAGAGAGTTCTCCATGAACTCAGTCATGTCTCAGCAAAAGTAATCTATGGGGGAAAATCTGGTACAGTGAGACCTTGGTTGCATCAGGAGTACCTGAATGCCCCACTGGGTTATTTACAAAACCCCTCTCTCTATCTCTATACAGGGGCAAAATGATGACACTTTCATTATTTACTTACATGTCTGCTTGTCTCAAAATGCCTTCTGGCAAAGAAACCTCCATGGATTATAGCTACAGCTCATAGGTGATATCCCACACTTGGCTTTCCACCTCTCTTCCAATAAGTCAGCTTCATCCTATGATGAAATACCTTAAATATACAGTATGTTATACCAGGAATGCTGAAGGCCAAAACATAACTTGGGACTGGAGCCCTGGAAATGTTTGAACTGGATCAGGCCCAATCAAATCATATATTTTTTATAAAGATGGATGTCCTATGAAACCTTTACTTGTTTTGTTCTAATTTTTGTCAACATTATTGCATATTGTATTCGTTTGTGTTTGAAAAGAAAAATTTGACTTTTGAAACTGGGGATAAAAGAAAATACAATTTCTTTAACTAAATTTAGCCTGCATAAAATATTTATGAGTGGGCCAATATAACAATATCATTTGCCAGTGATACATCAAATGCATAACAAAATTTAGAGTTAATCTGTATAACTATTGTGGGAGAATTCACTGAAATGTTAGTAATACATACTTAGTAATACATTGACAAAGTAGAAAGACAATGACATACTGGTAAATATAATATAAATCTGTATGTCTTATTTACAACTGAGTTTTCCAGAGAGCAGTAACCAGTGTGTAACAGAAGAACAGTAACTTACAGTTCTTGTTCATTAGTCAGAACAGCCTGTTCAACTGGCCCACTGGCCATAGAGGTCTTGCCCTTTCTAGCAAAGTTTTAGCCCCACTTAGGATGTTAGTCCATACTTATTGATTTGTGCCCTATTTTCATGTCAATATTCACGTGAATATAATATATTATGGTTCAGCATAAGGTACAATATGTTAATCCATTGTTTGTGCCTGGTGACCACTATAAAAAAAAATTAAAATTTCCTTTTGACCCAGAAATTGCAGTTAGACCAGCCTATGGAGATTTTCAAACTGCTCTTAACCTATGCAGTTGCTGCAGTGCAATAAAGCACAACAATTTATCAAACATTCACTTTTCTAGATGCACTAGACTGTCCCAAATGAATTGCTGATTGGGAGCACTTCTTTCTTTTTCACACTTGTATAGTTATGCTCTCACTCTCAGGATTTCTGTGGCCCTTTATGGTATTTGTTAAAAAAGTAAGATTACATACATTTCTACCAAAAATTTACTATATGGTAATTTAATTTTTCAACACAAGCTAGTGAACTAGTGTTCTGTTTTTTGTCATACTAAGGGTTCGTGTTTTTGTTGATACCTCAATAAATTTGTGACTGCACAGCAAGTGTGGGAGCTGTTAAGCTAGTGTTGCATGTGATCTAAAGCTGGCCATAGATGCAAAGATCCGATCGTACGAAGCATCGTACGATTGGACTTCCCGACCATCTCCCGACCTGCCACTAACCATTCCGATCAAAGTCTTACCAGTCAGATCAAATAAAGGAGTTAAAGAACAGATCAGCCAATGTTCTGCCCCTGACAGCAATCGTACGATATCTATGTCCGACAAAGCTAGTGACAGTCTTCCACTGAAAATCGTACGATCGGCAATACATGCAGACATATTACTCGCAGCTGACAGAAATTTTCTAACCTGTCCAATCGACCAAACGACCGATCTCCGCCAGACGAAAAATGACGGGACTCTCCACACACGGTCGGAAAATCGTACAAATCCTCGATTCGTATGATCGGATCTTTGCATCTATGGCCAGCTTAAGTGTTGCATTTGCATTAAGAGTTTATGAGGATTTAAAACCTAAAGGCTTGGTGTCTGCTGTGACTACTGGGAGTGCTGGGTTCAAGGACGGACTAAGTGCAAATAACGGACTGCAGTATGTTTCTGAGTGTTACCTGATTGAGACAAACAGCTTTTTATTTTCTCTGTGTGTGGGCTAAGTTGGTAGAAACATTTAGTGCGCACACTCAGCTGAAACTGCACTCACCAAAGTAACCAATGACCTTCTTCTGGCAATGTCTAAAGATCACTATTCCTTAATTGTCCTTCTAAATCCTTCTGCATCCTTTGACACAGATAACCACACACTCCTCCTAGACATTCTATACTCAGGTGGCATTCATGACACTGCTCTTTCATGGTTCTTTCATGGTTCTTGTAAAACAGGAAAGTTTTCAGTAAATAAATCAGATACAATATGAACTGCTGTGTGTCCTTCAAGATTATCCATTTTGAGTTTTGGAAAACCTGCACAAAGTTATGCACGAATAGTAGTGTGGCAAAAGTAAATGAACTTATTAGATAAGGTCAATTCCTTATTTGCCGATATATCATCTGCCCTCTGGGAAGGGTGGCAGTCATAATGAACTCTCAGTATAAACAGACCATCACTTTGGACTTCACATGACTTAGATTTATGGCAGCCCTGTTGTGTTACCCCATTTAACATGTTCTAAGTTAATATACTTAATTAAATATATTTAATTAAAGGCAAACACATTGGTCAGACTGCTGCATGACTAATAAGTAACTGCTCAGTTAAATGTTGGTTTTACCAAGATATTGAACAGTCGGAAGTGATGGTTAACTGGAAGTAAGTATATTATTTGCACATATCATGGCCCATTTACAATAGAATTGTGATTTTTTTTACACTAATCACAAACAATTTGTGGTGTTCCTATTTTTCTAAAAAGCTCGAACATTTTGAGATTTATCAAGTGAAAAACCATGAAAGCCTTTCATGCCAAAATATGCCAAGTAAAAGTTGTCAAGGTGCTGTAGAAGTCAATGGGAGGAGCACTGATCCTAACAATCAGAATGTAAGAATGTTTTTTTGGATATTTTTCAATATGAATTGTCCGAAAAACAAGAATTTTTGGAGATTTTTGTGGTAATCTGATTTTTTTCTTTGGATCGCTCAGCAATTTTTTTCATTCATACTTTTTAGAATTGGAACTTTTAATAAAATCAATGACAGCTGTGGTTTTAGAGTTTTTGAGTTTAGTCGTGCTTTGAAAAACCTCTAAAACCACTTAAATCTGACCATTAAGGGCAGGACTAGATGATGCGTTTTGACCTGACATGTCGCAATGTGACTTAACGCATGCGATGTGTCGGATGTTTTAGTGAAAACTGGAGTGAAGGAGAATCGCACGGAAACAACTACATTGATCCGACTGTCGGATGAAAATGCAGCGCGCTTTAAATAAATAATAAATAAACCTCTACACTTTATGGAACATAGTATTATGTTTGGCAAGTATATATGAAGCATACATTTCTAAATGATGCCTGAAATTCTTTACCAGAATTGTTGCTTTTTGTTTTGTCAAGGATTAGCTAAACATGTACAGAAATCCAAAGCTGAAGCCAACTGGCAGAACCAAACTGATTTTTAGCAGTGGTTTCATGCCAATTATGCATATCCTGTTTTAGTAAATAATGAGTAGAGTGTGTCATTTTGCCTGATGCACAAAACTCTCCAGTTATATCTTAATGTGTCCGTAAAATGTGTATAAAAGCATTTAAAAGAACCCCCATTGCTGAGTTTTGATTTCCTTGTCTATTCCTGGCTGTATCTCATGTTAGTGAGATCCCATAGGGTTTAGCAATTAGAATGAGAAAAGCAGTTGGATAATCAGGTGAAATTAATGGTTTAAAAGGATACTCTTAGTTGTCCCTGAAGCATTGCTCAATGCAGCAAAATTAATAAAAATGAATTTTAACTGTATTACATGCAAGAATCATTATCCACAAAATCAGTTGTAATGAGCTTTACATTTATTTATATAGATATATAAATATACTGTATATTTGCAGAGTTATCATAAAAGGACCAAAAAAACTATATTCTGCATTTTTTAAGAAGAAAATAGCAACTCCAGATAATGTTAATAAAAAAAATTGTGAAGGCTTTACCGGAACTGACCATTCTTGAACTGAATATTAATCTGTATTTAACATTGTATCCTATTTTTTTTTAATGTTAGTTGTTATTTACAAGCATCTCCCAGATTAACAGGAATTGGCCATCCCATTTATGGGAACTATACATTCCAATTTTTTGTTTATTGTGATATATGAAGAATCATTTATTGACAGTGGGGCAGAGTACTTTGCACCCTCGTCACCATCAAGGCCTGAGGGAGCAGGTGATGTGCAAGAACCTATTTGTTCCCATGTTTGTGTCAGACTTGGGTTTTTGGGCCCACCGGTAACCTCACCACAGGGGCCCCTACTCCCATAACACTGCTTCCGAGGGCCCCCACCCTGTTGTGAACCCACTCCCATCCTCTACACGTGTACTTTCCTCCTCCATATCTCCACTCTCCACACACAAAGGTAGACTCTGCCTGGCCTGCAGACACCACGCTGGGGCCTGGTGGGATTTCTCCCAGTGCCTTGGTGGCCCAGCCTGATGCTGACCATGAAAACAGTGCCAACATGAGCAGTGATGTATTCATGAGCAGTGGGTGGGGGAGACATATAGGCATCCCACCTCCCACTCCTCACCCACCCCTTAACTTGCTTGTCATTCAGATGCACAAGTTAGGAACACCAGCAGGCGCAGCCTGGAAAGGAGCCTCTCTGCTTACCACCAGCAACTTTTGCTAGATTTTTACTCTGATTTTGGTGCGATTTTGAGCACCTTGCACCTGGGTTGTCGTAATTACTCCTGGGGGCTTTGCTGTGGAGCAAGATCTATTAATATGTATTTTTTTTGCCAGGATGAAGATTTGTCTTTTTATATCAAATGCAGATCCAAGGGTTTCATGTCATAGTAACTAATTCTATTTTGCAAGTGTGGAGTGAGTGGTATTGCTGCTAATCAGGAATCAGTTTAAAATATTCACAGTGATATACAAACTTGCAATTTTTAACAGTAATCATTTACATAAATGTTGTGATTGGTATAAAGATACTAAAGGGGCAGTTCATTTGGAAATCAAGGGACAAATGTATTTCCCTTGAAGAAATTTTAATGAAAATGCATTTTATCCTATGTTTATGTAAAGCAATTCCATTTTTTGTCACTGAATGTTTGAGGTAAATAATTTTTTACTAAAATGCCTTTTTTTCCCTCAGGATTGTTCTTAACTAGCAATGTGACAGACTGGAAGATGAAAAGAAGTGAAGAAGTGGGTATGAATTGAAAGACATGAAATAAAAATGAATAAATACTATTAAAATCTAGCCCGAGGATTAATCTGCTGTAACAATACCAGGGTCAGTGACCCTGGCAACCTTTTACAATTTTAAAATTCAGGAAGGAGAAAAAAGAAAGAAAGAAAATAGTACAAGATCACAAAAAAATGTAGATCAATTGCAGATTGTCTCCTTACCTCACAGTCTAGATTAGTCATTAAAGTGATTGCCCCTTTAGAGTTACAAATGATTCTGCCTCTTAAAGTGCCAATATAGAGCAGGAACATCATCTAAAGTACCCTCAAAACCATAACATAAATTTCTATAAAGTTCACTGCTACTCAAATTAAATCGTAAGATGTAAGTAGGATCATTTTATTCTGACTGTCTTTGATTAAGAAATATGCTTTCTATGCAGTAGCTTTCTATTCAGTGAGGAAAAGTTATCTCATGGTTTATCACGTGAAAAGTCATGAACAAAATTCAATTCAAGGAGAATTCAGTTCCAGAGTTTCCCCTTAGACTTCAATAGAGTTTTCACATGATAATTAAGATATGTTTTTCTGAATCGAATTGCAGCTCTAATTGAATCTTGTCCATGACTTTTCATGTGATAAACCTTTTTCTCAGTGAATTGAATCTGATCCAATGGATCTGGTTTAGTAATGACAGAGCTCAAATTTGCTAACTCACAAGCATCTATGCCTTTATCTGTAGTTAAGCCTCACTTCGTTTTTTTGTTTTTTATACTGGATTTTATGCTATTAAAACTTCTGTTAATTTAACTTGTTATATATCTATTATTATCTTATGAGACACCATCCAAAAACAGTAGCATAAACTACAATTAAGATGTCACCCTTCACTGAATCATTCTCCCTAAAATTGTAACTCCCCTTACCTGTGATAATCTACTCCTGCCTCATTCACTTTTCGTTATTGGTTTTGAGTAGTATATGCAGGTTAATGCATTATTCACTTAAAGTAATTCAATAAAGGATCATTTTTAATAGCATAAGGTCCAATAAAAAATATTAATGATGAGATTTTAAAACTTGTATGCACCTTAGATTTGTGTACTGAAATCTTCTATTCCTGCATTTATTATATAATTGTTATTGAAGTTGTGATGACCAGTTTGTTGCAGGAATTCTAAAGCATTATTTAGTACTGATTGTTAATGAAAAACAGCCATTTTGGAAAAATTGTGATTTTCTGAAAAATGTTCTTAATTAAGGTGGCCACACAGTGACCAATACTCTGGGCTAGCTGACCAAATGAGGAGTATTACGCGTGTCTGGCCACCTTCTATTGTTCTGTTTATTTAGCTGAAGTCTGAATAATTAGAACTTCAAGAAGTGTAGATCAGCTGTGATTTCTTCATATGCCAATAACCATGCACTTGTCAGCAGGGTGCAACAGTTTGCATTTCAACCATGTCTGGCCAACTGTGATCCAACAGGATCCATTGAAACTGCCCAACATGCCACTTGACCTGGCAAACATGTTCAAATGGTTGTGCAACTTGAATTAAACTGACTAAACTGCTTGATCAGATCTGGGCATGTATGGCCAGTTTAACTCAGTCTCATCAGAAAAAGAGCCCATACGTCAGTGTTCTGTCTAGCAACAGCTGGTCATAAAATCAGCAACGTAATTTGTTTACACAGGAAGGAGGGATAGGAAATTGACTATATTATCCATTTATCCTTTCTTTATCCAACGTGGTCCCGACTCCATTTGTTATCTACCTGGCCAGCCTTTTTACTACAACTCTTTGCCACCTGCCCTGACACATGTGGTCTTTAAACCAGCTGGCCAGAACCAGATCAATCTGATTTGAGCCTACTAACCTTGGTACCTCATTCCAGAATTAACTTCTCTTCTAACTGTGCCGTGCCCTGATAAGTCCTCTGGCATGCGGCTGTTGGATGCTTGTGAACCCTTCCTCTATGCTTGATCTGAAGTTCATTAATTTAAATAAATGTGTATGTTATGTTGACATAAAAAACCTGCATCCTGTGTATATATATATATATATATATATATATATATATATATATATATATATATATATATATATATATATATATATATATATATTGTATATTTTGTAGATGGTATAAGATATTATAAAGAATTATTATTTATTTTAGAAATTTGAGTAATGGACAGAATGGATGGCAGATATGATATACTCACACTCCTTTTCACCATGTGAATCATAGCAAGAGTCTTAGTGGAAAAGTGTGTTCCAGTATGGGGCTGATATTAAGCTATTTTTATAAATGTAAATGGACAGTATAAAAACAGAGCTCTATATCAATGCTCAGTGACAGAAATGTAACATTCTATGCATTACAATAATTTCAGCATATTGCAATTATGTGCCTAATTAAAATTAAGAAATTAGAGCATAGTTAAAAGGAATAATATTTTGCTCACAGCTAATTTCATTAAAGTATTAATGAGCAGGACTCATTTTATGGCTAGAGGGCAACTACTTTCTGCAGAACACCTCCGTGTAAGCTAATTTATTCATGCATGAAAAACAATCCAATGAGAAATGACTGAGCTGGGAACTGCTGGTCCTAATTAAAATATTTAAAACACCATGTCTATTCTGCTCCATGTAGCCAAATACCTAGGCTAGAAGCCAGCATGGTGCCAATTAACATGGAACAAGCAAACACACAACACCCACAGTTTCTGATTAAAGTGCATATTATCGAATCATACGATATATTGTTGCACACATATATGTAAATGTTTAATTAACCCGTGTCTAAATCGCTTCTATATCTAGCAACTGATGCATTAATCCTCAGACAACCTAAAATAGTAGCAAAGTCAATGCATTTTATTTATGACTGTGCTTTGCAGTCAAAAATAATTTGGAATAATCTTACAGAATGCTTATTTCTTGAAAGGTAGCAAATTCTTTATTTTTCCAACCCCCAAATGCTGCTTGAATCAGATAGATGATGGTAGATGCCAAAGGCTTGTTAATTCAAAGCAACATTAGGTTAGCCTTAGGTGATATAATACTAATCATTAATAATAGAAGTAGAATCTGGGACCTAAATCATTCGTTGGTCTTGGATAACTACAGAAATGTCTAAAAATGACATTACTTTAGAGCCAAAGATATATTTATAAGAAGAACCTACAGCATGATCCCACCAGAGGACAACAATTGACAAGTTGGATATATACCAAATACCAGCTACATTTTTTGGAAATCTTATATTGTAAACTTTGCTATTTTATAATTCATTATAAAAGGCTAGATTTAAGAGGAGCATACTGTTGTGTACTTTCAGATTCTTATATGAATGTATCAGTAGAGTTCATGTACTGTAAATGTTATTAAATGATAATACCAAAAAGTAAAACTATATAGCTTTATAGTTTATGTCTGTCTGCCCAGCAGCTGGTAGCAACAGGCTTATTTTGTATAAGATAATTCTTCAAAGTGTATACATAAAACCCATAAGTGGCAACTCCTGTTTATCAGCAAACATTGTATTACATTGAACTAAATAGCTTATTTGTGATTTGCTTTTAAAGTGGGCCCTTCATTAACCAGCATGGCTGCCTCTTTGGGTCCAACAAATAATTTTACATATTATAGTAGAGCATTTAAAACAAAAACATACACTTTTTCACCAGAGCAGGGTAACAGTATACAAGCCTTTTTTAATTTGGTGTTGTTGGCTGTTTAAAAGGATTCTAAATATTATATTTATTATGTATCTGTTAATCGATATATGACAATTATTTCAAAATAGCTCCATAAATGCATCTTTCAATTTATCAAATTACATTTGTTATAGGGGCTTTATTTTGGCTTCTGAATGTGAAAAAATAACTTGTAGAAGCTACAGGAAAGATATTTGGAATTTAAGTGTTTATTTGTTAAAATGATTTCAGAATAGCTCTGTATTATTTAGGAAAGTAAATCACAGTTAAGTAACTATACCTGGGCATTAATGAACCAGTTGGCCAATCATTTTATCACACAAATATTTGTGATTTAGTTTAGTTCAATCCTGTCAAGGGTGAGGCAGGGGGTGCTGTGGAGGCAGATGAGGGAAGGGTGAGTCTTTCAGGCAAGGATTGGCTGTGCACACAGGGAACTGAACATCAGGACAGGTACATGGTGAAGAGGGGGGCAATGAGTCAGACTGGAACAGGAACAGGTCGGTGCATATGAAAAAAGCAGTACTGGAACAGGATGGTGTGGGCGAAGGATCATAGCAAGATAGGATGGAGTGGGCGTAGGTCAAGACAGGAGAGGACAGGATGGAGCATTCGTAGGTCAAGAGCAGACTGGACAAGAACAAGGATGGTATGAGCAAAGAGTCAGATCAGGATGGGGACTGGATAGCAGGAGGACTGGTTAGCAGGACAAGGTCAGACAAGGCAGGGCTAGATCAAGGCAAGGCAAGATTAAGGTCAAAGCAAGGTCAAGGTAAGGTCAGGGCAGGACAAGGTAAGGTTAAAAAGGCGAGGTCATGATTGGAGCGAGGACCAGAGTACGGTACAGAATAGCATGAAAAGAGTCAGAGAAAACAAGGCTAGGACTAGAATCTTTAGCTAGTGGTGATGCCACAGTGCTAATGTAGGTAAATGCTCAGGCAAGCAGGGAGAGGAGGGCTTGCCTAATATAGGGCAGGGTTAGCCCTGATTGGCTGACCACAAACCACCAATCAGGATACTGCTGGGCTAGGGCTGCAAAGGCCAGGCACATAGTAGTACCATGATACGTGGTAGTTCTTTATGACAAGAAGAATTCTAATTCCACATGGAATAATTTTGGTGAGTGAATCCAAATTAGTTTCAGGTGAGTAGACATTTTGCTCCCAAATTAAAAAATAACACAATCCACAATTCCAAGATAATACTTTCTGTGGTCATTTACCAAAGTTTAACATAAAGAAGTCTTGTGAGAAATTCTCAAGCCAGTTCCACTTATCTCAACTATTTGCATTGATCTGGGACAGGTTTCTGCTCTCTATTTTTAAACACAGAGGTCTGTGGTTATTGTGCAAGGCAGGAAATAAACTGCAGAAACATGGCACTTTGCACCTGTTTTTGCAGCTTGCCTTGCACATAGTTTTTGGCTCCTGTATACATAAACAGTTCAGGTTGCAATTCTGTCTTTCAGATGTTTGTTTTTTACTTGATTATAGTTTCAGTTCTTCTATAATTGGTCTTGCCCACCAGATAGCTTGAACAGATTTTAATGTCATAAGTATACAAGAAAAATACTGGAATCAACACTTTTTTTTCTTTATATACATTAAGCAGCAAATGAGGGGAAGCATAATCTTTGACTGCACTTATTTGGAAAACATACTTCAAATTTATGAAAACAAAGTGAGACAAAGGAGAAAAGTAATTGTACTGCAAAATCTCATATCACAGCCTGTAGACCATATTACAACATAGGATTATAAATAGACATGTAAATGATGTATTGAATAAAAATAGAAGTTATTTTATTGGGGTTTTATTTAAGGTGTGTGTGTCCTCCACTTATCTCTGAGACTTTACAGGAAAACATGCATTTGAAAATAAATATATATATATAAATATTTGGATTGCTTAGTCTTGCTGGCCTTCAATCCAGTGCACATATATATATATATATATATATATATATATATATATATATATATATATATATATATATATATATATATATATATATATATATATATATATATATATATTTCTACACTGTTTGTTAAGGCTGGGCATCTGAATGTATGTGCTAAACACAGAATACATATCACTATTTCATATGCCACAATTTACACTGATAAAGATATGACATCGTAGGGAAACTCCCCATGGAGGAATACTTCTACAACAATTGCTTCAGGCTTTCTTTAAAAACAATACAGTGAGACAAAATTCAATTAGAAGAAATTAAAATGATATTCCCTAAAGCACTGATTCACAATTTAAAATGCTAAGTACATACTAATACCCACATCACTTGCTCTAATAGTTGCAATATTGTTTTATTTATTCATTTAATAAAATTGTCAACATGTTGTATATAAAATATATATCTTATTATATTATTATTATCATTATATATCTATTAAGATATTTGATTGTAATGATCTATAAAGAATGAGGAGAGTGTGACTGTAGGGGACTCCCATAAAGTCAATATTTATCAAGCCAAGTATTTCTCCTTATCTGTTATTTAACACAGCAATTCCAAAAACCATGTATTAAAAAGAACTAGAGTTGGTATTTACAAAGGTGTGTATTTTATTTTACTCTGTGGAAAACTGTAATTTAATTGTTTCAGCCCTGGTGTAATCCATACAAGTCAAAGGGAAAAAATCAGGCCGCAAAAAAAATTAGGCATCAAAAGTGGTGTAAAAAGCAGGAAAGTTGAATGGCTTTATGCTAATATTTAAACCCAAATGTATAGTTATGCTTGATTGTATGTGATAATGCCTAAATACACCACATATTATATGCATTTTAACAGCTTTTTAAATAGGCTCCAAAGTGTACATTTCTGATTAATTTGATGGTTTATTATATTACTAAACATGGCATGCCCTAGTACATGAGGGGAAAAAAATTGCCTTTGAGATTGCATTAAGTGAAAATGCATTCCTATGACCTTATTTCACAGAGGGTAATACAGAGGAGCATGCCCGACCCTCTTTAGGGCTAAATAAATACAAGAATGTAAGTTATAATACTGGTTACATATGGGCTGAATTATAACAATGCACATTTCTTGGTGTGCTTGTTTGACCTACCCTCTCTAGATGGTGAAGAAAAACATCAGTGCAGTCACAGATTTACATTCTGGAACTGGTCCTTATTGTCCCTACAGTTGGATTGTTTGGGTTTTTTTATTATGACAAGCTGTCAACATATGCTTACTCTTTCTTCTCCCTTTCCCTGCTAAAAATGCTGTCAAGGCATAAGTGGCTATGGGTGATCGCAAAACAAACCATAAAAAGGCCAGTAAGCTGTTTTATTAAGTTTAACCCAATTTTAATTCTTAAAACCTACATGGGATTTACTAAAATAAGCATCACTGGACATAGATATTTAAATTTGCATATCATACCAATTTACACCCTGTCTTGTAAACATACTGCCCACGTTATAATCTACTGTGCTTAAATGATGACTGAAGGGTTAAAGATGATGGCTAGTGTTCAATTTTTTGAGCACATGTTACAAAGCAGTAGAAAGTGCTATTGCTCTGTGAAACATTACTGATACTTTTGGATTTACAAATCTGTTTCAACGTGCAAAATAACTGTCCAGATCCTTTCACCTTACATGTGATTTGCATCAGAGGAGTGAGGATTAGGATGAGTATTAGCAGTATTAGCAGATGAATTTATTCTGAGGCATCAACTCACACATCTTCTTTGATAAAAGTGTCAGTTATTTAAAATATCTTAAAACTTAACATATCCTTCAATGAGTCCAGCTTACCATGGAACACAAAATGCACTGCAGGATGAAATGTAGGATGAAATGTATTTTTGTGAGGTTTGTCCACATTGACTAAAGATAGTGTCCTATCACATAAGAAAGTGACAGCTCACCTAATTATGTCTAACAAAAGCAGCAGGCAGCAATGGAGCAGCAGTCTAAAGGAGGATGGCATTGACCTGTATATACAGGTGTCGCCTTCAGGCAATACAGAGGCAGAGTTTCTCTGTAGAATATAAAAGCAAATAGCAAGCGTAGCATATTCACATTCAGTCCTTAGATCAGGAAAACTCATCTAATCTAATCAAAAAAGCTACTGACAAATGTAAGCTTGTACATTAAAAGGAGAGTTACTGAAAAGAGCGCACTCTAGATTCTATTTCATAATATCACTTTCAGCTATTTCTTTGGATCACAAACATTTCTTTGTTGAGATGGGAAATCAAAAAATCATCAGAAGTCGCCCTTTCTTCCAGTCTTTCTCACTTTGCAAGGTTAAGCCTGCTTTTTTAGTGATTGTACTTGTTAGAGTTCCTTAAGCAATTATTAGAAGTGATAGTTAAAGGCACGGATTCTGCCAAAATAAAGCTGTAAACAAAGCTGCTATCAAGATAAAGGTAACATCATACAGAAGACATAATATGTACTTTGTTATAAAAAAAAGTACAGTCAACTTCCTTTGAAATGTTAATCTAGCAAAGTATAATCTATCGCTAATAATATGTTTATCATATTAAAAAAAACATATTTTCTTCTTCAAATGATGTGCTGTGATTCCTCCAATATTTCCTCTAACCTCTGAAGAGATGTTTAATTTACAATATTCATATCATTGCTCTTTAGAACAACTGTTTTGTTTGAAATCATTGTTACCAATTAAACAAATGCAATTTAATTAAGGGGCAGATTTATCAAAGGTCGAATTTTGAAGTGAAATATACTTCGAAATTCGACCATCGAATGGCTATACTTCGACTTCGAATATGGAAGTTGAAGTTTTTTTACTGAATTTGTAGAAGTAAAATCGTTTAATCGAACGATTCGAACGACTTCAGCGATCAATGAACGGATTGTACTTCGACTACAAAAAACTTAGAAAAATGCATTAGAAGGTTTAAGAAGTTTTTTTTAAAGAGACAGTACTTCGATTTTCGAATGGTACCCAAAAATTTACTTTGAAATTCAAACTTTTTAAACTTCGAAAATTCACTCAAATCCACTGCGACTCTTGATAAATTTGCCCCTAAGTTTTGTTTTTTTTATTTTTATGTAATAAACCATGATAACTATACATGGTATATATGGAAGGAGAACTAAACCCTACAAATGAATATGCCATAAAAATGCCATATTTTATATACTGAACATATTGCATCAGCCTAAAGTTTCTCAATAGCAGCAATGATCCAGGACTTCAAATTTGACACAGGGTGGTGAGAAGCGAAGCTTAGGGGTTGTTGCAAATGATCAAGCAGAAAATAAGGTTGGCCTGTAATATAAGCTGATGCTACAGGGCTGATTACTACAGTCTGATGCTAGTTGCACTGGTTTCTGTCCTGCCATTAAATAATTATCTATATTAATTACTAACCAGCTCTATATTGTGACATTTCTATTCTTTGTGCACTGTATATTGTGAGTGGGTCCCTAAGCTCAGTAAGTGACAGCAGCACAGAGCATGTGCAGTGAATCAGCAGAAAAGAAGATGGGGAGCTACTGGGGCATCTTTGAAGACACAGATCTTTACTGCTAAAGGGCTGTGGTTGCCTTGGGTTGGTACAGAAGCCCAAAACATAATGTACAACATTTCTAGCCTACTTCTTGAGTTAAGCTTTAGTTCTCCTTTAAATACATTGGCTGCTCTCTCTGCCAAATACTATTGAACTAAGACTGTTGAAACAAAAAAGGTTAGCAGTAACTGAGTTAAACTAAGTTCCTCTAAGGTCTATTACCTTTAACTGATGTATTAGCCACTTAATTTTATGGGACTTTAGAGAAGAGTACGGTCCTGAATAGATGCTTTGCTTGGATTATTGTACTGATACTGACGTATTTCTTTTTCTTTTTAAGATTATATGGCCAAGCATCAGCCTGCCATTGTAGACATTCACAGTATGAAGATCCAAATTACAGAAAGATCCATTATGCGGAAAACCCCAGCTCTCGAACATTCTGGATAACAGGTGCCATACCTGTAATTCCAGTGCATGACTGGTATAGTGCTACTTTAAAAGTTTTAGCATTCTTTTAACTTTTCCACTATTAGATCTTAATAAATATTTGGAGAAACTTTGTAGGGTCCATCATGAAGGGAAGTTGTCACTAGTGAAGAAAGGCATGACCACATATATATTACCTGTCAGCTAACTTTCACCAAATGAAAAAATAAACTGACGCACCACTGTTCTTAGATCAGTTTGAAATATGTAAAAGTCTCAAAGATAAAAAGAACAAATTGCTTAATTCCCTCTGTATAATCTAGCCCCTGAAAGGTTTCCTTTAGAACTTCTTCCCCAGTTTCCATACCTGATTTGGACATCAAATGACTGTAGGCACAGTATTTATTCTTTCCTATTCTATAAACTTTTTAGCCTCACTTTTGTCACCCTCTTCAACAGTCTATCATCATTTTTTTAGAGAATTTGTACCTCAATAGAAATTAAAATACAATTATACTGACTACAGACATTTAAGCATCTTATTATAATTTTCTAATGAGCTAGAGAGAGTGCAGAGACATGCAACTAAATTGGTTAGAAGGACGGAAGACTTAAATTATGAGGGTAGACTGTCAAGGTTGGGGTTGTTTTCTCTGGGGAAAAAGACGCTTGCGAGGGGACATGATTACACTTTGCAAGTACATTAGAGGGCATTATAGAGAGATAGTGAGGGTTCTTTTTCTATAAAAAAGATGTCACCATTTTAGACTAGAGGAAAAGAACTTTCATTTGAAGCAACGTAGGGGGTTCTTCACAGTCAGGACAGTGGGTTGTGGAATGTACTGCCGGGTGATGTTGTGATGGCTGATTCAGTTAATGCCTTTAAGAATGGCTTGGATGATTTCTTGGACAGACATAATACCCAAGGCTATTGTGATACTAAAATCTACAATTAGTATTGAGATTGGTACATACTGTATAGCTTATACATGTAGAGGCAAATTTATCAAAGCTCTAATTTTAAATTAATGTAAGTTTTTTAAACTCTCATAAACTCCCATAAATTTGAAATTTGACTAATCAAAATGTATTAATAAAAGCAAATTACTAAAACTCAAACAAATTTAAACAACCTTAAAACTCAAATTGAATTCGTATTGAATTCAATCGACCTGGATTCGAGTTTTTTCTTTGTTTGTTTGTTTGAATGTCAGGAAGGCAGCATACATCTCCAAATTGATCCCTGACTTAAACAGCAATTTGGCAGGTTTTTAGGTGGCGAATAGTCAAATTTGAATTCTTAAAGGGCCAGAGTATGATAAATATTGAAAATAAAACTCACGTTTTTTAAAAAAACTCGAATCGAATTTGAATAACTCCCCTAGTTGAATTTCAGAGTTTTGACCATAAAAAAAGTGAAAATTCGAATTTTCAATTCGACCCTTGGTAAATCTGCCCTGTAGTGTTTAGATAGGCCAACCTATGAGTGGCATGAGTGTGTATACATGTACAATGGAGTTCATTTGGAGAGGTTGAACTTGATGGACTTTGGTCTTTTTTTTCAACCCAACTTAACACAGCACTATGTAACTATGTAAATAGATCATAGGTCAGCAAAGAAGATGATACTGTGGGCATCTGAACCTTATTCATTTTTTTATTGCCCTTGAAAACTTTGTAACTATGGACTCATTTCTCATATTCTAGGGGGTTATTTACTAAACGCCGAATACAAAAATCACGAAAAATTTGCGATTTATTTAAAAATGAAATCACATATTTTTCTGAATTTATTAAACCCTGAGGATGGAAAAGTCAGAATCAGAAAATCCGACATCTCAGACCTGTCAAGTTTGCATATAAGTCAATGGGAGAGGTCCCAATCATTTTTTTGATGTGTGCTGGGTTTCATGCAATACTCTGAAGTTTTCTGAGTTTCCAGGCAAAAATCTGGGTTTTTGGGTAAAAAATCCAAAGAAAATCATGAAAATCAAGAAAAGGTAATAATAAATAAGTGTAAAAAACCAGAGCGGATCGGAGTTTGTAGCAGAAAATATTGAGATGAATTCGGACTTTGATAAATAAGCCCCTCAATGTATAAACAAAATCAATTAGCGCCCTCTGCTGGAAGCACACATGCATACAATGCATGTATCTTGAGCAGTATGTGGTTTGCAGAACCAGTGGCAAGGTTTTAGCATGTTTTCAACACAAATTATTGGGAATTACAGTTCCCTCGGTTATGTTTATGTTAATGCCCTATGCTTCTTCTCTGCAATACATTAGGATTGCACAGTTTGATAACACTATGTGCTGGCTCAGCAGGGCCAAGTGAAAAGTATACATTGGTAATAAAGCACAAGCAGGCTTCGAATTCTTCATGAAGTGAAATAATGTAAATGAACTTCAGAAAGGCAGTTTGTGAAGCATAATAATCAGAATATTTCTATCAATTTTGAATAAGATTCAAATATGCTTTAATGAAAACATACAAGTGATCAATATCCATTGATTTTGTTATTATTAATTATTATACATAATGATACATTATTTCAATTTGACTTGTTATTTGAGATCATTAAACGAACATAATAAAAGCAGGGGCAGGTAGTTTACCTTCCATTTCCATAATTGACCTTGTTAACATTTTAACCATGCACTGTCTAAACAGAATAGTAGTTAGACTAGTTAAATTTCTACACAGCAATATTAAAATACAATTTTCTGACACTGAGACATCGGTATTGTCTTTTTTTCTGCTTTGACTCCTGAGAAAATGGTTGATGGTTTAGGTCTTGCCTTGACCACCCCTTTTGCTACTCAATGTGCAGTGAGGTACATGGTAAAAAAAAACTCCTTGTGGACCTCGTTTCAACATTTGGTTGGTCGTGCACATGATCAATTTTTTGGCCTATCCCATATCTGGTGTGTAAGGGGTTTTTATAATCTGTGGTACTAAGGAACTAAGGCATTAATGAAGATAACCTGAACATGACCTTAACCTGCCTATTTTCATCCTACACCTAAAGAGTTCATTTATCTCACCCAAAGCAGTTACTGATGTTATTGACCAATAGTGCCATGTGGGATACAGTTTGATATGTTATCTAGCCAGAAGTCAGTAAGAGGGTCAGTGAAAAGGCATACATTCTTCTAATAGTCTGACTATTACCAACTAGAGTTGGCCATTATCAGTACTAACCCTAAAGCTACAATTCTGCTAAAGTATCTACATCTGACCACGTCATAATCTCTAACTGATAGTGTGGTGTCTCTAGGGGTCCTAATATTTTAATAACCCTGAAGTATACTCACAGATTTTAGGGACAACATGTTCCAATAGCAATAGAGTCGAGGAATTAGCCTTTTAAGTTTAGAGAGCATCCGTTTTCATGGGACAGGCCAATATCATGAACTTCTGGTTAGTAGAAGACCAGGCAGATCTGTGCAGTGCAAGTCTGCTATAGTAAATGTGAATTAACAATAAAGGCCGACGCCTGACATATTGCCCGTCATATTTAATACATTTTAACCGGTTTTGCATAAACAATCTGACTGCTGCTGATTTATTCCTTATACAGAATAAGTCTTTAGCAACTTTGATTTTCCACATCTAGATGTCTGAAAGACCCGGAGAAAGCACTATTTTTATCTGATATGAATAAAAAAGAGGCTTCTTCGGGGGCGGAGCTTGCCGAGCATCCAAGATGGCCGCTTAAGGAATGAGCTCCGTGTGTCGGGGGAGAAAACAGCCTTAGGGGGCGAACTTATTTGGCCCTAACCAGCTTGTAAAGTTGCAAGACAGCTTCCGGAATATTATGGGCCAAAAGAGGAACCTGAAAAAGAATCAGAAAACAGTTTCTACTTACTTTACTCCAGCGGTGCAGCGTACCACGAGGGCTTCAGGCGCCATATTGGACACGCCGCCTTGGGCGGATACAGCACAGCAAGTTCCGATGCCGGATCCTCAACAGGAGTGCGCCCCTGCTACGGCGGCACACATTCATGATATGCTGCAAGAAGTAAAAGGAGCACTCCAAAAGGACATTAAGCAAATGTCGGAGGAACTCCGCAAGGACATACATGATGTCGGAGAAAGGGCTGCGCACTTGGAAGAACAATTGAGCGACTTTGCGGACGCCCATAATGAACTCGCTGATGCCCACAGCAAACTTCAGTCGGAAGCTGACCGTCTACAGGACAAGGTAACAGACCTGGAAGACAGGTCGCGCCGCAATAATTTACGGTTAAGGGGCATCCCTGAGGCAGTTAACCCACAGGACTTAGAACAATACCTGTTACAGCTGACAGCTGCCATAATGCCTGATACGCATCAACTGGAAAGGGCACTAGACCGCATACACCGGGTGCCCAAACCAAAAACGGCCCCGGAGGCGGCTCCACGGGATGTGCTGGCGCGTTTTGTTTTTTATAAAACAAAAGATAAACTCTTGTCGCTTGCCAGGAAAAAAGAGGGTTGGCCGGAGGAATATAACAGTCTAGAGATCTATACTGATTTGTCGCCTGCTACGCTCCTGAAAAGGAAGGCTTTCGCGGACATAACTAAGTTGCTACGCCAACATAATATCCCCTATCGATGGGGGTACCCTGTCAAGCTTATAATACAAAGAAATGGAGTCCCAGTCATGCTGTCCTCTGCTGACGAAGCGAAAAAGGCCCTTATTCGGTGGAATATCCTCGCCCCGGGCAAGGACATGGAGCCTCCCTCCCTGCATCAACCTCCAACTTCACCACGCAGGCTACGGAAAGAATGGGTCAAGGCATAGAGTTGGTAAACAGTTCTTGTTAATTCATTGCTGATTTTAGCCCCCTAAGGCTACTACAGTTACAGAACTTACAGTTTTTCTTCAAGCTCCCCTGACTAAACAGGGACGGAAAATCTCCGGAGCCCCCCAAATGTTCTGGTGAGGAGTGAATTTGTGGTTCCTGCTATGTGCTACCACATGCTTGGTTTGCAGATGCTACGTTTCTTAACGTCTGCTGTTCATTTATGTATGTTCTTTTTGATAGTTTTCTTTGCTATATTTTTTTGGTACAAGGAATTTGTGAATGTGACTGTTTTGATTATCTTGTTTATTGATGCGGAAACTGAATGTGATATGGTGCTGATTGCCAGGCTAGACTATTTTGTGAAATTTACATCGAGGCTGGGGGTTAAGCAATGGACTGTAGAGGGGAAATGGTACGATTTTACTCACTGAATGCAAGGGGCTTAAACTCCCCGCATAAGAGGAATCAAGCTCTTAGAGATGCGCATTTGGCAAAGGCTGATGTGCTATTTTTCCAAGAAACGCATTTCAGTATCAAGAATCCTCCAAGATTCTCTAACAGATACTATCCCCATACTTTCCACTCATACTCTCAAAACAAGACAAAAGGTGTTTCTATTTTGCTATCTGCTAAGATTCCGTTTCAGCTCTTGCAGTCCATTGCTGATCCGGCAGGTCGATATCTCATGTTAGTCTGTATGTTGGATAATGTCAAATACACTTTGGTGAATGTATATGCCCCAAACGAAAATCAATGTAGATTTTTATCGCAAACTTTTGTCAAACTACTTAGCGAGAGACATGGAAGGTGTATCGTTGCTGGAGACTTTAATATGACACTGCACCCACACTTGGATGTCCATAGGGGGGTTAAAGGGGTGGCCAGCAGTCGCCAACTGGCCCAGGCCAAAAAACTTAGGACCTTAATGCATAATTTCGCTTTGATAGATGTATGGAGGGCGAAATACCCGACGGAGAAGGAATACACTTATTTTTCCCCGAGATTTCATACACATACTAGGATTGACATGTTCTTAACGGATACGCAGACCACAACACTAGTTCGGCACCCCTGGATAGGGCTACGTACATGGTCTGATCATGCTCCTATTGGCATGGATATTTCTCTGGATAGATACTCTGAGAAGCTCCCTTGGAGACTGAATAGTGCCTTATTGCAGAAAGTTGAATGTAGGCAGTATATAGAGCAAAAACTCACACAGTACTTTAGGGATAATGTACCGGAAGATACTAACTTGCAGAATACTTGGTTGGCACATAAAGCAGTTCTGAGGGGTGAATTAATTTCCCAAGCTAAGCTAGTGAGAACACAAAGAGAACTAGAGCAATCACAACTAGAAACCCGATTGTCGGAGCTAGAAAAACAACTTATCCAACATTATAATATCTCCACTGTTCAACAAATACATGAGACAAGGGATAAATTGAATGCTATATTGGCAGCTAAAACATCGTACCGTTTGCAGCGGTTGAAACATCTATTTTATACCAAGGGGAATAAAGCGGACAGGTTACTAGCTACCTTATTGAGGCGGAAACAAGCTCAGAACAGAATTCAATACTTAATGGATGGTCAGGTAAAGGTAACTGACCCTAAACGAATAGCAAATAAATTTGCACAATATTATGAGTCTCTTTATAATTTGGGCCCTGCCACTAATGACCCGCTCCCTTCTATGGATCTTATCACAGATTATTTGAATAAACTTCAGCTCCCTATACCCTCGGCACAACAACTTGAATCACTTAGTCAGCCCATCACCTTGGAAGAGATTCAAACAGTGATTAAAGGCCTTAAACCTGACAAAGCCCCAGGCCCAGACGGGTATACTAACCAGTACTACAAAACATTTGCAACGATTCTATCCCCACACCTCCTTAAGGTATTTCAGAATATAATGGATACTGGCCACATTCATCCAGAATATTTACAGGCACATGTAGTCACCATTCCCAAGCCGGGCAAAACCCAAGACCAATGCCAAAATTATAGACCCATCACTCTGCTTAACACCGATCTTAAAATATACTCAAAACTTTTAGCGCTACGGCTTAATCTAGTCCTTCCTTCCCTTATCAATAATGACCAAGTGGGATTTGTCTTAAACAGACAGGGTGCGGATAGTACCAGACGGTTTCATAATATCCTACACATGTTAAAACAAGCTAACACACCTGCTCTGCTGTTATCTTTGGACGCTGAGAAGGCGTTCGACAGGGTGAACTGGGACTATATGAGAGCTACGCTCACGAAATTCCGTTTGGGAGACTCATTCCTAAAAGCCATTCAGCCACTTTATTCCAATCCAACAGCTAAAGTCTATACAGCAGGGACCCTGTCGGGCGCCTTCCGGCTCACCAATGGGACCAGGCAGGGATGCCCGCTATCGCCCCTCATTTTTGCTTTAATGGTCGAACCATTAGCTCAGACAATAAGGGACAATCCGCTTATAAAGGGTGTAGCTACGTCTGTAGGACAACAAAAGATAGGGCTTTTTGCGGATGATATCCTACTGGTTATCACCGAGCCTGTTGTTTCTTTGCCACACTTGATGCAGGAATTAGAGCTTTTCCAGTCAATCTCATGGTACAAAATTAACACTAAGAAAACACAAGCTCTCCCCATTAACATTTCGAAACAGGCTATTACAGGGGTCATGCAACATCATTCATTTGAATGGAGGGATTCCTATATATTGTACCTGGGCATTAAACTACCTAAAAATCCTGAGCTGATCTATAAATTAAACTACTTGCCCTTACTCAAACTGGCCGAATCTGAATGTCACAGATGGTATAAAGAGTCAATCTCCTGGTATGGTCGCATAATATCCATAAAAATGAATCTTCTGCCTAGAATACTATACGTGTTCAGAATGTTACAGATAGCCCTTCCCTTCAAATTTTTTGCTAAACTTCAGAAGGAGGTTAATAGGTTTATTTGGCAACAGAAGCCCCCGCGGTTATCGTTTGCTATATCACAATATTCTAAATCCTCGGGAGGGTTGGGTATACCCAATTTAAAGTCTTACTACTTGGCTGCAATTCTTGAAACAGTGGTTAGGTGACATGCGGAGAGTGGTTATAAAATGTGGGTGGACATGGAGACTCACAGGGTCAGGGAACGGTCCCTTGCTCATTTTTTTTGGATGCCTAAGAAGCAGAGACCATCAGTAGCTACCCTTTTGCCGACAACATTACTCTCCATGAAAGTTTGGGACAGTACGTCTTTGAAGTATAGGTTTGGACCTTTCCCATCACCATTGCTTCCTTTGACAGCATTCAAATATTACATTCCGCACATATCTTTGAGCAAATGGACTGATGCAGGCATTGTCAATCTTGGGGATCTCTACTTTGCGAAAAAATTTAGCCGATTTGAGGATCTGATGGAAAAATATGGTCTTCACCAAAACCAACTCTATGCCTATCAACAAATAACCCATTTATTGCAGTCATTAAACCAGGATTACAAATCTCTCCGAACACCTCTGTGGCAAATTTTGGAGTGGCAAGGCCATCCTGTCAGATTGTTATAAAATGCTCATTCAGCGAGATGAAACTCGTATCTTGCCATATATGGAAAAATGGGAAAACGAATTGGGATTGTCATTCACACCTGCGCAATGGAATCACAGCATAAATAGTTCCAAAGGTGCTACACACTGTACCAACCACATTGAGACCCACACAAAGCTATTAAGTAGATGGTACCTCACACCACTTAAAATTGCAACTTTTTCTCCAGCCTATCCAAAGGTGTGTTGGAGACAGTGTGGTCTTCAGGGTACAGCGCTTCATATGTGGTGGGAATGTACGAAAGTGGTACCATTTTGGAATGACGTCTACAGGGTAATCAAGGAAGTACTCCATCTGGATATTCCGCAGCTGCCACAGGTTGCTCTGCTCCAAATCTATCCCACCAAAATTTCCAAAGTGGACAGATGCCTTTTGTTCCAAATATTTAACACGGCAATCACCCTAATAGCTACTACCTGGAAACAACCTGTGACTCCTACGACACAACAGTTGTATACTCAGCTCAACACAAGGAGGACCATGGAGATAATGTCTGAATCGGACACTGACAGGAAAGATAGATTTGTTAAAATTTGGGAACCCTGGACTATCCATCAGATCTCCATGTCCACCCATAATCATGGTCCCACCCCCATAGGCACGTAGCGAGGGAATCTGCATAGGAGATTGTGTATTTGCTTTGATAATGTTTTATAGCATTCTACATGTTATTATTATCACATGTTCTTGCATCAAATACCTTGTACTTACCTTTTAATTTATTTTCCTTTCTGTTTGTTTATTTTTGCTTGTATTGTACAATAAAAGCAGATTTGAATTGAAAAAGAGGCTTCTTCCCATATGTTCAGCTGAGGAAATAAATAACACTATGAAAAGAGTGGATTGATAGTATATAAATAGTTAATTTGTTTAGTTATCTTCCTTAACGCGCTCAAACCAATATGATGCATTTTAATTACATTAGGTGACAGCTACTTCCACCAATGAGAAAAAGTAAATAGAACAAGCTGCGCTCAGCATATTCCATGCGCATGTAGCCATTCAGTTATCTCTTGGTTATTTATTTCCCCTACTTGTTATTAGCCGTGTGTAGAAAATTATTTTAATTATATCAGCCCAATCAGCAGTATTGCGTATCCTAACTCATTTCCATTAGCTCAAGCTTTGTCTTTCACACTGTGATACTAATTCAATGAGACATCAAACATTTAAATCGAGCCAGAATTCCTGGGTCAGGCAGTTCTGCCCTTCCGTTCTATTAGCACTTGAATGTAATTGTGCTTGTCACTGTCTCGGTGACTGATAGTTACAGGGTGACTGCTAAATGAGTAATGTGCTAATATATTATTTAGTTTCATAATATCAATACATGTTTATTCAGTGATGGGTTAACCAGGTTATATGGCACCTTGCAGCACAGGGAACAAGAACACAATGTTGTCACAGTCTCAACACATATAGTATATCATGTGATGCTTTTTATGTACTGTAACTTTTTAACTAACTGTAATTTTTAGCTTGCCGTTCAGCTGGAAGTGGCACTGGAACTATTATATTCACCTTTCAGGAACATATGGGGGCATATTTATCAAGGGTCGAATTTCGAATTGGAAAAAACGTTGAAATTCGAATTCAAAAAGACCAACCGAAATTAAGTTGAAGTTTTTCTTTGGTCGAATAGGTCAGTTTTTGATTGAATTGGTCCTTATTCGGCTGAATCGTACGAATTGAAGGAATAGCGCATTCAAACAAATTCGATTCGAAGTTTTTCCCTAAAAAAACTTTGATTTTTCAAAGGCCACCAATTGACTCCAAATGGGTTCTAGGAGGTCCCCCATAGTCTAAGGGCTCTTACACACGGCCGTTCCGACCTGCGCTCCCCTGCGTTCCGTTTTTTGGCTTTCAGCCGCAGGGGAGCGCAGGAATAGACGCAAGTCATTATTTGAAATGGGCCTGTACTCACTCAGGCGCGTGTAGGCGCCGAACGCAGGTTCAGACGCAACATGCTGCATTTTTCCTGCGTTCGGCGCCTACACGCGCCTTAGTGAGTACAGGCCCATTTCAAATAATGACTTGCGTCTATTCCTGCGCTCCCCTGCGGCTGAACGCCAAAAAACGGAACGCAGGGGAGCGCAGGTCGGAACGGCCGTGTGTAAGAGCCCTTAAACAGCAATTCGGCAGGTTTCTGATGGCAAATGGTCGAAGTCGAGTTTTTAAAGAGACAGTACATGATAAATTTCGATATTCACATTTTTGAATTTTTTTTCAAAATGAATTTGGACTATTCCCTAGTCGAAGTACAAAACAAATAACTCGAAATTTGAATTTTTTTCATTCAGAAATTCACCTCGACCTTTGATAAATCTGCCCCTTAATTGTACAGGTATGGGGCCTGTTATCCAGAATGCTCAGAACCTGGGGCTTTGCGGATAATGTATCTTTCTGTAATTTGGATCTTTATACCTTAAGTCTACTAGCAAATCATGTATGTAAACATTAAATAAACCCTTTAGGCTGATTTTATTTCCATTAAAGATTAACTACTGTATATCTTAGTTTGGATCATGTACTGGGTACTTTTATTATTTTTTTCCTTTTTATTATAGAGAAAAGGGAAATCATTTTTAAATATTTGGTTTATTTGGATATAATGGAGTCTATGGGATTTGTAATTAGGTGGTTACGGATAACTGGATTCCCCCCAAACAATAAATCAGCTTATATGTAAAACCCTGCTTCATGCAAATAAACCATTTCATAATAATATACTTTTTTAAGTATTATGGGTCATTGGGTAATCATAAATAGAAAATTGGCCGCCCCTGGGATCCTAGGATAAACGGTGCACACAAACATACCAAACCAAATTTGTTAGGTCACATGAGCCAATTAGCAGACAGACTTCTGTCTTTTGCTTCCACACTTCTTCCTGTTACAGATAGAGTTGTAGTATTTCTGGTCAGGTGATCTCGGAGGCAGAACACAGACCATCACGAAATGGTGGTTCAAGGCAAGAGATGTAAAAGGGCAATATTTACTTAAATATATATACCCATTTGGTAAGAGTATTTATATTAATCCTTATTGGAGGCAAAACCAGCCTATTGGGTTTTATTCATGTATAAATTATTTTTTTTAGAAGACTTAAGGTATGGAGATCCAATTTATGGAAAGATCCCTTATCCTGAAAACCCCAGGTCCCAAGTATTCCAGATAACAGGTCCCATACCTGTATTTATACAGTATGTCAGAGTTTACACTGAATGCCACATAAAGGGTTAAATGGGACTGTTGTCATTAATACATTTAATACATGTTCCTTGCTAGTGTAGTCATTTAACAGGTAAACGGAAAATGCCTCTACTAGTCTTTCAACTAAGCATTTAGGAGCAAATTCTGCACTGGATCCCCCTGATTAAGCACTGGTGTTTCTAACCTTCTTTCAAGTAAACATTCCAATGAGAAATTTACAAAACAAGTATGCCTTACTGACCAACCCTAATTCTGAACATTTTGGGAGGGGGTTACAATTCCATAATAAACTTGCACCACAGTTGTGTGCACTACCCACAGGTCCCTGATTAGCCCACCTGCGCTCAGCCACACACGTATACCTGATACAGCTACTCTGTTCAGACTGAAGGATTTTTTTAAAAAATTTTCTGATTGATTGTGGACTTGCTTGTAAAGGTAAGAGAACGCAGGGGATGTTTTCTTCCTTACTAAATCTGCAGCCATGTATTTTACCCTTTTTGTTGTAACTCTGTTATTTATTGAAATGTTTTTTTTATTTTTAATTTACATGTTTTCAGTAGTAACAACCAACAAAGGGAGGCAAAAGTAACCCAGCTATTTTAATTCCAGCTTCCGATTTGAACCACTGTACACCAAAATGCCTTCCTTACTCCAAAAAGTTGGAGTAAGTCCATATTTTGGAATTAGAGTGTATTAACAAATTATGGAGATCATAATGCCAATAAACTTACAGCAATTAAGTTGCTCCAGCATATTTGTTTTGATATTAAATTGTTACTTCAGGTCATGAGCTATGGGATGTGGATCACCTGTGCCCATGTGAAAACTTGAATGTAAGCAGTCGGTACGTCTGCTAATATATATATATATATATATATATATATATATATATATATATATATATATATATATATATATATATATATATATATATATATATATGGCATTGTGCTTTATTAAGCAAGTTCAACAGGAACACTTCAGTTTAGTATCCCTTAAATGGTTTATAATGGTTTCCCAGGTCTTATCTGCATTACAAATGAAAACTTTTAAAATATAGCGTTCAAGAAAATGAATACCCTTAATAAACCGTTCCAGAACAGCCTTTCTCATATTATATGAACTGAATTAGGAAATGAACACTGGGAGTCTTAATTCATGATAATGAACTTTCTCTTTATATTAACATTGCACACAGTTATTTATTTCATTTGACCAGTACATAAAAAAACAATATACACTTTTCTGTTAATTTAATATACACTTTTCTGTTAATTTCCCACATTAATGTTTTGTGATATTGCCAAGTAGACTATGAAGATTATTATAGCTATTGAGGTCAGCAAATTCCAATTTAAAGTTGTATATCCAAACTGACTTGGTTATTAGGCTCTAAATGGCTTGGGTGGTTTGTAATAATAAATGCCTTGTTTTACTGCATTTTTGCAAATCGACTATATTGACTCAATATGCGATTTCATAAACTGTGCAGATCATTATTAGTAAATGTTTCCAATTTAAGACCAGTGATGTATAACTAATCTTTTAAAATAAGCAGTAGGTGGCATTGTGACCACTACTAACGTTAATAGGTGTCATATTATAAATACAAGGGGTCTCTTAGGATACTCACCGTTATTCAGGTCATATGCCCTCTTTACTGATGAATAAGATGCATGACTTAAAATAAATGGCCATGGGTGGGTCCAACTCCCACATAAGGTGCAAACTTAGTCTTTTAGGGCTCTTACAGACAAGCGTTTGAAGCTGCGCTCCCCTGCGTTCCGTTTTTATGCGTTCAGCCGCAGGGGAGCGCAGGAGTAGACGCATTCATTTTTTTTCAATGGGGCTGTACTCACACAGGCGCATGTAGTCGCCGAATGCAGGTTGAGATGCAAAATGCTGCATTTTTCCTGCGTTTGGCGCCTACATGCGCCTGTGTGAGTAAAGCCCCATTGAAAAAAACTGAATGTGTCTACTCCTGCGCTCCCCTGCGGCTGAACGCATAAAAACGGAACGCAGGGGGAGCGCAGCTTCAAGCTCTTGTCTGTAAGAGCCCTTAGAAAAATAGGAATAGAAATTATAGATGAATATAGATTCAGATTAATTAAAAGTATGCAATTAATGCATTGGAGAAAACTGTGAGCGTTTACCTTAAATACAGTATTGAGTTTTGGATGCCCTATGTAAAATAAATTGTCTGAGAAAAGACAGCTCGTGGTCAATATTATATTCATTTTCTTAGTTATATGGAGCGCACACTGGGATTAAAAAACTCCAGTTCTTTATTACCAAGATTTAAAACATGTTATACAGATCGACATTTCGGTCCTGGTCTAAGACTGTTGTCAAAAACAGCACAACATACACAGCAAGGTGCAAAGTTTTGCTTCTGGAGCTGGTTGCTCACTGGACCAAAGAGCAAAAACATTGTGCTTTGTGAACTTTGCAAGTTGCTCCATTGTTTTATGAGCCCTAGTGTTTGTTACCAATTTATTTTATATCATGAATACCTGAGGTTAATATTTGCAACCACAGAATGTGCCAAATTACAAATTACATTATATGAGTATATAGTAGGGTGAAGTTCCGCTTAGTGACCCCAGTCAAAAACATTCTAGAGAGTGTAGATAAGGGCTTTTACATGACGGGGTATTTTTAATGTGTATTGAGCGATCGTATTGATTCCATTACAGTCGTGCATGTTTGTAGTTACGTTCAGAAACCCATAGAACAGAGGTTGTTTTTTGGAACTGGCAAAAATGCACCACATATAAATGTAATACAGTCTTTTAAATATAATAGAAATACATGCTTTTAAAATGCATTAAAACTGCCTGTGTGTAAGAGCCCTACATTTGCTAAGTAGACAGCTTTGTGTGCAGAATTAAGTGCAGAATTGGACTGGCCTGGGGGGACACTGGGAAAAAACTTGGTGGGTAAGGTGCAACAAGTTAAAAGAAAGGTGTGGAGGGGAGTTGCAGCTCCGGCTGGTGGCACAGGTGTCAGAGAGGGTTGGAGTGGGGGGCCTGGGTGTTGCGGGCCATGAGGTGACAGTCCTGGTGGGCCCCAGACCCCCAGTCCGATGCTGATTTAAGTGCAACTCCATGCATTGTGTGCTTCATTGAGGGAGTGCAGCGAGTCTTGACTTTAAAGCAGTTTTAACTAGGGAAAAGTCCAAAAAACATGGTGCTTTGTGCCCCTTTTTTGTACTTTGCATCTTAATCCACTTTTAATGAGCCCTAGTGTCGCCATTTTACTTTGTATCAACTGAATACCTAGGCGAATAACACCTACAGCCACAGTACAATATTCAAAAGCACATAGGGGCAGATTTATCAAGGATTGAAATTAAAATTTCTAGGTTTTTTTTGTGTAATTTGACAAGGGAATAGTCCAAATTCGAACTGAATTTGAAAAAAATTCTAAAATTTGAATATCATGTACTGTCTCTTTAAAAATGCAACTTTGACTATTCACCATCTAAGACCTGCCAAAATGCTGTTTTAGCCTATGGGGGACCTCCTAGAACCAATCTGGAGTCATTTGGTGGAATTTGAAAAATCTAGAAATTTTCTTTCAAAAATTTCGGTGTAGTTTTTACTTCTAAATTATACTGTTTACACTGCAGTTAATTCACTCTACCATGTAAAATTTCATTCCCAACCAAACAAGTGTATTTTTTTTAGTTGTAATATTGGTGTATAGGCAGCCATCTCAGGTCATTTTGCCTGGTCATGTGCTTTCAGAAAGAGCCAGTGCTACACTATGGAACTGCTTTCTGTTGTTTCTCCTACTCAATGTAACTGAATGAGTTGCAGTGGGACGTGGATTTTTTCTATTGAGTGATGTTCTTTTATCTACCAGAGAGCGGTTATCTGGTTACCTTCCCGTTGTTCTGTTAATGGCCTTCAATGGGGGGAGGGATGCGGGTGATATCACTCCAACTTGCAGTGCAGAAGTAAAGAGTGACTGACATCAAAGCACAAGTCACATGACTGGGGGCACCTGGTAGACTGACAATATGTCTAGCCCCATATCAGATTTCAAAATTAAATATAAAAATCCATTTGCTCCTTTGAAAAATGAATTTCAGTGCTGAAGTCTGCTGGAGCAGCACTATTAACTAATGCATTTTGAAAAACATGTTTTCCCATGACAGTATCCCTTTAATATGTATAGTTGTTGCATAGTCATATTTGTTTGAATTCATTATAGGAAGTGATCACTAAGAAATAAACCCAGACATCACATTATTGTTTATTTTATAACATGATGTTGTCTAGCAGCATTGAACAGGTTACACTGCAGGGGGAACAAGCACCATTCTTCCAGACAAAATATAGTGTTGAGTTAAATTTCCAGCTGGGCCAGACTGGAGTTTATACAAGATATGTTACCCTTTTGTTTGGTACTGACAAGCGTAAAGAGGCACTTTCACCTTTGATAATACTAGTTAATTTATCAGTGGCTGACCTCTGGCTGTCCCAGCCTCTTCATCACCTTCACATCTGCTCTAACTAATTGTTAAAGCCAAGTATAAATGGAAATGAACTGGGCTAATAATGAATGAAGCCTATTACCCAAAACAGCGCATTGCTTTACAAAGGTTTATCAAGAAACATAATAACCAGCCCTCTTGGTCACATTTCCCCTGTTGTATAAATTGTCAGGATCATGCATGGTGTGAACGCTTTGGAATACTTAATGAAAAAATCAGGTTATTTACTTACTATTAACAATTGCCATCTAAAGAAATGGAAAAAAGCCTATTAAAACTAGGACCTATATTGAATGTCTCTTGTAATGGGTTTATGTTATAAAGGCAACCTCTTCTAATTGTTAAAGGGATTCTGTCATGATTTTCATGATGTAGTTTTTATTTCTAAATTACACTATTTACACTGCAAATAATTCACTCTACAATATAAAATGTCATTCCAGAACCAGCAAGTGTATTTTTTTAGTTGTAATATTGGTGTGTAGGCAGCCATCTCAGGTCATTTTGCCTTGTCATGTGCTTTCTGACAGGCTGTTGTTGCTCCTACTTAATGTAACTGAATGTGTCAGTTGGACCTGGATTTTACTATTGAGTGCTGTTCTTAGATCTACCAGGCAGCTATTACCTTGTGTTGGGGAGCAGCTATCTGGTTAACTTCCCATTGTTCTGTTGTCAGGCTGCAAGGGGCGAAAGGGAGGGGGGTGATATCACTCCAACTTGCAGTAAAGAGTGACTGAAGTCAGAGCATAAATCACATGACTGGGGTCAACTGGGAAACTGATAAAAATGTCTAGCCCCCCAGATTTCAAAATTAAATATAAAATAATCTGTTTGCTTTTTTGAGAAACAGATTTCAGTTCAGAATTCTGCTGGAGCTGCACTATTAACTGATGCATTTTGAAAAAAAGTTTTTCCCATGACAGTATCCCTTTATTAGTAATGTAAGCAAATATGTTGCAGAAATTGTAATTGAACAGCACCACTCAATCTTTGTAAGATAGAAATGCCTTTATTGCAGACTTCTGGGCATCACATCGATGTTTCAGGCCTCAAATGGCCTTTTATCAAGCAAATATGTTGCATCCTTGGGTTAGAAGCTAACATTGTACAATGTGGTCTAGCATACCCACATTGATTACAATGCAAATAGTGGCACATTTACCAAATGGGTGCAATATAGTGCAATATAGTGCAAAAATCCAACTTCCAACTATGCAGCACTCTTATTGGTTATTGGGGGGCACATGGATTATTACCATTTTGCTTTTGAATCTCAGCTGCATGCTAAGGATCAATGGCAAACTCACTGGGGGTCATTTATCAACACTGGGCAAATTTGCCCATGGGCAGTAACCCATTGCAACCAATCAAATTGCTGCATTCATCATTCTACTTGCAGCTGGCTTTAAAAAGCTTACCACCGATTGGTTGCTATAGGTAACTGCCCATGGGCAAATTTGCCCAGTGTTGATAAATGAGCCCCAGTTGTGCTCCCCCCTTCAAGTAGTTGAATAACTAAAGTTAAAAAGATGTAAAATAGCAAGTATTATTCTGGCTATTATATTAGACATCCAGTCACTCCAGCCTTTATACATTACATTTTTGGCTAACTAACTATATTAGAAACATTTTTTATATTAAACAGCCTATTTATTTACCCAGTTTTTCTTTTTACACTGAACTGTTCCTTTAAATGGATAGTTCACATATACAAAGCATGCTTTAAATATAGCAAAACACAATTTTTTTCTATTTTTGAACCAATTTTACTAAAAATAATAATAATACTAAAAATTATAATAAATGAGAAGAATGCTATTGAGTACTTGTCTGGGACTATTTGAAACAAATACATTTTGTCAATTTGAACTAGCCCTTTAATAACCAGGAAAAGCCTAATTTAAGACCACACGTACAAAGCACCCACCTAACCTGTTCTGATAAAGAATGCACCCCCACTAGGGCTCGTACAGACAAGCAGTTTTGCCTGTGCTCCTCTGTGTTCAGTTTAAAGCGTTCCGCTGCAGGGAGCGCAGGAAAGAACACAACTTTATTCATTTAAAAGGACCCGTACTCACACAGGCACGTGTAAGCTCCAAATGCAGGTGGAATGCAGCATGCTGCAAGAAGAAGGATGTATTGGGTTTCAGAGCAATAAGTGAAAGCTGCAGAAGAATGTTTTGTACAGCAGCCTGATTTTCCTTATTAGTATCCTGCTTTTCAGCATGTGATTGGACACTATTCTATTATTATAACTTTTATTGTAATTATGTATTTATAAAGCTCTGTATCTACGTTAACTAATTCAGACAATGACACCTTGAGCTTCATTACTATTTCTGCTATAAGGTTCACAGATCATGTGAAAAATCAGGGAGATTTCTAAGAAATCAAGCAAGAAAGGCTGCCATAATTCAGTTTTGCAATTTGTGCAGCATATATTCTTGCATTTATTACAAGTTTCAATTATTTCTCAAGTATTCTGGTCTGATACTTTCATATCTATCCCTTTAGATCAGTGGTCCCCAACCAGTAGCTACTGAGCAACATGTTGTTCACCAACCCCTTGGATGTTGCACTCACTGGCCTCAAAGCAGGTTCTTATTTTTAAATTCCAGGCATGGAAGAATTAATTGCATATACTGCCAAGTAGAGTCTCCTGTAGGTTGCCAGTCCACATAGGGGCTACAAAATGGCCAATCACAGCCCTTTTTCATGCTTGTGTTGCTCCCCAACTCTTTTTACATTTGAATGTGGCTCACTGGTAAAAAAAAAGGTTGGGGACCTCTGCTTTAGATGAATCAGAGTTTCCTTGGGAGGCTACTGCCCTGGTGATCTGAACCTTGCTGAAGCTAGTCTAAGGCAATGTCTTCCATAAGGCTGGAACTTAAAGGTTCCTGCTGGTTGACATCTATATAGACCAGTGACCCCCAACCAGTGGCTTGTGAGCAACATGTTGCTTTAAACCCCTTAGATGTTGTTTTCAGTAGCCTCAAAGCAGGTACTTATTTTTGGCTTGAAGGCAAGTTTGGTAACATAAAAACAAGGGATGCACCGAATCCACTATTTTGGATTCAACCGAACCCCCGAAACTTTTGCGAAAGATTCGGCCGAATACCAAACCAAATCCTAATTTGCGTATGCAAATTAGGGGCGGGAAGGGGAAAACATTTTTTACTTCCTTGTTTTGTGACAAAATGTCATGTGATTTTCCCTCTAATTTGCATATGCAAATTAGGATTCAGATTCCGCTCGGCCGGGCAGAAGGATTAGGCCGAATACTAATCCTGCTGAAAAAGGCTGAATCATGGCCAAATCCCGAACCAAATCCTGGATTCGGTGCATCCCTAATAAAAACCTTGTTTAGGCTGCCAGTCGACATAGGTGATACAAATAAACAGTCTTGATTTTGCACCCCCAAGAACTTTATCCAGGCACTACATGCTATAATTAATAAGAATAAGATCTATGCTGTGATTCAGAGGTAAATAAAACACCTGTGAACTAACAGCTAAAAAAGATACATTCATTTTAGCAATATATACACAAAGAAGTGGAAATGTAAATAAAACTCAAGACAATTAGGGGGTTATTTATCAAACTCCAAATTTATCTCAATATTTCTGCCTACAAACTCCAATCAAATCCGCTTGGGTTTTTTTCACTTATTTATTATTACATTTTACAATTATTACATTTTCTAATTATTACAAAATGTAATAATTAGATTTTCATGATTTCTTCTGATTTTTCATCCGATTTTAACGAATTTTCACCCGAAAACTTCGGTGTATTGGACAAAACCCAGCGCACATCAAAAAAATCATTGGGACTTCTCCCATTGATTTATATGCAACCTCGACAGGACGAGATGCCAGATTTTCAGATTTGGACTTTTCCACCCTCAGGGTTTAATAAATTTAGAAAAAAAACAACACATTTTTTGTGATTTTTGCATTCGGAGTTTAGTAAATAACCCCCTTAGTATCAACACCAGCATGCCAGCATGTCTATTTTATACACAATTTTAGCAACATTTGGTGAAAATCAATAAGCCAGCGATGCCATTGAGATTAAAAAAACAGATTTTAGAAAATGTAGCCAGCTATTAAACTATAGTATAATACAAACATCCCTGCAAGCCACCAAGAAATTATTTTAACCAGGACTGAATAAAAGACTTGACCTATATATTTGGAAATGATTCATTACAAGTGAGATCAAAATATAAACAAAAATATCTCTTAAAAAATCTACCAGATATGTCAATGTTACACCATCAATCCAGTATGATAACTAGTAAAGAACTTATTTCATATGCTGCCTTTTCCTCTCTCTGCTCTGTTATGCCAAAGCCCACGGTGGTCACAATTCTTCTAACAATATCTATAATGAAGGATCAATGTTGCAGATGTCAACCCTCATTATCTCCAAAGGCTCCTCCTGCCCAACTCTTCCCCTAGGCTGCCTGTAAATATACCTGATTCCCAATTCTCAAACACAAAACGTGCAGTGAGCTTGAAAGCTGAGCTGACTAATAAAGTCTGCATATTCCTAAGAACAAGAGCACACAATGAAGAAGAAAAGGAATGGGAAGATTAAACAAAAACAGTACAGATGACAGAGACAATATTAAAATTTAAATAGACGGCAAGTTTGAATCTTTCTTTTCAACCTTTAATTGATGTTGTAATATACAGTTGTATAAGGTAGTTTGATCTGCTTTAGTGGAGAGAGGTTAGTATGGCAATTTTATTGAGAATAATGTTGCAAGTACTGTAGATCAAACCCACCACCCACAAAGAATGTGGAGTCAGGAACTACCTTTAGGGGCACATTTACTAATGGTCGATTATCGAGGGTTAATTAACCCTCGATATTCGACCCTCGAAGTTAAATCCTTCGGCTTCGAATATCGAAGTCGAAGGATTTAGCACTATTCGTTCGATCGAATGATGGATATTAATCCATCGATTGAATGATTTTCTCATTCAATCAGAAATTGGCTAGAAAGCGTATGGGGACCTTTCCCATAGGCTAACATTGATGCTCGGAAGGTTTTAGGTGGCGAAGTAGGTGGTCGAAGTTTTTTTCGACAGTACTTCGACTATCAAATGGTCGAATAGTCGAACGATTTTTAGTTCGAATCGTTCGATTCGAAGTCTAGTTGAAGGTCGAAGTAGCCAATTCGATGGTCGAAGTAGCCAAAAAAATACTTCGAAATTCGAAGTATTTTCTATTCTATTCCTAAGTAAATGTGGCCCATAGTGTCAGAGTGGTCAGAAAAGGGTGGAATGCATTTTTTAAAATCACCAATAAGCCTGAAAAATCATATTTTACAAAGTACTGTAACATTGTTCATTAGACCTTGTACTATATTACAATTTGAAAATGCCCATAGTGTGATTCACCTTTTAAAAAAATCCAATGTGCGCTTCCTATTGCCAAAATAAGCAAAAAAATAGCAAGAGGGACCATTTAAACAAATTATGCTGTTCACAGATGTTTATATTCAAAGAGATGGGTAAACCATCCAATACAGTTTATTTGTCCCGCTGAAGAATGAGGCCTCCAACTTAGTTTTGCCACATTTCCTACCATTGTTCCAGTATCAACCAGGACGGCACAGGCTGCTATGGTGCTTCTGCACACGTTTTTGTTTCTTCCTTCCTCATATGTATAGTATTAATTAGATATCCAGCCAGTATGATAAATGCTATACTAGTTAGGCCAAGCCAGGGCATGAACAGAAAGAGATAATATAGACCCTATTGTTAAAATTCTTATTTTGCCAGTAGGGGCAGCATAGTGTAATTTTTTTTAAATGTGAGCCTTTAAAACTTGCTTGAAGGTAATGTAAGTTTATTTGGTGCAAACATACTTTTTTGTCCCTAATGACTAAATACTGGTTGTGCATCAAAATTAGTGATTTAGCATTTTGTTGCCAAGGTTTGAAAGGTCGTGTCAAAGGATATCCTAAATTCTGCCTAATGTTTGGTGGTGATAAGTTGGTAGGAATGTAAGCCCTTATTTACGGTGTACCCAAAACATATTTCAAATAGGCTGGCAGAAAGCAAATTTCTGACCATCAAGCCTGTTGGGATTTTTTGCGATGGAAGTATTGAGAATTGTATACAGTATTTAATAATGTATTCACATGCAACTTATGGGACTGAACTGTTACAAGTGATGCAAAGCAGAAATGTGTGCGTTGGACACAAAACACCCTCATCATTGTTCTTTAGGCCTGAATCATGATCCCTTTACACTGTAAATGGGACAGATGTTTGAAAGATTCACTGGTGGAGGCCAATTGTTAGGCAAAAATAAAAAAAAAAACACTTTACAGCAACTATTTTATCATATTGGTTGTTTTTACTGTGTCTGTGACTCTATTTGTCAGAGAAAGTGCATCTGAGTTTTATCAAGGCTTTTGTAAAAGCAAAATCCTTCTTGGAACATAAAGTATTCACTCACATGCCTCGTGCTATACACAAAATATTGTCTTCAGGTTAAAATTGCTTTCTGTTAGAAGAAAGGTCCTTCTTTATTTATTGGACAGCAATGGGCTTTTTAAGCTTTTTTTTAAGGGGGTTAATTTATTATAGTCAGATTTTTTTGGACTTTTAAAGGGAAAAACTTTTTCGTAGGGAAAAAACTTGAGTTTTTTTGTGATTTATTAAGCCCTGATGGTATTAAACGTCAGAATAAAAAAAGTACTCCAACTCAGATCTGCCAAGTTCATGTAGAAGTCAATGGCCGTTGTCCTGTTTATATTCTGATTTGTGCTGGGTTTCATTCAATAATCCGAAGATTTTGTGGTTTTCGGGCATCCAATCTGAAAAAGTCACAGGTTTTGGCCATCAAATCTGAAAAAAAAGTCGCAGTTTCTGCAACAAATCTGAAAAATGTGTACAATTTGAATTTTTTCATGTTTTTATTGATTTTTTTTCCTGCACAATACATTTTTGGAGAAATTTATTGATAAATAGGGGGGGGGGAATAGTCTATGCGGATTTGTTTGGAATAGTTATCAGAAAATAGTGAGAACTTTTTGAATTTTGATAACCCCCTTATTCTTGGAAAGATGGATTTATTGTGGGTGCTAATATGTTAGGCACCCCAATAACTCCAATCACTATGCTAAGCACTGACTTACACTTCAGACATGTCAATTCCAAATCCTTACTTTCCCACTCCATTGAAATGCATTTAAATGTCACTTACAATCCTCCAAAGTAGCCAAGCAGGGAGCACGATCATGGGGCAGGGCTAAGGCATAATGGGGGCATAGCAAGCATAGCCCTTTCTTGTCCGTAGAAGCTTGCCTCATCCTAACATCCTCTTTCTTCGAAGTTCTTTGCTTGCTCAAATTAGGTACCTAATCTTAATATGCTTTTGCCACTATATGTTATTGTTGGAAGTTAAGTTTTAATTGAATGTTTGAAAGTAGTTTAGTGAGCTCATTAAAGAAACAAAGCAAATTTACTGTTTAACATAGTACATTTTAGCAAAAGTCAGTGCAGTTTATTTAAACAGTTCCGCTATCCACAACCATTAAGTGATGGACTGAACTTTTTAAAAAGCATAATTTGAATGCAAATTTTAACCTTTATTGCTACACAAACATACAAAAGGCATCTAATTTCTAAACTGTATTTTCTTCATTATGACAGTAAAACATTTTATTTTATTTACCACTACAATACCTTTGCTATTAAATGGCAGCAGGATTTTACGGCTAGTCAAATTATTTTAAAACCAAATTAGCAAACTTTGTTGAGACATACATTTAAAAAAAAAAAAAAAATTAAATAACCTTAGAAAATATCTTTAATAATATGTACATTTATTTATAATTGGCCAGCCATGTTCAGGCAACTGATGGAAAAACAAGTGAATTTTTTTTAGCTTCCTGACAAATGGCTTGCAAGCCAGAGTAATTGATTGCTGATAAACAGAGGAAGATCTATATCTCCATGGGTGGGGCCTAAATTGTGAACTATTAAATAGATAAGTTGAGGCATCAGTCAAATGTCTATCAAGCTGGTCTGAGAATCCATCCAGAGTGAGCATAGTATCCTGTTATGTATCCATTTGTGTTCCCAGGACAAATGTTTGTATCAACTTTATTTGTCTTAACATCTGGATGGCCAAATTAGGAAAACATCTACTCATATGATGACCTTGCCAAACTAGTGGATCTCTACATGTACGCCAAGCTTAAACCTGAATTTACTAACCCCATTAGGCTGACTAAGCCCATCCAATAAACCAGCTAAAATGTGTCATTTGATATCGCTACTTTGCACTCTAACGCCAGGCGATTTTCGCTCTGGTGAATGGACGTAACTAAGCAAATTCACTAAGATGAGGATTTTAATGAACGTTACCTCTTGTGCAAGACTTGCCTTTGCCACCTCAGACCAGGCGAAGTTCAGTAGAGTAGATAGGAGTTCCTCAAAAAAAAATTGGAAACGCTGGCGTCTTTTACTTTTTACAGGGTGATAGGCTTCTCCTGTCCCTCCTTCCCCCTACATTTTCTAACATATGGCACCTAAACTATACAGTAGGCACATGTGTTGGGCAATATAACAACTCTATTTTCTTTTATTATGGTTCCCTGGCCTTGTGTAATGTAGCTACTGCAACATTGTACTTTTGTATTGTACTTTAACTTCACGCCGTATGCTAATTACACATCGCTAGCGTAACTTCGAACTGCTTATCGTATTATCACTAGCGCAACTTCACAAGCGTTTAAAACCCTATATACATGGTCATTTGCTTATGTGTTTGTCAAACGCACACTGATAGCGAAAAAACACATATTTTGTAAACACTTTTTTTCACACAGCTAAGCATGTTTTTTCCATTCCAAAAGCATCCATCTTTTCTATTGATAGCTGAACTTGTGTCAAGCACAAGAAAACTCAGCATGTTGCATCTAAATAAACACACTCAAATGTACAGCCTGGCAGTATATAATGGAATCAATTAGCTAATGTGTTGTTTTTTTTCGTGCTTAAACATTTTAATGCACGTCAAACACATAAAAAATGCTGGAAAATACACTTGTGTTTTAGAGCCCTTATGTATATTTATAATTGCCGTGTGATATGCTTTGATGGAATGTGGCACACCAACTGGACATAAAGTGGAACTTCAGGACCTAAAAAACACACATTTTAAGAAGTAGACCAGCAGGCCAAACCTGTTGACATTTTGGAGAAACATGAAATTTCCTTAGCAAAAAACAACAAATAATAAAAAGATTATTCTTAAGTTATATGGACAACTCATAACTGACCATGAAAAATCATGTAGACAAATACAAGAGGTCCTCTGCACTCAACCCATTATCAATATGTGAAGACATTGAGACATTTTGGGGCAAATTCACTAAGATTCGTAGGTGCGCCAGGCGCAACTTCGCCGCGCTTCGCCGCACTTCGCCGCACTTCGCCAGGCGTAGTTTCGCCAGCGCTCCACAAATTCACTAAAATCCGAAGTTGCGCACAGGGGTAGCGTAAGGTTGCAAAGTTGCGCTAGCGTTGATTCACTAAGTGAAGCGAAGTTACGCTAGCGAAGGTTAATTTGCATACGGCGCCAAATTCAAATTTGAATGGAGGAATACGCATCAGCACTACAAATGCCTAGAAAACCTTCAAAACATCAAATAAAAATTGTATTTTGCCCTACACATGTGCCCACTGTATAGGTAAGTTGCCATGAGTCAGGAAATGTAGGGGGGAAGGAGGGGAGCCCTAAAAATTTTTCGATCTTTTTCAGCCTATCACCCATAATGTAGAAAACACGCCAGCGTTTTTTGGGACTTAGAAAAAATTTTGACTTTTTTTGAAGCAATCCCTATCTACTCTATTGCGCTTCGCCTGGTCTGAGGTGGCGATGGAAGTCTAGCGTAAAAGGTAGCATTCAGTACACTGCGCGCGTTAGTGAATTTGCGTAGTTACGTCCGTAGCGAAAATTCGCCAGGTGTAAGGGTGCGAAGTAACACTAGCGAATCTACGCCAGCGTTCTTTAGTGAATTTGCGAAGTAACGAAAATGCCCAACGCTAGCGAATTGACGCTAGCGTTCGGCGCTTCGGCGCTTAGTGAATTTGCCCCTTTGTGCATACTGCTACTGAAAAATGCCTTACCCTTTAAACAAAACAGGGATTGTTTGTCCATATATTGCAATATATTAAAGCTGGCCAACTACGTCAAAGTCATCCCATATCTGGCCAGTCCTATGCTCAATTTTCATCTGATTCATTTATGAAAAATCGTGGTCTTTCTCAGACAATGAGCTGATACTACTAGATCAATAGATCCTAAGGGATTTTACATATGGGCATTTTGCCCTGCACTCCCTTGCATTCCATTTTAATCCATTCAGCTGCGGGGGGGGAGGCGGAGCAGGACTAAGCGTATCCAGTTCTTCCTTATGGGCGTGTATTCATGATGCATTATGTAAGCGCCAAATGCAGGTGGAAAGCAACATGCTGTGTTCCACCTGTATTCAGTGCATAAGGAAGAATTGGATAGGTTTAGTCCTAAACTCCCCTGTGGTTGAACAGATTAAAACAGAATGTAGGGGAGCACAGGGCAAAAACACCCATGTGTAAGAGCTTTACATAATCTTTTCCATGGAAGAACTGAATTTTGTCTTGTCTGAAACATTACTGAAAAGTCAGCTTTTTGTTAAGATTCCAAATTTCATTCTTTAGCCAAAGATTATTTTACTCTACAAAAAAACAAAAAAAATGGGTTCTTTACTAGGTATTAAAAACAGATTTGCATGTCTACAAACTTTATATCCCAGATGTCTATGCTCAATTATTTTAAGTGTACACTTTGCAAAAATTACTATAACAGATTCCACAATTAGAAAGGAAGAAACATGACTTCAGTCTCCAAAGGATTAAACCAGTAATTGAGCATTCAAATCTATCGTGTAACAAGAAAACCTCATGTGAATTAAAATATGCTAAGTCGATTAACTCTCTCTGTCAATTCAATAAATGCTTTCTAACAAGATCTTGTTTCATCATCCTACAAATAACACCTACCCAGTTTACAGGTTTGAACTGCAATGTTTTAAGCAAAATAAAAAAAAATCCTATAGCTGCCCAAATGTTATGTATGACCAATGTCACGGGTAGGTCTACTGCGCATTACCTTGATTTAACCCCTTTTAGTCACATTCTTCTAAAACCCAGTTGAGGTTGAAATTAAAGCAATTTGGTTAGCTTTTCACAGACTTTATGCACATGAATATTCACATGCTCATGAATACACACTGTAAATTGGCATATTCATGGTCAAGGTCTAACTCACAAAAACACACTATATGACTATACCCATATATGGCCACAGCTGTCATGTTTTTATTGAGAGGCTATATTACCCAATGCCCAATGATTCTTCATCTGTCTAGTTCTCCTTATTGGGATGTTCAGCTCCTTTGGTTGTTTTTCTAGCCATTGTATCCAGATCATGACTTGTTGGTGCAATTTTCTTCTCTTTCCCATAAGTCCAACATTTGCAATCTTTGGCCCTGTTTGCCTTGGGATTGAATACATTTACTCAACTTGGTTTTTTTATGGCAAGTTACATATTTTTTTTTTAATATTATTATTACTACTAAACATTCTACTAATATCATGTTTGGTTCAACAGATCTCTTTGAAAGCTCAGAGTGTCAGTGACCTTAATTGTCTATGCACTTTCTATATTCCATTGATCCCAATCCTTGCTGTTGGCAGTCTAAAAATGCAAATATCTCAGAAACAGCTAAAAAAAACATATGTAACTTATAAACATGCTCAGAAAAGCACCATGAGTAAATATACTACAATAGATATTTATATTATAATTTACAGTATACAGTAATAAGCAATATGTTTGTGCTATATAAATACATGTTAATAATAATATACTAAATAAGTGATGCTGGAGGAAGGAAGGAGGAAGCCATTACTTGGCAAACTATTTTACATTATATTACAACTTGTGTGTGCCTGTTCTTAATTTCCATAACTGTTCAGTAACTGTTAACCTAATCTGTCCTGCATTTTATAATGAAAGTGTAAAGGTTGCACAACAAGAAATGTCTTAGCAAGGTTTGCTATGGCTTTAGGGAAAATAACTATATTTGTATTTTTCCCAGCTCATTTATGTTGCAATAAACATCCTATTGTAATTGTGTTGCATTTGCTCAGAATAAGTAATTGGAGGTATCTCCAGATGGTGAATTACTTTTGTGTTTTTAAGCAGCACACTAAGGGTTCTTTAAAGGGTCTCAAAGCAGACTTGAGAAGACAAGATTGGCATCATTAAAATCATGCTCGTTATAAATTAAAAGTCAACAAGGCCATTTACATGTTAAAATGTAATCTTAATTCAAGCAGTTTTTTTTCTATGTCTCAACATGAACTGTTTGTATGAAATCAGTTTAGTGCCAACATATTTATTCAATTTCTATGCTTAATTTACCCACAGATGCACATTTAAAAAAAGTTATAAAGCAAACTAACCCAGTAGTCAAAATTAATTGTTAGTAGTTTACTCATATAGGTGTTTCATCACTGTAACCTGACTCTTGATTGTTGCAGTACAGAATGTTTCTCATGACTAGTGATGGGTGAATTTATTCGCCAGGCGCAAATTCGCGGTGAATAAATTCACGAAACGCCCGCGAAAAGTTTTCGCCAGCGCAAATTCACCCATCACTACTCATGACTGGCCAACTGCACATTCTTAAGGTGTGCAAACACTCCTAGGCATATCTTCTCTTTATAAAGGGACCAGCTTGCCCCCTATAGAGCTGTTTTTCATAATGAGTTTTTTAAAATATTGCGTGCAGTTAAAGTACAATGGCTGTATATGCAGCAGCAAACACATTACACTACACAAGGCCAGGGAACCTTAATAAATGTTTTCTAATGCCCTACATATGTGCCCACAGTATAGTTTAGGTGCCGTATGTAATCGAATGTAGGGGGAAGGAGGGTACCCTAAAAAATTTCTTTTTTTTTTAACCATCCCTATCTACTCTATTGCACTTCTCCTCGTCTGAGGTGGCAAATTAAAGTCTGGCGCAAGAGGTAACATTCACAAAAATCCACAAGTTAGTGAATTAGCATAGTTATGTCCCTTCGCCATAGCGCAACTTCGCCTGGTGTAAGGGTGCCAAGTAGCGCTAGAGTAGGTCCACTTCGCTAGTGAATTTATGCCAGTACCCGTTAGTAAATCTGCGAAGTGGCAAAATGACGTCACGCTGGCGAATTTTCGCTAGCGTTAGCCACTTCTCCCTTTAGTAAATTTACCCCTTGATTCTTCACCTGTTTGACTACGTCTTTTCTAAATCCTTGGCGGTACCTCATTTACGGACTATTTCTCAACCCTGCACTTCCTTGTTGGTTTTCCGCAGCAGAAAGCCTGGGGCCCCAAAAGGGCGTCAGTGAACTCCGGAGACCATAGGGTTAACCTGTAGGGATGGGCGAATTTTTTTTGCCTTGTTTCGCAGTGGAAATGACGCCCATAGACTTGTATGGAGACGTGCGTCAAAAAAAAGGCGCGTCAAAAAAAATATCGGCGCGCAACAAAAATTTTTTGACGCCCATAGACTATATTGCCCGTCTGCAACAATTCGCCATCGGCTAATTTTTAACGAAACGGCTCAGATTCGCCCATCCCTATTAACCTGTGCAACCGAATGTAAAAAACTGAACTGATGTATTCTAAAAAAACTTAAAAATCAAATAAAACCTCTAATTGATATGTCCTACAAATCAATTTACTGTATATTGAAAAGTAACCAATAATTGAATTCAATTGTACAGATATCCCACAGTTCTCAGTAAAACAACACAGATTCACCAGTTCCCACACAGTAGACTGCAGTGTCCAATGGCTTCAACTGCAAACAACCGCTTCTCCGTGCTTCTAGCACCTTCATTTCAATTTTCCACACCATATCTGTCTATTGTCTACATTTAAGGCGTTCAAGTGCCTCTGTCGTAACAGGGCCCCCCCTGTGCACAGTCCAACCCCCTACATCAGGTCAAAGGGCTAAGAATACTTTTGAGTTGTCATTAGAAATGTAACATGCAGCAACCTGACCTTTATTGTTCTAATTTCATGACTGAAAACTGAGCATACAGTAGTGTGACTTTGGATACAGGACTTCATGCAAATTGCTGCAGGGCTATAGGATAGCTTTTCTTTTGAAAAGATGATCATTTGAAAAGTATACATATTATTTCCTAAAGCTTTCCTTGAAAAACAGAAAATGTTTAGAAAGTGTACAGCATTGCCTGAAAAAAAGGGATTTGTGCTTCATTTCCTTTGCTTTGGCACTTTGCACCTAATTGTGTCAGTTACAAGAATTGTCTACACCAGGGGTCCCCAACCTTTTTAACCTGTGAGCCACATTCAAATGTAAAATGAGTTGGGGAGCAGCACAATCATGAAAAAGTTCCTTGGGGTGCCAAATAAGGGCTGTGATTGGCTATTTGGTAGCCCATATGTGGACTGGCAGCCTACAAGAGGCTCTACTTGGCACTATACTTCGTTTTTATACAATTAAAATTAGCTTTCTAGCTTGAAATTCAAAAATAAGCTCCTGCTTTGAGGCCACTGGGAGCAACATCCAAGGGGTTGGAGAGCAACATGTTGCTCACGAGCTACTGGTTGGGGACCGCTGGTCTACACAATGGTGGAACACTTCTCAATTAGAAAATACTAATTGGTTATTATTTTTTATAGTTTCCTAAAAAGAATTATCTCATTATTAAACATCTGGCTTTTCCTCGCCACTTAGGCCTGCAATGTTTATGATTCTAATTTGAAGCACCGCAAATTAATATGCTGATTTTGGTACTGTTTGTCTTAACCTGTTCAGAGAAATTATGACTACAAATATCTCCTACAAAACATAGTGTGAATAACCAGCTTGTACAAACATCATAAGAGCCGATGCAGTCTAATACAGATGATTAGAACCACTTCAGAGGCAATCATGATTAGCACATTGGCTTGAAGCCATATGTTACACATAAACAAAGAATACTCTTGCAAGTTCTTGTGCTGTCCCCGGCTAATAAACCCGCCTCTGCTATCGCTAATAAGCAGATTCTTGAAGCAGATGGTCTGCTTAAAACTGTATTTTTCCTTCAGTGAGACAGAAATTCAATGCACTGGTTGTAAGTATCAAGAAAGAATGTCACTTGCTGCAGTGGTACAGAAGGATGGAAATCTTGGAACTTCAGAAGTAGAGATGTCGCGAACTGTTCGCCGGCGAACTTGTTCGCGCGAACATCGGGTGTTCGCGCTCGCCGGAAGTTCGCGAACGTCGCGCGACGTTCGCCATTTTGGGTTCGCCATTGTTGGCGCTTTTTTTTGCCCTCTCACCCCAGACCAGCAGGTACATGGCAGCCAATCAGGAAGCTCTCCCCTGGACCACTCCCCTTCCCTATAAAAACCGAAGCCCTGCAGCGTTTTTTCACTCTGCCTGTGTGTGCTGAAGAGATAGTGTAGGGAGAGAGCTGCTGCCTGTTAGTGATTTCAGGGACAGTTGAAAGTTTGCTGGCTAGTAATCGTTTTGATACTGCTCTGTTATTGGAGGGACAGAAGTCTGCAGGGGTTTGAGGGACATTTAAGCTTAGGTAGCTTTGCTGGCTAGTAATCTACCTTCTACTGCAGTGCTCTGTATGTAGCTGCAGTGGGCAGCTGTCCTGCTTCTGATCTCATCTGCTGACTGCTGCAATAACAGTAGTCCTTGTAAGGACTGCTTTTATTTATTTTTTTGTTGTTTTACTACTACTACTACTACTACTATAAGAGCCCAGTGCTATTAGTCTAGCAGTGTTGGGGAGTGGGACTGGTGTGCTAATCTGCTGCTCCTAGTAGTTCAGCAGCACCAACTTTAATTTTTTTTTTTAATATTCATTTTTTTTTTATTTTACTTTTTTTTATTTTACTACCGCTGTAGTAGTGTATAAGTTGACCTTTTAGGCATTATTTGCCCTGTAGGCATTATTTGCACACTGTTTTCTTCAACCCGCCATCTAGCTGTGTGACCTTGTTCACATTCTGTCTAAATATCCATAATATTACCGTCTCCAGAAAAAACACCGGAGTGACTTTTTTCAAGCAGCATTCATATATTTTACGTAATCCGTATCCACCGCTGTAGTAGTGTATACGTTGACCTTGTAGGCATTATTTGCACACTGTTTTCTTCAACCCGCCATCTAGCTGTGTGACCTTGTTCACATTCTGTCTAAATATCCATAATATTACCGTCTCCAGAAAAAACACCGGAGTGACTTTTTTCAAGCAGCATTCATATATTTTACGTAATCCGTATCCACCGCTGTAGTAGTGTATACGTTGACCTTGTAGGCATTGTTTGCCCAGTTTTTTTGGCCGCAGCCACTGAAGCACAGAGGCCAGAAAAAATATGCCATATAAATGCTGAAAATAGTCATTTTTTGCCATACGTTGACTCAACGTATATGGCAAAAAATTACTATTTTCAGCATTTATATGGCATATTTTTTCTGGCAACTGTGCTTCAGTGGCTGCGACCAAAAAAACTGGGCAAACAATGCCTACAAGGTCAACGTATGGCAAAAAATGACTATTTTCAGCATTTATATGGCATATTTTTTCTGGCAACTGTGCTTCAGTGGCTGCAACCAAAAAAACTGGGCAAACAATGTCTACAAGGTCAACGTATGGCGAAAAATTACTATTTTCAGCATTTATATGGCATATTTTTTATGGCAACTGTGCTTCAGTGGCTGCGTCCAAAAAAACTGGGCAAACAATGCCTACAAGGTCAACGTATGGCAGTTGTTTAAAGAGAACAGTAGATTACTAGCCAGCAAAGCTACCTAAGCTAAAATGTCCCTCAAATCCCTGCAGACTTCTGTCCCTCCAATACAGAGCAGTATCAAGCAGATTACTAGCCAGCAAACTTACTATCATCTGTCCCTGAAATCACTAACAGCTCTCCCCCTACACTATCTCTTCCAAGCACACACAGGCAGATTTTTCAGATACATTTTTGCCCTTGATCCCCCTCTGGCATGCCACTGTCCAGGTCGTTGCACCCTTTAAACAACTTTAAAATCATTTTTCTGGCCAGAAATGTCTTTTCTAGATGTTAAAGTTCGCCTTCCCATTGAAGTCTATGGGGTTCGCGAACCGTTCGCGAACCGCTCGCATTTTTGCGCAAGTTCGCGAATATGTTCGCGAACTTTTTTTCCGACGTTCGCTACATCCCTATTCAGAAGACATCTACATATCATGGAGAACAAAAGTTCAACTAAACAAACAGTTACACTACAACTTGTTTATGATAATCAAACAGAATTTACCAGCTAGACACTGTACAACATCATTAGAGATTTAGTCAGCCTACTTTCACCTAGGCAATTCAAGAAGAATGACTTGTATAAGCCTATTTATAGAGGGGGTCCTGCTCACCATTGAAGTTTTTACTTATCACTTAATGTGCAAGTGCACTCCCAGTCTGAGTTATAAGGCTGCATACCAGTTATTCTTTGACACATCTCAGTGATAACATATACAAGGGATCCCCACTCGTAACCAAGATCGCAGAATATTAACCAAATTAAATGGGACCAAAATACTGATATCTGATAAAGGAGAAGGAAAGTCTTTAATCACTTGGGGGTGCCAAATGTAAGGCACCCCCAAGTGAATGTATTGACTTACCTGAAACCCTGGGCTGGTGCTCCTATCAGCAGGAAACTGCACTGGCCCGTGGTTATTCCAGCGAGCACCATGGAGTGCTTCTCTTCTGTCTTCAAATTTCCGGGGCAGACCCATGCAGTAGAATGAAAAAGACAATTTTTTTTTTTTTAAAGTTCAGCTTTTCTCTCTAATGCACATTCGCAGAAGAAGCCAGAAGGGAAGATCAGTGGTGCTCATTGGAGCACTAGCCCGGGGTTTCAGGTAAGCATATATATTCACTTGGGGGTGCCTAACATTTGGCACCCCACGTGGTTAACAACTTTCCTTCTCCTTTAAGGTCTTGTCTATCATTAAATAAGGACTTGAATGTGAAACTCTTCCAATAGGTCTGCATGGGTTCCCATGTGATCCAGTTACTGGCATGGGATAAATAATTAAATCTGGACAAATCTGGCAAGTATCCAGTCATTCGGAATTAAAAAAGGGGAAATACACAATTTACCAGCTATGGAAAGCATTTGAAAAAAGTGGATGCATTTTTCGAAAAAAATACCAAGTGACTGAAATTAACTCCAGGAAAAATTGATCCAGGGACTGGTCCATTAAACCTTTGGTCATGATTGGAAGGAATTTTCCCCCCTCTAAGCCAAATTTGAGAGGCTGCTGATGGGGTTTTCGCCTTCCTTCAGAGCAACTAGCAGTTCAGCAGGTTTCACTCAGGCAGAAATATTAAACTTGAGTGACGTGTGCCACATTTTCAACCTCGTCTACTCAAGACTGGATTTACATAGCGGGAGCCCCTAGGCTCGCTGTCATTCATCACCCCTCCTCTCCCTTTTATTTGATCAAATTTTCATCATCGGGACTGGAGCAATGGGGATTGGTGCATGGAGAATTAAAAAACTATAGTATCTCCTGCACATCCCCAGTGTTTCTGAACCAATGTGGTTGTGGTTGGGTAACAAGCCACCCCCTAAAATACTGCCGCCCTTGGCCCGGGCCTTGGTGGCCTCTCCACAAATCCGGGCCAGCGTCTACTGTTACTGTGCACTAAAAGCCTTCATGTTAAATGTACAGTAAGACTTCATAGTTTGGGGCAACCTCGATTACTTTGTTTCTATGTATACGATCTTTATGTTGCTGCTAAGCTCCCTATAGATGTTGTGATCTGTAAGAGCAGTGTAAAGTTGTTTTATATCTTTTACATTTTGACACTGCTATAAAGTCAAATGGACAACACATATATTGGGTAGAATGCATAGCTAGTTCTCTTTCTCCTATTACCTGGAAATCTATAGTCCCACATTCACAAGTATGACTGGGTTTAGTTTCCATTATTATTGTGCATGCAGAACATTGAAAGTGTTGATTTTAAGGAGTTACTGAACTTGATCACACCTGGGAGTCCTAGTTTTCTGTTTCAAAGTTGTTGAAACCCTTATCCCATGGAAGACAGGATAAATATATTTTATTTATAGTACATATTAGACTGTTCAGCACTAGTGATGGGTGAATAAATTCGACAGACATGAATTTGCAGTGAATCTCTGCATTTTGACGAAAAAACGAATTAGCGAAACTGCGGTGACAATTAGCAGGTAAATTCCGCCGTGTCAAAATTGGCGCTCAAAATTATTTGGACACCCATTGACTTCAACGCATTTGAACCAAATAGTCATGCATATAAAAACTGACGTGCATCAAAATTTTTTATGCGATTTTTTTTCGCAGTTTCCCGAATTTCGCGGTCACATGTACAGCACGTTAAGATCTCCCTTTAACCTGATTCGCCCAGATTCGTCCATCACATGTACAGCACGTTAAGATCTCCCTTTAACCTGATTCAATGTGGCAGATTTACTAAAGGGCGAATTGTCCCCAGCTACTAATTCGCACACTTCGCACCACTTCACCAGGTGCAGATTTGCTACCACTATGCGAATTCACTAAAATGCGAAGTTGCATCCTGGGTGCCGAACACAGGTGACTTTTCACTAGCGATACTTTGTCCTACACATGAGCCTAAAATGAATGTTCCATGGCACTCAAATGTCTGGGGAAAAAAGTTTGTTTGCAGGCAATCCTGCTTAAAAAAAAGGACAAGTTTCCAGTGTTTTTTTCAACTTTAATGCATTTTCGGCAGACAGGATAAGAAGTAAGTGACAGAAGATTGAGGAAGATCTAGCTTTATTTTATCAGTTTGCCTGGTCTGAGGTGGCGAAGTCAACTCTGGTGAAAATGAAACATTTAGTAAAATCTGCATTTGCGGAGCAAATAGAATTCGCATAAGCGAAAAGTCGCCTGGCAATAGAGTGCAAACAAATGCTAGTGATGGTCTCTTTTGCTAGCGGATTGTCATCTGCGCCTGTTATTGAATTGACAATGTCCCTGCAGATGTGATTTCTGGCGAAAAGTCGCTAGCGTTAGCCACTTCGCCCTTTAGAGATTCTGCCCCATAGTCGTAAGTGGGAGATGTACATATTTTCTTAATAGGATTCTAAGCCATTTATTCTTGCAGGTGGCACTCATGAATGTCACATACTCACAACTTGTGTATACTCACATCACTTTCTAGTGCTTTTTTTAAACTTTTTAGATAAGCGTTTATATTTATCGTAAGACAGATATGTCTTTAAAAAAAGACAGGAGATGTGATTAAGCTCATGTTATAAAATAGAAGTAAGAATAAACAACTACTTTTTAAAATCTGAAATAAAATCTTTAAATTCCTACATTATGTAGCCGTGCGAATGGATTCCTATCTGCTTTGCTAATTATGAAACTAATGTGGGGATTAATTCTTTGAAATGTTAAAAGAATTCACACTTCAGTTTATCAGCCATAGGGCTATTGCTACAAGCCCCTGCCCCTTTTAATGTTCACTTACTTATAACTTGTATGATTTTTTAAACATGCTGTCATTTTAATTGCTATGTATTTTATTGAGGTACAAAGTATACAGGGAATTCAGCTGAAACATATGGAGAGCTGTAGAACTCATAATTCTTTCATATCCTGTCTGCTGTCATATGGGAGCAAGAGGCAGTAGTTAAGAAGCATATTTAATTGACAGATAGTTGGAAAAACATAAATGTAAGCTTATTTGGTACTTTTCTTCAAAATAAAACATCTTTACCACTAGTGGTATATAATAAGGTTTTGCAAGTATGTATTTGCTGACTATTTAAAATCGTTTTACATTTTGTTCTGCTTTCCATTTCATCTTTTCTTTTTATTCTTTCCTCTCTGGTTATATCCCTTTTCCTTGTGCTTATCCATAACTATTGCTTTTTTTAATTATGTGGAACAAAAAAAAAAATGAAAGAGCAGCTGGGTATAATAGAGTGTAATCGAGAGAGGAGAATATGTGTGCATAGTTAGTTAATAATTGTCATTTGTAATATTGTAATCTATTTTAAAACGTAAACAAAATACCCACTGCCCTATTAAAGAGAGAGAATGGTTCAATGGAGTTAATTTACATAACGGCTAAATTGCACACGTTGAAAATAGTAACCAATTGGCAGTTGGTTTTTAACAGTTTAAAAATGAAAGTAAATACCTGATGGAAATCTTTATGACTGAACATTAGCCGTACTGATTCTAACTATTGGAGGCAGCAGTCTATTCATTGTTATAAAAACTCTATATGGCCTTAGAGAATGAAGCTTGGAGCCCCTAGAATATCCTCCCCTCAATGTCCCCATTATGATATATGATTGCACACAAGTTATAGCATCAGCATTGTGTGATATTGCAGAGGATCAGCCAATACATGGAGAAGTTGAGTGGTAAGAATTAGCAAGCATTTTGAGAATAAAGCATGGTGTTAATAAAAACCCTTATCGCTTGTTTCCCTGTAATTCCTGAAATCATGCCTGCAGGATTTAAGTAACAAAAGCACTTCTCTAAGTAACAAATAACATTAGGGAGCTATAGTATCTTGCAGCAGAACAGAAGACATGCATGAAGGTATTTACCAATAAGGAAAGGTACCTTTTTGGATACTCATTTGTCTCTGGCATTTAAAACGCTAGGTGCGTATTGGGAGGGATAGCTGAGAGTTCTTTCTCCCTACTTTAGAACATGTGGCAAACAATATTAAAGTGGTGTATGGTTCTTAGATATTCTGACATTTTTGAGTGCTGTGTCAGTAATTTGGTTGAAGGTCTTATGGGCATATTAATTAAAATATTTGTGAGTTGGGTGAGGATTTTTCTACCTACCTAAAACTCTAATGATCGATTTCATGTGCCGAAAAAACTAGAATCGCTGATCAGGTTTATTTCCCGAAAACTCTATTCGATTGAGTTTTTATATAAAAAGCCTCAAATCTAGTGATGGGCGAATTTGGGGCATTTTGCTTCACCGAAAAATTTGTGAATTTCCCACGAATTTCGCAAAACAGTGAAAAATTCATGAAACAGCGCTGGCGTCCGTTTTTTGGAAGCCAGCGCACATTTTGCTGGTGAATTTTTGTGAATTTATTCACCGGCGGCGAATTCCGGGAAATCATCCAAATAAAACTAGTTTTGCCTAGGACAACTCCCATTGACATGACCTTGCCTTGCCAGCTTTTAGCTTTCAAGGTTTTTTTGCTTAATAAATACCAGACATTCGAGTTTTCGAAAATATAACTCTGGGTAGACTGTGACATGTCCCCTGAGATCTATTCAAAATGTAACATTTTGAATTATGGCATAGAATTCTTTAAATAAATCTAACGAATCTGCTCTTTCTTTCTTTCTTTCTTTCTTTCTTTCTTTCTTTCTTTCTTTCTTTCTTTCTTTCTTTCTTTCCCAACTTTTTAGACTGAGAATAACTTGTTTTGTAGCGATGCTGGTTGTGTTGTATCTTAGCACCACCTAGTGGAAAGAAGAGACCATACAGCATTTTTAGAACATGAACAGAGCTCTCCAAGTTTTAAGCAAATCTGTCTGTCATGTGATGATTAAAATAGTTTAATGAGCTGTAAGGTTAAACAATAAAAAAAATTGTAATGAAAAGGTATCTGTCTGGAAGGAACTATGGTCTTGCTAATGGTTCTGTTTTAAATTTTTTGTTAAAAAAAAGTTGTTGTTGTTGGGGGTTTTTCAGCTTATTTAAATGAGGAGAGAGAGTCTACCATTTCTGGGAGTTTATTGACTTGTCGTCAGCACATATATTTCCCATTAAGTGAAACTGGTGATAAAGTGGACTTGTAATTAATAAACAATATTTATTATTATTATTATTATGTTTTATTATTTTTTTATTATTTTTATAAATAATAAATCTACAATAAGCTTTACAAAAAAACTAACTTTCAGAAATGTAAAACCCTCTCCCTAGGTGAAAGGTGGCACTGTGTGTAAACTTTATTGGTATATGTTTTATTATATATGATTATTTGTAATATTAACTAAAAAGCAACAGAGCAAATATGTTCTATTCCATTGCTAATATAGAAAGAAAACAAACTGGAGTAGTATAATATTTTGAGTCAGTTACTGTACCACTCTTGGTTGACAATAGGTATAGACTGCTGCTTAAAACTCAGTGACTGCTTCTGCAGAATATTGGATTAAAACAGTTTGACAATCGTGCAACTACATATATAATAGCAGGAACTGTTATCTGGAATGCTTGGGACCTGAGGTTTTCCAGATAAAGGATCTTTTTGTAGTTTGCCTGACCATACCATAAGTCATTCAAATATTAAATATACCCAATAGGATTGGTTTCACTCTGCAAACTGTTCTAAGTTGATACATTCCTTATATTTGTCCCTGCTGAGCAGTGTTTAGGATAGCAGCTGCCATATTAGCTTGCTGTGACATCACATCCGGCCTGAGTTTCCCTGCTCAGTCATAGCTCTGGGCTCAGATTACAGCAGGGAGGGGAGGAGAGGGGCAATGAGGGAGAGAGAAGCAAACTGAGCATGCTCAAGCCCTAGTCCTGGAGGTTTAAGCTGAAGGCAGGAAGTCTGATACAGAAGCCCATATGTACACAATAGAAGGAAAGAAATGCAGTATTTCTTTTGACAGAGGACTCCGAGCAGCATTACTTTGAGGGTTTACTGGTGTTTATATAGACCTTTGTTTATATTAATTATAACAGGTTTCTAGATATCGGATCCAATGCCGGGGCTGGCATATGACTGCAGAGTTTAGGGGAGCAGGGGACCTGTGAAGCATGACAAATTATGATTTTGTGCAGGGGGCAGGGCTGGATTTACATAGTGGGCGCCCCTAGGCCCACTGCCGTTTGTCGCCCCTAGGCCCACTGCCGTTTGTCGCCCCTGTCCCCTCCAGGGGGACAGGAGCAATGGGGATTGGTGCACGGGAAATTTAAAAAATGATTATATCTCCTGTGCATCCCCAGTGTTTTGAACCAATGTGGGTGTGGTTGGGCAGCATGCCGCCCCCCTAAAATCCTGCCGCCCTAGGCCCGGGCCTAGGTGGCCTTTCCACAAATCCAGGCCTGTGCACTGACATCTAGAAAAAAAGGAATGTATTCAACAGTGTGAAGCACCAGAACAGTGACAAGCAGACATGTTTCTGCTTTGAGAAATGTGTCCATTTGTTAACACTTCCTTGAACATCACACAAGTTTTGTTAAATACTTTGGATAACCTATTTCAGTCAATTAGAATTTCCGTGGAATAACTGCAGGGTCTGGCTTGCATTGCTTTTTCAGGCTTCTTTTTCTTCCAGAAGGTTAAAGCTGGATTGGATATTCACTGACCAACAGCTCTCTCTAGTGTTAGAATCCAATAACTGTCTATCCAAAATACCGTATATGTAGTATGTGTTTAAAATCCATAAACCAGTTCCACCAGAGCAAAGAAACATTTGCTTTTTTTATTTTATTTTAATTGATAGTTACGTCTAATACATCCTTTGTGGGGAGCTTCTTTTGCCTAGGAGATGTATTAGAGCTCAGTATTTTAAAATCACCATAAATCCTGTATCTCTACATGCAGGATAATGTACCAAAGTTTTTAGATTTTGCTTATTGCTGGGATCAGTTATTTGAGTGAGCGTTAATAAATTTATATAAAATTTAAATTTTTTTTTGCTTTAGTTTCCTTTTAAACAAATAGCAACCGTGTCTGTCTGATTTTTAATAATAAGAAATAGGAATGGGCCACAATGCTTAATTAATGTCAAAACTCTAAATCAATACTATTTGTATCCCTTCTAACCTTATAGAATATATCCTAATAGACTATATACCTGCCCCCTGACAGCTACCTCATGGTAATTTCTTACATTATCTGGTCTTGTCCCCAAGTTGAGAAATTCTGGTGAGACACTCATGGAATGTTTAAATGATAACATGGCTTTACCTTTAGTCATGCCCCCTGAGGTTTGCCTATTTGGAATTGTTGACGAGCTACTGCCACAATCTAAAACCACAATCCTGTATAGCACCCATGCTGTTTTATGCTAAGAATACATTATAATGCTTAGGAGAATAGTTTTCTTCTTTACTCCTTGTAAAACCTAAAGTTCTGTGCTTATGTGTTATGTTTACTTCATGATTTAAATTGAAAAAAAACTAAGAAGTAATTTTAAAGTAAATGATAATTACTGTGCAGCCTGGGGTACTGCTGCCATGAGGTGAATAGAGAAACTTGCCTTAGGCGGCACAACTACAAGTTACAAGGGTGACAAAAAGCCACTCCTAGTACCTTCAAAAGATTAATTTCTGGTTTTTAAATGGCTATTGTACTCTATGTACTAGCAATGCAGTGGGCTGGGCTGCCTCAAGATGTCACTCACCAAATAGGCCCTGCATGCAGCATTCATAAGAATAGAACCTCAGACTGGTGCAGAAAAATTGGCAGCCCCCCATTAGTATTGCGTGTCTAGTCCTTTAATGCCAGGTTATAGAGGAACACTTACTGCTGAATAAACTTGGGATCTGCACAGCTCTTGCAGATGAACTTAGAAACACTTTTATTTATAGTCACTATAAAGCTTCTTCAGTTTATACAATATGAATATTACAGATAAAGTACATTAATTCACAGCGAAGGGCGAATTTTTCTTGCTAAAATTCCCGCAAAATTCGCCATATGGCGAAAAATTCACAAAATGCATTGAAGTCAACGGGCGCTTAAATTTCGACGCCTGCGGCAATTTTTATACGCACACCTATTTTGTCCAAATGCATTAAAGTCAATGGGCGTCCAAATAATTTTGATGCGCGACAATTTTCTTGCTCGACTATTCTGACACGCGCAATTTACTAGTGTGTTTGGGGTCGTAGTCTTGTTGAAACTGATCCATGATCCCTGGTATGTGATAAATAGGCCCAACACCATAGTATGAGAAACATCCCCATATCATGATACTTGTGCCAGTGATGCCACCATGCTTCACTGTCTTCACAGTGTACTGTGGCTTGAATTCAGTGTTTGAGGGTCCTCTAGTAAACTGTCTGCGGCCACTAGACCCAAAAAGAACAATCTTGCTTTTATCAGTCCACAAAATGCCAGTTAGGGAATTGAGCTTGTTCAGGTGTAGGTTAGGGAAACTTAAGGAGCTGTAGTGAGACAGCCTGGGAAGAAGCTTGGGCACTGTATGTTGGACACTGCAGATAAACAGGGGGAAATGGTTAATTGGGAGAGGAGGCCCTCTGAACAGCTAATGGCACTCAGCCAGTGTCAGTATCAGTGTAGAGAATTAGAAAGTGTTCACAGTGTAATTGTCATCCTTGAGTCAGCAAACAGGGGTTGTAACCTACCTCCCTGCAAGAAGCTGCTAATAAAGTGAATATATGCCTACTTCTTACAGTAAAGGCTCTACATTTATTTATGGCTGTAATCGATGTCCACCAGCCAATGGTGGCAATGATACACATATATTTAAAATTTTAGTACTTTTTCAAATTAACAAAAAGCTCAAATTCAAAGTTTTATTAATCTTATTGTTCTTTTTAGGAAGTCCTAGGTCTGTGGGAACACATGCAACCCTCTTGGGCATAAGATACACTTCTTATTAGCAGAAACTCTAATATATGACTTAAAAAGAATGCACAATTCTGAATTATACCTGCTATATGCTTAGTCTAGTCCTTTTTTTCCCAACCATCTGGCTGTCATGATAGCATCCAATCCACTTTTCTACATAGAATAGTACAATAGAAATTGGAAACAAAGCAGTTTCAGATAATGGCAACTAGACACAAAGCCGTTTGAAGTAAGTAATCATATAAATGCTAACCCTAGATGTGATCAGCTACCTAATACAAAATACCTGTAAAATATTTCTAAAGCAGTGATTTCATTTTAGCATCTCAATTTACATTAAAAGCAAGCTGTTAAAGCAAGAGCGGTTTAATATGTTAATTTACTTTCTATTCAAAAGCCTCTGAATCTCTGCTTTTTGGAAATGAACTATGATATTCATTATTGAAATGAAGGAAATTAAAACGGGGAGAGAGTTAGATAGAAACTCCTTCAAAAAGATCTACAGGGTAATCGAGTTTCTTTTCCAGACGTTTAAGAAAACCGGTTCTCTCCTGCACCATTACGATACCAACTGCTGTGATAAGCCGACATTTTATTTAGGTACCGTCACTTAACTTTTTCAATCTTAAGCATACCGATCTTTGATAACTTTCTGTTTCACTTATATAGCAAGTATATAGTATAGGCTTATACTCGAGTCAATACATTTTCCCAGTTTTCCTAGGTAAAATTAGGTACCTCGGCTTATACTTGAGTTGGCTTATACTCAAGTATATGGGGTACTTAAATCTCCTTCACTCCACATATCCAATCAATAGCTAAATCATGTTACTCTTACCTAAGGAATACTTTTAAAATACAAGATGTATCACACAAGATGCCACCAAAAATCTAATAAACGCTCTCATTATTTTACAAACCGTATTGACTACAGCAACTCTTTATAGATATTGGCCTCCATTTCATGACTTCAGTCCACACTGAACTAACTGCTCTTTCTTTTCCATGGCACTCTGGCATACCATATACAGGTATTAGCTTTTGCTGACTTTCAGGATAAAATGAAAGTACTGACCCTGACATCACACCTGTGCCACACCCTACATCTATGAACTTCTCCCAAGTACTCAACAGACTGCACATTATGCTTTTCTAGCAATTTGCTATTAAAACTCTTTATCTCAAATTGACATGAACACATTTAATAGTACTAATTGCCATGGGAGCTGCTATGCAAGGTCCAGCTGGGTTGTATGGCCTACATTTCATAGCACATAACAGAGAAGCCATTTAGAATAAGATACTATTGGTACTGGACTATCTTCTATATGTTGTTCATCTGTATACTTATACTCATTGGAATCTAGTGAGAACGGTAAAGGTGTGTCCTGGTTTTTGACTACAGACATTCTGAAAATTGAACTTGTAAATAAAGTAATTATTGGCAATTTTAAAATCATTAATCAGATTTTGGGAATTTTCCTAATGCCAGTCTCTGTTTCAGGGAAACCAAAAATGCAATTTCTCATAAATCTACCATGATACTGAAAAATAGGTGAGTCCTTACATTACTACACTTCATAGATTAAATTTAACTGAACTTTTCTGTGGGGGCAATTTCCTAAGCTGCCGAGGAAAGGCCAGCATACGCTTTTTGTTAAAGGTGAGAGCATAGCTTAAGTTATCTTTAGGTTTCATATACATCCTTACGATATGTGATCATCAATTTGCAGTGACTTCCAGATTGTATTTTACATAGAAATGTGAATGTTGTGTATCTAAAGAATCCATGTCAATGGTTACTGTCTTATAACTCTCCACATAGCTCTGTTTTTAAGCCTTGTGCTGAAGTGTTCTCATCCCGGTCATGGTATATCTAATATAATATATGCTTCATGCATAAGTATGCAGAGAAAATGTACACAATTGAACACTGAAATACAACATTGGCCATGCAAGGCCATATTGAATCATGGAATATTTACCAGTGACTGTAAGAAACAGTTTGATACCATTTGGGGCTCTTGTATGTTTAGATTCTTCCACTTTTTCAGAGGTCTGTAAAACTGCTATGAAAGGGTTATTTACTAAACTGTGTTGGGATAAAATGTATTCTAAACATCAAAATCTGAGATGAAGCTGCCAATCATCCCTACAGAATTGCAGTGTCTTTGTCCTAGAATAAAGTAGAAATGTTTTTATGTCCATAATCCTCAAGGTGGCAGTCAAATCACAGATAGAAAATCTTGATCATTTTATACATACCTGTAACTGTCTGCCTTTGTGATTATGTTTATCTTTTGTTGAAATTCAATTTCAAATCTTTTATTCAACCACTTGTGTAAAAAAAAAAAACAAAAAAAACTAAACAGTAGGGCAGATAATAGATAAGCAAAAACAGAAATAGACTTGCTGCATTTCATTTAAAATAATACCAGCCTTACTATCACTTTCTTCCTTCCCTATCGACAGGCCTGGATTTGTTACATGGGCACAAAGGCTCAGGCCTAGGGCAACAAAGGCGGTTTTGCTGACAATATGACCATGTGGCCTAGGGAAGCCACAGAGGACAATCTGGCCTGCCTATTGATAGCATTTGATTATAGTGGTGTTTTTATCTATCATCTATCTATCTATCAGTTGTCAGTCAATCATCTATAAATTGTCTATTTATCCTATCATTTGTCAGTCAGTCATTTATCTGTGTATATTGCCATAACAATAATCTTAGGCAGATAATAATATATTAACCATGTGTCTGTCTGTCTATCTATCTATCTATTTATCTATCTATTTATCTATCTATTTATCTATCTATCTATCTATCTATCTATCTATCTATCTATCTATCTATCTATGTCTCTCTCACAATGAAAATCATTGTATAGCATCATTAAGCAAAAGTTAGCATTAACACCTGCTCTGAAGTTCGTTAAATATTTTGTCAGTCAAAAAGGACACATGTGGTCGCTAACATTCACAAGGGTTTGGCGAAGATTTTTTCCGCTAACAAAACATATTACATTCCCCCAATATTCTTTCATTTGCTCCTTTTGAGTAGAATCTTTACACATTTAGAATGTACTATATTTGTGAATGTATATTGTCAATTGTTTATGGAACTCTGCAAATGCACACATCCCTTCAATGAGATTATGCACCATCCCTGCCCTAGGTCCATATCTATAGGTCTATATAATTTTAATCATTGAATTTGCCTGCATGTATTTGGAATGTGGGAGAAAACCATTGTGGCCCAAGAAGAATATACAAACTCGTTCCATATTGTACACTTATATGAATCAATTTTAAGTTTTAAGAAGGGGTTGGATGGTGTTTTAGCAGGTGAAGGAATACAGATAGCTCATAGTACAAGTTGATCCAGGGACCTATTGCCATTTTAGAGTCGGGAAGGAATCTTTCCCCCCCTCTGAGGCAAATTGGAGAGACTTCAAATTGGGTTTTTTGCTGTCAACTACCAGTTAGTCAGGTTAAAGTAGAGTTAAAAGGTGGAACTTGATGGAGGTGTGTCTTTTTTCAACCTAACTAATTATGTTACTATGAGAGCAGAAGTGCTATCACTAAATTACCATGCTGTTTACACTGGTGTGTGTGTGAGGGGGGGTTGCTGTTTATCTCGTTACTAACAATAACAAACCCCATTTTTGCAAACAATTATTCCTAGTGTAGGCAACTATCCACTGTAACAGCTATCCACCTACCTACATGAAAAGTATATATCTGTGTGTCCTCCTGGGTCATTTATGTAGTCAAGGATTCAATTAGTAATAATTAGTGATGGGCGAATTTCTCCTGTTTTGCTTCGCTGCAAAATTCCCGAATTTGCAGCAAAATTTCACCATGGAAATTCGCCGCAAATTCGTGCCAGGCAAATTTATTTGCCCATCACTAGTAATAATGAGTACGGTGAACTTCTTTATGGTTAAAAAAGTCCCCTGCTATTTGTCAAGACCGATTCTGCAGCTTATCGTCAGTGTATGGGGGGCTTCTGACGGGTCTCCCCGATCAATATCTGGCCGAGATATCGATCAGGGAGATCTGATTTTTCTGGCGATATAGGACCGCATTGGTTAGTTGATGCGGTCCTCATCCCGTCATCACGGAGTCTCTTCGTTGTAGTTAACCGGTTACACCCTGCCAGGGAAAGATCTGCTTGTTTTACGACCCATTGTTTTGTTTTTTTAAGGAATTTGAGGTTCATGTTCAATTTGAATATTACTTTTATTATACATCCATCTGGGTGACCGGTCAAAAAGCATTTCTACAGCATAATGAACCATTCGACACCAGTTCCGTAAGCTGCATCAGCTATATAAGAGGCCCCTTTACTTCTTGAGAAGGCTGTTTGTGAGAATACTTATGAGAATCCTCTAAAGAGCCAAAGGTTTTTCAAGCATTCACACTCTGCTGCATCATTTTACTGCAAGGCTCAATTGCACAGACTACTTGTATGCGTTTGCTCTTTGGGCCCATTAGGTTAACAAGAGCAAATCTGGCCATGGTAGATTTCTCTCCAAAGCTTTTCTCATGAGCAGTACTTGGCTTGTCTTTTGTCTCTTTTAATTGGTTCCTCTGCTCTCACATTCATGTTCTTCTGACAGGGATACCTGCAAGCTAATGCATCATTCTTCACAGATGACAGAATACAAATGTATTTGTCTCTTATGGGTAATATCAAAGAAACTATCTATGCCCTGCCATATCTGAATCATGCTGTCTGTTTTATTAAACACTGATTTCTTGCTTTAGTGCACATTGCATCATCTAAATTCACTGCATTAACAAGAAAGTGGTCAGTTATTATTCCAATAATCGACTGTAAAACTATAGGCAATTGAGCAGAAACTGCTCAGAATAATTTTTTTGTATGCATTAACCAACCTGCACTATATCATTAACATAAGTATTGTATTTATTGAACAAGGGGGTATACTGCCCTTTTAAACAGCTCTGTCATTTAATCTTTAAATTTCTGATTCAGCGCAGCTTGCTTTTAATTTAAGTTCCTTCCAGTTGACAAAAGGACAATTTCCTAGTCTTAAAGAGGTTTATTTACTCTAATACTGTTTTACCTATATTGTTTTATATATGTTTTATGTACACCAACAATTAGTTCATAAGCTCTACATAATAAGGATCTGTTTTCTGTACAGCTGCATAGAATTACTAGCACTACTTTAGACTGTCAACTTTACTTTTTAGCCACTGGTTCACTATTGTTGTATTTTTTTCTTAACGTTGTCTAGACAATTAACACTAGATGGTAGCAAACTACTTAAACATTTCTCAGTATCCCCCTAATATATATTATTTTTGCCTGTTGCCTTAAGACATTCAGCTTGAGATTTTCTTTCTATTTGAGATTCTCATAAGATGAATGTTAACATGCTGAAGTGTTTAAGTAGTGAGCCATTGTCATAAGTGTCTCTCTTGCTATATTTTATTATCACAGGGGCAGAGAATTCTCTGTGATACACTGAGACCAGCAAAGGGCAGTTAATACACTATGATACATTTTAAAAAATCATGGAACACAAGAGTTCATTTACAAACCTTTCAGAGTAATTGTAAAGCACTAGAATATACTGAGATTAAACAGAGCATGCTTTGGTACTCTTTTTTTACATACTTGTCCCCATCCGTGCTTCTAGCAAATGACAGTAAGAACCAATGAGCATATTAAGCCTGCTTTGATGGATGCTAGGAAATTCTGGTTTTCCCATGTTAACTGAATTGGCACATAAATCTAATGCTAATCCCATTCATTATTGATGCCATATGCATTGTCGCCACAAGTGAAACCATGTAAAGCTATGTTGCTTGTGATTGTAAAAAGTAAAGGTGGCAACTGGCAACAACTATTTGCTAAGAAGTTGCTCTGGGTACTCTGGTTTTCTTCTGTATATACAAATATGTTATTTGGCTCCTAATGCTATTAATCTTAGTGTGTGCATGTATTATAGGCATGTATTTTCATGGTAGTGACCATATATTTGTAAGGTAGGGACCATTACTTAGTTTAGAATAGTTAAGGTCTCCCCTTCTTGAATTGTAAGCCCGCTTTCTCTGCACCAACAAGGACAATGGTAGTTTAATGGCATAAATACCATCCCTACAAGCTACTGACTTTTAACCTTTCATAAAATCAACTCTCTAACCCTTGTACAATATTATATAGAAATTATAGCCCCATTCCCTATGCAAACTATGTTTTTAAAGTCATACTAGCATTTTTTATATATAACTAGCATTCATTTCAATTTACCTTGGGACTGTTTCATGCCATAAAGAGACAGAATCCAGTCTCCAACCTAGTGTGTGAGACTGAGTAATCAAGAAGCAGACATTCATGGAATTATTTGAAAGCATGCAGCCTTTCTCTTGCTTTTCAACGGTATTGTCCAGTGATACACATAAGCATATAGAGAGAAAACATTCTTGTAATATTTTCTCCTTTTTATATTTCTTAAGAAAAAATGCAGCAACTGAACTGTTGCACTATTTAGTGGTACATTAATCTCCTGGAAACTGAAGGCAACTTACTTTGAGATATATATATTATATCCTTTTTTTCTCTTCTAAATATTCAGCCTATCTTTTTTGTTAAATTGATAGGACTGGTGGCAATACAGAACGTTTATAGCCTGTTTCACAAGGCGTAGCTATTAAAGTACAGCCTTGTTTGCGGTTGTGAGGCCTGATTAGATTTTGTTGTAAGTGCCCTATAAACCTTGGGAGACTTGCTTGATCTCCTCAGGCAATAAAAAATAAACAGTAGTATTCTCAGCACTCTCCTTGCCTCTGTTTTTCCAAAATGCTTGCAGAATAATTATTCCATCTCTTTTTTTTTTCTCTGTATGATGTTCAATAGCTTTGCAAAGCATGATGAGGCGTAAAATACCAACAGTAAACTGCTGCCAAGAGTTTATTGCTTTATGGCCTGGGATGCACATGACAGAATTTTGTCACAGACTTGATTCATACAAATGTGTATGCGATTGTGGTTTTTTTTGTGTGCAGTGATTCAAATAAATTGCTATTTTCGTTGGAGGACTTGTTTTGCTTATATACCATCACTTGCGGCGTAATCTCAGAAAATTGTCTGAAAATAATCAGAGAAAAAAGTCATTATCATTTAAAAACACAGCATTAAAATCTTAATTTCTTTTAATAAGATGTGGCATTTTGGTATTATATTCATTTATATAGCACCACAAGTGTATGCAGTGTATCACAAGGCATAAACAGAAGCAAAATGAGAGACAAACAGAAGCAAAATGGGGAGGTGAACAGTTACATAATCAGGGTTGTGATGTTCTCAATGAAGACTTTGAGTGCTTCTTTTTTCAGTTTTGTTTTTTAATTAGCATGTCTTTAGTATTGTATTGTCAAAAAAGGTTATTTGAGGTGCTACACCTTTTGACAAATGAAAATGAACATTGTCACAGCGAGCATATTATTGACAAGCTTAATATTCTACAGAGACACATTTAATTTTCTAAATGCTGTGGATTCCTACTGTAGGAGGAAAGATTTGCAATTGCACAGAACATGCTTTGAAAACCATATACCCTCAGCATAATATATATTTGTTTTATCAGTGTCTAAAGTAATTCTCTATAAATCTGTCTCTAGCCATATATTTGCCATAAGTAACAAAGTGTTCATTCATTGTTTTTAGTTGGTTATTCATGAGAATATATGTCTGCTATTATATACGTAGGAATTGGACACGCACAGTTTCACTTGGGAGCATAGAAATGATGCAAGTCATAGTTTTGGGGTTATTTTGTTTAAACTCCTTCCTGATAAGTTCTGCCATATTGGTGGAATATGGCTGAAATAAAAATTAAGGGTTTCACAGGAGAGAACGCAAATAGTAAAAACCCCAATCCATTACCACAGATATCGTTGCTCATCAGTTTGCATGGGTTGAAAACGTGAATTACATAAAACATAACAAATAAGAGAGGGAAATGTTGTATTACCAATAAAATTAGAGTATTTTCCCTGGGCCTTTATTTTCTCTCTAGTCGATATTATTGTTAACAAAATTCCACACACATATGGTCAATAACAGGTCAAACTGTGACATTGATGGAGCAGACCTGTGCCTTTCTCAGACTAAATCCAGCGACCACAACATACCCATGGGGGCAGAATAAATAAGCAACTATACAAGTTTCAGTACAATCTGCTAAAGGCAAATTCAAAGCCACATGTCCATATATGAACTAAATTGTACCTAATGAATCCCAAAAGATATTTAGTCAAACTAAAGTAACATATCAAACCAGCAGGTCCTGCAACTAAAAGGTGACTTCTAATATCCTTACATGTTACAGCTGGGGGTACCTGACACAGTGACACAAATGACATTACTAAGCACCGATTATAACTGTGACATCACTAAGAACTCATGTATAATGGAAATAAATGACAACAATAATGATTTATAGCATGTCTTGGTCTATGGCTTTTATATGGCAGGTTTTTAGTCAGCACTCACCCAATTTCCACCTCTTATTTTAAGGTGGTGCACATGTCCAGTGGTCCACTTCCCGAATTAATCCAATTCCAATATATGACACAGCTACATTCAGAAGCAATTTAAAAAGTCTTTATTTGGTCTTGACTTGAAAAAAGGCTGGAAACAGGCCTGAAACATTGTATTGTTGCAGATCTTAAAAGCCATGTGCCAAATAAATTTTAAATTAGTTCTGAACGAAGCTCATTTATAAACATTTCATTTACTTTTGTATTGTATATAATTTGGACATTTATTGTTTAAACAGCAAAGCCTTTCAGAGCTGTTAATCTATTTGTTGTCAGAATAGCCTACAATTAAACTGTCTTTGCTAGTAACCATTACTGAGTTGTACAATCAATATAATCTTTGTATTATCTGTCTGTTTGCATGGATCTGAGGAAGACAGGTGCAGCGTTATCATTTACTTACAGCTTAATATTTCATCTTGTTCATGCAAAGTGTAAATGCTCACTCCCATGGGGGCTGGATGTTGAGAGATATGATATCCTGCTTTAATAAGGGTTTAAATGGTATGCCTTGTATTCACGCTTGAGGATTTATTTAGAACCATATGGTATTTTATACCCTGATTTATTGCAATTACAAGATTGGTGATTTTAATGTCTTGGAGATGAAAGGGAATTTTAACTCTTACTTAAATCATGTTCTGCAGGCGTCCTGTCACTCCATGGCTGCCACAATCAAATGCCTTGTGATTAGTGGAGTATCTATCTACAGTATCTACCGTCTATATATATATATATATATATATATATATATATATATATATATATATATATATATATATATATATATATATATATATATATATATATATATATATATACACACACATATACAGTATATATAGTCACATCTGGTGCACAGTGAGTGACAACAAAGCAAATGCCTGGGTGCTCGTAATACAATTTAATATTTGTGCAGGTATGGGACCTGTTATCCAGAATGCTCGGGACCTGGGGTTTTCCTGGATAACGGATCTTTCCGTAATTTGGGTCTTCATACCTTAAGTCTACTAGAACTTAATTTAAACATTAAATAAACCCAATAGGCTGGTATTGCTTCAAATAAGGATTAATTCTATCTTAGTTGGGATCAAGTACAAGCTACTGTTTTATTATTACAGAGAAAAAGGAAATCATTTTTAAAAATTTGGATTATTTGGATAAAATGGAGTCTATCGGAGACAGCCATTACGTAATTCTGAGCTTTCTAGATATCGGGTTTCCGGATAAGGGATCCTATACCTGTATATATTATTTAATTAAACCGCACAACACAGGACTTAATTAAAACAAAGAAAAAGTGGTTTATTTAACGTTTGAGCCCATTCACTCGGGCCATCTTCAAAAAAGAGAGGGACCAAGTGAATGGGCTGAAACGTTGAATAAACAACTTTTTCTTTATTTATAGAAAGCTCTAGAATATACTATACTCTGTATACTGGAATATAAGTTTATGAAGACAATGTGAGGTCAGCATGGAAACTTGCTGCTCCTTTGTGGCAAATTACTAAATAGTGCACTAATTACTGGTACTAAAGAATAGGACTGTTGTTGCACACTGTGTGGGGCTGATCATATTATTGCCCCCCCCCCATGCTCCTATTACTATTACCTTATATTTGGCACCACGCAACAGAAAAAAAATCATGATCTTTTCTACGTTCTGTTCCCTTATGAACTCCAACGTGTTCCTGACTGCTGCAGCACTGTATGTTTTCCCATTCAGCCAGAAGCATTTAGTTAAGATTAGGCAGGAAAATAAATGATTGGTGATTTAATGTTTATACTGCCAGATACTTAAGCAATTAGTATTGTTAATTTGAACAATTTTAGAAAGTCTTATTGAGAAATACCTTACATCAATGTCAATTTATACTGTAAAACTAAATTAAAGTGTTCATTACAAAATAATCCAATGTATCACTCCGTGTAAGAGTCAGTGATAGTTACATTGTGATTCCTTTTTGCATTGGAATGTGAACAATAACAATGGCATCTGCTTCCCTACAAAAAATCCAGTGTAAGTGCACCCTCTGAAAACTGGCATTAGGATGGCATTACATTTTGTGCCAAAATATTAGGCTCAAAGTTTTGCTGTAGAAAGTAACACACAATTGCACTGGTAGCAATATAGGAATGCTGTGAGCAGGACACTAATAAATTCTCAGTTGTGTGTGTGATTTTTGAGGTTCAGTGCACAAAGGGAGCCTTTTAATTTGCACAGGTGTAACATACAGGGCTCCCATGTTCTTCAGCACATTATATCATTACTCCTCCTTAACAAATACAACCTGCACATTGGTATTAAACAATTTGGGAGCAAACAAGTGAAAAACTTGAATGTTTTTTTTGTGCCTAGTGGTTTTTCACATGTTTGTAAATAAGCCCCCGTTGGTCTGGTGGCTGTGGGTTGCTGAGCAATTTCGAATGACTTGTATTTTTTTTTTTAATTTTTCTCATTTTTTATTAATCAGTAACCCCAATTCTCCTACCACCTTATAAACTCTTATAGGTCTCATCACAGTGAAGGCCGCTTACAAGGCTCGTTCACACTGGAGAAGTGCCCATCTTGATCATCTCAATAATGTTATAAGGTTTTTTGCACGTCCCTAATTCTGTTTGTCAGTGAAATGGATGTGAAATTATAGCATGGTGCAGTAGTTGCTCCACGTGCACCAACGCATTGCACTGCACTATTAATTACACCAAAGCCTGCCAGTAGCAACATATTTTCAAGTAAAACAGAAAATAGTAAGAATTATATTGCTCAACTGACAACATTGTGTTTTTTTATTTTATATTATTACCAAAGGATTTAATCAATATTAAATATTACTTATTAATACTTGAGGAATTAACAGAGCTACTTTCTAATACCATGGCTAGCCAGAAGACTTGCAGTGACTTGACATTTCTGCAGGGCAGTTCAGATTTGAGGTGAAAATGTATTTGATATCCTTTGTATTCTTGGATATGGCCAGAGTTCTACTTTATCTGTATTCTTTTTATAAGCAAACGGGTGCCCTGAAGAAAATGTTGGATCGCTAAGGGCAGCTTGAACTAATACTAATAAATGGGCTCATTAATGGAAGCAAGTGCACTGACCAAAGTGCTGTTTTGGGTGCTATTCACTATGTTTTTTCCTGTAATGCACCTTATTTTTCCAGAATTTCAGTGTAATTGCAGACATGATCAGGGAGGCCTCATTTCCAGTTCTTGGCATCAAAATAACTCTTGTCTTGTGTGTTATTTTTTTGGATGCAAGTGTGCTGCAGGTATTGAGGCTGGCTGCAGTATGGACCCTGGAAACACTCCAACCCTTCAGGATGGTGGTTGTTACAGGGTTCCCCATAATCTATAGGCTCACTTGAACATGACTCATCATTTCAGATTACACAGTTGCAATTGACCCATGAGTGCAAGGGTCATGTTTATGCACAAGTGTCTTTAATAATGAATGGTGTAAATGTGTACAACAATTGTGCCTATGTTTGTACAACTGCAGTTGCAGCCATAGTATACTACTCAAAGTGTACAGGAACCTGGAAGCCCCTATGCTTGTACATCCATGTACCATCAGATTCTACAGATGACTTATTTTACCTTTTAATAAATCTTTCATTTATAAATCATGTGGGATAAAGAGCCTTTACTCATGTAATTACAGATATAATTACTAAATGTCAGAAATACAGTGCAAGGCCTCAGGCTGATTTGGTGCAGAATAAAAGTAGCTGAAACTTTCTCTGTTAGAGACATTTTAAATTATTCACAAAGTGAAAAGCTGTATTTTTCATAAATTGTCAGGTTAGTTTGACATTGATATAATATGTGTTTAGTATGAATCTAGCCCTATGAATACCATAATTATGTTCAAAAACCTTCAAGCATTCCTATGGGCATGCTCATTTGCATTTAACTTATTGTATTCTGTCTTTTGTTGGCCTGTCAAAAAAGCTTTAAAAGGCAAATCACATGCAATAGTTTTGTCATTAAGTCACTAATTATCTGACGTGGCCTTTCAAATGCATTGTAGTCTAGCTATTTCCTCCAGTGGTATACTTTGCTCTGATTTTTAATGGTACAGGAAATTTAAAGGAGCTTAGAATTTGAATAATCTACATCTTGAATTTGACTGATTTCTTTTTTTCTGTCTATTGCAAATAGCAGTAGTTTTATGTAGATATTTAGTTCATTTGAGCACTCACTGAAAAAATTGTACTCAACTAGTAGTAAATTGTGAAAGGGAACATAGAGGCAATAGAGATCATCTACAAAAACGGGGCAAGGGGCAAAGTGCAGAAAATATACTTTTCCCCTTACCCTAATAAAATTTGATTGTTGCACTTTGAGGTTAATAGAATGGAGCTCAAACAGTTGCTCCACTTTCTGTATGCAGTGCTGTATACAGGAAGGGCAAGAGATGTACAGCACATGGGATTCCCCTGGAAAACCCTAGTTTGTAGGTCATTATGAAAACTCAAGCTGGGGAGTGATAGGGTATGTAAGCACTAGATTGTGTTATATTAGGCAGCTGTAGAATTGCTTAAAGGGCTAGATATATTTCTTTAGTTCATGGTAGCCTCCAGCATGTGTTATAGACTTTTAAGGAGTGCACACAAATTGATCACTTTCGCATACTTTGCAACACAAAGTGTAAATGATAGCAGCACTCCCATTACATAACATAATATATACCATGTAGTGAACATCTTTGGATTATTTATGCATATACCAGGGTTCTTTTGTATATACAGAAAGTCACCATACCAACAATTTCTAGTAAAAGGGCTACTTGACTTTACTGCTCCTCTTGCCCATTTAGACTTTGATGACCTCTAAAGAGCAAGATATAAAAATAAATATTAAAACCTTTAAAACAACTTCATATTCATATAATTTCATGATTTTTATTTCTATTGGATTAGTTCATATTCTTTGTTTAAACCCCAAGGCATTAAAGTCCCCCATCTCCTACACTTCACACTTGAATAACTGTTTTACTCTATCTCCACCCCTCCTGGGTTTAGGCACTTGTTGGAGTACCTGGAACCTTAACTGGGCGACCGTATGACCCACATCCCTAAAATGGCATGCAATTGGGTTCTGTCTCACATTTCTCCTATATTTACTGTATGTTCCCCTATTCTATATTTTAACTGTCTGGCCTATATACATATGTCCTCAGAGGCATTTTATAACATATACTACAACAGTTGATAAACAATTGTGGGATCCCTTTTTTCTAATAGCTATGCTCTTATGTGGATGATAAACGACATCCTCTTTCACACAATTGTTACACTGTCTTCAGGGTAGACAGGGGAAAGTGCCATTTTTTTGGCACATAATATTTCCTGTCATAATATTCTCCTGGGCCTATATCTGCCTAACTTTTGAAACTTTTGTCACTCCATCTTCAATATATTCCAATGCATGCAAACTATTTTCCCAATTTGTCTTGACAAACTATTATAACCAGTAACAATGGATAATCTGTCTCCAAATCTCAAGTTTTTTCTATAGTTGACAATAACAGGAGAAGAAATTACCTCCCTTTTACATCTGCTCTTGGGTTACAAATCTATTCTCCATTTGAGATAATTTATTTCAAGAATATTTTTTTTAACAATAAAAAAGGGTTTTTGAGTCTCATCCCAACATGGGTCACTATTAAGGGACTGTTTAACTGCCTCAATTCCATCCATATGGGGTATATTAATATATGAGCTTTCAACATCAAGTGTAACAGGATACACAATTTCATTTACAAGGTAAATTTTCCAGTTTATACAAAACATCTGAGTTTCAAAAGGCCTTGAGACTTTATCAAGAAAAACCACAATAGGGTTAAACACAGACTGTACACCTGCCACAATCGGATGCCCTGAAGGGCATTTTAAGCTCTTATGTATTTTTGACAAGGTGTACAGTACAGGAGTAACCAGATTTTTTGTTCCAGAAAAATTGCCAACTTCTTATCTATTACCTTATTGTCAACTAAAAGATACCCTTTATCATTTTTTAGTATTGGAGAGGGGGTCAGTGTTTAATGGAACATAGGTGTTATCATTAGCTAACATTTGTTTAATTCCACTGATATAAAATAACATCCATAACTACCACTGCCCCTCCCTCATTGTCACATTTGATTGAAAGCTTTTCTTTATCGCAAGTTTTTTAATGGCAATTTTTCTGATTTAGTACCACAAATCTACTTTGTTTAAATTGCCTCTCCAAATCATTCACCTCATCCTTAACCATACTAATTTATGTATGAATCCCCTTATATGTTTTATCAGGAGTATAGTTACTTTTCAAAATTTAAATCAAACATAGATTCTAGATGAACATGTTCTCATATTTATCACTGGTTTTACCTCAAAGATCCTGTATATTTTCTAATGTCCCAAAATAAGCTTTAAATTTAATTGTTCTGAACAAACGAGTTTTCAGAATGGCTGCCCAGTTCAAGACTGGCTGCCCGGTTTTCCGATAAGGAAAACTGGGCAGGAACCCCCTCTTTTGACATGGCGAACAGCCAATCACTGATTGTTCTGAATGGAAAGTGAAAGCAATTGTCAATATACTGTATGATTGACAGCTCAGATTTTTAAATACATTTATAACAGGTATGGATGTTTTAATTAAAAAATATTTTGGTTTAGTTTGCAAAGTACTTTCAGTATACAGCTTTTTATGTGTGGGTGACAGGTGTGCTTTAAGGGTGGATAAATAATTAATAAAAGTCTGATTTATTTGAAGATGTCCAAGAACGTTTTTTCTAATATTATGCAAGATTCCGATAGAATTCTACAGTAATGGAACTCAGGAGCTCTTCAGAATTTTCAAGTCGAGTGATGTAAATATTTAATTTCAAATCCATGCTGATTTGCCTGTTACTTTGCTAATTGGCACAAGACGGAACATCCAAACATACAATGCAAAGAAAACATGCGATATAACAATAGTATGTCAAGACATTGCTCAGTTTAGATCTTCTGCTACTCTACTAGATAATGTCATTTGATGCGTAATTCAGAAATTCAGCATGTCAGTGGTTTAAATAACATACTGTAACTAACTAATTATTACATTTTTGCAGTTTTTTTGATACATATTACAGGCTACAGCAAAATATTAGCATTTTCAGAGTCATGCATCTATAATTTGCCAATATTTTGGGTCCGGGAAGAAAATCCTTACTTGAGAGGTTATTATGAAATTTTAGGACTCACTAGTAGGGATGAGCAAATCTGTCCCGTTTCAATGGGCGTTTTTTCTTATGGCAAGTTTTTTTGTCTTAATGCATTAAAGTCAATGGGCGTTTTTTTCTTATGGCTGACTTTTGTCATAATGCATTAAAGTCAATCTGCGTTTTTTTCTCTTCCCAACTTTTTTTGTCCTAATGCATAAAAGTCAATGGGCTTTTTTTCTTATAGAGGACTTTTGTTATAATGCATTAAAGTCAATGGGCATTTTTTCTTATGTTGACTTTTTTGTCCAAATGCATTAAAGTCAATGAGCTTTTTCGCCGTGAATCCATCATCACTACTGACTAGATGTTAAACTTCCACCTCATTTTTACAGCCCTGTGACCTAATTAACTCTCCCTACCTTACACCAACTGACATATCTAGACATCTTCCAATTGACACATAATTTCAGTGTAGCTACTGTATAAAGAAATACCAAATCAACCAAATAATAATATATGGGTTCTACTAAATATCAGTTTACCCACATCCTATTCAATGCAAAACAGGGTAAAAAAAAAGCATGCAAAATATGTCTAAACTCTACTGGATATGTGCATACTATGTAAATAAAGAATAATAATAATTATCAATAAACTCACATTTACAAAAACAATAAAAATACATTACAATCAATTACGTTAATATATAAATTTCTTTGAAAATGCATGTATAATATGCCACCATAATACAGTAAATAAAACTTTATAACAGGACGAGGGGAAACAATCCTTCAATATTATCAAGGTGGAAAGAGCAAATTATTATTATTATTATTATTATTATTATTATTATTATTATTAATACATGTATTTTTAGAGCACCAGCATATCTAGTAAATGTCTTGAACCAGTATTAAATTAATATAACTTTGTATAAATTCCACTTTTATTCCAGATAACATGTTAACCATCATCAAGGCCCTGTAGTTTCACAAATATTTAGTGCAAGAAATCTTAGGCACCACCTCAAAGGACTCATCTTAGATTTCATGTAGTAAATATTTGTCGAGCTAAAGCACCTTGGTGGTGCTCCTGTGATTCTATTGATTATTTGTGTTTTATATGTGCATTAGTTTATTCATTTATATGTATTTCATTGTACAATAAAGTATGTAGATCCATCAAAGGGTTCCCTTTCCCTTTTAATGTACTGTATGTTCACAATTCCAAGACACATATTCCCTCTTGAGTTCTACCACCAGACTACCCACTCCTCATAGGTGTCCCTTTTTCAAGTGATAGAAACTTGACAATCTTAGCCAGAATGGTAGGTATCACTCATGGAGTTATGTTCAGCCAGGGCAATTCATTTAAACAAGATTCACTAAAAATCTTGCTCCATGTTTGACTATTTGAAGAATGTCTGCCCAAACTACAGAACAGATTATATGCACAAAAACACTTGGATAATTGCTGGGTTCCTCTGGATGAACTTTACTTCTCCAGAAGGATCTAGGAACATCTTTCAATATGTAAACCTTTACCTGCATTTTTAAGAGCTCCCCATCCGTATTCATTTTCTACTTTTCAATGGCACCTGCTGTTAGACATGACAATAAAATGAAGCACTTGCCTCGCATAATCATGCAAAGGGTGTTACCTTCTAACACTCCATAATAAATTAAACCACTTAGGTATGCAAGGGATAACACATTGAGAGTATTGCTTGTAACCTGTTCTGTGCCAGATGCCAAAGATATGAGTAGAAATAAAAACTGTACCAAACAGATGGAAAGGTTGGATTGCTTCCCAGACCCACCATGATGCAGCTAAATCGGCAAAGGCTTTTAAGTGTGATGGGTAAACCAAAATATTCGTGTTATAAAAAAAAAAGTGAGCTAAATCTGGAAAATGCTGTAATGAAGACATTCTGCAGCAAAAAGATAAATTACAGTATCTATGTAATATCCTGCTTTCTAACCAGAATTTTAGACATTCTTATATGCCGCTAGTTTTTATTCTTACCTCTCACAATAAGCAATTATTTTGCAATGATTTTATTAGATGCAGAAAGTAATCCCTTTTTCCAATGATGAAGCGTGCAGAAGATATATTTAGATGGACAGCTAGAAAGAAAGATAGTCTCTGACTAACTGACCTTGAATATGCTTTTATCAAAGGTACGTACTTGCTATGAATTAGTTAGGGCAGCTAAGGTATGAATCAAGTTTAGTTGCTGAGAATTCAAGTTGGTTTTTTTGTGCATATTTTATACTTTATCCAGATGGCTGAATCCATCTGGGGAACACTCTGTCGAACTTCATTTATGTTTTCACATCCAGTTTCATTTACATAAAGTCAAGCAGCACTGCCTGCATATTATACCACATTTGGATCTGTAAAAAAAAACTTGATATTTGCACACCAAAAAGGACATAGATGGCTGGAAAGCATTTTTCATTCAACTTTCATAAATCAGCATCTACTTCATAGGGATAAAAAGCACACTCCTAATTGCAGAAAGTATCTTATTATTATCTGGATATCAAGTAGAAACACTGTCAAGCAAACTGCTTCTCTTTTAATAAGCAGTGACAGCCATGGAGATGGCAGCATCTGAACATTACAGCTTAGATTATCAGGTCCTGAGCTATTAATGTACACCTGCATGTTTTATTAATGCATACAAATTGTTTTGTAACTATGTTGTTAGTCTGGCTTCTGATTTTCATCCCAAATGATACACATCTCTAGTAAAAATATTATTATCTGTTATTCTACCAGGGTAATAAATCTGTTGAAATGTATAAAGAATTCCATAGGGCTCAATAACAACATTTTAGTTCTGTTTATTTTTTCTTCCATTATTTCTTCAATATTTTTTTTTATCTATCGATACTGCATAAACTAGCTGATGTTTTACTGTACTGAGCCACTTGGTAACAGAATACTTGCAAAGAAATTATGGTACTCTGGCATACATTATATAACTACTGTTGTGTTGAATGTTATTGCTTATATTTCAGGCTAGCTAGATAGAAATATCAATAAAGAAGCTATCGGATATATATATTTTTTAAATTATTTTTGTCTGTTCATTATTTTTCACAGTCTTCTGTAAGATAAACAAAGACTGTGAGACTACTGCAAAAACTGACAGTATTGGCAATGGCGTGACACACAACCAAAGCTATTCTTGTAGTGGAACTGACATGGCTAAATAAATAAATGAGAAGTTAATGGAATAGAGACATATTTTCTTTGTCTGCTAGAATGACAATGCTATTTCCTGCTACAGTATCAAAGAAAAATTATTCTGTTCCTGATATAAGTGCTATAAGAAATGCTTTGAAGACTCTTTGAAATCCACTTTTCACGACTGCTTTTACTTTGTTTTCTTTTACTGACAGCAGGGGAAAAAGCTGCCTGAGAATCAGAAACAGAATTAAAACACTATGTCTAGTGATGGGCGAATTTATTCGCCAGGCGCGAATTCGCGGCGAATTTGCGCGATTCGCGTCCAGCGAATAAATTCGCGAAACGCCCGCGAAAATTCGCCGAAAAAATTCGCCGGCGTCAAATTTTTTTTTTCGAAAAACGGGCGCCGGTGTCAAAAACGAGACGCCGGCGCCGTTTCGCGAATTTTTTGCCGTTTCGCGAATTTCGCGCGAAATTCGCAAATTTTTCGGCGAAGCGAACCGGCGCAAATTCGCCCATCACTAACTATGTCAATGAGTGGTGAGTGGTACTCACTATGTCAGAACACAAGTTGGGATCTTAGAATGACAAGTATGTGAACATTATGGAAAGCCCTAATAATTCCAGGCTGGACCATGATCAGAATACACTGCTTTTTATATCAAAATAGTATAGGATGGAGCACACAGTAGGCAGACTCTGCTGCAATTAATTTTATTCGGACCACAAATAAAATTTATTGTAGCAGAGTCTGCCTACTGTGTGCTCCATCCTATACTATTTTGATTGATTATATGTTGGTCTACTGGTGTGGCCCGGTTGCAAAGTGAGCACTCTACACAGGTGGAAGCGTTGGACTAAACCCATTGTATTACACTGCTTTTTCTATTTCTCCATCTCTACCTCTCTGTCAACCTTAAAGAAAAGAAATAGAAAATCAGAGTAAGCAGCTACATAGAAAGAGAGTAGCTCTGGAAGGGATAAAGCAGAAACTCCTTCTTAAAATATTCAATTCCTTGACCAGGCAAAGTAGCTGTGTAATATCTGAGATGGTTTAGACTATAAAAACTGCTGTAGATGGGTGTGTTGACCAAACTTCTCAGTTCCTCATGATACAAAAGTGTAGAAAAGGGGAAGCAGAAGAGTGCAGGAAAGGGCAGCAGGACTACTCCGCAATAGAGTACCTTCTGGCAGTGGCTCAAGTGTGACCGTGATGAAGAGTAAATACAGCCAAATAATTTGGGCAAGATGCTGGGGTACAATTTTATGGTGAGACTAGAAAAAGATACACTGTCAGTATATAAGTATATACTCTAAGCCTAAATAGTTAAACCTTTGGTAAATACTTAAGGCTGAAGAAGGAAATCATAAAAGCATTGGATAGAATCAGTAGTTCAGTCCATCAATTAATTAGGGTGACTGTTTGTTTCAGGTTCTCTCAGGTGCCCCATGTGCCCCCAGATGTGGTGATTAATATAGACTTGCACAAGGAAAATCTTAGATATTCTGCTTCTGTAGACTTGATGAATATTAATTTAGAATGAAAATCACATTAGTTTGAAAGTGAAAGTATTTGAGAATCACTTGATGATCCAGCTTTATATATGTCCCTTGAAACTTCTCCCATTATTATATATGCTAAGCTTTCAGACAATCTTGGAGTAGCTGTATGCCACTGAGTGCTGTTTATGGTGGATGTAAAGGTGTTTTTCACCTTTAAATGAACTTTTAGTATGATGTTCTGACCTAAATAGTAGCAATGATAATGTATTTATAGCCTTAGATTGGGTCAGTGACTCCCATTTGAAAGCTGGAAGAAGGCAAATGAATAGGGATGCACCAAATCCACTATTTTGGATTCGACTGAACCCCTGAATACATTGTGGATGATTTGGCTGAATACTAGACCTAATCTGCATATACAAATCATGCATGGATGGGAAAATAGAAAAAAATGTTTACTTCCTTGTTTGTGAAAAAAAAATCATGTGATTTTAAGGATTCGGTTTGGCCAGGCACGATATTCGACTGAATCCAAATCCTACTGAAAAAGCGGAATACCGAACCGAATCCTGGATTCAGTGCAACCCTACAAATAAATAAAGAAATATAAAAAAGAAAAATGAGGGCTCATTAAAAAGTTGCTTAGAATTAGCCATTCTATATGGTCTCTTACCTATAGTATGAAGTCTTATTGGGGTAATGTACAATTGTGCATGATCTTATACTGAACCAAGGGGTCTCTTGAAGAGAACAAATAATCATAGCAATTGTCAATTGCTTCCTGCCAGTCCTCTTGAGTCATTGAGAGATGTCGAGGAGCTGACTCAAATGGCTTAGGGCCTGTAGAGAGAACCATGTGGTACAATTGTGAGACTAGTTTGGTGGTGTCTGGCATGTGTAGAATGTGATCTATGGAAAGAGAGATCAGGTGTGGTGTAAGGGTAAAGAATTGGGCTTGACATGAGTGCCTAAGTTGCAATTATTTGTGTAGCAGAAGGAAGCACCAGTACAGATAGTACAACTGAGATGTCATGTAACAGGAATATAGTTTTGGAAGTGCTAGGCCTCAATCTGCATAGGGTGCTGCATGTTTTTTCCATGAAACCCTGTATGCTTGTAGTTCCATAGAAAGGGGACGAGGGTCATGGTACACTTTAGCAGAGAGGTAGACAGCTAGAGACAATTAGGAAGGTACACCTTCTTAGTTGGCCAGTTGGTTAGGTCAGTCTCCATCAAGGAGACAGGTTAAGAAACACACAATGCTCTAGGTAGCAGCACTGCGCATAATTTTAATTCATTTTTACACAAATTTAATTTCTCTACTTTATGCTAAAAACTGACGGATGTCAGGGCAAATTTCCCAAGCTGAAACTGGTGGACAGGGCCAAATATTGAGTGAATTTGTCTTAATTACATTATTTTGCATATATATTAGTCCTATGGATACAGATAACCTGTGGCTTAAACTGTGAGTCTTTTTGTCAGTGGTGCAACAGCACAGGGAACACTTGACATTTATATATAGTAGATGCATATTTTTTTTGTTCCAAAATGTTGCTTCAAAGTCTTGTGAAACGTGATTGTGTAGGTGTTTGTTACAGACAAATAAAAAAAAACATTTGACTTCTACTAGTACCTTGTTATTGAAGTCAATGGAGAATGCCAAGCAATGCAAACAATATGTTTACTAGAGGAGTGTGATGGTTTAAAAATATTGTACTATCCCTTGTGAACTGATGTATAATTTCCATTTAAGAATTGCAAGTTCTAGTGTATAATTTACATTAAATAACTGTAAATTCTGGTAAAGATGGGAGGGTTGGAAGAATTCATATTTAGCAGTTATATTAGCGAGATAATGAGCAAAGAGATATTGTCCCTTGTCTTATTTGAAGCTATTCATTTTTATCATCAGACTTATTGCATCTCCTTTTCCAATCCAGCTAATAAAAAATAATAAAAATAACATTCCAAGGATACAATGTTACATATTTTAATATGATAGAATTCCCAATTAAATAATAAAATATAATTAGGGTTGTAAGCGGTGCATTTTGTTATACAATAGGTATATTGGGCAGATAACAAACACACTGTACCTGGCAAGTATGCCAGCAAGAATGCCTTTAAAAACAAATTTGTATTTACGTGCCCTTCTATAAAAAAAAAAAGGTATACAAATGGTTAAATGTCTACTTCTCACAAAATATTTTTAATTTTAATTTGGTTTATATTTTTGTTGGATGTTGAAATGAACAAATTTCTCCACACATTCTTCAAAAACCCCTAAGAGGTAGGCTACCGCCCATTTTGGCTTACCTGCTATTGTCAACAAAGTAGTAGCAACCCCTTATTGTATATAGGCTCCACAGTGTAATCTGTAAAAGCAAACAAATAACTCAGAGTGTATTTTGCCAAGAGACAGTGCTGTTAAGTTCCATACATTGTATTCAGTGAATACTATTTCAAATGTTATGAAATATTCTGAATGTATCAAAGGATTTTTATACTCCATATAGTCATGTTGAGATCATCCTCTATGTTACATATTTCATTGCATTATCTGCTCCTGTGGGCTATAAAAGATTCAACCAGGAGATTTTTTTTCTCTATGACCCCACCCTTTATCATTTAAACATGATGACAGCCATTATATAAACAAAATAGGTTTAAATATGTTTTAGAGATTTGTGTGGGTAATTGTTTAAAATGAAACCAAAAAAACAAACAAATGATGGTTTTGTAAAACAGCCGACAAAAATATTTATTCTCCAACATCTAATCACCCACCTTCATAGTGACAAAATAAAATGTGCACCTGGATCAATTTGTTCTTTCTTCACATTTTCCTTGCTTGTTTTTGTTTGTCACTCCTGTGGGAAATCTGCTATGCAGTTCTGTTAGAAGATAGTGACAATATCCATTTGTTGCTATACAATATAAAATATCCATCTGTTATTTTTATGGCAGTGAAATATTTCTATTTGATTTATGTTCTCAAGCAAATGCTTGACATAATGTCAATGGGGATCTCTCATAGGAATGCATTATAGGTGACAAAGAGGTGGATGAACCTCTTGTTAGGCTTAATGTTCAGCTTTAGCCAGATTTCTCTGTAACATTTGAAGACAAATTACATTGGCAGCATGCAAAAAATTCTGGTGCCATATCATTTTTTAAATAAGATTGGTGCATTTCATCCTCATCCAGAGCTAAGGATGTTGTGATTGGCAAGAATCTAAACAAAGAATGTACTCAATGTCTCCCATCAAGAGCTTTGTTCTAGAGTTTGTGCACCACCAACAGTTAGGGCTTGTCTCTTCAGGCTTCCATAGGTGCAATTAAAGCCTATTCCTATACACTGAATTAAATGTATTCTTTCATAGGGAAGTGTCAGGAAAAGTGAAACCTTCCATCTCCATATTTAAAGGAGAAAGAAAGGTTAAAACGAAGTAAGCCTTATCAGAAAGATCCACCTAAATATACCAGTAAACCCTCAAACTAGTGCTGCTCTGAGTCCTCTATCAAAAGAAACACTGCATTTCTTTCCTTCTATTGTGTACACATGGGCTTCTGTATCAGACTTCCTGCCTTCAGATTAAACCTCATTGCCCTGGGTGTGAGCATGCTCAGTTTGCTCCTCTCCCCCCCCCCTTCTCTGCTGTAATCTGAGCCCAGAGCTATAAGTGAGCAGGGAGAGACTCAGGCAGGTCAAGTGATGTCACACCAAACTAATACAGTAGCTGCTATACTAAACAAACAGAGAGCTTCTAGAGATTTTTACTCAGGTATGGTAAAGCATCCTACAGAATAAATATTGCATTATAGCTTGCACTATTGCAGCTAATCTATTGGCAATAAAATGCCTCCGTAGCTTTCCTTCTCCTTTAATATAAACAAAGGTCTATATATACACATATTAAACCTCTGTCAAAATAAATACTGCATTTCTTTCCTTCTTTCATTGTTGTAGTTTTCCTTTCTCCTTTAAGGAGGACCAATGCCCAACTGCATACACTCAATTGTTCTCCCTATTCGTCTTAAAGATACATGCTGCTAAAAAGATGAATAATCCCTTCAAATCCTACTCTTAAATTAGAATGTACATCCCCATATTAAGACAGACAGGACTTATTTACAATGGTGCAAACTGAAACAAACAGGCATGCATTTTTTACCTCAATGCACCGTAATCCTATTCTACAACTGTTGGGTGCATCTTTGGTATGTGGTGCAATGACTAGCTTCTGGTTTAGGTGGAAGATGATTAGTTCAGCTTTTGTTAGGTTCAGTTTGAGTTGGTCAATCCAGTTGAAGGTTGCTAGGAGGCATTTAGAGATTTCTCAGTTTCTAGTGTTAATGAAGGGGTTGAAAACTATTTTTGGATATCATACCGATGATACAGATGATATTTAAAGCCAAATCAGTGGATGCAACCTTCCAAAAACAGAGTGTATATGGAGAATAATAACAGACCAAGTGCAGAGCCTTGATGCACCCCTTCATGAAGTGGAATTGAAGATTAGGTATTGTTGTCATAGAAAACAGTGAAGAATTGATTAGAGTAAGACATTATGCAGCCTGGTTACAGATACAAAGCGATTCCAGAATTTGCATCAGGAGGGAGTGGTAAACCATATCAAATGCAGGGGATAGGTCAAGGAAAATTAGGATAGAGAAGTGACCTTTGGGTTTGGCAACCTGAATATATTTAGTAACAGCACACATCAGTCTCCTTAGAGTGTTCAGGTTGAAAACCAGATTGCAAATGAACAGATTATGCATGAAGTTTCCTATTTTACTGTACATTTAAGGGGAATAACTCATCACTTACTCACTAATTGTCAGGTTGGGCCAAATTTGGTGACATCAATTGGAAATATCTAGTGTCAAATCTTCTTGAGGAGCAAGCATGGTGCCGCCCTATCCCCCTATAACACTGTCCAGTTCATGGTGTAAATGGCAGCTACGTTTGTTACTATACACTGCTTATTTTGTCTTTCGTTGTTTTTAGTTTTTATTTATATGACTAAAATACAAGTTATTCATTTATTTGATTCCCCAGCTAAATATCTGGTTATGTGCGTGGTGCATCCTTACGCCCTGAATATTTAATATATACCCTTTTGGAAGTTATCCATATGGTTACTTACTGTACCCTAACCTGGTCTAAGGTTTAATATCCTTAGTTAATGATTTCTGTGAAGTGAAAGAAAAAAGGTAATTTTGCCCAAAACATGTTGACCCAGCTGTCAATGTAAGAAAGAGCCAAATACAAAGAAAATACATGTAGAATTACATTCATTATTTTTCAGTACACAAAAGAAATTTGGGTGGAGTTTAACTTTTAAGTTAATTGTACATTTCAGTACAGGTTAATGGTACGTATTTGACACTGCAGCCGGACATATAATGTGATGGTGTCATTGCTTCATTGTACAGTGAAACCTAAGAGCAGTATTTAACATGATATATTTTACAACTGTTACATTCTTGAGATTAGTGTAACAGGGTAATGTCATTTTTAAACCAATACAAGGCCTATTTGAATAGTGGGGTGATTAAATGTCTATCTAAAAGTTTGGCCTTGCCATCTAGCAAATTCTCATGTCTGCGCAAAATATGTTGCATGTACTATTATTAAGAAAGAGACTTGCATTAAACACCACACGTCAATTTTACCATCCCCTAAGAAGCAAGGCTAAGAGGTTATTGAGAAAATTGGACGGAGCTGTCATGACTGTTGATTGCTCTACTGAGCTGGTGATGAAAGTTCTGCTACCTGAAGAGAGAATAAGTGCAAGGCAAGTAACATTTATAAAGTTGTTCATTCTCCCTGCATTTAAGTCAAGTTTAGGGAGTTTAAGCAACAACTTACTTTGCCTCAAAATAATTGTAACTTGTACCTCCAAGTAAACTCTTTTTTAAGCAAATGCAAATGCTTTGTTGCAATGATTTTTCCTATGGTATTGTTCCTGAGTAATGCAAGTTTAAGCTAAAAAAAATTAAGCAATTCTTAATGTTGACTTAGCCACAAGGCACTGTGCAGAAATATTTCTCTTTTTTAATTAAATAAGCACTCGCAGCTTATGTAACTTCATAAAATGTATTGCTTTCCTACAGAATCTTATAAGCAGTTAATAAAAGTAAGCAGTATCCTATATAATAGTCCTATATTTCCATAACATTAAGCAACACATAGAGGCCAACTGATAAAAGTGCAAGAAAAAATAAATCCATGAATGCGCACAATTAACATATTAATTTTTAATACAATGTTATAACACAGAAAAAATTGTGTTATTTTTATATTTTATATTATAACTCTATATGCAATGGTCTAGCTGTTGGTATAAACTCATGTAAAATACTTGCATTATTTTTTGTCATATTTTACACCAGAACAATTCCAGATGATGAAAAACTGACGATGCAAACATCGACAGCACGCTTTCATGAATATGTCCGTACAAAAAAAATAGTTGCAAATTGGATCCAACTCAACACGGTTATCCGTTTTACAGCATTTTGCACATTCAGGTTTATACAAGTGTTGTATGATTTAAAATAATGTTGGATCCTTTAGGTGAGAAATGGTGCACATGTGTGTTGTGCATTTTAAACCCCTACTCCCATAGATGGGTGAAAAAAATTCAGTGATAAATCTTTTTCCATCTACGGATGAAAAAATGTATTTTGCTCAATACTCAGAACAGGGGTCTGGACAGAAAGTGTTAAAATTTTAGTAATACTATTCCGATGTAATTTCAGCAAACATAACAGTTCCTTTACCAATACTTTTAATTTTTATGTCAGCAAAGTCATAATTACTGTATTGGTGGGGAATATGAGCAAAGCAACATTTGCCAAGGGGCTAAAGTTGAAAAATAGAGGCCCATTCTACTAAGATACCTGTTTAGAGATCAGAGGTGTTGCTAGCTTCTCAAAAGAGCCAGATAACAGGCTTAACCCTACACACAATAATCAGTAATGCTCTACATTATAGAATTTTACCAGCCTCTCTGACCTTAAAGAAAATGTTAAACCTGCAAACAAATGTAATATTTCTCAGACTGCTATTCTAATGTCAAAATATTAGCATAGTTTGCACTGCAAAAATAATCAAATTGCAACAGCTGTGCCACCTACTGTTCAGTTCTGGCAACCATGCTACAGTCAGGGGGACAGTTCAAAAAAGGAACTTTTCTGATAATTCTCTGCCTAGGGAAGACCAGAGGAGTCTGATGTTTTTTCAGCTCTTTTCACACCAGAGCAACAGCAGAAGAGTTCCCTCTTTCATTTCTGACTGTAGCACGGTTGAGGGTTTACATTTCCTTTAGAGTACTACGGAGCATTGTTATAGGCTGTACACGGGAAGCAATTTTCATCAGCTTCCAGAAGAATTGAAAAGGATTTCAATGCATACGAGTTACTTAGGGAAATGGCATTGGGTAAGTGTCTTGAGTTTTTTAAGCCTTGCAACACCTCTAGATTTAATTGGCCAAACAGGGCAATCGTTATATTAACTGAGATGATACATTTTTTAAGATAAACAAAAATAGCAACTTAGTACCATGCTAATTAGGCTTTAAAAAGACAAACAACCATTACTTTTAACCATGAAAAGTCTCTGTTAGTTGATGTAGAGGAAGGCAAAAACCCAATCTCAAGCCTCCCCGAATTCCTTCCTGCCTCCAAGATGACAATTGGACCAGTCCCTGGATCAACTTTGGGCTAAGAGATGTTCTCCGTAACCCTCTATTTTCTCACTTGCAAAAAGTCCCATTAAGGGTATAACCCTCATATGTAATAAAAGGCACTGCATTTGCCCAGGAGCAGTAACCCATAGCAACAAATGAGATATAAATGAGTCCATTAAATATTACCTGCTGATTGGTTGCTATGGTTTACTGCTCCTGGGCAAGCTTAGTTTCTTTTATTACATAACCCCGTAAGTGACTTGCATATTTTTACATCCCCAATGCAATACCTTAAATTAAGTCTGACTCTCATCTGACACAACTGCCCAGATTGCCAGTTAGTACAGATCTCCCTGCAATGATGTCACATCCATACTTTTCCTCTAATTTTGTGTCATCTGCAGATACATAGTTTACAATGTCCACCATCACCAAGTTCAAGTTCCTACTTACATCATCATATTCATATATTATGCTCATCATTAGTCTGTCCTCCTATCTATACTGTTTAGTACCAGATACTTCTCTGATTCTGTGTGGGAAAGTTATTGTTGGGTACCAAGATGCTCTGTATCTTTACTTAGCAAATATCTGTTCATTGATAATAAATGTGCCCTGCTCTACTGTAAAATCACTTCTGCATTAGGATATTGTCTTTTTCTGTTGTTTAAATATTCCTAACAAGCAGTCCTTTCAGGATTACAAAAGGAATGGATTCTGAGCTGACAGTGTGCAGTTGCTTTTATTACATCAGCATGTCATGGCATAGTAAAACATTACACAGAAGAAAACACAGAGCTTCATATTTTTATTGGCATTTCAGTATATTGATTGTGGCAGTAATTTGTCTCGGTGCTAGCACAAAATGATGAATGCCAGTGCATTTGTACATTACAAAATAATGTATGTATATTTTATGCAGTTTTCCAGCTCCATATCTATGGAAATGAGTGTTGATTCTATGGGCAATGTACATGACTGCAAAGTCTAATCTTCAGATTGCATTCATCCAATAAATATGTCTCCACCTGGAAATCCATGAAACAAAAAGCCAAAGTATCGTAGGGGAATAGCAATATATGTAACAGAGTTCAAAGGATACGTCATTATGAAACTATGATGTACAGTATTTTTGGCTTCATTCAACAACCATTTACAAAGTAAATGAGTCTTTCATTTGTTCCAACTTTAGATCAAATTAAAGACACCAGGATACTAATGGCTTTTTAAAAATCCTTTTCCTTTCAAAATTGAAGTCTGAGAAATTTTTAATTAAGCAAAAAAAAATTGCTCTGAAATTGACCCCGGTAATAGCCTGCTCTTTTATTTTCATTAACTGGATGTCTTCACTGAATTAAGTATTCTCGTATTCTCTAACTACATTTTCATTAAAAAGTCCCAATTCAGCAACGGTTGCGCAATGTTCAGGCAGTGAGGAATGAAATGCAATGTATAACTAAAATGCCATCTACTGTGCCGTCATTTATTTCTATGTAGTTTAAGTTATTTCTACCTGCAAGAACGAGCTGAGCAGTTTCTTTGCAGAGAGCCAAATAATGCAGAAGCTCAATTAAATTTATGTTGCTGTGGTTTTTTTGCAGCTTGTTAAGCTTTGATGTTGATAGAGACATTATCATATAACTACAAAGGAGTAAGCCGACTGTTAACTGTACTGGATACCAAAGTTACATGGAGGAGAGGACAAATATACAGTTTTTACTTAACTACAAAAGTATTTACATATTATACAAAATTATTTGGTAATTGCTGTATATGGGTGTTTTAATAAGTAAAGGATAAACATGTCTAGGATTGGTTTCTGTTTCCACAGACCATGTACACTTTCTAAAATACTGTAGTACGGCAGAAAGCAGTTTATCCATTATAACTAGGGCTGGGATAAGGTAGAGGAAACAAATGTATGGGACTTGGACACAGGACAATATGGGTTTGTTTTTGCTTGCATATAGACTGCAATTATTTTGTGTCTTTTTTTTTTTTTCCATTCAATCTCTATTGATGCTCAGATTTCAGCCCGGTGTCCAGGCCTAGGTTTGTGGGAAGTCTACAAAGGCCCAGACCTAGGGGTAGCGTGCTGCCCAATTTCTGTATTGCTAGGGAGCCGCACTGGGGACCAATACCTGTCAAACCTTGTGTCCTTACTGTGGCTTCATATTTCTTTCCTTTGGTAGCGCAATGAGCAAGTCAGGTTCAGGGGGTGGGTCCTTAGAGAGGAGGGGACACTGCTTCTGAGCTGGTCACAGTAGGTAGTTGTGGTGGGTAGTGGTTGGGTTGCCAAGGGGCCGGTGGCATGGGGTTGCCTGGCATAGGAGCACAAAGAATTTAAATCCAGCCCTGCTGGTGTCCATTGTCACCTATACACCCACTTTTCTCTCCCTTGGATATATGTTTAAAACCCTAGAGCAGCTTCTCTTTCCTTCACTTCCTTTGAAAATATAAATTATACAATTTCTTCTAACAATGCCTAAAGGTTAGTATTCAGTGGTCATCTTTTTAGATCTCTCTGTAGTCTTTGATATAGCTGACAAACCTCTCCTCCCAGACATTTTGTACTGTATTGGCATGAATGACTCTGCTTTTTCATAGTGAAAATATTATGTCTTTGTACTTCAAGGCTCTCTTAGGGCCTCTTTACATTCCCATACCACCTTTATTCTCATGCAACACAATTCTGTCTACTTCAGACCTCTCAACCTCTGTCCTTTCCTAAGGTCACAGCGTGCCTTTCTGTTATATTCTCTTGGGTTGCTTTTTCTTTACCCTTACCTATCAGAAATTCCCCTTCCTTTCAAACACTACTTAAAAACCAAGCTTTTTAAAGAGGCCTATTAAATGCACCCTGATCAGGTCAACATACCATAAAGATTATTTGTACCCTTTACTAGTGATGGGCGAATCTCTGCAACTATGTTGTCCAAATGCATTAAAGTCAATGGGTGTCCAAATAACTTATCCAATTTTGACACGCGACAATTTTTTCAATGCGGCGGATTTTTCGCCAGTGACTTTTCTACACAGTTTCATAAAATACATTCACTGGCGGGCGAAATCAGAAAATTTGCCCCAAAACCCATGCCTGCCGAATTTATTCACCCATTGCATTTATTTCTATAACATATCAGTCTGACATCCAAGTAAAATACAACTTGCTCTGAAGAAACATTGAAGTCCTTTTCACTGCAGTGAAAAAACGTCTATTTGTGTTCTCTTTTAAGACATGCAAGTCTTGTTCACATCTCTTTGTACTGACAGTGCTGTTACAGTTCTCATAGTCCTTTACATGGCACATATGTCTTGGGAGCTAAATGGATGAGTACTTTTTGACATAACCTAAAAAGGGCAGACCAAGTTGTACATAGCAACAGGAGCCAAGAAATCTGGTTTATGAGTGCACCGTCTGTGTTCCAGTTACTAATAGACCTCCATGAAAAATTAAAGCAATAGTCACTGCTAAGCCTTTTACTAGCAAAAAAAAGTCTTTAAGGAAGCCTGCCTTTTGATTAAATATTGTGAATATATAAGCAGATTAGCATTGTGCTGTAATTAGAGCCAATGAATCCGGCAAACTATTTATTAAAGGACCGTTAATATCTTTCTTTATAGAGCTCCATTAGCTGTTTGGAAGAACTATTTAGCTTTGAAATACGAGTGGCATGTGATTTACCATCAACAGCTTCCACATTCCTCTATATTAAACTAGGGTAGCACAGGGAAGTTTTAAGCAAAGAACAGTAATATCAAATATTTAATGCAGTTGTGTTCTTGTTTTATTGCTCTTATTGGGAAATTGCCTGATTATTAATGGCCAGTGCTATTTTTTTATGTACTGTTGTCTATGAAATAATTTTCAGCTCTGCATCCGAGATCCCTCAACTAATTAAAATGAAGTATCAAGGAGATAATAACAGGACAATAGGTTTAAAATGATAAGTTGCAATACCACTTCTGATTAGTTCTAGAAAATTACCATTTTTTGTTGCCTGCTTTCTAGTGACATTAAAATATTTTCATAAAAAAATATTTAATAAGCCCATTTTAGTGGTTTGCCACTCAGTCTTGATGTTAACTGGCTAAGCATGGTTTAGAGTTGACTAAATGGCAAAACATGTGTCTTCCAATCAAATTCCATTTAAAACAATACTATCCAATAAAGACCAAACAAGAATATATATCTTTGGTTGGGCTTCTGGATCCTCTTTGGTGAAAAGATTCAACATATCAAGGTGGCAAAATGTTTTGTTTGTCAGAAATTCCTGATGAAGGGAGGGGTTGTCCCCCCACAATGTTGAATCTGCTACACTGGTCACCCTGTGGTGTAATAAATTGACCAAGTGCTTCAAAAAATCAGAAAAACCCTTTCTGTAGAAAAACTAATAAAGATTATACAAAAAAGTAAGAGTGATTGCTATCTTTATTGCAACTGCCTGGTAGAGCCAGTAATTGAGCTTTTCATGGGGCAAATTTAAGGTGATGGAGAGCAGGAAGGGCAGTTTCATATATGTTTATTAGCTACTGGAACAATACATTTCCCTATACTTTACATATACTATGAATGTAAAGCATATGCTAATAAAAAGCACTGAATGCCTATTTCCCTGTCCCCCACTGAAGGTGCTTAACTGCAAAAATGTTACAATAGTGGAACTCAATGAGCACTAGAGATATTAAAAAGATTAAGAACAACTACTACAGTCATGTGAACCAAATAAATGTCCAATGAAACGAAAAGTTTCATTAGTTTAAATGGGACCAGGGAATAATTAAAACAATATCTTATTAGAACTAATATTTAGTACAACTCATCATCTTTCTTAATAATGAGAGAGCAGATATCTGCAATGAACTAAATCTGACTTCGTATAGGAAACTTCAAGTATTGATTTATCTATTTTAATAAATATTTCTACTCATTAAAAGCAATAATCCTTATTTATAACAACATCAGAAGGAACATATTGGATTAATAATACTGCATGAATCTTAGAGTTTTCAGTGGATGGGAGACATTTTATTAGTTCTCAGAAGATGCACAAAAATTGTTTGATAATATGGTTTAAAATGCAAAAGGAGTACTCTATGTATTCTGGTGTCTGGAGCAATACAGATTGGATCACAGGGTTAGTGCATGTAATGGAGCACATGCTTCCAAGTTTCAAGTTGTCTGTCATTAAAAAGAAAAAAAATTTGCTTCAAAACTAATATGCCATTTCTATTATCAATCACCCAATATTTTCAGTGCCATAATTGTAGCTTCGACTGTCACAACCTTAATGAGTGTCTTCATTTAACATCCCATCTTTGCACTGTGTACCTGATTTATAGTTGTAGTTAATAGGTACTGTATCTTAAAAACAACTCTTAGCTAGAAACTCATGTATGGCAAAACAAACATATTCAAGAAAATAAAGCAGCACCCAAAACATAATTTAAGCTAAAGGCTAAAGATTAGGCTAAAGTCAAGAAATTAATCCCCTTAGTTGGCCTTTATGGAGTCCATAGAGTGAACAAGTTCTAGGTCAAGTTAAATGTCCCTAGTAAATGAGTGTGTTTTATAAGGCAGATCTTTTCACACTCCATTTTTTATTATTTGATGGCCATTCCATTCTAGAACATCAGGAGATAAGGTTTAACTTAACAGTTCAGTCACTTTGAATTTTTGCACCTGGAGGCAGGTCCTGGTGGTCTTAACATTTTAACCCTTTACACTTTAGGGCCAAAAATTAGATTTTATTTCGAGTTTACACTGAGGATCAGCTTTGTAACTGCAAGCAAATGGATTGCTCAATTGTAAGCTGGGATATGCTTCCATGATCTGATTTCCATGCATAGATAATGTTCTGGGGTTGTGCTTATTCTGCTGCCTTGAATTTTGGGAAGTTTGGCCTCCATCCTTTCAACGTTTCCAGGCCAAGTTCCTCTTTTTTTTTTCTCCCGAAACACTAATGGAACTGGGTTTTAGGCAAATTCAAGCAACATTGGTCTGAATGAAAATATATGGATTTTGTTATGAGCAGATTAAAGTAGCCATTCGTCCACACCCCAACATCTTTCAGTATCCCCCCCATGGATTTAAATCTATGTCATGAATAATATTTGGTGTCTTCCATAACATTATTTAGATTTTTCTTAAATTAAAAACCTTTAGTTTTATGGTGAAATCATATACACTGCAGTTCTCTGCATTCTATAGCATTGCAATGATTAAAATTGTTGAAAACAATATTATAAGTAATTCATGAGTACAGCTATTTGCATTCCAAACACGTATTTAATGCAAATTAGGGGGAATGCTTTATTGTGAGCAGACCAACGATTCAATTATTCCAGACAAATGCAGAAGTTTCCCTAATAAAGCATGAATTGCAGGTAATGTCATCTGTAATTAACTAGCAAAAGCCGTTGAGGAAAGACTGTCTTCCACCTACTCTACCCAACAAACTTTCAAAGACATATTAAAGAATTTAGAAGTAACTTGCGGTCTTTGCATGGTTATGTGTGTTTCAGTTAAAGAACATTAAAAATAAATGAGTTTTTGAAAAAAGGAAACGGGGGGGGGAATGATAAATTACCAGGCACATGAAGTTTATTTTTTTCAACTACAAGGTGTTTAAAGTTAAACATGCAGTGCATCCCCAATCCAAATGACACCATTGTGGCCACTACGCTGGAAACTGCTTTACAGCTTCAGGAGGTCCCCAAACCTCTATCTTGTATATATCACATTTTGATGGCACCAGGGGAAAAACAGCCACTAAAGTGTTTCCCAAAATGGACCAGAGATATTGAGGATTTGGTTGAGGAACAATGGACCTTGATCCTGCGCCATGTGTTGACTACCACAATATCAGCCAGGGACAAGCTGATACAACTTAAATTTTTACATCGTTCCTATTTCACACCGGAACGTCTCCATCTTATGGATCTGACTAGAGATCAGCATTGCACCAGAGGGTGTGGACACCCAGGAACGTGGATCCATATGGTCTGGAAATGCCCCAAATTGACTCGCTATTGGATATATGTTTTTTCCTTTATTTCCAAGGTATTGGTCTTGCCTATACCGCCTGATCCTGGTTTGGCACTATTGGGATGCACGGATGGGGTGGTTGACTCAGTCGAAAGCAGAACTCTGCTTCAATTGCTCATGTTTTATGCAAGGAAGTTAATTGTCCTCCGGTGGAATAGACCGGCTACACCTACGATGGAGGAGTGGAAAGCCTTAGTTAATAATGCGCTTCCGTATTATAAAGCGGTTTATATGTCCAGAGGGTGCACAGACAAATTTATAGCAATTTGGATGGTATGGGTATTGAACTCTAATACAAATAGCCCGAATGTGTTTTAAAGGCCTGTTTCTCATTGTAATACTGAAATGTTGACAGGATGGACCATCTCTCACCTCCTCTGCTCTCTTCTTTTCTTCTTCTTTCCTTTTCTTCTCTTCTTTTTTTTTTTTTTTTTTTTTTTTTATTTTTGTTGTTTGTCTTATTATAATTTATGTTGTACATGTACGAAAATTCAATATTCAATAAAAATATCTTTTAAAAAAAACAAAAAAAACATGCAGTGCATCAGGCAGTTAACCTGTTGGCTATGTGCTACATTTCTGATCACAGTTAGTTTAATCAATTAGAAAGATAAAAAGCTTGGGGTAGCTGAGTGTAATGTTAAATGTGATTCCCAATCACAGCTGAGCTTTCTATTACAGTAAACTGAAATGACTGACCATTAGTGAAGGGCGAATTTATTCGCCAGGTGCGAATTCGCGGCAAATTTGTGCGTTTCGCCGGCAGCGAATAAATTCGCGAAACGCCTGCGAAAATTCGCGCCGTTTCGCGAATTTTTCGCCGTTTCTCGAATTTCGCGCAAAATTCGCGAATTTTACGGCGAAGCGAAACGGCCCAAATTCGCCCATCACTACTGACCATAAATGATGAATGGGCATAATGTAACCTTAATTTCTAGTGAAATAATTATTGTCACTAGTCTCCAAATGACTCATAGTGTGCCACATTTGATAACATAAGTTTAAACAAACTCATTTTCTAACCTCATCTATATTTCTGGTCTGTTTTTAGTTTTTGTCTCTACTTTCTTTCTCCATTCCTAATTTCCCTCTTCTTTTCCATCACCTTTTCTCTTGTATTGCTGACACAATTGTCATTAGGGCTTCTATAAGGTGCTGTAACAAGACTTCAAAAAGCAATATGTAGAGTTGTCCAGTAAGTTATGGGTGGGGGGTTTCTGAGGGCCTATTTGTACAAGGTCTTTGATTAATTGGGTTTATGCTAATTGGTTTTTCAATTATTACTGTAATTAGATTTTAGAAGCAACTGTGTCGGTTTTAGCTAATACTCTTTGACACGATCAATCACCGTCTCCTGCTCCAATTTCTCCATTCTCTTGGCCGTAGTGGCACTGCCCTGTCATAGTTTTCCACTTATCTTCCAAGTAACATCTTCAACAGTGGAGTATATATTTTTCTTCTTTACCTATTTTTGGTGGATATACCCAGGTCTCTGTCCTAGGCCTCCATTATTTTATTTGTATGCCTCCTTTCTTAATCAAGTCATATGAATTCAATACAGTCTTTATAATGATGATATTCAGATTTATATTACATCTCCTAATCTTAAAGGAGAACTATCGCGAAAATGGAAATTTAATATAAGCTTCAGCATTGTGAGATAATAAACGTTCTAAATACAATCAATAAAAAATTCTGTACTGTTTCTGAAATAATCAAGTTCATCTTCACTATTCTTCTCTCAGCATCTGTTTCTCTTCATTCTCTCTTCATGCAGGAGTTGGGTGTCAGATAATAATTGACAGTTAGATCCAATATATCCTATAGGGGGCTCTTTTTGCCTAGAAGATGTATTAGAGCTCACCCTATAAAAGTCACCAGACATCATGTCTCTCTACATGCAGAATTTGTGCAAAAGGCAGTAATTTTGTTAGATTTCGTTTGTACTGAAATCAGTTATTTGAATGGGCTCTAATGCATCTGCTAGGAAAGGAAGCCCCACCTATAAGATATATTGGATCTAACTGTCAATGACTATTTGGCACCCAAATGCTGAATGAAGACAGAATGAAGAGAAACAGTTGCTGAGAGAGGGTTAGTGAACATAAACTTGATTATTTCAGAAACAATGCTGAATATTTAATTGATTGTATTTACAAAGTGTCCCATTTCAGTATGCTGAAGCTTATATTACATTTTCATTTTTGTGATAGTTCCCCTACTATCTACTGTTTCCCCCTCTATACAACTTTCCCTGCCCGTGTGGGTGCTCTGGGAGCCTCATTCAGACATAGTACAAACTGAGAAGAAATGGAGGGATTCTTTTGGTGAAAGGACAAAAGAGCAAGCTGTTCCTGAATTCCTATTAGACCCAATAGATTTTAAGTTTCTCCGTGTGACATCCTTTTAGCTTTGTGCCATACTTTAATGAGATTTTCTTTTCAAATTATTTTTATCTCTAACTAAAATACTTTGGTATCACAGTTTTTTTTTAAAATTCGGATCTCTTATGGATTTTGCTACCCTCTTCTTAGCTTAGTATTGAAGTCTATGTTTTCAATATAGAGTCTTTTACAGAAATTTATATACTTGAACTTTCCTAGAGGAGCCCTGTGGCCCCTTGCGTCCAGTATGCACATTTCATATTTTCTGAATTGCATTTTCTGTCAATTTCCTGCAAACTAAATAACATGCACCAATTATTCAAAAACAGTCACACCTTATCTCCACAGTCTATGTATTTTCTCCATCCTACTCCTATTTAACATAAAGTGTCATCAAGAACACTTCTCACAAAATGCACTTTTATTTATGCATGATGTTTCTCAGCACAACGCTTGGATAATCTTCTCCTAATGGCATGGATGTAAGCTTTTTATATTTTACGTACTTAGTCCTGCATTTCCCAATACTGTATATTTTCTCGTAATAAATGGCTGTGATAAGTCATGTTTATGACCTATTTGGCAACTGCATTCTTCAGAAATCCAATGCCATTTAAGACATAATACATAAACATAACACTACTTTTTATTAGGAGCCCTTTTAATATCCTAGGGGAAGATGCTGTTGATGCACTGCAAAAATCTACTGCCAAAAGTGCAATCGATGAAGTAATATGTCTATGTTCTGCTTCTGACAAGGAACATGTGTACGATAAATATGTTCACATTTAAATCTCTATTTCACAGTTTCTTAATTAAAGGAGACCTGTCACCCTCAGAAATAATTCCAAATTCTTATCTATTGGGTTTGTTAAGCAAAATGAACTTTACTTGCACTATATAAATTATTTAAATCTTTGTTGCAGTCATCCTTGGAATGCACCACCACAGCTAGCAGACAGCAGCCATTTTGTAGACACTGTTATTAAGAAAAGCATTGTAACACCTCAGAATCTTGTTTGTGCACCTGATGCCCATGCCTTTGCATTGGCTACACAATTATAGGAAATCCTCAAATGAGCACGCACTCCTGTGACCCACCAATTTGGATAAAATTCAATCTTTATTCCATGAGTTAAAAACAGATGTCCTAGCTACGGGTTCAGGGTGCTACACCCAGGCCACCCATCCTCCTCGATGAATGCGAACTATATATATATATATATATATATATATATATATATATATATATATATATATATATATATATATATATATATATATATATATATATATATATATATATATATATAATATATTGTTTGATTAAATGTGCCGAGAAGGCTGATCCCTCTAGAGACGGACCTGGGGCTTTGCACCCAGGTCAGTTTTTATGCTGGTTGTAACAGCTTACCCTGGTGGTCTAGTGGGGGGACGGAAGGGACGCCCGCCACACGTCTGTCCTGGTCCTGCACCAGCTAACTAAGGGCGCGTGCAGCGCGCCTCTGCTGTATTTATAGGCGTATGTCAACACGCCAGAGCACAAGGGCGCGAATTTCAAATGTATTTAAAGGGGTATTGTTTTGTTTTTCACTGCCCATTATAGGATTTGTTTCCTGGTGCTTTGAGCTTGTTCTGATCCTATTCCTGATCCTGATCCTGTATCTGATTCCTGTGTTTGACCATGCCTGGCTTTTTGACTATTCTGACTTCTGAATCCTGACCCTTGCCTGAATACCGATTGCCTCCTCTGCTAATTCCTTCTGATTGATCACCCGGTTTGACCTTTACCTGCCTGACTACGCTTATACTCTGCCTGCCTCGACCCAGCCTGTTCTGACTACGAATCTGTCTCACACCTTGTACAGCGACCTTCTGCCCAAAGACTTTTGCTATCCGGTCGTGCCTCTCTGCTTGTCTAGAACCCCTCGTCTTGCACCTCTCATTTTAAGACCTGGCGGCATCCGAGTTGCTGAGGGCTCCTCCCGAAGCCAAAGGCAACTGCAACAGGCGGAAGCACGAGCAGAGACCAGGGTGCTTGGAATCGGTTCTGGATTTTGGGTGCGACCGTGACAGTGAGCTTCGGTTTTTTATTAGAAATTACTGAGTATTTAACACTCGGATAGAGCCGCGGGTTTTTCTTATTTGTTACACAATTATAGACTGTGAACAGGGAGGGGGAATGTGGGCCGTGCAGCGACATGCATGAAATGCAGAATTTAAAGTGAAAATAATTGCTTGCCCCACCTCTATGCCTAAAACATTGAGAAGGAGCAAGCGATATATGATTGACAGCTGAAATCTTTAAAAGCAACATCCCAACACGTATGGATATTTTAATGAAAAAAATAGTTTGGGTTTTATGTCTAATTTGATAAGGACTTTTATTATACAGCTTTTTATGTATGGGTGACGTGTCCACTTTAACACACACAGATCTACACTTGTGTGCACTGAATGTTTGAAATTCCTGGCACCAACATTATGTAATGGTTAAGCTGAAAAATGCCAAACCTTTAGCCACATAAAGACTCAAGCTGTGGACCTTTGATCGCCTCAGTTTCAGATGTCTGGTTTCTTATGACCTTCTTCAATATGTAATGACTTTGCCTCAGTGGGAAATATCTAGTTTCTTTCATTTAAATGGAGATGATCTTCCTTTCAGCAGAAAGAATCAACTTCATATCACATATAAAGTGCAAAGGAGAGCAAAGTGCTTGATTGATAGTTAAGCTTCAATTTCCATTGAATTGCATTCTATCAGCTGTGGAGCTGTTACAGGTACTGTGTGTATGTGTGTGTATATATATATATATATATATATATATATATATATATATATATATATATATATATATATATATTTGTGCCTTACAAAATTATTCAGACCCTTGGCCAACTCACTGATTAACAAAAACTACAGTGAAATTGTGTTTTTTATTTCAAAGCATTGAAACCCAAATAAATTTTTGTGTGTAATAAAGAGCTAAAATTCTGAATTTTTATTTTATGTGACATTGTATGAAAGAGACCGCATGTGTATGTTATAGGCATAAGTATATACATACAATTTATAATATTTTATGTGCATTTTATATGTATAAGTATATATGCATATATAATTTATACATTTACACAATGATACCGTCATATACATCAGAATATGAAATATAGCTCAGTGCCACAAGGCAAGCATCCCTGAACACCCCATGCACATATGCACATCTAGTCTAGTGAAAGTCTAGGAGGCAGATTTACCTAGGGTCGAATATCGAGGGTTAATTAACCCTCGATATTAGACCGTCGAAGTAAAAAAAAAATTTTGCGCTATTCCTACAATCGATCGAACGATCGAAGGAATAATCGTTCGATCGAACGATTAAATCCTTCGAATCAAACGATTCAAAGGATTTTAATCCATCGATCGAAGGATATTCCTTCGATCAGGAAATTGTTAGGAAGCCTATGGGGACCTTCCCCATAGGCTAACATTGGCTTCGGTAGGTTTTAGGTGGCGAACTAGGGGGTCGAAGAAATTTTTAAAGAGACAGTACTTCGACTATCGAATGGTCGAATAGTCGAACGATTTTTAGTTCGAATTGTTCGATTCGAAGTCGAAGGTCGTAGTCGAAGGTCGAAGTAGCCCATTCGATGGTCAAAGTAGCCATATTCGATCATTCAAAATTCGAACTTTTTTTCCTCTATTCTATTCCTTCGAACTAAGTAAATGGGCCCCTTGGTCTAGTGAGCACAAGGACTTCTCATAGGAGTGCTGCTAATGATAACAAAGTGATGCAAAATACAATTATGTTACTTTTGGTGCCAAAAGCTATAACCTGAAGGCATAAGCTTTATTGAACAGGGCCTATCCTGTAAAGATCAGTATATATGTATAATTTGTATGTTTGATGAGGAAACCATTCCAATGGTCTAGCACTACAAAATATGCTTCTCTGAAACTCTGTCTTTGTGGGAGCACTTCCCGGCTGTTTTATTCTCTTTGTTCTGCATGTATACTGCAATCTTAAGCAGTCACCATAGTCCATACAATAAAATTTAATTACGGAGCCCCACTGAGAACAGAAGCTTCTGATGAAGTGTGAGACGCTACGAAATACATTAAGTGGATGGCCACTTCTCCCTGCATGCGAAGGTGGTTTTAACTTTTGAATATAAAGAGCTGTTTTTAATTAAAGGGATCCTGTCATGGGAAAACATGTTTTTTTCAAAACACACCAGTTAATAGTGCTACTCCATTAGAATTCTGCACTGGAATCCATTTCTCAAAAGAGCAAACAGATTTTTTTATATTTAATTTTGAAATCTGACATGGGGCTAGACATTTTGTCAATTTCCCAGCTGCCTCCAGTCATGTGACTTGTGCCTGCACTTTAGGAGAGAAAGGCTTTCTGGCAGGCTACTGTTTTTCCTTCTCAATGTAATTGAAAGAGACTCAGTGGGACATGGGTTTTTACTATTGAGTGTTGTTCTTAGATCTACCAGGCAGCTGTTATCTTGTGTTAGGGAGCTGCTATCTGGTTACCTTCCCATTGTTCTTTTGTTTGCTGCTGGGAGGAAAAGGGAGGGGGGTGATATCACTCCAACTTGCAGTACAGCAGTAAAGAGTGATTGAAGTTTATCAGAGCACAAGTCACATGACTTGGGGCAGCTGGGAAATTGACAATATATCTAGCCCCATGTCAGATTTCAAAATTGAATATAAAAAAATCTGTTTGCTCTTTTGAGCAGCACTATTAATTGATTCATTTCAGTATCCCTTTAGTGATGTTCTCAATGGTGCTTCATAATTCAATTTTATTGTATGGACTAGACTTGTGATTAGCAACTTCTGTTGACACAACTTCCCAACCACTTGCTGTTCTCCTCGCATATTATCTGAACTTGCTACATTGGATCTGTAAATCTGTTAGCAGCCAGCCAAAATGGCAGTAATCAACTGTCTTTGAAATCGGGAAATGGTGCAGCTTAATCAAGTAGTTTAGAATTCTGTGATTCAATGCAAATTACTGCAAACCAGTGATTTCCAGCTATTCACTCACCTCTTCCATTGCTGTGCTGATTTTCCAATTCTTTATTCGCTCTGCCGTGTTGTTGTTTGTCTTCAATAAAATCTAGTGAGACTTCATTATGAATTTGTCTGAAACTGTTTGAAGCAGCCACATGCATTCTGTATGCCACAAAGACATGTTGTGCTGGAGGCATTTATGAAATAATTCTATGTTCTAAAACTGCAACACCTTTAAAAATGTAGAAAAACCCCTGTATATAATGTAGTAGTATAGTAATGTAGTAATATCTAAGGCAAATGTTTTTGCTTTAAAACTAGGATGGGGGGAGGCACTGGAAAATGTTACTTTTCAATATTTCAATTATTTCAGTACATTGTGATATTAAAATATTTAGGTTTTGTTTAATCAATGTAAATACAGTATATAAATGTGTGTGGAGTATTTATATAACCAAAAGTCAAGCAGGAGGGGTTGCAGGTATTGGCACGGGCCTAGCCACATGCCAGCAATGAATCCAATGATAAATGAAAAGCCGATACCTTTTTATGCAACACACGGGGTGATCCCAAGTTTTATTCCATGGTGCTCTTGACACAATTCAACAGATCAAAAGTTTCGGGACCACATGGCCCTTCATCAGTATATTTTGTTTATTATCACTGATGAAGGGCCATGCAGTCCCGAAACATAAAAAGGTATCGGCTTTTCATTTATCATTGAGTATTTATATAGACTTTTTAAATTGTAAGAACATTCAGTTCCTCAACAATTTTTATCAGCCATTGATTTGGAGTAAGATTCCGCCTTTCCCATTTGCCATATTCATTTGCTAAACCCTGTCAAAATTCTGCAGCAACAAAATGGTCATTAATGCCAGTGTATTTTTTTTGTTGTGTGGAAAAAGATGTCCATTGCTACAAAAAATGCATTGATTCTCTGTATATTTTTTGTCATAAGAAAAAAACACCCTTTGACTCCAATGTATTTTGCACAAGCACACTAAAAAAAACGCCCATTGATGTCAAAGCATGTTGAGAATTTTTGCAGTTCTCTCATCACTGCTAAGCACTGATTATAATTGATAACATCACTGTGTGTATACATACAGTATACAGTGTGTGTGTGTGTGTGTATATATATATATATATATATATATATATATATATATATATATATATATATATATATATATATATATATATAAAAATATATATATATATATATATATATATATATATATATATATATATATATATATATAATAAAGAAGAAATGACCAGCAACACCGAGTTCTTTAGTGAAAAAATCAAAGTATATTAAAATACATGTAAAACCGACGTGAGGTTACGGTCCACTCAGGGACCTATATATATAGGATCCCTTATCCAGAAACTCTATATCCAGAAAGCTCAGAATTACGGGTTGGCTGTCTCCCATAGACTCCATTTTATCCAAATAATCCAAATTTTTAAAAATAATTTCCTTTTTCTCTGTAATAATAAAACAGTACCTTGTACTTGATCCTAACTAAGATATAATTAATGCTTATTGGAAGCAAAAACCAGCCTATTGGGTTTATTTAATGTTTAAATGATTTTCTAGTAGACTTAAGGCATGAAGACCCAAATTATGGAAAGATCCGTTATCCGTAAAACTCCAATTCCCAAGCATTCTGGATAACAGGTCCCATACTCGTGTGTATATGTATGTATATATATATATATGTGTGTGTATATATATATATATATATATATATATATACATACAGTGAAGGGATGGTGTGTGAGGCATGTGAAGCCCCAACCACAGGAGAAAGCCACACCCACCAGAAAATTCACCAAATTTTTCAAGAGACCACGCCCCTACTAAATCAGGAGTTAAATCAGGACTAAATCTAAAGGACTAAAGGATTTCCTGTATAAATACCCCCAGAACCCATATCACAGTGGCACAGAGGCTATATAATGTATTAATACCCACAGAGCTCATAAAGGGTGGCACAGTGACACTTTTTCTCTCCTAACTTGTGTCTCTGTGCCCTGCCATGAAATCCAACCATACCCTCTAGATCCAGCCAAGTGGCCTCTACCAGTACCCACAAAGCTCTTTCTTCACTTACTCTCCACAAAGCTGCAGGAAGGAAGGTGCGGCCCTGTCCACAGAGTGTGAGAGGTCACCATGATAGCCACCTTACAGCTGCCCCTTTCTAATGAGAATTGCGGGCGGGGTTTGCTTACTCTTCCTTCTAATTGGGCGGCTGTACGGTCACTCCTTGTTTCATTGTTCTTCTTTCCTGCAGAGCTGTATGCTATTGGTGGCTGAGCCCGGGAGCTCCGCCAAGTTCACTTGCAGTTTCTGGCAACAGTGGTGGCGACAGTTGGAGTGAGGTAGGAGCACGCTGCTTCCTTCTGACCCTTCAGCCATCAGTTCCAGTATTTTGCAACAGAACCATGCTAGTAACCCCGACAGAATATGTGGAAGCAGCAACAGGCCCCTCCCAGCCATGCCCGGCCCACGAGCAAGGATTCCCCGGCAGCCCCAATGGTGACCTCCCCCAGGCAGACTCTCCCTCCTAAGCCATTCTGTTGCATGGGGAGACAGCCTACAGGAGAGTGATGGACCTTCCTGGAAAAAAAAGCTCTGGTATTCTAAAATGTGGCATCCCGCCACTGAAGAAAAATAAATAGAGAGGCGATAATATATATATATATATATATATATATATATATATATATATATATATATATATATATATATATTTCTGTTTCCTTTAAAAAAAAATGACAAGTTTTAAGTGTGAGTGTGTGCTAAGTAAGTGATTGTGCCATATATATAAGCAACAGGATCCTGACATACTTATAGTAACAGAGTTTCCAACCATATAATTTCTGTCTTGCCCATAAAAAGCTGATTCATGTTGGTTTGGTTATAAGTGCAGCTGTAAGCCAGACACAATAACTGAAATGTTAATTAGATCATTTGGCTCTGTAGCAGTTTCCCTTCATTTAGCACTAAATGGAAGACACTAAAGCAAATGTGAACCAAATGAAAGGATATCAAGGAATTTGAATACACTGAAATTTCAATAATGTTGCAAATATAAAGATGGTTAATGATGTTTCACCAGTTCCATAGAGAGGGCAATAGCGTAGAATTTTGCAGCTTCATTTTCATTGAAATTACACCCTCCAAATGGTTTGCTTTTCAGTTCTACATCTTGTGCCTGCACACTAATGAAAGGGAAAGGCTGCACATTTGTTCATCCTAGATCAGCTGTAAAAAATAACATTATTGTTACTGCCTGGTAAAGATTGGCTTTATTGGTAGGTGAAAAAAGCAATGGATCAGACAGATCCTGCCCTTTATTTGACTAAAGATCTAGAAACCTTCCCACTTTGATCATCGTTTATCCTCTACTTGCAGAGGTCAGATCTAGCTTTTGGCCAATTTCATTTCAAATGTGGCTGCTGGTGCTTCAGATTCAATGTTCCTTTTACTATAAGTGGTAAGTGAATAAATAAAGATTCAATTCCTACGTCAGATTCCATTAAAAGGTAATGCTAAACAACACGGCCTATGGGACATGTCACATATCTATAAGATAACTGTTTTTGCAATAAAACTCATGCAGCAAAATGAGTTACTAGAACTAGTAGTGCTGACTTTGGAATAGTTCAATGGAATCATTGGAACTAACTTCAAAAACAAGAGATTTGTTGCACAGCAACTCATTACAGATTTAATGGCCGGATAATTTGTTTTGTCTGTCCTAATTATAGTCAATAGGAATTGATTTATTACTAAAAAACCTCAATAATGTGTGCATTCTTTTATCCCAGTAGCATGGGCGTCCGCAGAAAATTTTCCAGGGGGGGCAAGTAATTTAGTTTAGGGTAGCATCCCCCAACAGACATATATATATATATATATATATATATATATATATATATATATATATATATATATATATATATATATATATATATATATATATATATATATATATATATATACATACATACATATATATAAAGTTCCAATGTACCAGCGCTAATGCCCAATTTGAGATTTTGAGGTACAAGATCAAAAAGATGTATGTATGTAAAAAAAAAAAACAGCTGAATTTATTTTGATTACTGAATACATTTACAACTGTACTACAAGTGAGTGCTTTTTATGGCTACTCTGCTCTACTCAGCAACCTACTATTAACATTCAGTACTCGGATACACACAATAGATGGATCAAAAATAATAATTTATTTGTAAAAATAAATTTTAAAACATAATAAAACTGACGCCCGTGCTCTGTTTGAGCATGGCACAAAACAGGTTTGCTCTAAGCAGCAAATAAATAAGAAAAATATATCATCAGTATAAGGAATTGTTCAGTATAAAAATAAAAAGTGGGTAAATAGAAATAGGATGTGCAAAATAAAAAATGTTTCTAACATAGTTAGCCAAAAAATGTAATGTGTAAAGGCTGGAGTGACTGGATGTGTAACAGAACAGTACTTCCTGCTTTACAGCTCTCTTGTTTTCCACTGATTAGTTACCAAGCAGTAACCAATCAGAGACTTGAGGGGGGGGGGCACATGGGACATAATTGACTGAGCTGAATGCTGAGGATCAATTGCAAACTCACTGAACAGTTATGTCCCATGTGGCCCCCCAGAGGGAAACACAACTACAGAGTTATGGAAAAAAACACACAGACAAAATGCAAAGAAGGTTCTAACTGGTTTTGTTAAATTATAAATTCAAATTATCAAACTTAAAGGGGTGGTTCACCTTTTATATAGACAGTGAAATTCTTTTTAACAATTTAGCTTTTAGCTCAGTGACTTTCCTTGGAAGGATCCAATTTACTCTAGCAACAACAAGTGACTTGAATGAGAGACTGGAATATGACTAGCCAGTGTCGGACTGGGACACCAGGGGCCCACCAAAAACCCTTAGACCAGGGGCCCACCCAAAAACCTTTAGACCAGGGGCCCACTCAAAGTATTATTTTCTTCCTTTACTTACTCAACCTCTATTCTCCTATTCTCTTTTCTTTACATACTATAACCTATTATTCCATCTATTTAGGCTCTTTATTCTCATAGAAATCGGGAATGGCCATGAAATAAGCCAAATGTTTAGAAGCAGGAGGGCCCACTGACACCTTGGCCCACCGGGAGTTTTCCTGGTATCCCTGTGGGCCAGTCCGACACTGTGACTAGCATGGGCCTAAAAAAAGTAATAAAAACTAACAATAACATTTTAGCCTCACAGAGCAGGTACAGAAATTAATTTTCAACCATAAGGGATCCATAGGAGGTAAATGTTGGTGATGTGGGTAAAGAAGTGTGCTGGGCAAGTGCAGTTTTCCGTAAAGAGGAGCACCTGCCCATGGTCTCATGTTAGATAATTATAATTATGATACAAATTGGCACGTTTGATTAAAAAAAATTTAAACAAAAGAGGTTAGATGAATTGCTTCATTAATGAATACTTAAAGGACCAGTAACACTAAATTTTTTTTCCCCAAAATTCGTTAGTATAGAACGAAAAATAAACACCAAGGCAAATAAAACTTTTAAATTGCAAAGCCTTTATTAAGAGATAACTTACCAAAACTCCACTTCCTGTCCTCTTCTAAAACGGCGAAAGGGCGACCATCCATGCAGCGGCGTTCAACTTCTCCTCACTGGCTATTCTAGTGACAGTATGTGAAGAGGAGGCAGTGGTCCGCTCTGCAGCGCTTCCCCTATTCCCAGCAGTCGGACTTTGACTCCAGCCTTTGCTCCTCCGACGAGGAAGAAGAAGAGGAGGAGGGCAGCCTCTGCCTCTCCAGCGGCAAGTGCTGTCTGCAGAATGGTAGTAATAGTAAGCGGCAGGCGCACCGATCTGCTGAAGAATATCCACTTGTTCCCCGTCGATGTGCCCATCTGAGTGTGCCTGGGGCTGGCAGTCCCAGCTGCTGCAGAAGAAGCCGGCGATTTTAGACTCCGGTTGCTGCAGAATCCATGGATGAGGTGGGAGCGCTGAACCACTTGCTACCCGTCGATGCGATACGATTGCGGGTAGCAGTGGCCGGTGTATTTAGTAAAAATAAAAACGAGCCGGTAGCACTCCCGGCTCAAAGGCGGTGCGGAACGCAAAGCCAAGGTTTGCAGGAACTGTGCACTTGGAGAGTGCACTTAGCCGCATCGAAGGCCTTCAGTGTGCGCAGCTCCTCCACGTAGCGCTGGTTCGTCTTCACTTCGCTTGTGCACTGTAGTCCTACCCGCAATCGTAGCGCATCGACGGGTAGCAAGCGCTCCCACCTCATCCATGGATTCTGCAGCAACCGGAGTCTAAAATCGCCGGCTTCTTCTGCAGCAGCTGGGACTGCCAGCCCCAGGCACACTCAGATGGGCACATCGACGGGGAACAAGTGGATATTCTTCAGCAGATCGGTGCGCCTGCCGCTTACTATTACTACCATTCTGCAGACAGCACTTGCCGCTGGAGAGGCAGAGGCTGCCCTCCTCCTCTTCTTCTTCCTCGTCGGAGGAGCAAAGGCTGGAGTCAAAGTCCGACTGCTGGGAATAGGGGAAGCGCTGCAGAGCGGACCACTGCCTCCTCTTCACATACTGTCACTAGAATAGCCAGGGAGGAGAAGTTGAACGCCGCTGCATGGATGGTCGCCCTTTCGCCGTTTTAGAAGAGGACAGGAAGTGGAGTTTTGGTAAGTTATCTCTTAATAAAGGCTTTGCAATTTAAAAGTTTTATTTGCCTTGGTGTTTATTTTTCGTTCTATACTAACGAATTTTGGGGAAAAAAAATTTAGTGTTACTGGTCCTTTAAGCAACAGGTTAAATCTTATCAAGTGACATAATAAAAAATCTTACCAAACTGGAATATATATTTGAGTAAATCTTGCCCTTTTACATCTTTTCCCTTGAGCCCCCATTTGATGATATTTTCTGTGTTGCCTCAGAGATCACCTGACCAGAAACACTGCAGTTCTAACTGTAAAAGGAAAAAGTGTGGAAGCAAAAGACAGAACTGTCTGCTAATTGGCTCATGTGACCTAACGTATGGTTTGTTTGTGTGCACCGTGAATCCTAGGATCCCAGGGGCGGCCCTTATTTCTTAAACTGGCAATTTTCTATTTATGATTACCCAATGGCACATACTACTAAGAAAGAGAAAGTATATTATTAATGGCTGATTTACATGAAGCAGGGTTTTATTTTTATAGAGACCTACATTGTTTTAAGTCTTGCAGTACCATTTCCTGTTAATTAGAAATACTTGCTGTACTCCAGTACTTTTCTTTTCTAAAACCGGTTCAGCTTTCAAGTGTTTGTTCCTGTTTGTATCTAAGGGTTAATTTTAGTACAAAAGGAGAACCCGGGTTTGGTACAGATTGACATAAAGGCCCTTAAGTAACATCAATACACTTACAATGATAGCTTGCATGTTTTATCCCCTGGACAACATCATACAATTCCACTGCTATTAGGTTATCTTAGCATATAAATACCCTTCTTGGGCTTATATATAATGAAGTTCCTGCTTTATTACTTGTGTGTCATTTTTTTTTCTTTTACCAAGCTTTTCATCTAGAAAAACGTATTTCTATTTTTAATACTACATGAGTTGATGCCTTCGTTGAGGACCCCAAATGAGCAGATCTTTGCCTAACTTATCCTCCCACTTGTTGGACAAAATAGTGGTGATCCAATAATTTGAATAGGAATATATGTAGAGCTGTCGGAATAGTATGCCACCAATGGGTTCTTGCAATGATTTGTCATCTTGAATTTTATCCCTGTATGAAAGATATCTATGTTGCTGATCCTCCTTCAGATATCGTTTGGACAGGCTGTTGGTTTGATTCTAATCACAGTTCAATCTACTGACTTGGCCAAGCCGGCTGCTAAAACGAGACTGTGTATGGTCAGCTTAAGTCTGTTGCTTGTGTGTTTGGTAGATAAATGTAGTGTGTGAAGATTGAAGTACTATAGAACTAGAACATGATGTGTTGATGAGTTTCATGAAGCTGACAGATAACTGACAAACTCACAGAAAGCTGTTCAGGAATATGACAGTGTATTATGTTCTGCACACCTGTCTGTGCTAATTACCAATAGCATCTGCCAATTATAGAAACAGCATTAAAGAAAAGAATTTGACTTCAAATATACATTTTATTCAGCATAGAGACATTAGTTGGACTCTGCTCCCCACCATTTCTGTACGTGAGACACTGGGTTGCATTGAGCTACTGACTGAAATAATTGATCTGAAATTTAATGACAGAATAAATCTTGCAATCTGTGCCCTCAATCCAGGGAAGTATTAGTTACCCATTAAACAGTTCTCTAGTTTGGCAAAAAAAAACAATAGCAATCACCAGTGCTCACATGGCAAAAAGTGGGATGTTTTTATTACACACAATCATTTCAGGTGAGCTCTAATTTGAATCTGGTTTGATAGCAGTGAATTCTAACAGCTGTGGTAGCCATCTTTGTACTGCTAACACCCACCCTTAAAAAGTTCTAGTGCAAACTGTATCTGGTTCTATCGATAGTACATATGTAGAAGCAGATTGGACCAGTATTCCTCCAGTCTGCGTGATCAGCGAGGTGGGAACAGCATGCCTTCCTGCCCTTGAGTTATGGAATTCTTGAAGGTTGGTAAGTATGCTGCTATGGCAGCTGGGTGAGCAGGGGAATGCTTGGCAGAGTGGGGTAATGGGGCAGTAGTCCCCTATCTGTGGAGTGTGCCAGTGCCTCTCCGGGAAAGGGTCCTGGGAGGTAAGGTTGAGTGAGGCAATTTGCTCCTACTTGCCCATCCAGGTGCAGTGCATTTGGGTGGCCGGCATGGCGTTGGTCCATTGACTTGGTGGAGTAATTGGTTAGGCAAGTATTCCCGTTGGGTTGATGTTAAGCTACAGTTACTTGTTGTTTATATTGATGGTTAATAAAGCTGCAACCTTTCAAGCTCCATCCTGGGCTGCAAGTGTTGTTGTAATGATTATTTTATATACGGGGTTAAGCACTGGTGGCCTTAACACTGCCCAGGACAAAGAGGGCCCTAATTCCCTAATTCTATATTGCTACATTTACCATTTGTCAATAAATGATAAATACCCCCTTAAATTGTAAGCTCCTCTGGAACAGGGACTATTGGGTAGTCAGTATTATAATTATTATTATGATCAAGAAATTACAATTTACTCCTGGGAACTGATCAAATGAGACATTAGAGCAATTGTATAACGGCAATAAACCTAACGTACAGCAATTAGCATAGATCACACATAGATGCAAAATAAGCACGTGCCTAGACATAAGGAACATATGTGATCTGTTCAATCTATCAACACCGTCTGTGTTTGGGAAATCTAGTAATAAACTGTTTGTGTGCAATATGAGCTACAGGGAGTTGACGTTGCAAACTGTCTGCACAGCTGCCCATCAAAAATAATCACTTGCAAATAATTAGATAATTAGATGCATTCATCGCACTGGTCCAAGAATAGACAGTATTAACTCTTTTGTTTCCTGCTTCATTTCCCAATAAACTACATATATGCTTTCATATTTACATTGTAAGGAAACTGCAATGCACTAATTGGCTCTGCTGAGCACTACCATTCATTCAACAGAAAATGTGCCGTTGTTGATGAATGAGCCCTCATAAATCTAACTTTGTGCTCTAATCCTCTTGTTTGATTAACCTTGCCATTGTTATAGAGCACAGCCTTCCAGCATCCAACACATTCTATTACCCCAAGGTGATTTACAATATAAGTTCAAGGAATCCTGTATGCAAATATTCTGTAGAAAATGGAAATGAAAGTGCTTAGGGGGATTTCAGAAAGAGCTGGCAGACAAATGAGTAATATAACATAAGTAAGCTTAATGGCACAAAGGGGTATAGTAACATATGTTGCAATTGCATATGTTAATATGACTGTGAGGAGGCATGTGCTTATTGTGTAGCAAACTAACACCTTAGCTGTTAATACACTTAACATATAGAAAAATCACGCTGAGACAAAACTTCCTTTATGTGGGTGAGGGTCGGCCACAGCTTTTATTTGAACAGATTATTATTCATAACGTAAACAGAAAAAAAACTTGCCATTACATCACTAACCATTAATCTCCAGATGCCAGCCACCGCAGCCGCGGTGGGCATGTAGGTTACGCCAACCAGATAGAATATATAACCAATGGCAAGGACACTTTTTACCCCGCTGTGACAATGAAAAAGGAAAAACAAATGGAAAGAAATGGATATATATATAAATATATATAAATTTTTTTTTTTTTTTTTTTTTATTATAAACAACAGTAGAAAGATATAAATGACATAACAAACACGGAGGAAAAAGACGGGAGGGTGGGAGGGCAGCTCCACCAGCGCTCCAGGATCCAGGGGAAGAGGAAGCAGGTAAGCAAACTACAGTATATATACACACCCTCCCCTTCTACCCCAACCTATCCTGCTCTAACTACCTCCCTGGCAACCAATCCCCAGCTCCGCCATCCCTCCTCCCAGTCACTGGCACCCTCGCTACACCCTTTGGTGCCCTCCAATCCCATCAGCCATTCATATTTTTTATAAAACATGCATAACTGCCTAAAATAACATCTTAACAAAACCATCAAAACCACCAGATATGTAATGGCAGGATAAATCCAAGGCAGTATTCAAGCTGCAAATACTTTTATTTAGGAAGTGGGTCACACACACTACAGGGCAGATTTATCAAGGGTCAAAGTAAAAATTCAAATAAAAAAAATCATCTAAAGCCATCTAAAACCTGGCGAATTGCCTATGGGGGACCTCCTAGAACCCATTTGGAGTGAACTTGTGGACTTTGAAAAATCAATTGAATACAATGTTACCTCGATTCGTACCATTCAAATTCGAACTAAAACGGCCTATTCGCCAAAAAAAAACTTTGTTTTTATTGGATTTTTGAAAGTTTTTTTTATTTGAAATCCGACCCTTGATAAATCTGTCTCTACATGTTTTGGGCTTGGCCCTTTATTAATTTTTAATTTTTACCTTGAAATTTTGAAAAACCATAGAATTCATGGACAAATTGTTAATTCAGATTATAGTATGAATTATAGTATGAGCTCTCACCACATCTCACCCACTGCATGCTCTCACACACAGGGTTGCTAGTTGCTAGTGATGCATGGCTTATTTTTGCTTTGCTACTATTCATCAGTCTGGAACCTTTCCATAACGTAGATAAATATGGTTCTTTTGAACTGGGGCAAACACTAGTTCAGAGAACATTGAGACATAATGAATAATGTAATACAGGTATGGGACCTGTTATCCAGAATGCTCTGAAGTATATGGGAGATGGCCTTTCTGTAATTCGGAGCTTTCTGGATAACAGGTTTCCAGACAACAGATCCGTTACCTGTATTCCAAATGACAAACTGCTAGCTTGTAGCCGCTGCAGATCCCTGTCATGACACCCATCAACCCTAGTCTGGGAATCAAAATAGGCCCAAGTATTTTAAGTACACAGAAGCCCAACCAGCCTTTAATATGTCTAATATTTATACAGTGACTGTCTATGCTATGGAATCTTACAGCAGCCCCTCTGGTATTTGCCCAAACCCACGTGATTGCCTGATTACAGGGGTTTTAATGTATATTAAAGCATCATTTCAATAAAAAGGTTATTCAGCCTAAATTCCCAAACAATATTTAACATATCTGCACAAAGCAATTACTCTGTATTTTGACATTTAATTTTTGTACTGTGATTTTTCTTTTATTTCTTTTTTGTCCGGTCCGATGCACACACATATACAATATCATCTCACATCAAAAAAATAAATCTGCTGGCATTGAGCATTACCTGCAAATATTGACATCACTGGATATTCGCTCAGTTTCTGTGACAGAATTCATTCTTGGGAATGTGACTGTCATTGCTTTTGGAAATTGTGTCGGTCATTGCATTTGCAACTGTCTCTCTTTGTAAACTTTTATATAAGGCGCTGGGATTTAAAAAAAAAAAAAAAATTTTTATAAACCCATTTAAACACAATGAAGACTGACAGCAATAAATGTGTTATTCAATTAAAAAATATTCTTGCCAAAATCAAAAATAATGTACTTCTATAACCTCACAAACCCATCACAGCTTTACAGCTTTTTGTATTCCTGTTAAAATGAGTGTGTTGAGTGCTGTATGTGTGTCAGGTGAAAAATCTCTCTTTCCAGTTTTAAAATGCTATTAAATTAAGTGTTTACACCCTTAAGTAATGCATGCACATTGCAAGCACTATTAAACCACCAGCCTATTATACAGACATGAGCAGTACAGACTCCTAAGCACAAATCCTTTCCAGGAGTCTTGTGAAAGGTCCTTTAGGTGGAACAATTGACCTATGCTCCTCACTGATTTCACCCAGTCCATGAGAAGACATTGGCCCCATCAAACATGGCTATGCTTAAAAGTATGCCCCTACTATCATCATGACTACTGCCATGCTTTGATTGCATGCTGTCTCCTCTAGACTCCATCTACTCTGCATTCACTCATATCAATACATTAAATTATTAAAAAAAAATGTGAAAAGCTAAATTCTTAAATGTCATGCCCTTTTGTAATATATTCAAACTGGACATCCATACACTCACTCACATCTGATTCCTCAAAATTTTTCCTATGCAGTTCTATATTTTACCGTCACTTTACCAATGTTAAGACAGGTATGGGACCTGCTATCCAGAATGCGTGGGGCCTGGGGTTTTCCAGATAAGAGATCTTGCCTTAATTTGGATTTCCATAACTAAAATCTACTTAAAAATAATTGAAAAATTAAACTCAATAGGATTAATTATATCTTAGTTGGGATCAAGTACAACAATGTACTCTTATAATATTAACAGAGAAAAGAGAAATCGTTTTTAAAAATTAGAATTATTTGCTTAAAATGGAGTCTATATAAACTGGCCTTGCGATAATACTGGTTAATGGATACCGTACTTGTACTCTGAAATCTAAGCCCTTTTGTATTGGGAATCACCTGAAGTTAAAAATGATGATGAGGCACAGCAGGTTTCAAGCAACTGCTAAAGGTACAATTCGGCTCATCACTAAATGTTTTTAAATTTAAACAGAGGGGCAATGAAGATGTGACCACATAATACATTTGGACAGCACAATAAATCCTTCACACTTTATATATGAATAAATAAAAAAAAAATTAAGGTTGTTTGTGTAAAGACAAAAAAATGATTGTTGAGGCTGGTCAAAATAATTAATCTGCCATTTTTCTTGGTTGTGTTATTCAAAAATGTGCAATAGAAATTATTGGTTGCAGTACCATTTGTCAAAATGCTTTTCATTTTTTTTTTTTAACCAACCATCTCACAGAAGGGATAGATTCATTGTTGTAAAGATCTAGAAGGATTCTACAGTGTGAATTCTAAAAAAAAAAAAAAAGGCAACACAATAACTTTAAGGAACAGAATATTCTTCAGAGGCATAGAAGTAAGCAGGTGAATAGGGATGTAGCGAACTGTTCGCCCGCGAACTAGTTCGCGCGAACTTCGACCGTTCGCGTCCGCCGAATGTTCGCGAACGTTTGGGAACGTTCACATTTTGAGTTCGCGTTCGATTCGAATACAAGTCGTTCGACCATTCGACCATTCGAATTCCTTCGACCGCTAAAAATCGAACGATTTCCATTCGTTCGAACGATTGTAAGCATTCGATCGAATGAAAAGCATTCGATCAAATGGCTTTGATCGTTCGATTCGAATGAAAATCCTTCGATTGAACGATTAAAATCCTTCGATCGTTCGAATCGAACGATTTTAGCGGGTGTTCGAAGTTCGCGAACGTTCGCATTTTTTGCCGGTGTTCGCGAACACCAAATCGGCAGTTCGCTACATCCCTACAGGTGAAACCTTTATTCTTGGGGCCTTGTTCTATACATAAAGGACAATGGAATTATACTGATCTGCACAAAATGTTAAGAAAAGAAGAAAGCCTAAAATGTAAGGTTTTTTTTTTTGGCTCCATAAGTAAAAATTGCAGGCTTTCAAGAGGATAGTATTGCATCTCTTCTTCAGGATTAAAGATGTTACATTATATGAAACTGAACTAGAAGACAGGGTGGGGGTTACAAGATAATAAAGCTTCACTCTGCCAAGGATGCAAATACTAGTACAATACATATCTTGTTGTGAGGTGAAGGCAACCTTAACTAAAATGTCTTTGGAGATGTAAATTGACCTTAGCTGTGTTATTCTAGGTGGCAAATCCCTTGCAAAGTCATATCTGAACATAAATCCACTTTCCCTGTTCAGGCCACATTTTAGGGTGTTGAGATTCTTTACCAGTTACAATCAACAAGAGTGTAAGGAGAGGGAATTCAAAGGGTCTGGCCATACAAGCAGATTGTTGCTTTGTGGTGAAATTATAGACACTGGCTGTGTGACAGGCACTGGTGCTGTAGTAATGAGACCATCAACTAATTGTAGGTTTAATGCAGCAAAGAGATCCCTTCCAAGTATAGCAGTACCCTTATTCACAATGTAAAAGTCACATTTTGCAGTACTTGATTCAAATTGTACAGTCACTGGTAAGCAACCAAGCACAGGGATTGGATCCTTTAAGTAACTGACCAGTTTCAGGGCAGGTGCAACAAGCGGATCTTTTGCAAAGTATTTCAAGAAAATATCCTTTGGTAGTATAGAAACAGCTGAACCTGTATCAAGCATCAGGTTAATGGAGTGTCCCTTGTCAGCAGAAGCAGTATTGACACTGACAGTGCATATAAACTTGTCTGGAATAAATGTACCAGCTTTATCCACACTTAATACTGTAACATTTGTAGTAGTGACTTCATGAACATCTTTAGCAGAACTATGGCAGATCTTAGCAAAATGTCCTACTTTTGTGCATCTGCAGCACTGTACAGCTTTTGCAGGACATGTAGCATAATTTGCAGTGTGTTGTGTTGAACCACAGCGAAAGCAGTATTTTTTATTTTCTATTTGTATTTCTGCACGGTTTTGCAGTGAATCCCTTTTCCTTAGTACTGTATTTCGTAACTGTGCATTATTAGGCCACAGTGTTGAATTCAAAATCATTACATTCCCAGCAGTTCCCTGACTGAGAGTTTTAACCTCTGCCACTGCTGTTTCAATTTGGCTAGCAACTGTAATAGCCTTTGCAAAGGTTAAATCAAGTCTCTCTCTAATGCAAGGTGAGTTTGTTTTTTCTACTATTTGGTCTCTTAGCATTTCATCTGTTAGATTCCCAAACTCACAGGTAACAGCCAGCTCTCTCAAAGCTGCTACAAATTGTTCTGTGGATTCGCCATTACGCTGTCCACGTTGGCGGAATTTATATCTTTCAGCGACCACATTTACTCTTGGCATGAAAAAGTTCTTTATAGCAGTAAGTGCCCTCTTCTTTTCATTTTATGTTTTTAGAGTATCACATGGACTTCACCCTGCCTTCTACAATTGTAGCATCACCTTAACATTGTGTAGATTAACAACTGGTGGTATTGAATTAACTGTTTTCATTGTAATCATTCACTGTATAATTGTGAGCAAATGGTGACACTTATTCTGCTTAGTGGTTTATATACTGTTATATGTGTATATATGTGCACTGGGGTTTGTTTGGAGGGGTTGAACTTGATGGACTTTGTGCTTTTGTCAACCCAAATTAACTATGTACAGACATAGAAAAAAGAAGAAAAATTGATCAATGCACATTCCCACAACCTTTCCTTTTTTTTTTGTATTGTAGCAGATCTATTCTGTTTGGAAGTTCAGCAGCTATGCTGCAGGCCAGGCTTCCATGTGGTTGTAGCACCCCCACACCTGTCTCTTTAAATGCCTTTGGAAATGGGTGTTGGTCTGGGCAATTTCTCTCTCTTAAAAGCCGCAAGCGGGGGAGGATTAATCTCATGGAACCAATGCTGGGGTCTAGGTTATCTCTCCCCTTTGAAAGCTAATGGCGGGGGAGGACTAAGCCCTATGATGAAAACCAATGCCCAGGTCGGGAGACCTTTCATTTCAGGTAATGCTCTTATGCCGGGAGGCTTTAGCATTTGAAATTATGACCAGAGGTAAATAGTTAGGGACCGCCATATGGGTTTTACCTTGATGTGGTATGGTGGCTTATCAATTTTATGATCATAATTTTGTAACTAAAAAACCCGTCTTTGTAAATACATGCATCTGTATTGATCAATTTTTCTTCTTTTTTCTATGTCTGTAGATAATTTGGCCAGATCAGTAGCACTTCCAATGTATTTTAGTACATTTTTATGAAGCCATGGAGTGCTCCCACAACCTTTCCTTTTTTTTCCAAATTAACTATGTAACTATTACATTATAAAGGGCTGATTTATTATGAGTTACACATGTAAAGTCATTTAACTCGGGCTGCAAACATGTTTCCCTGGACTGGTACTCCTTTTTAGAGAAAACTGCACTGGCCTATGGAAAACTCCCTAAACCCTGCACAAGTATATTGTTTATTAATTTACATAGTTACCTAGTTAAATTGGGCTAAAAAAAGACAAAGTCCATCAAGTTCAACCCCTCCAAATGAAACCCGGCCAGCATCCAACACTTTTGCAATTGCTGATAACACGTGCACAGTACAGTAAAACGTTGTGGGGTTCCTCTACTGCACCGATGCAAATAAGAATCTGCACAAGAGATGCCTGGGATACCGGAGAAATGTAAATAAAATGTTGGTGCAGCACTTAGGTATGTCTTTCCACAGTTGGTTCAGTATTCTCTGAACAGGGGCACTGGCCCAGGAAACGTTTAAACTTTTTCAGAAAGAAAACCATTAGAGAAACAGTGTGCATGATTTGTAGCACATTTGTATAGCTAGCCTTGAGCTTTCTTCTTCCATCACAGCGGAGGATAACTATGGTTCATGATCTGATAAAAGGAATAGGAATAAACTTTTAACTAACTAAAAGCCAACAGAAGATTTACAGTGAGTGCAGCCACATAAATTACACATGACACAGTACTTTCAGCCCTGAGTCTTGGTGAAATAGCTGTTTATTTGCTGGGACTGTCGCATGACTAGAAATGTTCGGTTCAGCAAAATGTGAAGTACCTTTTAAAATCTGAAGGCAGGAAATAAATCAGAAAAAGCAGGCTACTGGCTGACTACTCCAAAATTAGTGTAAAATATAAAAATGTGAAGCTCAAGATGCATATATGTGTAACAACAACACCATTATAAAGCAGGGACAGCCCTAGATATTATATCTGTCAATAACTAAGAAATTGCTGATCAAAACAAAAGAAATAAACTCATTTCAGTTCAATGCAAACCCCCTTCCATATACAATGAACTGAGCAGCAACCTTTTTGTAAGCTACAAAGAAAAATGATATTTATTCCAATATTGGAAAGTTCAACCTAAGTTCTGGTTAAAGTCTGTTTCATCGTTAATTCACTCACCTTTAAAGCAACAGAAGGAACAGGGCAGCTGGCCTAAGCCAGCAACTAAATTCAATTCAATTATCTAAGATTTGTGTACTATTATATATTAGTTATTCAACAGATTTCATCAAGTAGTATGGTTAAGATCTGATCCCATAAACTATAAATCAAGCCGTTACTTACAGTGGAAAGTCAGGAGATAACTTTCTGTGCTAATTTTGTTATAATTTAGGGTGGCCATAGATATAAAAATTACGATCTTTCCTGAAAAAGATCTTTCCAAGAAAGATTGTTTGTTTCAATACACACGTGTAGAGCTGAATTGTCGGATATACAGGTAGAAACAATAGAATTCTACCTGTAACTGACAATTCTGCACTCTACAGTGGACGATGTTTGGGTGGCCATCAAAATTAGTTTTGTACGATTATATCAGAGTGTGTATTGCCATCTTTAGATTCGACCTAATAAATGTGCCAGACCTCAGCTAGGTTAATAAAACTGTGAACCCCTGATTCATATTAAGAGGCAGATTTATCAAAGGTCAAAGTGAAGGTTCGAAGTTAAAAACTTCGAATGTCAAAGTCATTCGACCATCGAATAGTCCAACTTCGATTCGAAGTTAAAAAATGTTTTAAAAATTTGAATATCGAAATTTATCATGTACCGTCTCTCTAAAACTTTGACGATTCGCCACCTAAAAGCTGCCTAAGTCCTGTTTTAGCCTATGGGGAACCTCCTAGAACCTGTATGGAGGCAATTGGGGAATTCGAAACTTCGAATCGAAGTAGATCAAAGGCGCTATTCCTTCAAAAGTATGATTGGAATACAGACCACTTCGACCCCCAAAAACCTTCAAACTGTATTCCGTTGGTCTTCTTGAATTAAAAGTTCAACGTTTTTTTTTCACTTTGAAATTCAACCTTTGATAAATATGCCGCATAATGTAAATAAATATTTCTCAGGTCTTCTCTTTTGCTGGCTGTATGATGATTTGACATAACAGGGTTAATGGAATGATCAGTAACTAGAAGATGAAAGAATTAGTTGGGATTAAGGAGATATCTTGAAGCCAAGCTGTGTGCCTAAGAGAACTAAAGTAAAGACATTTATTGTGTGCTTGAGGGTCATTGCGAAAATCTGTTCTCAAAACCTCACATGAGAGAGAAAGCAGGAATCAATGTAAGTGATTTTCTCACTATGGTACTCTATGAGATGAATATAAAAGACAATATAGTGCAAATAAGATTTAATAGAATGATTGTCAGTCACCAGGTTGTAAGACCCATGATGAGTCTCTTCTCTAACAGGAGACTGGCAGATCTTAAAAAGAGTGATATTAACTTAGTATCCTATTAGCGAAGATTGAAATAAATGACAGAATGGATCAGCCTTTTACTCATTCAAAAGAAGGTGAAAACCCTCTTCCAATACCATCTCACTTATACTGATTTAAATGATGTTGTACAGGAGTTTCAAAAGTCTGTATAATAGTTGCGCCTTATTTCAGTAAATGTCGCTCTCTGAGTTTTGTACTGGCTGCTTAAAAGATTAGAAGTTTTATTGTAATATAAAGGTTTGTTGTGTAATATAATGCTGATAAGCTACGGCACATACCACTCTAGTGCTTTAGTTGCTGTACTTTCATTTCTGAAAACCCAATTCAGAATAAAATGTGAGAAAAGTCTTAATAAAGGCTGATGGCAATGTAAAGTACAGAGTCTCTAATTTACAGTTATAGAGTTGATAAACGTACACTAAATGGTGACAAAAGAAACAAAGGAGACTGTATATGAGTTAATAAAATCCACCAAGAATATGGAGTGGAGGGTCATTTTTTTTCCCTGGGACTTTTTTTCATACTTTAAGCTCTGCAAGTAGGTGCAACCATTTATGACTATGACCTGCAATTCATTACATATAGTTTTATATTTAGTACATTTATATTTAGTTTTATTGAGGCATTTATAGTATGGAATATATGTGGTTATGGTAAGTTTCAAGACTTGCCCAGTAACCTACAGCTTTAGGGGGTCACAGTAGACTGGGGATGTGGTTGTATATTGTGCCTGCAGTTTGCACAGTATGTTTTCAGGATGTTTCATAACAAACATATCTGTAACTGTTCATTTATTTACAAACATGGCTTTATTTATAACACTGGGGTTTAATACAGCTCCACTCTGCTTATCTGACTTAATTGCAGCAATGTAATTATACCTATGGAGGCTTTGTTATATCCGTGCAGAATATAATAAATCAAAGGATAGGGCACCCAAATTGTAAGTGATCCCTCACCACATAAAGGAAGAGGCCTAGGTGCTGCCCTGAACCCTCAGTACGGGGAGAGGACAAACCGAAAATTCTTTGGAGCAGGCGCTCAATAAAGGCTATCTCCACCAGGCAATTGGTTCAGAGTGAAAAAATAGTTTAAGTCCACAGCCTTACACGTTTCTTGTTACAAACACTTAATCAAAGGCTGAATATCGGTGCAGAATAACGGAGACCATAACAGATAAAAATGTATATAGTAAAGCAGGCCATGAGTGATGATATTGTACAAAACAATATTTGGTGTGTGTGTATGTGTGTATGTGTGTGTGTGTGTGTGTGTATGGTGGCAGCCAAAGCGACCGATATCAGTTGCCTCGCTGATTGACGGTGGAAAATTTGAAGGTGCCCAAACATCGGCCATACGTTAATCTTGAATTATCAGACAGAGGATGAATTCTTTTGTCTCTTCCTGCATATCTGACTATTTAGCTCTTAACGTTTATAGAGAAAAATGACAATCTTTCCCATGACCACAGATACTAACTGTTACCTGTATAATCACCTTAAAAGGACCCAGATCTACTTTTCTGCTTAAACTAATGAGTTTATTAGAAAAAATATGATCCCCATGCTTAAAAAGCAATTGCTATTTCCAGCCATCACCATAATTATAGAAATAACATCCATTATGCTACCATTATTAATCTAATGAACAACAGGCATTATACAGAGGCTCAGCATTCCTACAGATCTGTAGAGGAAAGAGAGATCGGGCCCAGGCAACCAGACCAGCGTAGAAGAGAATAGAAGAGAGGGCTCAAAGGCAATATAGAGACTGCACAAATTGTAGCTCAGAGCAACATAAATTTACATTACACACAGTTTGCCCACTAGCAGAAATGAACTTCCTCTCCAAAACAAAACTTAAAAAAGAAGAGTGATCTATTATACATCTACGTGGCAGATGGAGCAGCTTGCAGGAAGGAAAAGCCCTGGAGCTAAAAGTGCAAGGTGGAATAATGGATGTGAATGATCAGCTGCCAGATTACACTGATTATGTTTAGCGGCAGACAGAAACCAAAAATGAAAGGTTGGGTAATATAAATCTCTCTTTATTTTCATAATAACATGCACATTAAAATACAGAAGCAAAAGACCTTTGCAAAAATGGCCAACACATACAGTATATATAGCAAATGTATCAATGATTGGATATGATAACAGCATATGAATGTGTGTGTGTGTACAGGTATGGGACCAGTTATCCAGAATACTCAGGACCCAGGACCTGGGGGGTTCTGGTTAAGGGATCTTTACGTAATTTGGATCATCTTACATAAAATCTACTTACCGTATATACTCGAGTATAAGCCGAGTTTTTCAGCACAAAAAATCTGCTGAAAAACTCTACCTCGGCTTATACTCGGGGCAGTGCCGCTTCCCCCTTTCCCGGCCAGATCCTCCCCTAGCTGCCCCATCCTCCCTCAGTGCCACTACCCGGTCCTGGACTGTCAGTGACTGTCACTCACCTTCCGAACTCAGGGGGCAGAAAGGTCGCACCAGCTCGCAGAAAGAGAGTTGATTTTACCGGGCCAAGTTCTCCGCCTCCTCGCTGCAAAGTGCGGCCACCTGCGGAACAAATGAATCCTGCAGAGACTCATGTACGGAGAGCAGACACGGCGCCATCCCAGGCATGAGCACCGGCAAAGGTTTCCTACTTCCTGTCTCTAAGTTCCGGTTCACGCGCTGGAGCTCCGGTTCATGGCACAATAGGCGCACAAAGCAGCATGACAAGCACAGGAGCTGTACAGAATATGTAGCTTGTATGAGCTTCTCTGTCCTGTGCTTAGAGCTACTCAGTCTGGGGCTGCTGCTGCTGCCTCTTCTTCATCCTCTCTGACAATCAGCCCATCAGCCAGTGCGGGAGGTCACTTGACTTCTGCGTCTGTCATTGCCAGAGTTCTGTGGATAGGGTGCGGGCACAGCGCGAGGTTGGGCATTTATTGGTGAGTTGTACACATTTTGGAAAGCTTAAAAATGCAGTGCGTATTGGGCAGATTTGGGGGCAGCATTTTTTCAGAAGACGAGGGTGTGACTTTTGTGCAGTAGCAATAGTCTTAGATTAGGGTGTCATTAGTAGGTAGGGCTTTCAGCCCAGGTGAGTGTTGGGCTAATACTAGATGATGTTTTAATTTAACATATTTTTATTTATATAAACTTTACCTATTTAAAGCACCATTGAAAGTCTGTTGTGGTTCATTATGCACCAGGTTGGTGGTATGTGCATGAATTATCAACAAAACAAATAACTGAGTAAAAGTACGGTATGCAATGGAAAAGGTTGATCTGTAATTTTTCACCCTAGGCTTATACACGAGTCAATAAGTTTTCCCAATTTTCGTAGGTAAAATTAGGTACCTCGGCTTATACACGAGTATATACGGTAATAAAAAATACTTAAAATAAAATAGCAATAAAAAATAATGTAAATAATAATTACAATGGGCTTGTTGTGCCTCCAGCAGGGATGCATTATAGAGTGGGGGAAATAAATATTGAACATGTCACTGATTGTCTCAGTAAATATATTTCTAATGGGGCTATTGACATGACATTTTCACCAGATGTCGGTAACAAAACAAATAAGTCCATAAATTTAATTATTTGTAATAAAGTGGAATGACACAGGGAATAAGTATTGAACACATGAAGAAAAACAGGTGCAAAAAGGCATTGAAAGCCAAGAAAGCTGCTGAAATCTGTCTGAAATTAATATCAACTGGTTTAGTCCTAAAAAAAGGTTTCTCGTTACCAAGTCATCACACAAGAAGCATCTCATGATGGGTAAAAGCAAAGAGCTCTCAAGACATTCTCATCATTATTGTTGCAGAAATATATATTTACTGAGAAAAACATTGGCGTGTTCAATACTTATTTTCCCCGCTGTATCTTATTTGGGATCAAGTACATGGTACTGTTTAATTATTATAGAGAACAAGGAAATCAATTTTTAAATTTGGGTTATTTGATTAAAATGGATTCTACAACAAAACAAGTGTTTTTATTAAAAATCTGACATTTCAGTCATGTAAATAAAGTGTGTCTGTATTTGTGCTTATAGGGGAGACTTCCCCTGTATGTTCCCTTCATAAGCATTCAGTCCCATTAAAGAGATGTCCCGGTGCTCTAGGTTTTAGGTTTCAGAACAAGAGATGTTCTCTAGGGAGAAGCTGACCTTACTGGCTATCAGCAAAATTGAAAAGTGTTATGAAAATGAATTCATAGGTGCTATAAAGAACTTCAATAAACAAAGGCTGTGTGCCGTGCCTAATAACACTGTTAGCATGAGAAAGGTCAGCCAAAAAAGAGATCTTAAAGAAACTTTAGCTTTTATTTCTTCCACAGGAGACAGCAGAATAAGCACATCTTGAGACTGTTTTCCAGCATCCTTAAACCCTCAGCGTGTAAGTACCATCCATTTGTCAAACTCCACTTTAAACACTGTGCTGTAAATGCCATTTGTTACCAATTTCAGCTTAAAATTGCAGGAAACCTGTCGGCATCATGAAGAAGATGTCAGTTTCCTGAGAAATGCTATTGTCTTTGTTTCATTTTGCCCAATTACTCTGGCACTCACATTACGTGATGCAGGCAGTTTTTAAGGACAAGTTGTCAGACCTAAACAAAAGATTTTACAGAGGATATTTGAAGCATCAAAACAAAACTGTAGCAGTTTACTATACTATTCCCATAAACAGCTCTTTTCATAAATATATTTTCCAATACTGAAGATACCTCCTCTCTGACATTTTTATATTAAAGAATTCAATGTGTTTTTTGAGAACAACTTATTAAACATAACAAGTGAAATATTCTGTTTGCAGAAGTGCCCAAGCTTTTGTAGCAATAAGAGCTTTTTTGAGGTAAATATGTAGCAGATTCTGCAGTTCTGACTCATTTTTCCAGGTGCATTTCCCACTTGTTTGGATTGAATGGACTAGACTTGTGCACATAAGGTTGAAAACAGAACCGCGGATTTTCAGCTGGACTGAGATCAGGACTAAGACTAGGCCATTGCAAAACATTCAGAACTTTGTTCTTGGTACCACCGGCACACATAAAGTTTGTTCACTGCTAAAGAATATCCCAAGTGAATATATTCCATGAAATTGGTGGACTTACCTCAGTGAAAGAATTGTTTTCAGACCACTCTAGAATATGATTTCATATTCAGTAAATGCTTGGCTAGAAATGCCTTATGTTTATGCCTTTTGTACCAGTACAGCCCAAGGTCATCACAATCCTTTAGCTGTACAGATATGTGCCTAGGAACCTGCTCCCCCATCTTCTTTTCTCTTGATTCACAGCATGTGGTCTGGGCCACTGTCAGGTTTCATAATCTTACAGATCAATGCACAATACACAGTTTATTCACATAACTATTCTAAGACAAGGTATGTTAGTAAAAAAAATTCTGATTCTTAATTCTTAATCCCTGAAGCATTACCTCCTATGAAAGACGAAACCTCAGTTTTTGCTAGTTTTGATAATTCCGCATCAACGTTTTGCCTCTCAACAGCAGCCCAGAACATACTGAGCATGTGCAGTGCCACTGACCAGGGCCAGAACTAGGGGTAGGCAGAAGAGGCACCTGGGGGGGGTGCTGGGCAGGTACTTGTTAAAGGGTCTTCTATCTACTCCTAGTCCAGGTTCACTCCCCTCTGTGGCTCTCCCCTCCCTCAGCTTGGCACGGCCCTGTCACACAACTGCCTATAAAGTACCCAGTGGGCAATTCCTAATGCATGGCCATGGATCATTGCTGCTATAGGACTGCTGAACCTTTGGGCTAGTACAGTAAATTCAATATATAAAATACATTTGTATCCATGTTTCTGGAGAATTACTTTTTTTTTTTTAATAGAATTTTTAAATTGTATAAAAGGCCATATTATAGATGACAACAATGTATCTAATAACAGGATATTGCAATCTATTTATATGCCTCAAATTATAAATATTAATTTAAGCTTTTTCTTTTAACCAGAATCAAGGGTTGTGGACCTTTATGAATAGTCTTAGTTATTAGTAAATGAGTATTTTAGTCTGCAATTTAAAAAAATTCTAAAAAGCTTTGCAATTATATCTAAAATCCTTGAAATGTTGATTGTTGATCCTAGTCAGGACTATTTACAGCTAAAGCTCTAATAAACAATATAGACTAGGTGGGGCTTTGTTTGGATATCAGATAAAAGGGGCTGGAAAAAAATAGAGCTTATAGCAAACAAGAAAAAGGTCATTCTGGTTTTGAAACAAATATTTTACATCTAAAGGACAAAAATAACAACAACAAAAAGCCGTTTTTTGCATTGGTGGTATTTTAAGACAAGCAGTTATATATACACTTTGTTAGCGTACACACATGGAATGCTTCCCATTCATCACACATGGGCCTGTGCACTACGTTTTTATAATATTTGCCTGACCTGTGTTCACTGCAAGTGTGGGACGATTGTCACCTAGATAAATGACAACCCATTCCAGCAATTTTATTACCTACCAGCAGTGCTACTAAATGCCTGAAATAGCTGCATTGCCCTTATATGACCCACATTTTCATCATATTGGCTGTTTTCTGTTGATTTGTACCAAACCACAATATAGTGGCCTAATCCATCCAGACTTCTTTGCCTTTGCGTATGGAGACTGAGGGTATGAAATAACTCATAAATTGTATGTTTAAAATATATGGAATTTATACTTAAAATAAATCCTTGCTGCAGCTCTACAAAAATAAACAGCAAAAAACAGACATGTTATATTAAATAGACAGTTTTTATTTTACAAGGCAATAGATTCCAACTCAAAATTGTATCAGCAGTATAAACACAAACACTAATAGTTGGAAATAACATTTTTAATGACCAAATGGAGTTACCCAGGCTTTTCACTGAAAGAGAAGAGCAATAATGCAAGGCAAGCTTACAGCTCATTACTTTGGAAGGGATTCTCTAGCTCAACCCATTGCCGTCTCAATGTCACCCCACCAGTATTTTTGTAATCAAGCCCAAATATCTAATGATTGAATGTACGGTATAAATAGCTACTATTATATACTAATCTATGTTGAGGTGTACAGAAAAAAAATACAGGAGCAGATTTGCAGCTCAGAATGCTGTAGTTGTTGTTAGTGCAGAAAAGTCTTTCCATTGTCTTTTCCATTTCAATGGAATATACAGAGAGTTCTGTGAACATACATGGGGGAATGTAACAAATGTTGGCAATGTGAACAATGATCTGCCCTTATAGTTATATAGTGCCAGTGCAGAGTGTATGGAAAGTTATTACAATTGCACAAGTAAAACACCTTCAAAATGATCCTAGAATGCAATGTAATAAATGTCTAAGGGATATTACATTAGGAAATTTGTATTGTTTTTTTATTTTTCTTCTATTTTCAAATTTTCTTAGATTCCCCACATAGGGCCCTGCAAAAGGATTCAGGCTATAAACCAAAACTTTTATTTTACTTAATAACAAATCAAAGAAGTTAACTCTATGATTATATAATATTTTATAAATTTTAAAATGTATTTTTAAGGTCAATCACTGCCAAATGTTAAGCACCCACAACGATTATAATCACTTTGCGAATATCCCAGCCCACCACAGAGAGATCCTATTCTGTTTGATGCATGCGAATTAGAGTGAAAAAGCTGGCTTTTATGTAACAGCTCAGATTTTGGCTCTACTGCACAGGCACAACCACACAAAAAAGGAAGGAGCAGGAAGAGGATCTCCATTCTGTGGTGCTCACCGGTGCAGTCTTCTACTAACAGAATCACTGGCCTGGGATAACAGGTAAGTAATTAGAATCACTGGAGGTACCTAACATTTCCCCCCCCCCAGTGATTAACACTTTCCTTCTACATCAATGTTTTATTCTTGAGCCACTCCAATGCTACTTTGGCCTTGGGATCATTGTCCCGCTGAAATATGAACTGGCCCCCAAACTTCAGATCCATTTTTAGACGAATGACACGGGTTTTCTTAAAGTAGCATTCTTATGTAAACAACATACCACAGCTTTTTATTTTTCAAGTGTTTGAATGGAATTGAATTCCATGAAATTACAAATTAAGATATTGAATATGTTTGCAAGGCACTGTATGTATTTCAGGCTGTGTTCTATGTTTATGATGCTTGCATATTATATACTAAATAAGCTTGGCTAAAGGCATATCCTTAAGCATTGCAAAGGTCTGTTTCATGCTTCTTTGTATCGGCAGATATCAGTTAGGGGCCTTTATGTTTTAAGGCAACCAGAATAAAAATGGAGGACTTTTTGATATATTTTTTTTTTTGTAACAGAAATTGGCAGAAGTGTTTCTTTAGCAGACATAGAAACTAGTTGCCCTGTAAAATTAAATTTTAGATTAGATTGTTTTTTTTTTACTGGAACGGGATGTTGTACATAAAGTCGTTGATATAATCCATTTCATGCTATATAAAGCTAATCACAGCCAGCAAGAAATGGAATACATGCACATGGCTTCCAGTAGATATGCCAACCAGTAATCTTCAATTGTCTGTATGTGCAACACTAAGGATACAAAATCGACGTGCAATTAAAATAACAATAAAAACACAGATAGGCCAGTTAGGCCTCTCAAATGTTTATCTAGTTCCAGTTAGACCAACTGGCAGAGCATAGACTGTACTGGGATATGCACTGCAGTGGATGCAGTTTTGTTTATAATCAACTGCTGATTATGATGCGATTTCTACTAAGGCTCTAAGTGATAGATCCCTTTACTGAAGATGAGCCACTGTTTCATTTGCTTGAAGCTTTGGGGGGACCATGATGAAGGGTTTAAGTAGTCTGTTTACCCAGTGCAATTAAGGACTGATAAATAAGCCCCTTTGGGGGTTATATAATAAGTCACTAGTTTGAACAGGAGCAGTAACCCATAGCAACCAATATACAGGCAGCATTTACTGGTCACCCATCTTATTGGTTGCTATGGGTCACTCATCCTGGGCAAAATTAGTACCTTTTACTACATATGGGGTTCTCTGTACTGATGCTTGGAACTACTAAATGTTCCCAGGCATCTGGTATGTTTTGAGGTGTATTTCACACAAACCTCTGTGTATACTAGAACATATAAAGAGATTGCTATAAATTGATAATATTCTGTGCAATAGTTTGAAAATTAACAGCCCCTTAATGTTAAGTATTAAGTAATGTTAAGTATGAGCACATTTAGAAGAATCTGCCCATGCCACAGATTTCTCTCATGGGTTGTATATCCTATGATGTTGTCATCTCCTCTTGGTTCTGTTTCTCCAATACCTAAATACTGTAGACGTTATGGTAACGGAAATGTTTCCAACAAATCAACATACTCAGACTTGTTACAAAATACCACAGATGGAAATAGTACTTAATGGTATTCTGGTAAACTTCAAAAGGGTACAAAGTCCATCTTCAAAGGCTAAGTCTTTAGAAGCAATCAATTTATTTCTGTTTGTTACTAAAATGGACATTCTAAAGGGATGATTTACCTCCCAGGTGATGTTATATTAGACGTTTGGGAGCATGCTTGACATATGACACAAAACAGCCCCATCTAGTGGGAATTACATATACTGACGACCAGTGCCTTTTGTGTAATGAAGGCACTGAGGGTATTTACTAGAATATGTTGAATATTTGCTATGATTTGGTGACAGGTGAAATCCCAAGAAGAGGGACTAGTGATCTTACAAAAATAAAATGTAAACGACTTTTTGTTGTTATTGCATTCATTGTCCCTACTAAACTGAAGGCAATGGCAAATGTTATTCTCAATGCCTATGCTGATTGATGAGAATGCAAAGTATTGCTGATCATCTGCAGAAATGCTGTAAAATGCATGAAAACTGCAAACATTGGGTACATTTTTTTGGTGAATAACCAGTGTAAGTGACAGAATAGAATGACGTTAAAACAAATCTTAAATAACAACCACTTTAAATATTTGTATTGCAACATTTGGGACAGTACAGTCCCAGATTAGCTTCAGAACTTGACACATACAGTAAGTCCATAGAAGAATTACTTTCATTATAGGTCACCGTAAGGCTGAAAGTTCCCAACAAAACAAGAAAGCAAAAGTTCTACCACTGGCAATTTCATGAAATTCACTCTAAAGGTACCATTGTAGCGTCCCGTCGTCACTCCAATTAACTAAAAAAAGAAATGGAAGGAATGAAATCAAAAATGATAAAGCCCAGTCACCCTTAGAAACAAGTTGCATTGATTTGGTGATTGCAGTCCTTTGCCAACAGCATCTCAACATGATGAAGAGTAGGCTTTGGCCATCAACATACTGATTTTAAGAGGCGTCTTGAGCAGTTTGCTACAGCATCCGCACTGCCACTGGGTACAGCAGGGACATATGTTCTGCTCCATTTATTGGCAATTTCTGGCTGGCGTAGTGATGGATAATTTCAGGTACACTGTTGAAGGGTGGGCTGTTCTGACCAAGGACATATTTGTTTTCTTTGGTACGGGAGAGCTTCATGTGCATGAATCCTTGGCTGCTCCTATTGGACATAAAGAAAGGACATTAAAAACACAAGCATATATCTATTTTAGTGTAAACACATAGATCTATACAGTACTCATTGGTATGCTGCACATGTGGAAAGGTGCTAGAAGAATAACAGATTAACAATTTTACTACACAAGATAAATTTAAGGTAAAACACCTCAGGGCTTAGGTCTTGGTGCGGACGAGCTTCCTCCAGAGCATGAACAAACGGGCCACTGGAAAATTACATAAACAAAAAAAATGTAAATTTTTTAAAAATAAATCACGTTAATCCTTGATCACTGAAAATATCTCTGTGGAATATACATGCCACTGTTTTCGCTGCGCAAGCTGTTCTGTTTTGATTTTGAAAAGAATTTTTCATGGGGGCCCCATCCAATACAATCTAAGCTCATAATAACACATTGACATATACAGTACAAAATGTCATCTCCACAACCTGAAACGAATAAATGCGAAACCATAGCATTAATTATATTGTCACCTATTGATAATACGCTAGGGGCATATCTCCCAACTGTCCAGTTTTTAGAGGGACAATCCCTCTTTTGACAGTTCATCCCGTAGTCCCCCGTTTGCACTGAACAGCCAGAAAAAGAAACAATGTTTCTTAATTTGCATTTGGCAGAGAGTCCAGAACAGCTGCAGATAAGATGCTTGCAGATAAGATACTTTTGTAACAATTTTGAGATAAGCAAATAAGATAAGATAAAAGGTCCCTTGGGAGAAGTTAGACTCACAGCTTAAAGGGCAATTCACCTCATTAGCAAAACTGTAATAACTGAAAAAAAAACACAGAAATATGTTCAAACTTTAATAACCTGCCAAATTTTGTAAAATGAACATGGTAATTAGGGGGTGTGGTCACAAAATGGGCATGGTTAAAAAAAAATGCCTTGCTACGCGTGGCAACTCTTTTGTCCCTCTTTTTATTTCCAAAATATTGGGAGGTATGTAGGTGGAGAAATCCCTCTATAAGAAACAGCCAATGATAGCATGCTGTTGAGGCCTCTGGGAGTCACACAGTTGAACTCATATGTCCAAAAGGCCTCTCTCTGCAGAAAAATCTGATCAATGGCCTCACCCCTTGGTGAGTCTGGAACACAGTCAATGGGCATGCATTTGAAGGAGGAGGCTGGATGCTTCACTTGCAGCCAGTGCTGTATCTTTACAAACAAGTAGTGACAAGTATTGAACAGTTTCTTATAAGAGTGTTTTCATTTGTCTCCATAAGTACTTGACGGGGGTAACAATTTTAGAAGAAAAAAAACATTTTTCATTAAAGTTCTCTGAGGCCTCATATCTTTCCTAAACAAAGGAACATCAGAACAGGCCTTGTTCTTATTTCTTACAAATTGCTCAACTAGATTATTAAGAATATGACCAGCAGGTGGTGCTGTTGTAACAAACTGTACATATTTTCCTAAAATCTTTTTTAAAAATGAATGAATGTAAACGGCAAACATGCTTAGAATAGCATTCAATTGGTTTTACATTATCTTATTTGAATGGTTTACTCATCCTTTAAATACGGCAAATTATTTTTTTACCCATTTATAACAATGGCAAAAAGTATAACCTCCATATTTAATGAATCTGCTATGGTGAAATCCCTGTTTTTAAATACAAATATATTACTTTCAGGTCCTCTGAGCAACATTGCTATGAGGTTAAAAAAAAACCCAAAAGAAAATAAACAAAAGCTAAAAGTTTTAGTGTGCCACATACTGGTGAGTATCAACACCAACAATTTATTGACTTAATGGAAATCGAATGTCCATATTTTGCACAGTGTCTATACCAAAGATGGAAAATATATTAAAGGGCATGTAAAGCCTACATTTTCCTACCATGTATATAAGTTGGGTACATCTCCTCCACCCCCACCCAAATGGCATTATTTGTACTCCATACATCCACTCCGTTTTTCTCCACCCTAGGCCTTGCCACAAATCCGGGCCTGCCTGGGGGCCATTTTCCCTCTGAGACATCATCAGTGCATTTATATCTGCAAACAGCAAATATGCGACATAAAGTTCATACAATTAAAGGATGCAGGCTAACACAGGCAGAGTTTACAATGATGGCAAGTCCTGCTTGAATTGAGCACTGTGATGGTTACTCTGAGCTCAGGAGAGGGAGTTAGGATTTAAAAATAGGAGCAGACAACTAGAACAGAGTTTCTATGGCAACCAGCAATGCTATATCTTCATTGGCTGCTAGATTGGAAGGTATTTTATTAATCTGAGTTGAGAAGAACTGAGCATGCTCATTTGCCAACAGCCAAAGGAAATTCCAGAGAAAGGAGGAGTAGGAATCCTAAGTGATTAAGGGGATGCTGCAGACTTGGGGGCGAATTCAATAAAGCGCAAATCGCCTAACGCTAGTGCAAATTCGCAAGCGTGACATCATTTCGTTACTTTGCCGATTTACTAACGAGCGCTGGTGTAAATTCGCTAGTGAAGTGGAGCTACTCTAGCGCTACTTTGCACCCTTACGCCAGGAGACGTTGCACTATGGCGAAGGGACGTAACTACGCTAAATCACTAACTTGCGCATTTTACTGGTTACCTCTTGCGCCAGACTTGCCTTTCGCCACCTCAGACCAGGCGAAGTGCAATAGAGTAAATAGGGATTGCTTCAAAAAAAGTTGAGATTTTTTCCAAGTCCCAAAAAACGCTGGTGTCTTTTACTTTTTTAAGAGTGATATGCTGAAAAAGATTGTAAATTTTTTTGGGGGGTACCCTTCTTCCCCCCTACATTTCATAACATATGGCACCTAAACTATACAGTGGGCACATGTATAGGGCAATATAACAACTCTATTTTATTTTATGAAGCTTTCCCAGGCTTGTGTAGTGTAATGTATTTGCTGCTACATATACGTCCATTGTACTTTAACTTGGCGCCGTATGCAAATTAGGCATCGGTAGCGTAACTTCGCTTTGCTTGATGAATTAACGCTAGCGCAACTTCGCTACCGTTCGCCTCCCCGAGTGAAACTTCGCATTTTAGTGAATTTGTGTTGTGCTGCCGAAACTACGCCTGGCGAAGTGCGGCGAAGCTGTCGCTGGTGCAACTTCGGATCTTAGTGAATTTGCCCCTTACTGTTGACCTTTGAACAACCAGAGTGGCAGGTATTTAGATGCAGCATGCTTCAGGAAATACAGATATGCTGGTGGCGTTATTATTTTGCAAATTATTGTTTTAAAATGTATTTTTCTTATTGGTGCACACTTCTGGCCAGCAGAATGCATCCAGTGCATTAAGTGAGCAGCAGCTCTATATCCAATTAAGGCATAAGGGTATACATGAACAGTTGTTTGAGAGTGCATTTATAATGACTGTATTAAACAGTACAGTTCAGCAGATTCAAAGAGAAGCCCTTGTACATTCTTATAATGGTTCTGTTTTTTTGTTCTTCCTTATTACAGAGTTGCTTTGTGCACAGAATCTGGCAGAAAACAAATAACCACAGCATGAAGTGGACTGTAGAAAGGGAATGGATCACAGGGTGCAGTCCCATTCTCTCTCTGTGTGTTGATTTTGCTGTTCTGTGCAGTCTGACATAGCACAATCCTAGTTTCACCTGGCATCACAGACAGGAATACAAGCATTTTGGAAGTGTATAATTATGCAGAACTAATTGCTGGCTATTTAGATCATCTGGAATGAGAATGGGTCTTAATAAGCAGAAAAAAATGTGGTCAGATATTCCCTGAATGTATGAAGGTGTCTAATGTCATTACCTAATAGAGTTGTAAATTTGAATGAAACATTGAGAAAGGAAATCACAAAATGCATGCAGTCTTCAGATCCTGTTGTGCAATATGTTGTTATGCCCCTGGCAGGGAAGGAGTTAATAAAATGTGAAAGCTGCCACTCTTTCTTCACACCAGAGAGACAGTCGGTCCCTGCTTCTCCTCTCCAGCACTTCACCGCCTCTCCCTGGAGAGCCATTCGCTCAGCAGATGGTTTAAAAGCCAGGCCAGCGCTCTCCTGATAACCTGCCTGAGCTTAATGAGAAATGACATAATAGCTAGAATAGTAGACTGTGGATCACTTAATGTGTGTAGGCATTTGACTTGCCTACAATGTATGTCAATTCCCAATTGTCTACTTATTCATATGAGAGTTTGCATCTTTATTAATATACCTGGTGTGAGGCAAGACTGCCTTTGTATTATCACACCAGCATTTACCCTATACATTGATTTTTAGTGTTAAATAGCATTTTATATAGTTACCTCGATACGGTATTAAAATAATTAAATCACTTGGCCAGCACATCTTACTTACCTAGCCATTCATTGAAAAATAAGACTTAACTAGTAGTAATCCTTTACTCGTTTATCCTGAAAATGGATAACGTAATTACCCTTAAGCAATTTTATAGATGGAAATGAGGCACTTTTAATGAACTGTAGGATAATCAGGTTTTATATATTCCAACTGCAGAGCTTGAATAGCTGAATGTTCTGCATAATTAGACATTTGGACTATTTCTCACTGTTAAGTCCATTGGCATCTAAACACACTTTCTTTTGTCGCAGGTGTCAGCATCCTTGTTATGGTAAACAGCCTTCGGAACCTGGGCTTTAACCTTCAAGTGACAGCTTTTTATCTGCCTGATATTAATTCTCTACATAAAAAGGCAGACATCCAATGCAGTGTCTAAAATAGGAAACAGTGGAGCATTGTGCTTGCTTGTTCTATCAAAGCCTCTAAACCAGCAATGACAGCTCAGTATTCTTAAGATTTATGGCAAAATGCTCATTTATATCTCGCTGTCTTACTGCAGTGTCAACTGAAGACATATTTATTTAAGTGCAAGGGGAGATTTATCTTGCTTGCCTACATCTGGTGTTTAATCAATTGGATATAAACAGAACAATACTTATAGAACAACTTTGGTGCCACTTCAAATCCATTTTCTTTGTCTCGGTTAAAGGATGGAAAAGAGACAATCCCACATATTTTCCTCTGAGGGCAAAAAATTTTTGTTTCTTTGCTGCAGAAAATGAATCGGCTAGCAGACTAAAGAGTGGGATCTTTGCCCATAATCTGTTTGCTTATCCGCCAGCTGAACCTTGCAGTTTTGTACAGAGACTCTCTGGTTAAGACGCTTAAAGCTATAAATATGGAAACCTTTGAAAAGACTCCCAGATATCACCAGCGCTCATTGGCAAAAGCCACTAAGTGGTGCAGTAAAAAAAAAAAATGAAGGCTATACTTGAAAAATACCTTGTGTTATGTAGTAACTTGTCATTTCCCCAAAACTTGCCAAGAATCGCCTAACCCTTCTCTCAATGGATGTTTCCTGTTTTGCAAGTATTCTGCACCATTACACAAACGTTTACACAAAAGGTTTGCCAGCTTCAGACGAGCAATGAGAACTGGGAGGAAGGATTATCACAAGTCTATTAAGAAAAATGTTAAAAATAGAAAAGGGAGTGAGGTAGAGATAATATTAGGCTGTGGGAACAGAAAGGATACGATGAGCAAAGCATTGCAGAATAAGTATATTCACAACTGGAATTGGGGTGTAATTTTGGAGATGGTAGCAGATAAATTTTGTTATGAGTTTGAAGGAGAAAGCTTGTTTAGGACCTAAGGAAGGGGGAACAGTGAAATATCGGTGCTGCTTAAATTGTTGGGTAAGAATTCTAGGTGTACATAAATTGTCTACCCTCTAACTGCCAACCTGAACACATCCACAGTTAAATGAATCCATTGCACTTTCTCTTCAAAAGGACACTGGAACAAAACAAAGCACTGCTAGGATTCAGTAGTACCATGTATAATCATACAGCCATCCTCACTGGTTTTCTGATAATCGTAAGAGTAAACATAATATCGGAGCATTGACTTAGCAACAAAGCCAGTAAATTTATAGTGAATAATGCATTGATATTTATGGCTCTCAAAATTGTGCTGTAGTAGGAAGGAAACAGAATAAATATTACTTGGGTTTTAAGTGCAGTGTGAATGACACCACTAACCTCAAATTTAAATACTTTATTTACCAGTAGGTTCTTTCAGCTGACATGTGGGCACCCACTCCAATCACCAGAAAGGAGGTTCCGGTTAAATATTCTGAAGAGTTTTTTTTTTTTTTTACAGTGAGAGCAGCGATGATCAGTTGTGATGACTGATACATTAGATAGATTTAAGAAGGGGTTGGATAGCTTTTTAGCAAGTGAGGGAATACAGGGTTATGAAAGATAGCTCATAGTACAAGTTGATCCAGGGACTAGTCCGATTGCCATCTTGGAGTCGGGGACTATTTTTTTCCCCTCCCTCTGAGGCAAATTGCATTGGCTTTAAATGGGATTTTTTTTGCCTTCTTCAACTAGCAGTTAGGCAGGGTATATATAGATAAAAAAGGTTGAACTTCATGGACGAGTGTCTTTTTTCAACCTGACTTACTATGTAAGTCTGATGAATATACTTAAATATTTCAGTAACAATCAATATTTATTGGCTAATTAATATGAAGGAAATTAGAAGGAAAATGTACTATCTTGAAAATGATGCTAAACAAAGTTATCTGTCAGTAAAGACATAGTTTTGAAAACCCTTATGGTTTGATAGAAAGGTTTGAAAGAAAAAAAGTGCTTTTGAGGGATGCTAGTTGGGACAGCTGAAAGTTTATCAGGTACACAGAAGCCAATAATACATTAAAAAAAACATACAAGCTTAAATGGGTAGTTCACCTTTAAAGTAACTTTTATTATGTTATAGAACAACCAATTCTAAGCAACTTTTCAATTTTTTTTCATTATTTTTTATAGTTTTATAGTTATTTGTCTTTTCCTTCTGACTCTTTGCAGCTTTAAAATGGGCGTCGCTGACCCCTGCTCTGTTACGGCTACAAATGTATTGTTATTACTACTTTTATTACTCCTCTTTCTATTCAGGCCTCTCCTATTCCAGTCTCTTATTCAAATCAGTGCATGGTTGCTAGGGTAATTTGGGCCCTAGTTACCAGATTGCTTAAAATGCAAATTGAAGAACTGCTGAATAAAAAGCTAACTCAAAAACCTTCAATAATAAAAAAAATAACACAAATTGCAAAGTAACTCAGTATATCACTCTCTACATCATACCAAAAGTTATCTCAAAGGTGAATAACCCCTTTAAAGTGGGAAATAAAAAGGCCATTCTAGCAAGGAGTACAATAAATAGATCAAGAAGGGTGGGACCTTCAATATCTGTAATTTGGTTGAGAGCAGGGAAAGAATGTCATATTCTGAACTGTTATATATGTCAGTCTACACAACGGAGGAACAAACTAATTCAAGTTTCATATTTAATAGACTCAAATCTAACAATTAACTATTGAATTGCAGGAAATTCAAAAGAAAATGTGCAAGTAAACAAAAGTCCAGGATCCAGTTCGGGATTCGGCCTTTTTAAGCAGGATTCGGATTCGGCTGAATCCTTCTGCCAGGCCGAACCAAATCCAAATTTGCATATGCAAATTAGGGGAGGGGAGGGAAATCGTGTCACTTTTTGTCACAAAACAAGGAAGTCAAAAATGTTTTCCCCTTCTCACCTCTAATTTGATTTGGATTTGGTTCGGTATTCGGCCGAATCTTTCACAAAGGATTCGGGGGTTCGGCCAAATCAAAAATAATGGATTCGGTGCATCCCTAGTGCCAAGGACAGCCATTCACCAATCTTTTGGCACCATGCCAGACTTCAGTTAGTTATACACTAAATGGAAGTGTGTTGGGGGCCTTCTTTATTGAGATTTAGAGATTTTAGTGGATAACAGTTTAACTCTAGGCAGAGTCAATGGCTATTACAGTAAATAAAGTCATGTCTTTCATAAAAAAAACATTAACACGTGGGATAAAAACATCATTTATAGATCATTGGTAAGGGCTCTGAGTGTGCAGTGTAGTTTTTGGCTGAATAAGGATATTCATGAGCTGAAGTTCAAAGCGTGTGCAACTAAACTGGTCAAATGAATTAAATAATTAATAATTAAATTACGAGGGCAGACTGTCAAAGTTGAGGTTCTTTTCTCTGGAGAAAAGATACTGGTGAGTGGACATGATTACTCTTTACAAGTATATTAAAGGGGGATCTTTTTTCACATAAAAAAGATCAAAGAATCAGATGCCACACTAAGGGGCCGATTCATGAAGCTCGAGTGAAGGATTCGAATTAAAAAAACTTCGAATTTCGAAGTGTTTTTTGGGCTACTTCGACCTTCGACTACGAATCGAACGATTCGAACTAAAAATCGTTCCACTATTTGACCATTCGATAGTCGAAGTACTGTCTCTTTAAGAAAAACTTCGACCCCCTACTTAGGCAGCTAAAAGTTACCGAAGTCAATGTTAGCCTATGGGGAAGGTCCCCATAGGCTTGCCTGAGATTTTTTGATCGAAGGATATTCCTTCGATCGTTGGATTAAAATTCGATATTCGACCCTTCATACATCTGCCCCTAAGACTTGAGGAGTTGAACTTTTGAAGCAACATTTCTTTTTCCCCACATTGGGCAGTTGTGGAACACCCTGCTGTGATGATGTGATGGCTGATTCTATTAATGCCTCTAAAAGAACCGTTCAGTGTAAAAATAACTGTGTAAATAAAAGAGTTTTTCAATATAGTTAGCCAAAAATGTAATCTATAAAGGCTGCAGTGATCAGATGTCTAAACTAACATGATTTCCTGTTTTCAGCACTCTAACCTATTACCAGTCAGTGACCTGAAAGGGAGGATATGGGATAGAACTGTTTTGTTAGCTTCTGGAACTGACCTTTATGCACAGGATCCCTTTTGTCCCAGTCTTTATAGGCAACATTTTTGGCTAATTATATTGATTTTTGTTTTATTTTGTGCAGCCTATATTTTTACCCAGTTTTATTTACGCTGAACTCTTATTTGAAAGCTGCTTGGATGACTCCTTGGACAAGAATAATATAAAAGGCTATAGTGATCTACAGTTAGATTAGTAAAGGTATGTGTATATATATATATTTTTTTATATATGTGAATGTATGGTACCACCATTATAAAATGTAAGGATATTATAAGTAAGCAAGGTCATTGCCATGGAACTTAAAACTTTAATATCTTCATATTTTACAAAAACGGGTACATACATACATAAATAATACACGTTTCAGTAAGTCATGTTACATCTCTGAGAATGGTTTATGAGGACATAATTTGCAGGATGTCCATTCTTGTGTATTATATAATATATGTGAACTGGGGGTCATTTGGACTTTTGCCTTTTTTCTACCCAAACCAACCATTGCAAGCTACCCTATATATCATTTATGATCCAATAGGATTGCAGGAAGGTCAGTAGAAATTCTCCACCCCCATATTGGCTTGCAGTTGCAGAATATATGGTTGAAATTGTCCAAACTGCCCATACCACATAATTGACATACTCTACATGGGAATAATAAGGTTGTGCTGCCAACTTAATTAAATTCAAGGCATTTAGCAGTGAAAATCTGTATTTGCAAGACGTATGTGCAATCTGCTTTGCTTTTGAAACTAAATGTATAATTGAGGGCACTTGTCTATGTCCATACTGTTAATGCATAAAGTCAGTCTTATACATATGCCCTGCGAGAAGTCTGTGCAGAAGTTTTACATAACAAAGACTTTGAATTCTAGAACATTTAAATGTGGAATATTCATTAGTGCAAATCAAGCCGATCTCGCAGCTGCAATATAAATTGCCACATTTTGCATATGACAATATAGGTATCATTCCCCATTATAAGTGTCAGGAGCTTCCTGCTGAAATATCATTTAGTGCAGATATTTTCCATGCTTCTGTGAGTCAGTAAGTCCCTCCCAGGCCTCCAGCTCATTTTCGACTCCTGACATTTCTTGTCCTCTGTCTACAATGAGCTTGCACAAGTGGAACTTTTGACATTTAACTGACATTTCATCTTAAAAAGATAAAATAAAATATCATGTTGTACAAGCCATGTGTGCTGTCTGCATTGGTTATCTCCGTCTGTCTCAAGATGTGTGTCACATTCTTTATCACTTCAGCACGCATTGCTCTCGCTAAAAGATAATCCATTACTTTGAATTGAAATGTCTGTGTATGTTGTTAGTGCACAGTAAAGGGGGCTGGAGCACCCTCTTCACATTTTTCTACTTTTATAGAAGATTCAGCCGAATAGGCTATGCAGGGCCGTTTCTGGTTAAGGCGCTGCCCCCCCACCTCGCTCCCCAGCGCTTACCTTTCCTGCACCAGAGGGGGTCACAAGGAGGCCACATCGCTAGGGCAGAGATAGCAATTAAACTCACTCGCACTACAAGAGCCAAATATCTGGCTTAAAAAACAGAAATTCGGCTCTTAAAAAGTACCAGGAACAGTTTTGGCAGCCCCTAGTAACCTGAGGGGAGCGGCTGCTTGAGGCAAGCTTTTCAACTCACCTCATTGGTGTGACTCACCTCATTGGTGTGGCTCCCCTGAGGCTTTGCTATTACATACATATACATTGGCATAAATATGTATATTTCTGCACATCTGGGTGTTACCATTAGCCTTGGAGATATATCTTTAAATTGCAGTTGACATTCTTAGGAGTCTTATGCTTTTGTGTTTCAGCAGTACATGTAGGGGCGGGCATTATAAGTGCACAGTGCATTTATTGACATCAGTACTACAGCTATGGGATCCATTATCCAGAAAGCTCAGAATTAGGGAAATGCCATCTCCCATAGTCTCCCTTTTATCCAAATAATCCAAAATTTTAAAAATGATTTCCTTATTCTCTGTAATAATAAAACAGTACATTGTACTTGATCCATACTGAGATATAATTAATCCTTATTGGAAGCAAAACCAGCCTATTGGGTTTATTTAATGTTTACATGATTTTCTAGTAGACTTGATCCAAATTATGGAAAGATCCGTTATAAGGAAAACCCCAGGTCCTGATCATTCTGAATAACAGGTCCCATACCTGTATTTACAAATCTTTAACTGAATTGCAACTTTTTGACCCAAAGCTCTTCATGTAAAAAAGCTTTGTAATATATAGTAAAAAGTTGTTCAATTATAAAAACTGTTGAAATCTGCATTTTAAAAACAAAACATAAAACCAGTGTTTTTCTTGACACCTTATTTTATACATTGGTCCCATTGATTGTTATGGACTTGCCTAGTCACGGGTGGTGTAACCATGGGTGGCATAAAAACACATTCATTTTTACATACAGAATTTAGGCACAAGAGAAAAAATATTTATAAATTATATCAATTTAATTTTTCTGTATGGAATAAAATTAATATTCTTTTTAGAAATAGGCCCCTAAATGTTGCAAAAACAAATTTCTGTTTTATGATTGAAATCATTACTTCTGTATCAAAATGCGTACGGCAAGTCCTCAGATATTTACGAAACCTCAATTTTTCCATGATCACAAACTTTGCAAGTTTGATTTTAAAATATAGTTAACAAATGAAAGGTTACTGCACCTAAAACCTGTCAATAAACAATACCAGGCACCCCTAGTCATGAGCACTTGTCCAATTAGGTGTCACTAGCCGTTACATAGCTGTGAATAAGTCACATTTGTTATGTAGATAACAAAGGGCACAGGTTACAGGTTTCGCTCTGGGTAACAAAATGGTTTTGCACTCTCACCTAAAGCACTGCTTGAAGACACTGAAATGTTTATAGAACAGATGTTAAAAGCACATTATCAATCAGCAGACTGCCTGATTTCTAAGTAAAGAAATACAAAGGCTTTTTGGTTCAATAAAATGCTTCAAAGGGATACTGTCATGGGAAAATACATCAGTTAATAGTGCTGCTCCAGTAGAATTCTGCACTGAAATCAGTTTCTCAAAAAAGCAGACTGATTTTTTTATATTTCATTTTGAATTCTGACATGGGGCTAGACATATTGCCAGCTGCACCCAGTCATGTAACTTGTGATTTGATAAACTTCAGTCACTCTTTAGGGTAAGGCCACACTGGGAGATTCGGGGAGATTTAGTCGCCTGGAGACTAATCGCCTCTTCTTTGGGGTGACAATCTACCCTAATCTACCAGTGTGAGCTCACCCGTACGGCTGCAATGCAAGTTGGAGTGATATCATCCTCCTACCATTCTCCCCCCCGACCAGCAGCCTAACAACAGAACAACCAGATAACAGCTCCCTAACACAAGTTAACAGCTGCCTGGTAGATCTAAGAACAGCACTCAATAGTAAAATCCAGATCCCACTGTGAAACATTCATACACATTGAGTAGCAGTTCCATTGTAAAGTGCTGGCTCTTTCTGAAAGCACATGACCAGGCAAAATGAGCTGAGATAGCTGCCTACACACAAACTAAAAAAAATACACTTAGTTCAGGAATTAAATTTTAGATGAGAGTGAATTAAGTGCAGTGTAAACAGTGTAATTTAGAAATAAAAACTACTTCATAAATATCACGACAGAATCCCTTTAAGGAATGTACAGTAAAAGGTTTAAATTCTATCTTGCTTTAAGGCCTAGGAATCATGAGCAGTCACACTCACTTATAGGTTATCTGAATGGATAAGCTTGCTTACACTGTTTATTGCAGAGTAACCAGAGAGGCCTTAAACATAGCCCGCAACTAAAAATAAGGCCACTAACATCTTCAAATTGGTCACTGGACCTCTCCCATTGACTTCCATATGAACTCGGCAGGTTTAAGGTGGCGAATAGTCAAATTCGAATTATTACCATGGTATAAGGTTTGACAAAATAATCAAATTCAAATCGAGTTGGATAATTCACAATTTGAATTTGAGAGTTTTGACCCAATAAAATGCGAAAATTTGAATTAACTATTTGCACTTTAATAAATCTGCCCCTTATTGTGCGAGAGAGTGCAATTATGCTCACTGCACATACATGCATGCATACACAAGCACTTTTATTTATTAATTTACCATTTTGCCTTTTGTTTTTCATCTAAAACGGTTTATTTGGCAGTGTGACTATTGGATCAGGAATTTTGACCACTAATGATGCTCCCAGATCAGTCATAATTGTTTTTCCATTAATTTGCGCAATGTCTGTGGTTATGTCTGTATTATTGTTCACAACATGTTTAGCTTTGCAGTTCGGTAGTTTAATGCAGAAAGATGTATTTACCCATGTTAGATTTGTCAGAATGTGCACTTTCCAAAAAGATATGGCTTTCTGAGGTCTTTGTGCCATTAGGGGGTATTATACAGACTCGTGGCTTTGTTTACAGAAGCTGAGGAAATTTATACACTATTTTTATTTGGGGTCATTACAGGCCATCTACTTTGGTATACATCCTGGGCATCAAACTGTTCCGTAGACCCCTAGGTACACATGTAGTGTGAATTTTCTTTGTATTTAATAAATGGAGCAAGATAAAGACAGCTAATTGCAGTATTTTATTCATTTTTCAGAAATATATAAAATATATAAAGCTTTGAAGCTTGGCAGTTTGGAGTAGAAAGCTTTGTTTAACCATTTTGAATAAGTCAGAATGTGTACTTTCCATAAATATTTTTTTTCTTAATTTTGGGGCTTCTACATGCCATATACTTGTGTAAACTTATGTACAACAGGCATCAAACTACTCAGTAGACACCTGGCATTCATATATAGGTTGTTTGATCTTGATCAAAAGATGTAAGGATTTGTGGGAGATAAAATGCCGTAAAATGGAAGTATTCAGCCAATTTTTAGAAATGTCATCAAAACAACTAATTTTAGCAACGCTTTACAATTTGGTAGTTTGGAGTAGAAAGACACAATGTTTACTATTCCAAAAAATATAAGGTTTACAGAGATCAGAGTCCTTTATAGTTTTTACTGTGCATAAAACAGGCTGTGTGTTTTTTTTTTTTTTTTTAAATGTTAAAATGTAATCCATGAAATTAATATGTACAAGGTATGTTTTGGGGTGTCTACATAAACCAATGTACATCTAGGTTAGCTAACTGTTTTGTAGACCACCTACGTTCGCATTTAGGATCTTTTATCTTGGTATCTAATGATATGTGGGAGATAAGATATTGCCAATTTTATCAAAACCACCAAATTTAGGAATGCTTTGTGGTTTGGTAGTTTTGATTAGAAAGATAAATTTACCTATTTTTGGTTAAGGAGAATATGTAGTTTCCAAAAATACATGACTGTCTGGTGTAAACATAGTTTGTTGTGGGTTTACCTTATGTAAAATGAAGTAAATGTGTTTATTTTGCAGTGACTGAAATAATAGTTCATTTTTTAGACATTTACCCCCATATGTAATTAAGGGCACTAAGTTTGCCCAGGAGCAGTAACCTATAGCAACCAATAAGGGATTTGCTTTTAAACAGATGACCAGTAAATGCTTCCTGCTGATTGGTTGCTATGAGTTACTGCACCTGGGCAAACTTAAGGCCTTTTATTACATAACCCCCTTAGAAACCTATATCTTGTTACTGAAGTGAAACGTCACAAAAATTCTAGTATCTTTTGAAAGCTTAGGTTGCCCTGATAAAAGTGACCAACTCAGCTGCCAGTGAAAAGGGTCGGATGTACAGCATGCTGGTGACTCTGCCAGACATATACGATGCACAGGACTGTCCCCAGGTAAACAAAATCATGCAGATAGTTAACTGGAATTATAATAAAAGGTGAGCAGATGGCTGACTGTTTTACTCAGGCTACTCCTATGCATAGCAATAAATACTCATACACCACTATTAAATACTTTGGATGATGCGGATCAATACATGCACATAGAATCTTATTATTATATTCATTTTTAGATAGCCTTTTATTATAGCTGTTTTTTTCTCCATCAGTGTCCTCTCCATCACTTGTCCTCCTCCCCTCCATACTCTCATTATGTCTGAGCTTCCTCTGCTCCTCTCAGTCCTCTTGGCACATACACAGTTTAATTCCATTAGATGTAATAACCAATTCTTTATAAGTCAGTGAGTAAGCATTATGCAAGCCTGTAGCAGCTAGAACAGCTCGGAAAGTGATAAGCCAGTGACATTGGGTAATACCACCTCTGCTGATTTCATCTGACGGGCTAATGGTCCTGTTGCTTTTAATCTGAGTCTCTACAGAGAGCCACAGGCTTTTTTCCTCTCAAGTTTTGCTTCTTAAACATTTGCAGCACTGATGAGAAGTGAAGGGGAATGTGTGAAATCTGATTAACACCGAGCTTTGTGTATATATAAGATGTTTACAAAAGGTGCTCTGCACATATTGTAAAATACATTTAAATGAACACAAGATAGATTACAAAATCTATTATCACTTATACTATTAATATTACAGTTTCATTTGAAATTAAACAGAAGAAAACTTCCCAATCTTTGGAATATTATTTAATATGGTTATATATCAGGTTCAAATATAAACTCGCCTGTTACATCAGTTCCCTAATGCTTCATGCAAAATGGTTGCTTTCTGAAATCTCCATCAACTTAATACAATTATGGACAAATACATTCTCTTCCACCTTGATATTTGTGAGTTAGTTTAAGAGGTAAAACTCAATAGCATATCTGGATTGGTTTAAACTAAATATGGGTTTATTCTATTGTGCCCTAAATTCTGACTTCTGTTTCTGTATTAAAACTCAAACACCCTTCAGCTCACATCCCAACACTTTAAAGGGATACTGTCATGGGAAAGAAAACAAATTCAAAATGAACCAGTTAATAGTGCTGCTCCAGCAGAATTCTGCACTGAAATCCATTTCTCAAAAGAGCAAACAGATTTTTTTTTATTAAATTTTGCATTCTGACATGGGGCTAGACATTTTGTCAATTTCCCAGCTGCCCCTGGTCATGTGACTTGTGCCTGCACTTTAGTAGAGAAATGCTTTTTGGCAGGCTGCTGTTTTTCCTTCTCAATGTAACTGAATGTGTCTCAGTGAGACATGGGATTTTACTATTGAGTGCTTTTCTTAGATCTACCAAGCAGCTGTTATCTTGTGTTAGGGAGCTGTTATCTGATTACCTTCCCATTGTTCTTTTGTTTGGCTGCTGGGGGGGAAAAGGGAGGGGGTGATATCACTCCAACTTGCAATACAGCAGTAACGAGTGATTGAAGTTTATCAGAGCACAAGTCACATGACTTGGGGCAGCTGGGAAATTGACAATATGTCTAGCCCTATGTCAGATTTCAAAACTGAATATAAAAAAATCTGTTTGCTCTTTTGAGAAATGGATTTCAGTGCAGAATTGTGCTGGAGCAGCACTATTAAAAGATTCATTTTGAAAAAATGTTTTTTCCCATGACAGTATCCCTTAAATTACAGGTATGATTCAGATTATATTTCTGCTACTTTTCTATTCCTTCTACCAAGCTTTCAGAAGTTGACCATCCTGACAAACTGCATTGCTTGTGGTGCCACTGACGCGAATAATAAACCTCTGCACTTAGGTCATGGCTTCTCCCTGTTCTATTTTCTAAATTACATAGTTTATCAGCAACAATTAGTACAGAAGCTTAGTCAGTGACACCTTTGCAGACGTGTGTGTGCGCGTGTATATAGGAGTCATGAATGACAAATATGTACTATGATCACTGTAGTTTGAATAACTTAAGAGTTATCTGTTATACAAATCAGGTTCTCATATATAATGCTTTTGTTTTTTTTGTTTTTTTGTTTTTTTTTTAATACCAGACTTAAATCCATCAAGTTCAACCCCTCCAAATGAACCGTGGTGCACAATTATACACAAAGATGTATCTATATACACACACACACACACACACACATTTATAAACCTATAATAACTATCTGTAGATCTTAAGATCATAATAGCCTTAGATGCTTATGTGTGTTCAAGAAATCATCCAAGTCCCTCTTAACAGCATTAATAAAATATGCAAACACAACCTCACCCAGCAGGGCATTTCACAATCTCACTGTTCCCACTGTGAAGTTCTGTTCCTTATGTCTAAAGGCCTCTGGTGTCTTGGACTTTTCTATGGAAAAACATCCACTGCTGTCTCTATAAACCTCTACTGTATTTGTAAAAAGTAATCATGTCCCCTTGATAGTATTTTTTCAAGTTTAAAACTTCCATACCTTTTACCAGTTTAGATGCATGTTTCTGCACTCTCTCCAGCTCATTAACATTGTTGTTAAAGGGGTTGTTCACCTTCCAAAGACTTTTTTCAATTGCTTTCCATTTTTTTATTTTCTACTGTTTTTTCCAGAATTTAAGTTTAAAATTTAATGTTCCTGTCTCTGGTGTTTCAGCCTGGCAAATCAGTAATTCCGGTGCAGATTCTGAACAGTTACAATTTGCTACCGTCACGATCGGCACCCTAAATCCAGAATAAGTGCTAGGCTCCATGGTCTCTGCTCCGCTTCTGCATGTAGCAGCTGCCTTTCACTTCGGGAGGAGCTCTCTGCTAATTGTATGCCACAAGGTATTCATAAGAGAGAAGCCAAGCAAGAGTTCTGGACGAGCAAAGGGGCACGATTGTTTACCAAGGAAGCCCACAACTCAGGAGGAACCAAATGGAACAGCATGGTCAGACAGGCTGGGTCGGTACAGGCAGAGTTCAAGCATGGTCAGACAGGTTAGGATCAGGATTGGAGAGTTCAGAATAATCAGGCAGGCAGGCAAGGGTCAATATCAGTATAAAAAGCTGCTTCAGAAAGACAAATGACATTTTAAACTTCAATATTAGAAAAATGGTCACAAATAGAAAGTAATTGAAAAAATATTTATTTCTGGTGAACTATCTGAAACCAACTGAACTGAGAAAGTATTAGAAGGTGAACAAACCCTTTAAGAAATGGACACAAACTCCACTGCATACTCCAGATGAGGCCTTACCAAGGCCTATAAAGGGGCAGCATTATTTTTTTTATCCCTTTAGTTAATGCCCTTTTAATGCAAGACATCACTTGAATCCCACTACTTAGAGTTACACTGTTGTTATCCACAAAATTCTCAGATACTTCTCATTTGAGGACACACTTCGCCATTTCGTGTATAACTCAGTTTGCAAAGAAATGTGACTAAATTGCAAATAGGTAACATCCTGCTTATAGTTTTGCACAATTTTGTATCATCAGCAAAAATAGAAACAGTACTTTCTATGCCCATTTCTAGGTTATTAATAAACAAGTTAAAAAGAAAAGGACAGATTCATGTGGTACTCCACTAGCAACACTGGTCCAAGTACAAATATGTTCCAGGCCAATATTCCTCAATGTGACCATTAACCTTCTGTTTGGTATGGTTTTGAATGTTTTAGCAAAGTCTAAGCAGATCACATCCACTGCCATCACAGAGTCTTAGTTACCGCTCATCTTCTCATAGAAGGCATTTAAATTAGTCTGTCAATCTATTATACATAAAACATGCTGGTACAAACTCGTAGTATTATTATTTTCAATGTATTCAAGTATCTTTTCTCTTACTACCACTTGTAAAATGTTTGTACCACTGATATCAAACCAACAGGTCTATAGTATTTTTATTTTCATTAAGGGGCGGATTTACAAAGCTCGAGTGAAGGATTCGAATTAAAAAAACTTCAAATTTCGAAGTGTTTTTTGGGCTACTTCGACCATCGAATGGGCTACTTCGACTTTCGACTACTACTTCGACTTCGAATCGAACGATTCGAACTAAAAATCGTTCGACTATTCGACCATTCGATAGTCGAAGTACTGTCTCTTTAAGAAAAACTTCGACCCCCTACTTCGGCAGCTAAAAGCTACCGAAGTCAATGTTAGCCTATGGGGAAGGTCCCCATAGGCTTGCCTGTGATTTTTTGATAGAAGGATATTCCTTCGATCGTTGTATTAAAATCCTTCGAATCGTTCGATTCGAAGGATTTAATCGTTCGATCGAACGAATAATCCTTCGATCGCAGGATTTGCGCTAAATCGTTCGACTTCGATGTCGAACGATTTTAGTTTCTAGTCGAATACCGAGGGTTAATTAACCCTCGATATTCGACCCTTAATACATCTGCCCCTTAGTGTTATTAGCCTTTTACATATTACAGGTGCCATGAGTTTATGAGGAATTGATAATAGCCACAGCTTAGAATGAGTAAAAGATGTGGTATACCAGTAAATCATTATAATAAGGGCAACACCAGGGCACACTGTTCTTTTTTTATAAAGCACACTGCTTTATTAGAGACAGGGTAAGGGAGCAACAAAATCTGGTTCATTTCAATTTTTTTTCACCGGATATACTCTGGTAGAATTACAAAATGGCTTTTAAAAATTTAAGTCTGAAAGCTATTTATTAGTAGTAATTACATATTAGGCCCTTGTCATTTACAACACATAATGACAAATCATTTTGTTTAAGTATAAAAGCAGAATTTCCAGTAGATACATGGATTTTATAGTAGCACATTTGTTCTGCTAATATATATATTCCTGAAAGCCATTTTGTAATCATATATAATTTATTTGGTATGGCCTGAAATGGACATTTTTTTTTCTTGTAAGAAGCCTCCATGGACATATTTAAAAGCTTTTATTTGAAAGCTGGCAAACATTCTAATAAGCACCTTCTATTGCTTTTTGTCTAAAATATTGTTGGATAATTTCAGCTAATGCCATAACAAGGTATTATTCTAAAGACTGTGATTTATTAATAAAGCCTAAAAGCAAAATTACATAAATTATGTACAATTACAGAATGAAAATATTGCCAGTACAATATAGGAAAAAAATAGTCACCTAGTTCTAACATTGGGCTGCAGGGCAGGGTCATACGGGACCCCTGTTACTAACGTTGGTGTAAATTATCACTAGTACAGTCTTGCAATCCTTATGCTTTATGAACTATTCTGAACAAAATTTAATTATCCGAGAACTGCACCCTTGGATATAGGCCATTGTGCAATATAATATGGCTTAAAATTAGCATTAGGGTAACCCATCACTGACCACGTGAACAGCTTTATCACATTATTCTATTGTGCTCAGTAGGGCTGGAGATGTGGCTCGTAGCCAATGTCAGCAAATTATGAATTAAACTTTATGGTTTAAAAGTTTAGAGAGTTGGGAACCTGGATTATTAAGATGCCACTGGCGCATATGACCAATTGGGGCATAACAAAACAAATTCATTTTTAAAAATGTTAGCAATACAGTAAATAATAAAAAGCAGAGAGCAACCAAAAAAAGATTGTACTGATTTTAAATTTTGTATCAATTGCCCCTTTAATAACAACCTTGGTTTTGGTTTAGAATGATTTCATTATAGTTTTAGCAAGTTGTTGCTTGGCACATACAGGCATGGGATCTGTTATCCGGAAACCTGTTATCCAGAAAGATAATAATTACGGGAAAGGTCATCTCCCATAGACTCCTTTTTATCCAAATTATTGAAAATGATTTCCTTTTTCTCTGTAATAATAATAATACACTAATTTGTACTTGATCCAAACTGAGATTTAAGTAATTGGAAGCAGAATCAGCCTATTGGGTTTATTTAATGTTTACATGATTTTTTAGCAGATTTTCTTAAGGTGTGAAGATCTAAATTATGGAAAGATCTGTTATCTGGAAAGCACCAGGTCCCAAGCATTCTGGAAAACATACCTGTACAAGAAAACATTTAGCCAACTGGTCTGATAAAAGTCCTTTAAGAGATTTCATGTTTCTTCATCTGAGAACCTGACTGCTGCACCTAAACCAATAATTTGTTTCTGAACATCTATAGAAAACTTACAATAAAACTTTCATGAGGTATAATGTCCCTTTTATAGCACATTGCAATATTAAAAAAGAAAGCTAGCCCAACATTGTACTAAAATCGCTAAATGCAAAGTATAGATGATTTCAAATGTGACCAGAGAAAATAGTAGGTTGAATAATCAGCAGCTGCCCGAAACAGTTATTTTCAAAGCACTGTAAAACACATTATAGTAAAACCTTCAATCTCTCCTGTCAAGGACAAAAATATAACATGCAAGTGAAGCAAGGTTAATAAGAGCTTATATGCTGTAGGGCTTCACCAGAAAAACAAATTGATGAGGCTTATAGAGCATCAGATTATTAAAAGAATCAAAGACACAATTTCGAAGCTATTTACTATGAATGCACAGCAAGGACTACATTTAACATCTAACAACAGTTCAGCGATATAATAGGCATCCAAAATTCAAGGATGCACATCCAGTATATATTATAATACTGCATACGAAACCACAAACTAAGCGTACTTGTATCTCAATGAGTTTGGGACATAATTCTATTTTGTGAGCAAACACTGTATATTTGCAGCAACTAATGTTTAGAAGCAGGGCTACTTTGCATGCTGTGTCCTCCAACAGAAACACTATTATAGTCTCCATAGATTCATCAATACACGTTGTATGAAGGAGGCCACAAAGCATCCACAGTACTGTGCTGCAAAACTTTTATTCCAAAATGCACAATATGTTTCGAGTCAGCAAGGACCCTTTCTTAAATGACTTGAGAAAGGGTCCTTGCTGACTCGAAACATGTAGTGTATTTTGGAATAAATGTTTTGCAGCACAGTACTGCGGATGCTTTGTGGCCTCCTTCATACAACGTGTATTGATGAATCTTTTGGTCTGTACATTATGACCCAATTAAGAAGGTGAGCCCACTTACTAAAAGGGAAACGCTGGGAAAATTGCATAGGATTGAGAATTTCTATAGATTGTTTCATTAGCAACAAACAATTGCATTATTTAAAATGGGGACAGTTTTCTAAATAGAACAGAATACAATATCTAGCAGAAGTATCCATAAAGCTCAAAATTATGGAAAGGCCACATCCCATAGCGCCCATTTGAAGCAAATAATTGGAATTTTTTCCTTTTTCTTTGTCATAGTAAAACAGTACAGTAAGCTCCATGAATGCCTTTAACAGAAAGTTCAATTTTCTGGAAAAGCCCAGGTTCCAAGCATTTCGATAACAGATCCTTTACCCGTATATTGTAGAGCCACCTATGCAGCAATAACTTTTTTAAGATAAGGATGTAGCAATTTAGCACAGTGTTTAGAAGTGAACCATTCTTCCATGCAGATCTGCTCCAGGTTGCTAAAGATAATTAGTAATAAAATAAATATATAAATGTAAATAGTGCCATGGATATTTAATTAGATTGAGATCAGGGCTTTGAGGGCACCACTGCAGGACATTCAACCCTTTTGGTTTTGACCAACTCCAATGTTACTTTTGACCTTGTGCTTTGGATCATAATCCTGCTCATGCTTCAGTTATTTTTCCTAAAAAAACAATTTAGAGTTTTAGGACTTCTTATTCAGTAAACTTGTCTCATGAATATTTTTGCAAGGCACTGTATACGATATATAAGAATCATGCAGGAACTCTAAACCTACACCAAGGACCATATGTAACTCTTTGCAATAAGATGAATGGCCAAGAAGCCTATGCAGTTGTAAACATGGTGGCTCAGTGGGTAGCATATATGCCTTGCAGCACTGGGGTCCTGAGTTCAATCCCTCCTTGGGTGCAGTCTGCAAGGAGTTTGTATGTTCTCCCTGTGTCTGCATAGGTAACATATGGGTACTCCTGTTTCCTCCAAAACTTCTGACTAAAATTGACCACAGTGTGTGTGAATGTTATTACATTGGGGCGGGAAATGCATCATCTCTGTAAAGGAGTAAATGTGCCAGTACTATATAAATTACAAATAATACGTTTGCCAAGAAAAACCTTAGTTGCCCCTTATTTAAAAAACATTATTCTCCATTCCTCCGTCAGTATGCAAGCTGCTAATGTGTAAAAGGTTTATGGAACAGGATCCATGAAACTGCAATTCAATGCAATGCTGTACCACAAGTTCTACCAGTCAACACCAGCTATATCTGTTTGATCAGCTGCTCCTATGTTGAATAACATGCTTAATAAAGAACTGATTTAGCAAAAAGCAATGGTGCTCAGAACCAGATCCAGATGCTGACTTGAATGGTAATTAGGGATGTCGCGGACTGTTCGCCGGCGAACTTGTTCGCGCGAACATCGACTGTTCACGCTCGCCGAATGTTCGCGAACGACGCGCGACGTTCGCCATTTTGGGTTCGCCTTAGCTGGCGCTTTTTTTTGACCTCTCACCCCAGACCAGCAGATACATGGCAGCCAATCAGGAAGCTCTCCCTCCTGGACCACCCCCACACCCCCTGGACCACTCCCCTTCCATATATAAACTGAAGCCCTGCAGTGTTTTTTCATTCTGCCTGTGTGTGCTTGGAAGAGCTAGTGTAGGGAGAGAGCTGTTAGTGATTTGAGGGACAGTTGATAGTAAGTTTGCTGGCTAGTAATCTACTTGATACTGCTCTGTATTGGAGGGACAGAACTCTGCAGGGATTTGAGGGACATTTTAGGTTAGGTAGCTTTGCTGGCTAGTAATCTACCTTCTACTGCAGTGCTCTGTATGTACTGTAGCTGCTGTGGGCACTGATCTCTTCTGATCTCATCTGCTGACTGCTGTAATAACCCAATAGTCCTTGTAAGGACTGCTTTTAATTTTCTTTTTTGTTTTTTTACTTTGCTACTATAAGAGCCCAGTGCTATTAGTCTAGCTGTGTTGGGGAGTGGGACTGGTGTGCTACTGTGCTGCTCCTAGTAGTTCAGCAGCACCAACCCGAGTAATTTTTTTTTTTAATATACATATATATTTTTTTTTATTTTACTTATCTTACTGTTCTTTAACGTGTCCAGTGCTGTTTGCTGTTCTTCATAGTAGTGCACCAATAGTAGTGCACTTGCAGGCATTATTTGCCCAGTGCGTTTTTCAAGCAGCAATAATATATTCCGTATCCACTGCTGTAGTAGTGTATACGTTGACCTTGTAGGCATTGTTTGCCCAGTGTGTTCTTCAAACAACTGCCATCTAGCTGTGTGAGCTTTTTCACATTTTGTCTAAATATCAATAATAATACCGTCTCCAGAAACACCACCTGAGTGACGTTTTTCAAGCAACAATAATATATTCCGTATCCACTGCTGTAGTAGTGTATACGTTGACCTTGTAGGCATTGTTTGCCCAGTGTGTTCTTCAAACAACTGCCATCTAGCTGTGTGAGCTTTTTCACATTCTGTTTAAATATCAATAATAATACCGTCTCCAGAACCACCACCCGAGTGACGTTTTTCAAGCAGCAATAATATATTCCGTATCCACTGCTGTAGTAGTGTATACGTTGACCTTGTAGGCATTGTTTGCCCAGTGTGTTCTTCAAACAACTGCCATCTAGCTGTGTGAGCTTTTTCACATTCTGTCTAAATATCAATAATAATACCGTCTCCAGAACCACCACCTGAGTGACGTTTTTCAAGCAGCAATAATATATTCCGTATCCACTGCTGTAGTAGTGTATACGTTGACCTTGTAGGCATTGTTTGCCCAGTGTGTTCTTCAAACAACTGCCATCTAGCTGTGTGAGCTTTTTCACATTCTGTCTAAATATCAATAATAATACCGTCTCCAGAAACACCACCTGAGTGACGTTTTTCAAGCAGCAATAATATATTCCGTATCCACTGCTGTAGTGTATACGTTGACCTTGCAGGCATTGTTTCAATTTGTTTGCCCAGTGTGTGTTCTTCATTTTCAAACAACTGCCACCGAGCTGTGTGAGCTTGTTCACATTCTGTCTAAATATCAATAATAATACCGTCTCCAGAACCACCACCTGAGTGACGTTTTTCAAGCAGCAATAATATATTCCGTATCCACTGCTGTAGTAGTGTATACGTTGACCTTGCAGGCATTGTTTCAATTTGTTTGCCCAGTGTGTTCTTCATTTTCAAACAACTGCCATCTAGCTGTGTGAGCTTTTTCACAATCTGTCTAAATATCAATAATAATACCGTCTCCAGAAACACCACCTGAGTTGTTGTTGTTGTTTTAAAAATAATGCCAGGCAAAGGCAGGCCGCCACGCAGAGGCACTAGGGGCTGTGCTGCTATGCTATCCTGTGGCCCTAGGAAATTGCCCAGTTTTAAAAAGGCAATGACCCTGAACTCCCAAAATGCTGAAGAGGTAGTTGACTGGCTTACACAGCACACCCCATCCTCTACCGTTTCTAACTTTACCACAACATCCTCATCCTCCACTGCTATGGGCACCCCACGTAACACTTCCTCCACCACCGGCGCCCCTTCTTCACTGGAGTCAGAGGAGTTATTTACACATGAGTTTTTTGAACTGAGTGATGCGCAACCATTATTGGCAGAAGAAGATGAAGGAGATGAGGACGTTACACCAGATTTAATTCTGGCAGAGAACACAACAGAGATGGACATAATGAGTGATGAGGAGGTCCCCGCTGCTGCTTCCTTCTGTGAGCTATTAGAAGAAATTGATACATCTGAGGAGAATGATGATGAGGAGATTGATGTTTTGTGGGTGCCCAGTAGAAGAGAGCAAGAGGAGGATAGTTCAGATGGAGAGACGGAGAGTCAGAGAGGCAGGAGGAGAATAAGACTTAGAAGAAGCAGGGAGGACAGCTCGCAGGGAACAGTAGGGCAACAACATGTATCGGCACCTGTGTTCAGCCGGCCAACGCACCCGCCATTGCCGCCAACGCCGCCAACTTCTACTGTTACCGCCAGATTGCCAGCTTCAAAAAGGTCAGCAGTGTGGGATTTTTTTAATGTGTGTGCCTCTGACAAAAGCGTTGTAATTTGCAATGAGTGCAGTCAGAAACTGAGTCTTGGAAGCCCAACAGCCACATAGGTACAACTTCTATGTGAAGGCACATGAACGGCAAGCACAAAGCACTTTGGGAGCAACACCTCAAAGGCAACAGACAAACTAAAAGCCACCCTCCTTCTGGTCCAGCATCTTACTGCTCTACCTCTGCTGTCCTTGACCCGTCTGAACCACCCTCCACTCCGCCTTCCACCTTGACCACCAGTTCCCATTCCCAGTCATCTGCCCCCAGCCAAGTTTCTGTGAGGGCCATGTTTGAGCGTAAGAAGCCAATGTCTGCGAGTCACCCCCTTGCCCGGCGTCTGACAGCTGGCTTGTCTGCACTCTTAGCCCGCCAGCTTTTACCATACCAGCTGGTGGACTCTGAGGCCTTCCGCAAATTTGTAGCAATTGGGACACCGCAGTGGAAGGTACCCAGCCGCAATTTTTTTTCAAAAAAGGGAATACCACACCTGTACCACCATGTGCAGAGCCAAGTCACCGCATCTCTGTCACTTAGTGTTGGGCCAAAGGTCCATATGACTACTGACGCATGGTCCTCCAAGCATGGTCAGGGCAGGTATGTCACCTACACTGCCCACTGGGTGAACTTGGTAATGGCTGGGAAGCAGGGAATTGTGTGGCTCAACAACAACAGTGGAGTTGGTGTCACCGCCACGGATTGCACGCGGTTCTGCCACCACCTCTACTCCTCCTTCGCTCTCTACCTCGTCTTCTTCCTCTTCTTCCTCCTCTGCTGCTGGGTCCTCCTCCTCCACACCTGTGCACCCCCAGCTCCCCCTAGGCTATTCGACGTGCCAGGTACGCCGTTGTCATGCTGTCTTGGGGATGACGTGCCTGGAAAGCAGAAACCATACCGGATCTGTACTCCTGTCATCTCTGCAGTCACAGGCCGATCGGTGGCTGACCCCACACCAACTGAAGATCGGAAAAGTGGTGTGTGACAACGGAAGCAATCTGTTGGCAGCACTGAGACTGGGCAATTTAACACATGTGCCCTGCATGGCACATGTTTCTGAATTTAATAGTCCAACGTTTTGTCTCGAAGTACCCAGGATTCCAGGACGTTCTCAGGCAGTCCAGGAAGGTGTCGGCCCATTTCAGACATTCCTACACAGCCATGGCACGCCTTGCTGACATTCAGCAGCGGTACAACATGCCAGTCAGGCGTTTAATTTGCGACAGCCAGACTCGCTGGAATTCAACGCTCCTCATGTTGGAACGTCTGCTGCAACAACAAAGAGCCGTCAATGAATATCTGTTTGAACTGGGTGGTAGGACTGGATCTGCAGAGCTGGGGATTTTTTTCCCCCGTTACTGGGTGCTTATGCGCGATGCCTGCAGGCTCATGCGCCCTTTTGAAGAGGTTACAAACATGGTCAGTCGCACCGAAGGCACCATCAGCGACCTAATACCCTTTGCTTTCTTCCTGGAGCGTGCCGTGCGACGAGTGACAGATGAGGCTGTAGACCAGCGTGACGAGGAGCAGGAAGCGCACGATTTCTGGTCGGAATCACCAGAACGAGCCCAGGCACCTGCTGCAACGCAGGGAGAGGTGTCAGAAGTGGAGTCAGAGGAGGAAGGTGGCTTTGTGGAGGAGGAGGACCAACAGGAGCAGGCTTCCCAGGGGCTTGTGGTGACCTTTTGGGGACCCCTGGTCTTGTACGTGGCTGGGGGAGGAGACCGTGGATGATATAGTCCTTGATAACGAGGAAGCGGAGATGGATACCTCTGCATCCAACCTTGTGAGAATGGGGTCTTTCATGCTGTCATGCCTGTTGAAGGACCCCCGTATCAAGAGGCTTAAGGAGAAGGACCTGTACTGGGTCGCAACGCTACTAGACCCTCGGTACAAGCATAAAGTGGCAGAAATGTTACCAACGTACCACAAGTCCGAAAGGATGCTGCATTTACAAACCAGCCTGCAAAACATGTTGTACAATGCTTTTAAGGGTGATGTCACTTCAGGAACTCATCAACATTCCAGGGCAGAGGTGCCAGTAATCCTGCCACGAGCGCACCTGCAAGGACAAAGCACTTTGGCCACTCTGTAACGTCAGACATGCAAATGTTTTTCAGTCCAAGGCAGCGCCAGAACCCTTCTGGATCCACCCTCAAAGAACGCCTCGACCGGCAGGTAGCGGACTACCTGGCATTAACTGCAGATATCGACACTCTGAGGAGCGATGAACCCCTGGACTACTGGGTGCGCAGGCTTGATCTGTGGCCAGAGCTGTCACAATTTGCCATGAACCTCTTGTCTTGCCCCGCCTCAAGTGTCCTCTCAGAAAGGACCTTCAGTGCAGCAGGAGGATTGTAACTGAGAAGAGAACTCGCCTAGGTCACAAAAGTGTGGATTACCTGACCTTTATTAAAATGAACGAGGCGTGGATCTCGGAGGGTTACTGCACGCCGGAAGACTTGTTCTGACTCCCCATGCAGCTGTCCTTCTCTGCACGCCTCATGACTCCACACACAGCTGTCCTTTAGCGTCCTCCTCCCTCCGCCACCGTTACAAACTAGGGTGCAAACCCTACTGGTTTCATTTGAATCCAGGTAAATCCTGAGTTTTTCTGGCCTCTGTGCTTCAGTGGCTGCAACCGAAAAATTAATATTTTCAGCATTTATATGGCATATTTTTTCTGGCCTCTGTGCTGCAGTGGCTGCGACAAAAAAAAATGAATATTTTCAGCATTTATATGGCATATTTTTTCTGGCCTCTGTGCTTCAGTGGCTACGACAAAATTTTTTTATATTTTCAGCATTTATATGGCATATTTTTTCTGGCCTCTGTGCTTCAGTGGCTGCGACAAAAAATTTTTATATTTTCAGCATTTATATGGCATATTTTTTCTGGCCTCTGTGCTGCAGTGGCTGCGACAAAAAAAAAATGACTATTTTCAGCATTTATATGGCATATTTTTTCTGGCCTCTGTGCTTCAGTGGCTGCGACAAAAAAATGACTATTTTTAGCATTTATATGGCATATTTTTTCTGGCCTCTGTGCTTCAGTGGCTGCGACAAAAATTTTTTATATTGTTAGCATTTATATGGCATATTTTTGCTGGCCTCTGTGCTTCAGTGGCTGCGACAAAAAAAAATTTTTCAGGAAAGTACACATGCCTAATTTTTCAGGGTTCTGCAACAGTGGCAAAATCGCATCTTTTATGGTCACCACAGGTGATCAATAAAGTAGACCAAAACTGGGCCCACACTGCAGAATCAGTGTTTTTTGGTTCACTTCACTGTACATTGAATTACCTCTGCCTGACCGTGCACGTGCGCACAAGCACGGTGACTGCTAAACACACCACTACAGAAATATTGCCACCAACAGGACGAACATCCTGGAGGTGACAAGCTCAACTAGTAATTAACAACTATTATTTGCTCACTTGACGGTATCATTCATTAAAGCTCTTTGCGTTTTTTTGCGTTGCAGTAAGCGCCGCGTTTCGTCTTTGCGTGTGAACAGGCTGTAACCTTTACACGACTTGATTGGCATGTAGACGCCGGACGTTTTAAAGCAGTTTATTACACAGGTTTAGAAATGTAGTGTGATTTCTGCCCTTTACAGCACAAAACGCAGCGCTGTGTCAACAATGTATTTTTCAGATACATTTTTGCCCTTGATCCCCCTCTGGCATGCCACTGTCCAGGTCGTTGCACCCTTTAAACAACTTTAAAATCATTTTTCTGGCCAGAAATGTCTTTTTTAGCTTTTAAAATTCGCCTTCCCATTGAAGTCTATGGGGTTCGCGACGTTCGCAAACCGTTCGCATTTTTGACGCAAGTTCGCGAATATGTTCGCAAACTTTTTTTCCGACGTTCGCTACATCCCTAATGGTAATTCTACACAAAATTATTTCTTGGATCAAAGTCTGAAAGTACTTTTAGTGGCATGCATAAAGTATAATTATGAAAATATGCTATAGGAGCTGTAATAAAATGGCAGTTGCCATAAAAAGTGGGATCAGAGTGAAATTTTCATTGGAAAGATGCAACTTGTCTTATCTATTTCATATTGATGGTGTAAACCCATAGATACATTTTGCCTAAATATTCAATACAAATGGTCAATTGTCTTGCTATGGAATACAGTATTTGCTCCTTACAATTCTCTGCACTACTTGCTCTGACTACTGAAATTGAACCATAAATGTAGATGGCAATAGTGGGACAAAGTCAGAACCAGCAGTGAATGCAGTCAGGAACAGACATATATTGCTTTGAGTAGCAATTATATTTACAAATAGATTTTTTATGTATGGCTTTAGACCCCCTGTATGTATATGGTTTTGAGCAAAACATGTTGTGCAAGTTGTTTAGAAACAAAATATATACATTTTAGGCTGCTAATCAAAGTGCTTGTCTTGTGTGATGGCAAGAATACACCTGCACACTCTATTTGGGAGCCTTCATAGGAAGCCTGTTTTCTCAGTTAAATGCTTTGTGCTATGTGTTTCTCATTTCATTTAAGCCAAAGAAACGTAATCAGAAAGCGCAATTGTAACATTTATCAATGTGACCTTACCAACATAGGTTTTACTGACTGAATGAAACAAGTTGTTAAATCTTTTCCGTCTTGTCCACTTTTGCTATCTAAGCAGCTATAACATGACTATTACTTTTGGATGCCAGTAATTTAGACTTCCCTAAAGGCTAGCATGCTGCTAAAAAGCCATTTAGAGTTGAGGAACAAGCAAATGAATCCTTTATCTAAGTGGCTTGGTGTGACAATCGGATAAGCATTTTTTTTTCCCCACTGTAGAAAAACCTGGCAGAATAAATAGCTTTAAAAGGCACTACAAAAAAAGATAAGCTGAAGAGAATACAATGGACGTGAGAGAAAAAAAAAAAAATCGAGGACGCATAAAGAGACACATTGGAAATAAAATGCCACTTTTTATGTATCTATACAGACCTAACAGTCTTAATAATTTCAGTATGATTTGCTGTCCCTCAGTCAATTACCTGCTGCAGAAGGCTCATCCCCCAAAACTGTCAGGTTTGCACCCATATATAAAATGTTGACACTATTTGTTCACTCAGCAAAAGCAAGCAAGCAAGCAAGCAAGAGAAAGGTGCACTAGACTCACTCCATTAGTATATACAGATACTGATGAAATGGAGACAATTGATGCCTCCATATATTTTCAGTTGGTGCTGACTTGGTAGTCCTATTTTTTTTTGTTTTTTTGTTTACAGAAGTACAGACTGGCCATTCCAAGTTTTTTTTACGGTTATTAACAAATGTTGATTCATCTTATGATTTTGCATTACATTTAGGATATTACTGGAGCTGTCACTAGTGGAGACAGTGCATTTGCACTAGAAGAATCCTAATTATTTCCACACCAAATTCTCAAAATTCACAGTGGTGCCTTTTAATTGCATTTTTGTTGGCTCAGTGATGGGGTGCCAAGCAAGCCTGCAACACTTCATCACTCAAACTGCTTCTGCCACCTACCCTGCAATATTCTATAGTCACACACTTTACTTGAGCCATACCATGCATTTATTCATTACCATCCAATTCTTACTATACTCAGCTAGGCACAAAAAAATCTAACCTTTTCTTTGTACAAAACATGAAATTACTTTCCGTATAACCACATCACAGTGTGAAGTTTCAGGAATCAATTTTTTCACTTTTTTCCCTAATGATGCAACCCTTTTTCTAAGAATCATCGGGGTATATTTATCAAAGAGTGAAGTTAGAGATCGCCACAGTGCACTAGAGTGAAATTCCGCCACTCTCCATTCATGTCTATTGCATTTATCAATGGGTGAAAGTGAAAGTTCACCTTTGATAAATATGCCTTTCAAAATGTCATAGAAACGAATGAAGAGTGGCGGAATTTCACTCTAGCGGATTGTGGTGATCTCTAAATTCACTCTTTGATAAATATGCCCCCTGGTGTCATTGTGGTAACATGTTGAACTGCTTCCAGTGAAATTGCTTGTGCTAAAACCTGTACTAATTTCATTGTATGTTACATTGATTTGGGTGCAAGTTGCAGCTTCACAGTGGAGATGGTGTCACTTCTGGCATGCCAATATGTGTGGCACCAAAAAACTTCATAAGCATGTGATTTACACAAGTCTGTAGCGGCTACGGACACAACTCAATTTGGAAAGCTTGGAATGATCACATCCAGGTGGTTCCTGGGAGTCAATAGACACACTCGTGCAATATGCATCAGGGCAGACTGGACAAGTGCATGACGTTCAGTGCAAGTGCCTTTAATGATATACCATTGCACTTGTGGTCTCTTTCTAGACAGCATAAATCAACTAGGGCCTTGCACTGTGCACCTCCAGCTAAAATGTAGAAGGATAATCAAAAGCTCTCAAGGCAGTTGCCCTTTTGCTTTATTTGGTCAGGAAATCCCACTGTGTCTGACTTCAACAAGAATGATCGATAGAATCAAATTAATATATATTAAGGGATCAAGAAAAACACGTGTATAGGTACAGACAGGGAGTGTGTAACATGTATTGTAGGTTCAAAATGAAATTAGAGGTACATGATATAAAAGAAAAGCTATGAGACCACTACAAATTAGGACTGGTTTATAAATAACAGCTTATACCATATAACCATCACCATACATCAATACTACAGTAATAGTATCTTTAGTCTCTTAAGTGATGCTGTGATACATTTCTCTGCCTGCCAAACTGCACACTGCTCATAAATAAAGATTTAGACAACAGACTTGCTCAATAAGGAACAACAGGGGGTAACGAAAAGGGTGTGAAAATCTAGTAATAGTAAAAAAGCTGTTCCCTTTTGCTGGGCTTTAGAAGACAAAAAATACCTACTTCAGTGATAAGGAAAAGTCAATCTTGTTGGTCTCGCTGTTTCGCACCAGGTAGCTTGCTTCCTTACACAGCCTCAGGAGGCTCTCGGCGTCTGAACGACTGATTGCACCGTGGTACCAGCTGGAGGGAAACCGATGGAAATGGGATGTCCTCATTACAAACTGTAAGGGTCACCTTGAAATGCAACTCACTTCTACATAACAGGTAAATGCAATGCAGAGCTTATCTGTGCTATATTAACCTCTAATCAAACAAACACACAAACAAAACTGTAAGGGGCCCATTCATTAAGTTTGAGTGAAGGAATAGAAGAAAAAAAACTTCGAATTTCGAAGTGTTTTTTTGGCTACTTTGACCATCGAATGGGCTACTTGGGCCTTCAACTACGACTTCGAATCAAATGATTCAAACTAAAAATCGTTCGACTATTCGACCATTCGATAGTCGAAGTACTGTCTCTTTAAGAAAAAACTTTGACCCCCTAGTTTGCCACCTAAAAACTACCGAAGTCAATGTTAGCCTATGGGGAAGGTCCCCATAGGCTTGGCTAACTTTTTTTGGTCGAAGGATAATCCTTCGATCGTTGGATTAAAATCCTTTGAATCGTTCGATTTAAAGGATTTAATCGTTCGTATTTGCGCAAAATCGTTCGAATTCGATATTCGAAGTCGAAGGGTTTTAATTCCCAGTCGAATATCGAGGGTTAATTAACCCTCGATATTTGACCCTTGATGCATTTGCCCCTAAGAGTAAAGCAAGTCTAGCCAATTCAATTAGATTTAGAATATTTAGTAATACTAAACAAAAAGGTGTCTAACAAAAAATGCTGAGCTATTTATAGATGTGTGTAAGAAAAACGAATCATTGCAGAGTAAAAGAAAATGTAATTCTAAGCAATAAACACATTGTACTTTTTCAGAGTGATGATATCATTCAAAATCGACCTAGAAAGTTCACTAGAGTAAAAAGGTGGCTTTTCAATTCTAAGTTCAGCTTTCAGTTTACTGTGCATGTGCCTGCCCAGATCTGAACAAAAAGAACACACAGAAGCTACTATAATCACTGGGGGTGCCTACCAATTTGCTCCCCCCACCCCTCCCCCGAGTGATTAATTTTAGTAGTTCTTTAACAACTCACATGAGAAGTGCAAAAATATGCAGAGATGCCACATCCTTTTTATATGCAAGAGGTTTGGCAATGACTGAACAATCAGGTCTTGCTTATATCAGCATTCTGATTCATTCAGCAGGCTTCTTGTAAGGACCCAACCCTGAGCTCAGGCCAGTCAGGTTCTTCCACTCTATCTCTGCAAACTCATTCTTTATGAATAGTACTTTGCAGAAGGGGGTTATTATCCAGCTAAAACAGGAAACAATGCCGCCACAATGTAGGAAGCAAAAAATTGAAAAGAATGTAATTATATGATGTAGTGACACATGTGCTGGCAATAATGGACTTGGCTTAAATTGCCAATTCCAATAATAGAAGAGGTGCCCACATACTTTTAGCCAAAGTCAGTAAAATGATTGTTCCAAAACACTAGTCTTCAGTAAAAATACGAACACTAGTGTTTAAACTGCATATTATGTAACATTTGGAGTTCTATAATTATCATTTTTATGTATATTTCTTTTTATAATATATTAATCTATATACTTACTTTATATAATTTGACATTGCACTTCAAATTCTGAATCTGACTCCTAATGCTATAGCTACCCGTAGCATTTATATGTTGCAATACCAATATTATCTGGACGCCTTCTCAATTCACTATATAGCAGGATTTTTGCAGATTATACCCTTTATTTTTTAGAATACCCTGGGCAACAGGCAAACCTTAATTTTACTAAATACTGTATCTATCTATCCATCCATCCATCTATCCATCTATCCATCTATCTTTATACACACACACATATATATATATATATACACACACACACACACAACACACACAACACACACAACACACACACACAACACACATACAACACACACACAACACACACACACAACACACACACACAACACACACACACTATCCAGAATGCTTGGGACCTGGGGCTTTCCGGAAAAAGGATCCTTCCGTAATTTGTACCTCAAGTCTACTAGAAAATCATGTAAACATTTAATACATCCAATAGGCTGGTTTTACTTCCAATAAGGATTAATTATATCTTCGTTTGGATCACATACAAGGTACTGTTTTATTACTACAAAAAAAAAGGAAATAATTTAAAACATTTTTGGATTATTTGGATAAAGTGGAGTCTATGGGAGACGGCCTTTTCCTAATTCAGAGCTTTCTGGATGACTAGTTTCAGGATAACAGATCCTATACCTGTACTATACTAAATATCACAATAATAACCCTCCTAAGGTAGGTGACACAAATTACAATATACAAAGAAGAGGGGGTAAAAGTTAAAAATACTAAAGACTCACAAGAGGAGTGCTGCATTTTTGCCAGTGGCAGCTCAGTTTTGCTTTATTTCCGAATACCTAAAGCCCCAAAGTTAACTCTACTTGGGTGGGATATGATGTGCCCATGACATTCTCCTCTTTTACCACATAAGGAGCTTTATAGTAAGAGTCAGGCTGTGGATGGCAGGAGGGTTTTAGCTGCTTTGATTTTTGGACTTTACACAGAAATAACTGTAATCATACTTACAATTGACTCTCTAAAGGAAGGGAAGGATCTATTCTTTCTCCCACTGAGATGCTGTGTTCTACACTTGGATGCTTGATTGCCTTCATGTTTCCAGCTGAATGTCTGTGCATGTGCCTGAATTTGTCCTCTTTGGCTGGTGACATTTCTGTTTTATCAGCACTATCAAACTGGGCTGAAGGAAAAAAGAAAAACCTATAATGCTACCATCAAGTTCAAAGGAAAACTGAGCGCAAGCTCATAAGATCATATTAAGGGGCCAGTAACACCATAATGAGAAGATATTTCATCTATATGTGAAGGTTATCTCAGTTTGTCCAGAAATGGAGCAAAATATTCCTTTGTAGCAATTTACTTTATAGGAGAATGTTTTTCATTCATGAAGCTGATTAGATACATGTATTGAATAGTAGCCTACTTACCTAAATATATATATTTTATATGTTTTAACCATTGTTTTAGCCATGTCTACATTACCTTATATTTAATGTCTGCAAATCCCATATAATTTTTTTAGCATTATTTTTTTGGCAAATCTAAGGTAATTGTCTTAATAGAAATATTTTATAATCTGCGTAAAAGCAAACACTCCAGAAGATGCAGGAAGGATAGTTGGGCCTTGATGAAGTTGACCATGTGTGTATATAGGACCTTTAGATTGTAAGCTCCATTGGAACAGGGACTGAAGTATACTCTCTGTAAAGTGTTGTGAATGATGTTGGTGCTATACAAGTAAAGGAGGACAATAATAATAATGATTAAAGGATTTGGAAGTGCATGTCAACTGAGTGCATGTGCTACAACAGAAACTTGAGGAATGTGAATTATGTTGCCATGCATCTAGAAATTCTGCTTACTATGGGATGTTAGAATGAAGTTAAGTCAGTTTGTGTATTTGTTTAGAGTACAGACATTAATCATGTAGAATGCTATACAAATGTTCCTAAAAAGGTTCTCAGAAAGCTCTCATTTGTGATGTTTAGCTTGTAAAATTGTGTTACCTTTATAGAGGAAATACATGCCTATTTTAACATAAGCCAAATCAACTGAGCTTACAGTAATTTAGTATATAATCCCTCTTTAAGCAACAATATTTGGCAGCTTTTTTTACATTTTGTTTTCAAACCTATTGGATTCATCTGAGAAGAACCAATGTATGTTTGGAATGGGATTATTCTTGACTTGAGTGGACCAATTTCCTACTAGGAGAGCTATGTACCTCTTCACAACACTGTTGGCTGCACCATAACTACTTGTTTACCACACTGACATTGTCCCATCCCCATTTATAGTATTTACCCTGCCTGCCACCCCATGGCCATCAAACATGCAATTTCTATCTTGAGCAGTGATCCCACAATGCTGCTCAAGTAAGTTAAAAGCCCATTTCAAACATAGATAGATTCCTCGGAAACTGAGCAATCGTGTATGTTTAGAAGCAAAAATTAAAAAAAAACCCACTTTCATATATGGTTGACTAAAGTGGACTTAACAGATTGGACTTATGTTAAATATCAGACTTTTACCTTTAAATGATATATTATTAACTGTATCTACAGAAACCTATATTGAAAAATAAAAAGACCTATCTTCCACAGTTCCAGTTACTCCGAGAAAAATATCAGTAATTCATGATTATTTTTACAGAAATACCGTATTCTGTGTTTCATTTATAATTAATTTCAGTATAGGGCATTGAATTGTATAAAGTGTTTTTCCTTTAGTACAGATCAAAATAAATAAAACAAGATTTTATTTGAAGTGACTGCTGTGAATCAGACTATATTCCGGAGAGCTTTTTGGGATGAAGGTCTTTTAAACTGCAGTGGATAGTACAATTGTATTATACTTAAGCTCAATAACAGACAGGGAAGCGCTTTAATATGGATATCAAGTTGTGGATAGGGATTTACCAGTAAAGGAGGTCATGTCCTTAAACTGGACAGCTGTAAGCTAAATGGAATATAGAAGAAATAGTTTAAGAAAAAAAATTATGTTATTCAAGAAGTTTTAAAAATGGCATTTCAGAATGGAAATCAATGGGCAGTGGAATATATATGTATATAGTATCCAATTAAGTGAATACAGTGAGATGTACACAAAGTAATGCAACTGGCACAAATAACTAATACAAATATGTATAAAATTATATGGGGGAGAAAGAGAGAGAAAAAGCAAGTAAAGTACAAAGATACATTCCGCTACTGCTGAATCCCAATACAATAGATTGGACAATAAAGGCAGTTATCTTGAAGTAAAATCTTTAATGTATCTTGAAATGGTGATGGGGGAAAAAATCCCATCAGTGCAATGGTGACACAAAATGACAAAAATCAATAGAAAAAGCCTGGAGGGGCCATGGGATTACTGTGTACATAGTGCAGATCAAGAATACATTACTATTTAGCAGACCATCACATCAGTATTTCTGTCTGTACAGTCCTTCTGGATATTGTGATATTGATGGCCTCTAATGCAGTTTCACAATATATTTAATCACCTTTTAAACCTGCCCCTGACTTAGGAGACAGATGCAGAGTTAATGTGTGTTAAGTACACTATTAACATTTTAATTTTATTGCCGTAGTTACAACCTAAACAGTATCATCAGTATAATACGATAGCAAAGGTAATCATTCCAGCCAACAGAACAACTCATCTTACATAAAACATAAATTTGGGAAGAAAAGACAAAACATAGCTTGCATCTAGCTTTTGGCCAGTTCAGAAAATGTCCTCTAAAGTGCTTATCAAGAATTAGAGACACTTTTGACCAGAATTTTTGCCATAGCTACAAGCCAGTAGCTAGTAGCTAGTTCATTGGTATTTGAAATACTGGAGCCACCATCAACACAGTATAATGTGTCATAATGACCAGTAGCCAATATTTAGGGCCAGGGCACATGGAGCATTGGCTCCGCTGCTCTCAGCCTGCATTTTTTTTTTGCAGGCTGAGAGAAGCAAGATCCACTCCCTTTCCTAGATCCATTGATCGGCACAAAAAATGCAACTTCCACTTTAGTGCAGGTACAGAGCAGAGCAGAGGATGAACCGAAAACATGAAAGCAGGCATTTTCAGGCTGGGCTCTGCACTGTGCACCTGCACTTTTTAGTATAGATCAACAGCAAAACAACACAGGTTAAGAGCAGCGGAGCCAATGCTCCATGTGCCTTAGACTGCAATAGCTACAAGTTGTCACTAGTAGGCTTATATAAAGCGATGAAGTTGCTAACCGTTATTTTTCACTTTTTGTTTAAGCCAAACGTGTTCCAAATTCCCTGTACCAGTGTATGGTATTCTACCTGATCTAGGACAACTGTCATGGTTTACTGTCCCCACTTTTCTGATATACCAAGACAATTGTCCTTTATACATCAAAATATCTAAAAATCCTAATCAATGAAATACTTTAGCAGTCATTACTATGTGCAGAGCAGGGTGCAAAGTGCAAAAAAAGGACACAATCTGCTATGTGTTTTGCACTTTGCCCCCTGCATGTAGATGACATGCTGCAGGTCTCTGCTCTCCATTTGGCTCTTCTGTTTGACTCATGAATACAGTGCTGCTTCTTTTTGACATTGCTGTATTCAGGAGTGGCAAAGGGAGTATGTAAGTGGACCCACCACCTTCTAACGGTGCAGGCTGCAATAGAGCCTTGGCCCAGATTTAAAATCTAGTGCATGGTACAAAGTGCAGCCACACCCTAGACACAAGTTTTTTTAATGAGCATTAAAGGACATGCTGTAAAACTCATTACTGATCTTGCATCTGTAACCGGTTAGTCATCAATCCTATACATAGCAATTGTATCCTATATATACCAATCTGTGCCTGATCATCCTCTATTTACATAGAGGGATAAATTACAGGGTGCTGTCATTTAGACTAATTTACACTAGAGCTGTAGTATTTTTATTTTATTATGTGCATGTAAGAGCTAAAACAATTTATGATGAACCTTCCTTCACTTGTGGATTATATAATAAGAGGCAGATTGTGGCCAGTGATAGAGGATGAAGAGAGGAGATTCAATTTGACGAAGTAAACAAACCAGATAAAATATATCTAAAAAAGACACATCCTTGACACTCCTTCTACCCTACCTGATCCTATATTTATGGTCATTTAACTGAAGCGCAGGATAAGAAGTGCAAATTACCTAACATGAACAAATCTGCAGGTTGTATTGTAATTAATTAGACACAGCAGGCAGAAGCAGTGCAACAGCAGACAAGGGATTATGGTACATGATTACTAGGGCACCCTAGGCACCAAATATGCATTGACTTCTGGAAATAATAATTCATCTAATATTTTTTCTGTGTGCCATAATAGGAAGTTTTATTTCTGGAGAAATGGATTTTAAAATGTATATGTAAATTACTGTTCAGGTGGGAGACAAATTGCTTAAGTGGAAGTTAAAGATACAACGCGTAAACTACTTTAGATCAGGCCATCACCGAGTAGCAAGGAGCCACAGCAATGTCAATGGCACATTTTATATAGTGAAAGCATTTTGTAGTCTTGTACTATGGATATTGGTCATTTAGTAAACCGGGCAGATTTGGCTTTGTATGCATATTTTTCACAACATAACTTTCACATGAACTATGATATTTTCAAGATGGCATTTTTATTTCCTATATATCAAAAAACCAATCTTACAACTGTAATGTGATAATATCTTGGTGTATAGGACTACCTTAAGGTTAAGGTCAAGAAACACAGCTGGAATTTTTTGTCCTATAAGTAAACCAAAAATGTTAAATTACCATATAAAACCCATTTCTAGTCAATCATGCAGTTGGAAGTTTTAAGGAGACACTTCTGATCCGCATGGACTGGGGAACGTGTTCACTTTAAAAGTAAAAGAAAAAATATGTGGGCCATTCTAAGGAAAAGGGTTTTTTGAGCCTGCACATGGCCTAAAATGATGAAAAAGGCAATCGAATCTGCAATATACAGGAGTGGATTCATAATAAAAAATATGAATGTAGTTCATCACAAATCCTGAAAAAGTAGTTATAAAGTACCAACAGATAACTCATTTAAATACTTGGTGGCCAAAAGTAACACCATATCCACTTCCGATGTGTAGATATGTAGATATGTGTAGATATGCATTTGCACATTTGTAGGTTACACATTCATGGTTTCCTGGAAATATTCACTTTTAGAAATCAAGTATACACAGAGGAATTCAATAAAATAGGACAATATTGGAACAGACAATCATGTTTAAGAATAAAAAATTCTCCCATTGTCAGGGACAACCTGCTCATTTTAAGGATTCTGTAGATTTACATTGTACTCAAATAACATCTTACTGCTTTTATCAAGACATATGTCCCAGAGGCCTCACAGCCATAAAATCACCAGCTTCCATATACTGTTAGTAGAAATCTATTCAATTGTAAAGAATAAATTTGCCACTTTGGGGTCAAAAGTCCCATTTGTAAATGTCTCTTTTCAATTAAGTTGAAACACTCAATTCAGATATAATTATTTAATGTGATATATTTTCAATAGATTCTATAGATGCTGATAAGGTCAGACTGGAGCACATGCTGGAGCGCAGGGAGATAACCAGATGTGCCCCACTGGCTAAGGCTCATTGGCAGGTAGGTGTGAGGCTCTTATCTCAGTTTTTTGATCTCCAAATGAATTTAAACCTTCTCAAAAGAACCTAGACTTCTGGTCAGGGTGAAATATGTTGGACAGCAAATAATACTAACTACACAAGGTCATAATCACAACTGCCCCCGATAGACAAATAGGCATACTAAAATACACATGTCATATTTTAAAATTGAATTTACACCATGTTATTTGTGTTTATTTCCACAATGCATCCTTATTACCCAGAACTGCAATTTAATTTCACCCTCTGAACACAAAACTTTGTTCTGATTAGTAAATCACACGCAACGGCATCTGTGTTGCAGGAGGAACATGGGTGAATATTTTCGACTAACTTGATGTACAGGTATGGGACCTGTTATCCAGAATGCTCAGGACCTGGGGTTTTTCGGAATTAAAGATCATTCCGTAATTTAGATCTTCATTCCTTCAGTCTACTAAAGAATCATGTAAACATTAATTTAACCCAGAAGAATTGTTTTCTCCCCAAAAAGGATTATATAATTTGGATCAAGTACAAGGTTTTTTTTTTTTACAGAGAAAAAGGAAATAATTTTTACAAATTGGGATTACTTGGATAAAATGGAGTCTATTGGGTAATTCTTTTATTCTTATTTTTTCTGTAATTCAAATTTTTCTAGATAACGGGTTTCCTGGTAACAGAGCAAATACTATACCTGTCCATGTATGGGACCTGTTATACAGAATGCTTTCGACAGATCTTTCTGTAATTTGGATCTCCATACTGTAAGTCTACTAGAAAGTCATGTAAACATTAAATAAATCCAATAAGCTAGTTTTGCTTCCAATAAGTATAAATTATACCTTAGTTGGGATCAAGTACAATGTACTGTAAAAAGGAAATTGTTTTTTAAAAAAAATGTGGATTATATGGATAAAATTGAGTCTATTCGGAGCTTTCTGGATAATTGATTTCTGGATAATGGATCCAATACCTGTATCTCCTTTGTAGTTTATTTTACGATGGACAGTGATATCAAAGTTTCAGTAAATTAATAAGGTTTGTAAATATGAGTAAATCAGTAGATGGCAGTATTAAGCTCACTTAAATGCATTCTTTTTCCAAACTATATGGCATTGGCATGGAGGGGAAAAATAACTATTATGTTCCCTTTGGGAAGATTAAAATAAAAGCAAAAGGAAACATTTCCTGCCTGAAATTCCACTATTACCTAACACTGAGAAAGTATTCAGAGGATTGAGAGGTGTATCATTTATTTAAAATAGGTAAAAGTGAATTAAAATCCATATATTCTAGTGTTAAAATCAGAATGGAAACATACATGTGTCATATTTACAATGATTCAAACAGAATTAAAAACAGGTTTCCAAACTACATATTTTAAAACTACAGGTATGAGATCAGTTACTCGGAAACTTGTTATCAACAAAGTTCCAAATTACAGGCCACTCTCTATTAAGCTCTTTAATGTAAATCATCCAAATAACAATTCACAAATTCTACATATATAACATCTAGATTAAAAAAAAAAAAAATCATAGCAAAAGTCTCAAATAAAAATCTTTCTACAAACACATACTGGATGATTCTGTTAAACTACAGTAGAACAATGATTTTATGTTTTCCAGGGGCTGTGTCAAAATGGCCTAAATTCTGGGAAACTGTAAAAAGGGAAAAAGACATAAAGAAAAAAAAAAAAAACAGTGTAACCTCTGGTAACATGCATAAATCTGGAGATGTACAGTAAATAAAAAAAAACGGACACCGGTGTCAAAAAAATGTACGCCAGCTCCGTTTCGCAAATGTTTTTATAACATTTTAATTGTACAAGACATAACACTATTAATTCATGGTCTGTAATTAATAAATTAAATGAACAGTAACGCCAAAAATCAGCACATAAGTAATAAAAATATGATGTACTGTTGCCCCGCAATGGTACAACTGGTGTGTTAGTTTCAGAAACTCTGCTATAGTTTATATAAACAAGGTGCTATGTAGCCATGGGGGCAGCCATTCAAAGCTTAAAAATGAGAAAAGACACAGCATACACAGCAGATAACAGATAAGATCTGTAGTATACACTGGGATTCTTTATAAGGTATCTTGTCTATTGTGCTTGAATGGCTGCCTCCATGGCTACACAACAGTTTGTTTATAATTATAATAGAGTTTGTTAAGAAAACACACCAGTTTTGCCAGTTCCGGGGCGAAACTACATTATACAGTTACACTTTCATTTTTTGGTGTTACTGTTCTTTTATGGAAAATAAGTATTATATAATTACGTACTGGGGTCAATTACACACCGTCAATGTCAATTTGCAAAAAACCGAGTAAGCACTCACACAGAATAGATAGTTGATATACACATTGGGACCTCTGGGTGTTTATCCCTATAGTCTGTTAACTACTGCACTATTCTATTATTCTCTTATTCTATTTCCTGCACTAATTACAGAATAAATTGTATTAAATTAAGATTGTATTTGCATTTGGAGCTATGCATTAGGCATGACAATTGTATTCTTTAGAGCTTTCAAGTCAAACAGTAAAGTCATTTTTAAAGAATGTGATGAATGTGTGTAAAACATATATAAAACACTAATTACACTAAGAGCAGAATAAGAAGCAGTACACTTTGTTCTGCAGACAGGAGAACAATGCAGCAGAGCAAGAGCAACATGTTTCAAACAGTTTAGAGACACAATGATAAAGAAGTATCATGGAATAACATGAGTCAGGGATTACACTTGCCTTTGTTGACTTTTGTGACAGTTAAAATGTCTTTCCTGGTAATATCTGCCAATGAAAATATATTTTATGCAAGTTCTGTAATCACTGTTAAGAAATTAAAAGCATAATCACCCAAGCTACCCCTTTGAACTTATCAAACCCCATCTCATTGATATTACACTAATCAAGGGATCACAAATTGTGTGCAAATTATTTGGGGAGGCTGATCTGTGTCCAAACTGATAATGCTGCAATTTGATACACTAATGGGGTTATTATTTTAGTAAAACCACTTCAACCAAACTCCCATCCACAATTTTACTTTATTTATCAATAAAATCATTTAAAAAATCAGTATGGGAAAAGACTCTGTAAAATATTGATAAAGTGTGAAAAAATTCAAAATGTACAATTTTTTCAGATTTGACGCCCAAAAATTTACATTTTAAGCAGTATAATAAATCTTTAAAAATTGGAGTTTTCCCTTTTAAAACTCGGACCAGAAAAATCGGACTTTAGTAAATAACCCCCATAGAGTAACACCCAGCATAACAATTCTACTTTCCACCACACTTACTGATACTGAATAAGTTTTATACAGCAACACATACAAATATTCTAGTGCTTAAATACTATATGGCAGACTTCTCTTTATTGATGTAGCCTTGAGGATTTCTGGATGACGTAGCCAGCAGGAGAGATAGGAACCTTTAGAGAGGTATATTTATCTTTTATGAATTTTGTCACAGGTTTGCTGGACTTAACATATAATCTTCTTTTTGGGTTTAAAGTCACTAAATTGCTCCATATCTATTCCCTGCATGCATGAACATTTTCTGTATTAGTCCCCTCTACATTTCCTGGAAGGCAATTCCACATGTAACATTTAATTTCCCAACCCATGCCCTAAGATTGTGTCCTTTTCCTCCAACCAATTTCCTGTACTAAAAGACTTCTCTCACTACTGGCATGTTCTTTATTATTATCACACTATGCACACTATCTTAATTTTCTTAAACTTCTAAACATTGAAAGTAACTTAAAACGCCAGAGATACTTATTTGTGCAGGAACGTCCTTCATAGCCTTTAGGAAATGAAGCACACTGCATTATGTAGCTGAAACATGAAAGCTCAAAATATCTGTAAACAACAAATAAGGGTCAGGCCACATGAGCAGATTCGGAGAGATTAAATCGCCCCAGCGACAAATCTCCTCTTCTTCGGGCAACAATCTCCCCGAACTGCGCTTCATTTTCCAAAGTCACCCAAAGTGAGGCAACTTCGGGCAACTCCAGAAAAGGAAGCGCCGTGTGTTCCTTCCCCCAGGTGGCGCTGGCAAGACTAATCTCCCCGAATCTGCTCGTGTGGCCTGACCCATAAAGTATTAAGCCTACTACAAACAAGTTGAACGCATGATCTTTCTTCCATTTACTGTAGACGTCACTTGTGCCAATAGTAAGTTTAGATTCAGATGTGACATTTTGAAATAAAATGTTTTTTTAAAGATAATGAATTTGAACTGTCTTGTAATGTATAATTAAGAGTCAAAATTAATTGAACCCCAGAATGAATAAAATTCAGATTTCATATAATCAAAATTTCTTCTTATATGTTGGGAGACCAAACCCAAAAGTAATCGCGCTTTAGAGAAATTATTAAAAAAATGAATAGCAACACACAATTTAATATACATTTACCAAATGTGTAGTGCTGATTGAATTTGATTACATTTTACCGAATAATAATATTTTAAAAGTGCTTTTCACTTTTGATTTAATCTGTAGTATGTTATAAAATGGCCTACACTAAACACATTTTTAAGTTGATCTTAATTTTTTATTTTGTATTGTTTTAACATTTTGTGCCTCCTTCTGCTTCTTTTCAGATTTAAAATAGGGGGTCCCTGACTCCAGCAGCCAAAAAAAATAGCTTTGTAAGATTACAATGTTATTTGTATTGTTACTTTTATTGCTTTCTATTTGATCCCTCTCCTATTCAACGTCCAGTCTCTCGTTCAAACTACTACATGGCTGCTAGGGAAAGTTGAACCCTAGTAACCAGCTAGGTGCTGAAATTCCACAATGGAGAGCTGCTAAACCAAAATATATTTTTGTACATAGACATAACTACACCATTAGCGATTTTTAAATGATTTTCCAACTGTATGTGTACTGGGTTTAGGGTTACGGTTTCTTTTTTTGTTTACAGAAATAACTTAACACTCCTTGTTGTACTATTGGTCAGCTCTAGTTCTCCAGTTATTCTCCTCAGGTCTGTTGATCACAGAACATGCAATGCATCATGGAAATAGGCTGAATGCTGGTGCAATGTTTTAATGGTATTAAATACAGACAGAAACAAATCAAATTATTGACAATTTTAAACTGGCAATTCATTTTTATGAATATTTATTAAAAAGTTGCTTAAAATTATAATTTTCTTCCTTTGGATAGATATCACCTTTTAAAAGCTGTTCAACATTACAATTTTGAAATTCCTCTCTATCTCCACTCCCCATTGCTAAAAATAAGAAATATATAGTAACGTGAATGGTTATCATATCCATTATACTGTTCTCAATGGATACATTTAGATTTGTAATTATAGGTTCTTGGGCTTTTCCAAATCATTAAGTCAATTATTGTGTTAATACAGAATTTTAGGAATAGCATTATTGATTTGTATAGAACAAGAAGGCTGAATTTCTATACTATAGGAAAAAGCAGGACTGCAGAGAATCTCCACTCGGAAGTGGGACACTGAAAAAAATGCAATTTTCTGTATGGCTTGTTTTTCTACACTTAAATGCACACTGTCACAGCAAAATGAAGTTAATTGCCTATATTATATAGTTGAAATGAGATGGAAATATCAGACTTGCTAGAGACCACACAAAAGAATCCAGTGTGAATGCTTGACTTTTAAATCAGATGAAGCGCACTTAATTTGCTCCACCAGAACCTTTATGCCTCTTTTTATTTTTGCAAATTCTTAGCTTGATGAGTTGATTATAATGAATGGAGGTTCATTAGCATTCTTTCCAAATACATCTGCATTTAAATGGGCTGGTTGCTTTATATCTTTCATCACAGTGACTTTCTTTTAGCATATACAGATTATAACGGTATTATTTATAACAAACACTTTTATTTTCCTTTTTCACAATTGCGGATACCTGCGAGGCTTCTTGTGATAAAACTGCTGCCTCTAAATGTAACAGCACAAATGAACATTCCAGGAACACTGCATTTTGTCATATTACAGTATTTCTAGATCATTGATCTGACAGAACAACACATTTTTACTTACATCTGTGAACCCCCTCTAGGAGCTGACATTATCCCAGTTACTTTCCTACTAATAGCCCAGGGCTTATTAGGAAATGTAGTTTAAACGGCAGCAGTAAATTCACAGGTTAACCAGAAAATTTACTTACAAGGATATATTAAAAAAGGTAATGCAGGGCTGTTCAAATTATTCACATTAAAACCCAACTAAGCATTACATTGTCCCACACATTTGTCTTTTTTGATACAAACACATTCAGATTGTTTACAGGAACATGCTAATAACTCTTTTAAAGATTTCTAGCCTATCAAGCTTGGGGTTGGTCTAAAATCCTGAGTTCTGAAACAGTTTTGTGGTGGTATGAATCATACATTTCAAACTGTACAACTTATAACAGGCAAAGCTAAATTGCCGATTAAAGTTTTGCTTACCAAAAATGGCTTAGGTTTCTATACAAGGACATTTTATATATGCAATGCATCATGTGTATCAGGTGCTAAAATCTGGTACCGCTTTAACTATGTATAATTTAATGCGAGCATTGTAAATGCAGCTACTCCTTGCTCAACCCAATCCACAATGACTTTACAGCTTTAAACTATATGTCATATGCCTTCAATTAAGAAAAATGTAATAAAATGTAGTAACAACACAAAATTCTGATACATTACTTCCATCAGTGAGTTGACAGAATCAGAAAAATAGGGCATGTGCGTGCCTATGTAGCACAGAAACAATACACAGACATGCACAAACACACACACACAAAGTACATAGGCAAAGAACACACACTCAAGGTAACCTACAAAGGACAAAGATTTAAATGGGTTTAGGAAATACACAGGTATACAAATTCTTCAGTATTTGCACACATACAATCCACAAGTATTTACACATACAAAATAGAATTTCTCATACACAGGCACTCTCAAACTGCAGCAAGTACATACAATACACAAAATAAATGACCTTATGTTGCCTTCACACTGACATCAGTACAGTGTCGGACTGGGACAGCAGGGGCCCACCCAAGAACCTTAGACCAGGGGCCCACTCTCACTACTATTATTCTTCCTTTCCTTACTCAACCACTATTCTCCTAGACTCTTTTTTTTTTTACATATTATAATCGATTATTCCATCTATTTAGCCTCTTTTTCTCATAGAAATAGGAAATGACCATGAAATAGGCCAAATGTTTAGCAGCATGAGGGCCCTCTGGGACTATTCCTGGTATCCCTGTGGGCCAGTCTGACAATGCATCAGTATCCATATTTAATATTTGCAGGAGAAATACACCTGCACCTCAGATTCATCCCTTCAGTTTATTACCCCCCCCCAGCAACAGGAGAAACTTGATTCATCTTTACATTTAAAAAAAAAAAAAGCAGCATAACGTATCACATATAAACAGATTATATTTCAAGCAGTACGAGTATATAGTGGTAGAAACTGTTTCAATGATGACACTTGATATAACCCAGGAAAAAACACAAGGTATGACACACACAACACCATTACTAGAGATCTGTCTTTCCTAAATGTTTTGCATAAACCTCTCAAGCCATTTACCAGAGAAACTATCAAGAACAATTTCTCCTATTTACACAAACAGTAATTCATTTTTACCTGATTTACTTTTTGCTTGTAACAATATAACAAAACCTAGCACGTGCTAAACAAGCATAAATGCTTTAATCATGAGTTAGGATAATATAAGACCAGCTCCAGCAGCTATTTCCCAATAATTACTTTTCATATCTATAAAGGCTGTAGTAAAAGGGCAAAAAGCCCACATATAACCTGAATGTTAGAATTACATGGAATGGCGCCACCATTCAAGAGGAGAAAGTACCAAGGAGTTCAGGTAAAACTTATCAAAGCTTTCTAAGGACTTGATTCATTGACTGTGTGTTCCACCTGGCCCAGCAGCATTCTTGATATTGGCATTGACTACTTCAATGTTTTTGGACAATGTCATGTGTCAACCATGGCTATTTTATTTTGTGCTAAGGATAGGTCTTAGATTATGCTTATACTAAGCATGATCTGTTCCTTTGTTGCATATACAGAGGAAAATAAATTATTTAATATGATTTTTTTTAACTCACCATTAAGAACGAACCATTCGTTTTGCACTATATTGCGTATATAATACACCTTAGTACGTATATGACTGAGGTAAGGATTCAAAATTTCAAAGGAAAACCGGCGCTCACAGCATGAGGTCAGATCCACGAAAAACAGAAAAAAAGAATAAAAGAGAAAAGAGAGATTTCCGCCAATATGGTGTAGTATTATCCAAATGTGTACACACACCTTTATGTGATTTGCATATATACTAAATAAATAAAGTAAAAGTGTCCCTTGTATCCACTCCAACGTATTATCCCAGACTTTATCTCATACGAATTTGTATAGAGGGGTACTCACGAACATTTAAGAGATACTGTGCAGAAAAGAGGCGTAGATATCAGCAGCGGATTTTACATGCGGCTCCAAAGCTTCATCCCACTATGGAAATTCACTGACATAGTGTAAAATTGTAAACATCTTTAATAAACAAATGTTAAAAAATGCACTCACAATGTTCCAGCAATAAAATCGCATAAAATGTTTTTTGTCTCCCACAATCACCGCTTCAGCGTCCCCAAGGGTCTACAAGTTGTTGATATTTCGGTGGTAAAATTCGCCAGCGTCTTTTCCCACCACGTGTAAACCTCAGGCGCTTAACCGTGGCGTATTAGCCTTGACGCGTTTCGTCCTTCGACTTTTTCAAAAGGCTTCAAATTGTAATTTGCGCATGCGTTTTTACGTCCTGGCGATAATTCCGGTGGCGTTTTTTCTCCTCTCTTGTTTTTTGTACTATCTAGCTGATGGGTTGTCATATATTCATCTCTATTGTTCTTTAACTCCTTATGGCCAATCTGTTGCCATGGAGTCCCAGTCCATAGCAACCATTATAATTTCAACAATCTTCTCACAAATTTCACATAAATTTCTTTTACAGAATTATATAAATATATTGACTTACAGAGTTATACATTAATAAATAGTAAAAAAAACTTTTTTATATATATAAAAAATTTTTTCTTTAAAAATCTTTCCTTAAAACTGCTCCTATGCAGACATAAAAAAAGTTTTTTTCTTTCCTCCGCATGTAAAATCCGCTGCCGATATCTACGCCTCTTTTCTGCACAGTATCTCTTAAACGTTTATGAGTACCCCTCTATACAAATTCGTATGAGATAAAGTCTGGGATAATACGTTGGAGTGGATACAAGGGACACTTTTACTTTATTTATTTAGTATATATGCTAATCACATAAAGGTGTGTGTACACATTTGGAAAATACCACACCATATTGGCGGAAATCTCTCTTTTCTCTTTTATTCTTTTTTTCTGTTTTTCGTGGATCTGACCTCGTGCTGTGAGCGCCGGTTTTACTTTGAAATTTTGAATCCTTGCCTTAAGTCTGAGGGAGAACAGACAGAGGACATACCGGCATTAGGAAGCGGACAACCAGAATCCTTGATATCCTTTTTTACTCTATATATAACAACATTTGTTTTGCATCTTTTTGTCACCTTTAAGGACTCCCCCTTATGTTACAAAGTTAACTCTTAGCTTACCTGGATATGGCCCACTGTCCAACTGCACTGCTGTCTCTTTAATAAAACCCAGACAATCCCAATATGTTTTCTCAATATGCAGAATAACAAAAGGGGATTGGAGGCCACCTTCTTTGGCAATGTCACACCCTGCTTTAGGTTATCTGGTGGTGATTGCTAGCCAGGAGAACACAGTATAAACACCAAAGCTAGATCATCTTCTAGTGATTTTGCATTCAGTCAGCCATGACTTGCAGGAGCCAAAAGTGGATGTAACAAAGTCAAAAATGGAGAGAAGAGTTAAAATTACACTGGGATTTTTTCCTCCTTCCTTTTAATTTCTATTTCTTACTTTTGAGTATAAACTTTTTGACACCAAGGGGCAGATTTATCAAGGGTTGAAGTGAATTCGAGGGAATTTTCGAAGTAAAAAAATTTGAAATTCAAAGTAATTTTTTGGATACTTCGACCATCAAATAGGATACTACGACTTCGACTTCAAATTTGATTTGAAGTAAAATAGTTTGATTATTCGACCATTCGATAATCAAAGTACTGTCTCTTTAAAAAAGAACTTTGAATTCAATACTTCGCCAAATTAAACCTGCTGAAGTACTATATTTGCCTATGGGGGACCTTCTAGAGCAGTTTTCTAAGTTTTGTTAAGTTGAAGAAAAATCTTTGGATTGATCGCTGAAATCCTTGAAACGTTCGATTTTACTTCGACCACAGGCAGGGGCGTAACTATAGAGGAAGCAGACCCTGCGGTTGCAGGGGGGCCCAGGAGTGTAGGGGGCCCTGTGAGACCCTAATTAATTAGCAATTTTAATATATCTTGGTAAAATAGGCCAACTTATAAATATTTTGGGGCCCTAAATTGAATTTGCTATGGGGCCCAGTAACAACTAGTTACGCCACTGACCACAGGATATCCAAATTCGCTGAAAAAACTTTTATCTTTTATCTTCAAAATTCGACCCTTGATAAATCTGCCCCCAAAAGTATTATATGAAAATAGACATTGATTTAGGTAAAATAAAAAAAAGTGTTAACCCAGACTCTCTGTTTTAGACATGTTTTTGGGATTGCATTGCTTAAACCCATGTTGTTTTTCAGCTATTTTAAATATAAAGCTATTTTATTGTCACTGTAGTTAAAGGGCTTCAATGAACGTTTAGAGAAACCGAAGTGTTGTGAGCAATCACACACTCCAAAAGGCACCTTTGTTACATGAATACTCCTGAATAATTAACTCCTCTTGCAGCATATTTAAGACAAGTCTTGGCATTTCTATCACACAAGTCAAGAACTTGGTAGTGAAGCTATAACACAACAAAATTGCTGGCATGAGCAGAAAGTGAACTTGGCACCAAAACTCTCCACCTGTGCACCTGTGATCACTTACTTGTTAAATTAACTCAAACATTACATTTTGGCATTTTTGGTGGAAGTATAACAGAAATATTAGTGCAACAATGTTGAGTCAGTCTTTTTAAGAATGAAAATATGAAAATACAGTGTGTGTACTTTTGGCTTTCAGAAGTAAAACCCACCATTGGAGTCTTCAAGGCTGGCTTGGCACTGAAAATGTGGAGAAGTTGGAGTCTGCTGTGAGTATGAAGTGCTCAAATCATTTTCAGCTTTGGCTGTGCGGTTGTCCAGTTGTCCCACTGGTGGAGGCCAAGGAAGATCTTTGATTACTTTCATCTCCACTAATTGGAACATCAGCAGAGGAAGAGGCAGGAAGACACAAAGAGAAACAGAGGACAAAGAAGAATAGTTTGAAAACAGGAAGAGTTTCCCACCACAAGACAAAATCTATTTGATAATAAAGAAATATGAAAAGAGTAAAATAAGGAAAATTAAAGAGAAATTGAAAAAAGGCTATATTAATTCAAATGTGGACTTAATATTTAAAAGTTATAGTTCACCACCATTACACAGAAAAGCATGTAAAATGTACTACAAAGTTTTAAATATAAGCAGTAAAAGAAGAGTTCAAAAATTGTTACTGGGCATAAAAGGGTGGGTAATTGTATGTATGGATATATTTATTTATACAAAACATACAGGGAACTAAAGTAATTGTATATATTGTTTCTATTTATATATATACTATTACATTAAATGGAAACTATCATGAACATTTAATAAGCTTCATCGCATTTAAATAAAAAAATTTATAAATATAGTGAATACAAAAATGTTCTACCATTTCTGAAATAATAAAGTTATTCTTTACTATCACCTTTTATGCAATTTGTGTCTTCATTCACTCTTCATGCTGGAGTCAGAGTCATAGTTTGTTTATAATCAGGCCAAATGTATTTTGCCTAGACAATGAATTTGAAATGTTTCTAAATAAGCACCTCTGACACAAAGTTGCATATAGAGACATATTGCTGAAAGGGGCATAGTAAAGAGTAACAGAACTTTTAATTCACTATAGTTAAAAATATTCTTATTTCCATGAGATGAAGCTTTTATATATGAATTGAATCTCTAGGTTTCGCCCCAAGGCTTTTCTATAAAAAAAGAATACACCTGTCTGGGGGAAAAAGTAGTTCTGCAATCTTTCTTAACTTCAGCAAATTTGGACTTGTGCATGCTCAATATAAAGTCTTTACTCTACTGTGCATGTGGGAGTCATTGTTTGTGGTAGGGACATTTGGAAAAGGTAAGATAGATAGCAGCATGCAGATACATTATTTTTTCCTGTGGGCCTGTAAAACTAGTGACTGAATTCACTGTGGGTTGCATAACACATTGACCAAGTGAACTAAAGAGTATCTGTCGTGATTTTTTTGATGTAGTATTATTTGTAAATTAAACGGTTTATATTATAAATAATTCACTCTACCATATGACATTTTATTCCTGAACTAATATTTTTTAGCTGTAATAATGGTGTGTAGCAAACAGCATAGTACTTGTAGTTGCATGAGAGCAGCAGAATTCTATCAGCAATTCAACATAAGGGGTGGCACACAAGAAGAACCTCAGCATATATTTACATGAATTCAATTGTATGTGATTCAACTGCTTGGCAAAAAATTTGTAGGGTAATCATAATTAATAGTTTGGCTTATTATTTTCTTTAGGGGAAATGAAAACACCCCAAGACAAATTTGGGAGTCTGAAGCACAAGAGAACTAAGAGACTTCTCCGAGACAAAATGAAATAAAACAAGGATCTTAAACCAACCTTCCCTAAATGCAGCATCCTAATACTATACTTAATGTTTTCTATATGTGTTTCTATGTAGTGGCTTTTTTGTGTATTCTACTGCACAGGAATTAAGGCATTGGCAGACCCATTATCTATGGGGGTCACACTGAATAAAGCAAATAAATGCAAAATGCTGATAAAACACGGTGTCGTATTTTATCCCCATTTTCCTTTCACTCCCATAGGTGCAGTCCCCATAGAGAAGACTGGCTTTCTCAAGTAAATAAAGACACAAAAAAGAAAAACACACAGTACAAAAACAAGAAAAACTGTGTGTGTAGTAGCACTAATGATAAAATTCTTCCCTGTACTACATGTTAATATATATTTCTTATTAATGTTTTTTTCTTTTTAATGTTCTATTTTACAAAACAATATTTTTTTAGTGAAAATATAAAAGTGTAAAAAAAGTCTAGTATTTTGCTGTTCTTTGTAAAGCCTTGAATTTCTACACGAAAAACATTTAGCAAACTATAGGATTTACATGATATATTGCAGCAGTCCCAATGCTAAACAAAATCTTCCTACACAGGCTTGCAGTTTTATATTGAAATATGAATGCAAGTTTTGATCTGCTTCTGCCAGAGGGGCGGCCTAATATAGTTTTTTTAAGTACCATATAAAAAGATAATGTGGGGCTCTGGAAACACTACATGAACTTAATAACTTAAGAATCAGTGTGTACGTTAATGCACAAAGTGGCAGTAATCCAATTAGAACACACACATTCAAACATTCAAAGCATATAAACATATCAACTAGAGCTTCCCCTTACTACTGCTCAGCCATTTTGTTCCTGCAAATTCACATTTAGCACATGCAATGAGAAGGTCATTCTAGGTATTTCCTTTACAAAGACTCTCATATGACGGTGAGAGTTTTATTAACACTGGGCAACCTTGCACTTAACTTTATTTAGACAGTTGGTGGACATCAATCCAAAATTTGCCAGCCAACCTAGCAAGTTTTTCAGCTGACACAAAGATGTTCGGACATCAAGTATTATATGTGTATAAGTGTATTATTCAAAATGCTAATGGGGCACCAGTACTGTCACTGTATGTAGTACATTTTAGAGTGGTCCTGATGGGGTTCTCCTGCTCTGTTCTGCACTATGATAAGTGATATCCCTGCAGTGAGCACCGACCATTTGTTTTTTTTGGTGTGCTATTAATGTGGACATGGTTTTGTGGTAACATGGGTGTGGTTAAAAGTGGGTGTGGTTAAAAGTGGGTGTGGAAACCAACACCATATATGCAAGTTCCTCCAAAAAGTATTAAGGCAGCAAGTAAAAAAATACAAAAATATATTAAGACATATTAAGACATGGCCTGGCACATTTCATGCCTGTTGGGGCACTTACTCACTCTGAGTAAGTGTCCCAACAGGCACTAAATGTGGGAGTATGTCCTCTCAACTCATTCTAATTTGGACATTGTATTGACTTAGTAGTGCTTTTTACAGGTTGGATGCATCATATGCTCTTTTTAAAGTGGGTGTGGTCTAAAACAGGGAGTGGCTAACACTGGCTTCATTATCGGCCCTCCACCATGTAGACCAGAAAAATTCCAGCCCTTGGTAGCACAGAAGTTGGACAGCCCTGATGTAACTGATGAAAATGTCCGCCTGGTTGAAGCAGATCTTGCATTCAGGAAAACACTACAGTGCAGGCTAACAGAGGGGATACAGATACTACCTGACCCAATACAGAGACAATGATGCATTTTGTGTGGGGAATATGTGCCCAATTTAATGACATGGTAAGGGTTTATAGAGTTTACATGTCCATTAATGTATAAGCTTATTTGCATAGTAAAAATGTGTTAGATTTGGGATATAATGGGTCTTTTTGAGACTCTTAAGTAATGCACAAAAGATATCAGCCAATGCAAGGAGAAATTAACCAATGACCTTTGAATTTATGTGACTGCTTACAAGTGCACAAGCAACCAATGAATTACAAGGGGAGGGCAGTATTAATGTCCAATAAGAACCAAGTAAGGGCAAAGCCTGAGAGTGATGATGTAATCATATAGGAAGTGCAGGTTTAAAACAGGCCACTCCCATCCTTCAGAAAACTGATCAGAGAGACAGGAGAAGGACAGATTTAAATGGTATATAAACTAGCTTTGACAATGACCTTTTTACTTTTTTTGATGGCAAATGGGGTTTCTAACACACAGAGCATTTTTAGTGGTTTCATAAGATTTGGACATTGAAGGTGAACAACCCCTTTAACAAATGCAAGTGCATGTAAATTAAACTTTTTTTAGTTAATCATCTTAGCATGTTTGTGACTGCATGTTTCTCTTGCACGTAAAATGCAATGTTCAGTGCCGTTTTTGGCAGTTAAGCCATTTGTTCTTTGCGGTCTGAATGTATTAACGGCAAAAAATAAAATCCTGTTTTACTCTCTTCAATGAAAAATACACCAATACAATCTCCAATATACTTTTACTAAAAAATGTGTACCGTTTTTATAAATAACCCGATTGTATGCAGTGATTTTCCCCCTTCGTTTTACTGTTTTACTGCTGCAGACAGGAAACTTTAGTTGGTCCCTAGCTACTCTGCAGGGAAAAGATTGTACTTTCCAATGGCAGGGAAGCAATGTGAAGAGTTATTTTATGTTTTGTTTGCATAATGTAGCTAGCCTTAGCAAATCTCAACCCCTGCACCTTTCTTCCCAGCTGTACAACATTGGGGCTGTTTGGTTTATTTCCCTGAAGAGTAGTCGGTGGTCTTGTAACGATTGGTATCCGCAGCAGTCAGAGCAAGTCAAGGGAAGGAGGAATTTCACTCCCAGGAAGATTTCTCATAAAAACTGTACAAATTTTTTAATTGACTTATATTGGGGATAGGTTTCTTTTTCACTAAAGAAAATAAAATTAGGATTTTATATTTATTTTAAGAATTTGCTAATTTGTATTTCATGTAGTAAGTGCTCTGAAAGGAACAGACACTTGCTAGCTTTCAAAAACCCAAATATGGTCCACAATTATTTTTGCACATTCCATCTGCCATTTAGTAATGTATTTATCATATGAGAATGTAATATTTTACTTCTCGTATCGCTTGAGAGCTAGGCTAAAACTTGGTGAACAGAAAACATTTACAGCTTTCCAGTATTTTACAATTCTAACAGGCTATATAGCATAATGGAACTGACAAGTTGTAGGCTATCCATCACAGCCTCACAGTTGGAAGCAGCTGTTGCGGTTTGATGTCTTAATGCAGGTTGAAGAAGAAATTGGTGACATTAACTACATGATCCATCACTTAATAATACAGAAGCAACAGCTGGCTGCTTACTTTGTGAACTTCTTGAAGCCGACACCACTGTTTAATCAATACAACCAGTTGGTGTTTGTCAAATTTAAAAGAAGGTCACATGAAATCCCAAAGTAATAACAGAACACAAAACAAGCTGTCAAGTAAAGTAACTTTTATAACCATTAACCTTCCTTTTGCCTTTCTTTGCTACAGTAACAGTTAGAAATAGGTGAGACTTGGGCATAATGGTACAAAGCAATATATACTGAAACAAACCACTATGTTATTACCGATAATATTGCATTTTGACTCAAAATTCCAGTGTAATTGTGGTTGAGAAAATTGTTGTTTAATGCACTTTACACTGGAGTCGACAAAACCTTCACCTATTTTGTAAATCTGTGGTGATGTTGATATATGCATGCAGGAGTAAGCTGGTTTTAATGACATAGAAAAATTCAACTGAATATGCTAAATATAAGGAGAAACTTGGGATTTATGCCTGTTTGAAGCAAATGTAAAATACCATTGCTTCTCTGCCTTTAGCACAATTCTTGTAAGCAGATTTTGGTGCACAGACATGGGTGCTATAGCAAGAACTTAAATGGGAACTAAAGCCCAGCATCTTGACTCCCTATCCTTCCTAAACCACATAAACCCCACTGCCTTAAACTGAATTGTTTACTATACCGAATGCCCAAAGTGGAATGGAACTAAGTGATGACCATAACCACCATGGAGCATGAGAATTCAAGTGAAGCAACCAAACATGTTGCCTGACACTCCACTGTGCAGACCTATAAAGAGGCAAGGTGATGTATTCAGCCCTCAAGTTAATGCCTTTTTCTATGCAAAAGTACTTTGCTTTAGTAGCCAATGACTGACTGTGTACAATTTCACAATATTGTTATTTACAAAAATCCCCAAATCATTCTCAATGAACACATTACAATTAAGTGCATCCCTAGTATTTTAGTGTATAACTTTGCATTTATCAAGACTGAACCTCATTTGCCAATTTGCTGCCCAAATGTGATCTTCTTAAGCTGGTTTTGGTTTGCCCAGGCAGATTATCAAAGACATACAATTTTCCTAACATAACATTTTGAAGGGAGTTTCTGCAACACCCTAGAGAGAACAGCAGCAATAAATGTTAATTATTTAGTTCTACTTTATATGAGTAATATTGAGAGTACAAGAAGGGACCTTAGGAAGTCTGCTTGTCCTTATATTTTGAACTGCTTGAATGGTGTGCGAGTATGGTTTACAATTTCATTACACAGAGACACATGCTCACAGTTCAGGCTCCTATCTGGTCACTGCAGGAGACATCATTTCTATTTTTAGAGGATTAAAGTCTGCCGGTTTCTATATTCCTGTCATTATATGGACTAACACTGCAACAAAAATTGAAAATGTGAATTGCACACCAAGTCCAACATCCTAAATTGCCAGAATTGAAGAGATTGTCTGCTTTCTTTAAAAAAAAACATTAAATGAATTTCCATCACAACGAGGCACCTTTTTGTCCACTGCATGCTAAACTTTCTTAAAAACTAAAAACTTAAAATGATCATAATAGGGAAGAAACACATAATTGAATTTAATTATTATTATCAATCATTTTTGTCCATCTGTGCCTATAATGAATCAAATGAAAAATTGCTTGTGTATTCTATTAAATGTGACACCCATACCTAGATGCTCATTATTCATATACAGTGGGCCTATAAGTAGCTGATTCTCACTTTTCATAAGCCATTATAATTAGTAATCAGCATGGCTTAATAAAGTACAGCTTATGTATCAGAGAAAAAGCTCTTTATGATGAGGTAAGAAGGAAGTTGGACAGTGGTGTTACAGTAGATGGACTTGGATTTTGCCCAAGGTTTGGATACAGTGCCACAGACATTTGCTTTTGAAGCCAGTCAGTTTGTCTTAATAATGCTGTTTGAAAGTGAAGGAATCTGTATTAAAAGAAGTATTGATTCATGAGAGCAAAGGGTCAACCACCCTCTTTACAAAGCACTGGTAAGATCCCATTTAGAATATGCCATTAAAATTTTGGTCTCAAATCCTCAAAAAAGGATATAAATGTAATTAAAGTCCAAAGAAGGATTACTAAACTGATAAAAGTAAATAAATTATCTCACTTATAAAGAAAAAAATAGTGGTGTTGACAGCTCTATAAGTTAGGGTTGGTATCACACAAGAAGGGGGCTATGATTATTTTGCATAAAAATATACAAGGGGACCATACAATAAACTCTCTTAATGTTATATTCTAATAAATCCTTCCTGTTAACACAAGGGCATCATTCAGATTAGATCAAAAGAAATTCCACCTTAAGATGTGGAAATGGTTTTCTACAATTAGGGGCCCATTTATCATGCTGTGTCTCTAGCAACCTACCAGCAATTAGATTTCAACACCTTCAAGTTAGAAAACAAAAGCAAAGATGTGATTGGTTGTTATTGGCAACATTATCAGTGATCTTTCATACAAAGTTTTACACATCACGATAAATAGTTGTGGGGTTCTTGCTCTGAAGTGGTTGTACTGAAAGATACATTACATAAAGCAAGGGTTGGATGGCTTCAGTCTAGCTTCAGTATACTCCCTCCAAAAGGATTAATTATGTCTTAGTTGGGATCAAGTACGAGATAGTTTTATTGTTACAGAGAAAATAGAAATAATTTTTTAAAATTCAAATTATGTGATTAAAATGAAGTCAATGGGAAACAACATTCCTTTAAATCTGAGCTTTCTGGATGATGGATCCCATTCCTGTATTTACTACAGTAGAATTACCTGTGCTGGGAGTTTTGGTACCTCTCTATACAGAGACTTAGGAGATGGTCACTGCTATAGACTATGGGCATTAAGGTTCTGATTTGGCCAGTCATGCCCCAGATGCATCTGGCCACAAGCTTTACTAGTTTTTAGTAAGACACAGCAAGAGGGCCATGCAAGGTAATATATAGTGATGAGGTCTGAGGCCATGGAAGCTTAGGCAAAACTGCCATCAAAGCCAATAACAACTTTGTTTTGCGAAGTGAGGGGTGAAAAATGAAACAGGATACATTTCCCATGCCATTGTAAATACATTGAGATAATTCAACGTAAATTGCGCTGTGGTCCTTTAATTTGGGTTGTCATTTACTTGTGTTGTAGTTAGGCAAAGGCATCACCAGAAAAATATTAACTTGTTAAGCACTCATTTAGCGATGCACTGTATTTTAAAAAAAGTGTTTATAAAATATAAAAATTCACTCATTTATTCTCTAGGTTAAAAATAAAATCCCACCAAGGCCCGCATTTTACATACTATATTGCAAATGAATAATACATCCTATTAATTTTGTATTCAGGAATTAGTCATGTGTAATGAGACCTAATGATATTGCCTCATTCAGCTGGAGACTGGATGCTGCCATTTAACTGGCCAGAAAATGTTATTGTCATTTCTGTCAATGACAATTAGGCCCTATTCTAATATCTACACAATAGCTTGAGTCAGGAAAAATAGTTAATTCATTTATCTGGTGTACTGTGTTGTTTTCTGCAGAACTTTATCTTTTCCCTTACTATTTGAGATACAAAGAGAAAATGACTCTAGAGAGGTGGAACCACAGAGCTTCTTTTATAAATGAAGTTTAAATGGTGGTTAAATTGCATCATAGTGCAGTGAAAATGTCATGAGACACATTTACTTATTTTTCTGTCACAACTGACTTGGAACAAGGCACATTATCAAAACAACAACTCATCATAATCTGCTATTAACCTTCACAGCAATGCTGACATACTAGCAATTTGCACCTCCCATTTGCCCAAACCACACCCACTTTTTCTGGGTCCAAAACTGGCAGAGTTGGTAGCATATGCTTTATCACACAATGTTTTTTTCAAAACGCATCAGTTAATAGTGTTACTCCAGCAGAATTCTGCACTGAAATCCATTTCTCAAGAGAGCAAACAGATTTTTTTATATTCAATTTTGAAATCTGACATGGGGCTAGACATTTTGTCAATTTCCCAGCTGCCCCCAGTCATGTGACTTGTGCCTGCACTTTAGGAGAGAAATGCTTTCTGGCAGGCTGCTGTTTTTCCTTCTCAATGTAACTGAATGTGACTCAGTGGGACATGGGTTACTACTATTGAGTGCTGTTCTTAGATCTACCAGGCAGCTGTTATCTTGTGTTAGGTTGCTGCTATCTGGTTACCTTACCCATTGTTCTTTGGTTTGGCTGCTGGGGGGAAAAGGGAGGGGTTGATTGTACTGGTGGTGTACTTGCAGTACAGCAGTAAAGAGTGATTGAAGTTTATCAGAGCATGACTCGGGGCAGCTGGGAAATTGACAATATGTCTAGCCCCATGTCAGATTTCAAAATTGAATATTAAAAAATCTGTTTGCTCTTTTGAGAAATGGATTTCAGTGCAGAATTCTGCTGGAGCAGCACTATTAACGGATTCATTTTGAAAAAATGTTTTTTTCCCATGACAGCATCCTTTTAAAAAATTTGATTAAAAAGTTATTTGGAGCTGCAATTGCTCTTAAAAGCAGTATCTGTCTGGCTGGTTGCCCTCTCTGCACTCTTAGCTGATTTACAGGCCAGTAGGAGGATGACTCCTGTTATATTATGGAGCCTATTTACTAATAACTGAATTTAACCCCAAAGGGTTAAAGGGTTAAACAAGGGCCAAACTTCAGCAAATAAAAGTTGTTGAGGTGCTATAGAAGACAATGGGAGCTGTGCTGATCTTATTGGACTGCTTTAATCAATATGGACTTTGAGGTTTTTTATTTTTTTTCCACTAGGAATTGCCCAAAAAACTCAAATTTTTAGAAGATTTCAAGGTATTCTTAAGTGAGAATGTCTTGTAAGCTTAACTTTATTTATAATTAACTAATATGATATGTAATGTGTACTTTGTTTGGATCAATGTTTTGTAGATGGCAGAGCAAATAATGTTTTTGGGAGCATAATACTAGAAAATAATAAAGGGGAGAGACAAATTTAGCTACAAAGTGATGCAAATCAGATGAGAGTTGGTGTCAAACCATCAAAGTTATGCCAAAGAGCTGATATAATAATTATGTACAAATACATTAAAGGGCAATGCAAACACCACTCTAGGGGCCACCGAGCTACAGAGGAAACAGATTTGCAGTGAGGAAATGAGACTGTACTTGTAAGAATTGCAATGATTCTTTTTAGCAAGCAAAAGTAGAAGTTAGACTTTTGCTCTCAAATGACTATACATGAAATATTAAATGAAAGAGATAAATATTAACATACTGCTAGAAATTTCATTTGTATCCACACAAGATAAAAAAAAAAAACATCTATTACAAAGCACAATAAAGAAAAAGAATAAACACAAGGAATATGAAAACTATTTAAATACATACCAATAGGCAGAGCACCAGCTGGTAAGAGATCATTTTAAAGAGACAAGTTTATTCTATAACTATTTCCTATGTATTGCAAGTGAATTTATCTGCAAATTATATTGACACGGATTCATACAATGCTGCACCACCCAAAATCCTCAGGGTAAAACTCAGGGCATTATTGTCTACTAAATGATTGCCATTCACATCATCTCCAATAGCTACCCTCTTCTGGCCTTGCTCATAAAAAACAAGAAACTTTGTTTACTCTTGTTTTTCCTATACTCAACAGAAAGGATCTGTTCTATAATGAAAATAAACCCGAAAGCAACTTGAAAATAATCACATATTCTTCTCCCATCCTCACCCCATCCCTTCAAGGTTTGAATGTAACTGACCAGCAAATGCTTTGGAGATGCGATCTTTTTTCCATTCCCAAGGCTGATCATATTCCTCTGGGGGTCTCTCGTCATCTTGTGGCAGCCTAGATTCCCGAGGTCGTTGAGATGTAAGTTTTTCACCTTCTGAATCGAATCCATTTTCAGATGGCTCATATGGGGTGTCATACAAAGGTAGGGGTGTACATGTTAAGTCTTTTGACCCCCTTCTTCGAATTTCTACCACAAAACAAAAAGAAAGAAAAGCAGTTGTTTAAACACAGACAATGAAAAATGAAAGACTTCTCATGTGATATTCTGATATTCAGTGTTCTCAATATTCATTTGTCCTAAATTTTGCACAATCTTCATTACATGTACTTTAAAGAAGGAGAATTCATCAGAATAGTGTGATATCTTATTCTACAGGGAATTAGTCTATTCAATTGACATTGTTTGATACACCACATATCCTAACACATCTGCTTGACAGTAGGAATATACAAACTGAAAAACTGAAGGTAATTTGCAGTTTGCATGCCAGAAGGAATACCTTGAATGCCTTGGATTGGCTTTATGTTCCCAGTTTGTCCAAAGAGATTATAAAACCACGTGTATGGCCATTTCAGGCCATACACAGGCCAATACTTATATGGTACAGATATAAGCCCAAGCTGAACAGAAGGAACATAAATACCCTGGGTCAATGCAGTTTTATGCTAAGAGAAGCACTGGTCCAGGGTATCAGACAAACAATTATAATCACATTTGGCAACCCCTAGTGCTTTTAAATTTAGTTGTCCTTTAACAAAGAGCCAACTTATATTGGTCTATTACATGCATTTGTAACCACTTGCTAATAAAATAGTTACTTTGATTAAATCCCCAAAAAGAATAGTTTGCCATTCTTAAGAGCGCTAAGAAAAAAAACACACCCTACTACAACTAAACTTGGATCAAGAACACACATCTCTGCTTACTGAAAGTTTTATCAATAGCTGTTGACTCAGTGCTAGAAATCTGTAAACTGTTGATGCCTAGAAGCTGTTTTACTGTTTATCACTATCACTCTGAAACATGGAATAAATATACCATACTGTACAGGGGGTGGATGGTTTGTCCTCAGGACATGTTATGCTGTACTTGGAGTGACATTTTAGTCAAGTTATGCTCAAATAAATATGGTTCAAATAATTGAGTACCATGAAATCAAATCTTTTTCTCAGGGCAAATGAAAAACCAGTCCTTTGATTTCATTTATATTCTGTGTGCCCAGCATCTTTGAACTCACTGACAAAACTCGTCACTCATTTTAAAGGCAAAAGGCTGTGACAATATGGAGTAAGCTCCATGATGGAACAGTGCAAGGACAACAGGAGTGACCTGTGCAGCTGTTTTAAAGAAAGTCAGATGGGAAGGAAGTAAGGACAAATGGCAGAAGGGGGCAGATGGGAGAGGTAAGAATAAAATGATAATAAATAGTGGGTGCAGAAGAGATTGTTTGGCTTATTGATGTGTATTGTGGGGGTAACTGAGGCTTCACTTTAATTGCTTCCTTTACTATGTATTTAACAAATATTATACTATTTATTCAAAAACTAAAATTTAAAAGTTAATACCTTAAAAACCTGGTAAGAGAACCACAGGAATGATGGCATGATATAGCCATTTTGTTTATTAAGATTGGAAAAAACAACAGCCCTGAATATAGCAGCAGCATCAAAACCAATAGCAAATGGTTTGTTAATTTAAAAAATTACCCAGATGTCTGCTCTGGCTGGCCTGTTGGAGGAAATACAATTTGAAAGCATATAGGCCAAAATCATTTCTCAAAATTAGATCAGCCTACTCAAGGACTAGCATAGAGCAGCCATCATGTCTCAGTGGCCTTGATTGGCAGCCTGTTACATCCACTTCTCTTTTCCAGATGGCTTGTTTGTGCCTATCAGCAACATTAACCTATTCAGCTATGATTAGGACTGCAGAGTATCTTTTAGCTCAGTAATGTCCCCTGAAGAAAATTAGTCTTTAAAAAAAATTTCAGCTGCACATATATTTATAATTTATTTCACAGATGTCCAAGGCTCACCAGTTGTTGAACTGAACTACCTCCAACTCTAGAAAGCAAATTCACAAAGTTTTTTTTAAGGGTGGTGGCACACGCTCAGATTCGGGGAGATTAGTCACTCAGCCGAAGCAATCCGAGTGCCATCACAACTGCGATTCACATCATAGCTGTCGGGAAGGCATTTAGGTGAAATTAGTCACCATTAGCCAGGGCCCGCACCCCTCAGGGCCCCCCGGCAGTTTGCGCGCCACTGAAATGCGGGCCGAAAATCACGTACTGAGGGAGGTGGGGGGCCTGGCTGCACATCCCGCACCGCCCCCCTCTAGTTACATTACTGAATTTACAACCAAACCCCGTTTTTTTCCCTAATAAAATAAAATGTAACTCTAAGAAACTTTTAGTTTTAAATGTAACTTCCATCTAAATTTTCACAAAGCATCGAAAAACAGCTGAGCAAGAGATTTTTTGATACACTCTATGAATTAGAGAAATAAAAATTAAATGGATAAACACTAATACTGTTAATTATATTAAGAAATAACTAAAAACGTTGAAGATATTTTATTAATGTATATTGCAAAGTTGTCTAGAATTACATTTTCTTCGATTGTGCAAAACAGGTTTTGGGTGGAGGATCCCTTTTAAATTGTGTTTGAACATTATATACAGTATATATATCAAATACAGCAATGGGACTAGCAAGGAGAAAACACTGCAATAAATTGAAATTCCAACAGAAATAAAAATTCAGTGGCATCAATTCAGAAACCAGAGGAAGGAAGACCCTGCCCTATACAACTTACAATCTAAGTGATTCTGAAATTATATTTATTATTCAGTCTAATTAAGAAGTAAATAAAATATAAGGAGGAAAAAGGTTCCTGGCCTTCAGATCATACAATCTAAATGATTCTGAAATGATGTTCTTTATTATCCAGTTAGATTAAAAATAAATAAACATACATTAAACATAATGTGGATAAGAGTAGACTGAAAGAGAAAGTAATGTTGAAGTGGATTTGCATAAAAGCAAACAAGTAATCCTAGAGGGGAAAAAGACACTTTGAGAAGGGATGCCAAATATTAATTTCCCTTTGGGCTCTCTGATAGACTGTACATATCTCTAAGGTCATTAAAAAAAAAGAGTGAGACAGCAGGAGAATCACACTATAAATCACATGCTAGAGCAGAGAATGTTCCATGGTTCCTCTACTTTTCCTTCCTTACAGTTTCTCCTATATACATTTCATATATTATTTTTTTAAAGCTGTTTGTATAAAGGGGGCACAGACATTAAACCATATATTTTGTAGAATGTGTTTTCCTGTTATTTATGATTTTTTTTTTATTTCCTATTTTCAGCCAGCTGCAGGTAGAACAATGGATGCAGCAATTTGATTGGTTGCCCTGACTTACTGCCCATGTGCAAATTTGCCTAGTGTTGATTAATGACCCCCCCCTTCTGTTCATTTGGTCATAAAGATTATTTCTTTGCAGATGACATTCGGATAATACATAGACACCCCTTCACTAACCACTGCCATTCAGACCCAGATTGTCCATTGCCTCCTAGCTATTTATTCCTAGATGAACCATGCCACTTTAAACTCAACCTAGCTTAAACAGAGCTCTTGGTCTTTCCACCCAAGCTTAGCCTGTCTTTTCTTTTTCGCTATTATTGCAGATTTGTGACCATTTACCATGTCGACTCTGCTCGCTGTGTTGGGATTATCAAAAACTCCATCTCTCTTCTATCTAATCATATTAATGCCACAGCTTAAGCCTGACACTTTTTTTTTCTCTGTAATATTGAAAAGATACACCAATTTCTTTCACAAGTAACAGTTAAACGCTAATCATGCCCATTACCCATTACCACTTTGACTACTTCAACCTCTTACAGACAGTTTCTGACAGTCTCTTTCGCTCCACTCAGAGCCAAATTCTTTTTACACCATCCACACCCACTGACACCTCTCCTCTAAAACCTTTATATCTTGCTCCTCCTTACGTCTGAATGCTATCCCTGAATTTGTCTGTAAGGTACATTCTCTAAATCCGTTTAAAACAAACTCAGATCCAGTCCTGGAATTTAAAGGAGAACTAAACCCCTTGTACTGAAAAGCACCCCTTAACTGCCTGCAATATACCCCCCAGCTCCCCGCATGGCTCCTTACAGAACAGCATACTTTGATTGGAGAGGAGAAAACATATAAAGAAGTGCATAATATGATAGGCTGCTAAGCTAAATGATCTCAAATTCTTTAAAATGGCAACCAAAACCTGAAAGACGTGAAAGAAAACAGAAAACTACCATTCAAATGGAAAGAAGGATGGCAAAGACTCAGCCGATGATCGGCTTAGGGTTGCCACCTTTTCGCCCGGTGCAATCTGGGCAGAGGGTGGGGCTGTGACGCGTGGGGCCATGATGCGGATGGCGTGGGCAGTGACATCAGGAGTGGGACTATGACGCGTCGACCAGACAATCATAGGAAATCCTGCCCAGTTTTCCTAATTTGGAAAACAGGGCAGGCAGTTTTGACCCGGGCAGCTTTTCAATTGGTCTTCATTTTTTTTTTTTTATTGTTTTTGAGGTATTTGCCTTTTCCTTCTGACTCTTTTCAGCTTTCCAATGGGGGTCACTGACCCCATCTAAAAACAAATGCTCTGTAAGGCTACATATTTATTGTTAATGGTACTTTTTATTACTCATCTTTCTATTCAGGCCCTCTCCTATTGCAGTCTCTTATAATATCAGTGCATGGTTGCTAGGGTAATTTGGACCTTAGCAACCAAATTGCTGAAATTGCAAATTAGAGAGCTTCTGAATAAAAAGCTAAATAACTCAAAAGCCACAAATAATGAAAAATGAAAACCAATGGCAAACTGTCTCAGAATATCCCTCTTTACATCATACTAAAAGTTAGTTTGAAGGTGAACTACCCCTTTAATGTATCTGCTGCAGTATGTTACTAACTTTCTAATAAAACAATGCCAGGGACCTGGGGATTTCTGAATAAGGTATCTTTCATAATTTGGATCAACATACATTAAGTAAGAGTCCTGCGCTGGTCCATTTTTTTGAACCTGTACCCGACCCGTACCCTGCAATCCGCAACCCGGAATGTAAACCGGATGTGACATCATCGGAAGTAGACTTGATCAGAAAAAAGGAGTAAAAAAAATAGCTATTGAGAAAACCCGCGGCCCGACCTGTAGAAACGCCGACTCGTGTCTATGCCCCACCCAGAACTTCAACCTGCAACCCGCAGGGTACCGCAGGTTTTTGCGGGTAACCCGCGGGTACCCGACCCGCTGCAGGACTCTACCTTAAGTCACCTAAAATACATTTAAACATAAAATAAACCATTTTCACAATACCCTGTGAGAATTCACCAGTTTTCAAATGACCATGCTGCAATTAATCATTTATTATTCTTGCAAGTATTGAGCAGCAGCATGAGTGATGAAACATTAAAGAGTGTATAAAAAGAAATAAATAGATCGGATTCGGAGAGTTTAATTGAAAATGTACAAAACAAGCTTTCATTTTGGTCTTTCTTTCTAAGCATGAAACACCACTGTGGAGGAAATAATGATTTAAACAAAGGACAGCGGCCTGCTGTTTAAAATCCAGATGGCTCTGATTAGCAAATGCACAAACCTCAGAAAACTAACCTCTCTGGTGAAAGAATATCCAGAACATCAATGGACAGATTGCCAAAAGGTTAAAACAGCCTACTTCCAAAAGACCATAAGGTATAATAATCTGGATACACCTATTATAATTCCTGCAACAACAAGCAGTGTATAATTAATGAAGATTCATTATCTTCCTATGACAAATTACTGGTTTGCGAATATTACCATTTTCAAATGAGCTAATTAGATTCAATTTCCAAGGAGTTTTCTATGTATGATAAGCAAATGAGCATTATCTAGATTATGTAATATTTGTATATAGTCAGATCCACTAATGTGAGGATAGTGGTTGTTATTTTGACTTTTTACAAAAAGAAAAATCAGTACGTTATAGAATGTGGGCTGAAAGTGCCTGCCTTAATTTGAGGGTATTTACATCCAAGCTGCATGAATCCATGTTCCATGGCCAGATGTTGATTTTCACTAGGGATGCACCGAATCCAGGATTCGGTTCGGGATTCGGCCAGGATTCGGCCTTTTTCAGCAGGATTCCGATTCGGCCGAATCCTTCTGCCCGGCCGAACCGAATCCTAATTTGCAAATGTAAATTAGGGGCAGGGAGGGAAATCACGTGACTTGACACAAAACAAGGAAGTAAAAAATGTTTTCCCCTTCCCACCCCTAATGCATATGCAAATTAGGGTTAGGATTCGGTTCGGTATTCGGCCAAATCTTTTGCAAAGGATTCGGCCGAATCCAAAAAAGTGGATTCGGTGCATCCCTAATTTTCACAGTACTTCATTATTAATGAAGCAGGTAAAAAGGTCTGGAGTTGATTCAATGTGTGGAATTTACATTTGGAAGCTGTTGCTGTGAATTCGCAACCCAGAGATTTCCCATCATGACATCAGCAAGTAACACAGAGAAAACCAAAGATGGGACAGACAATTAAAGGACTGCATCAGTTTTAGGGTGATGGCACACAGTAAGCTTTGTTATGTCGATCTTAATGTTATACTATGGAAAAGTCTTTTTCAGGGAGCCTTGTTACCCGAAGTAGCGCAGATTTAACCACCCTAACAGTACAACACCAATAAAGTATTGTTAAAAAAAAAGTTGCTTTTTGCCCATGACCTACTGTACATCTGTAGTTGTTACAGGTGTAGGATATTTATGCACTTCATCAATAAGACCAAACATTAATTAAAACAAAAATAACAATAATGCACAATGCACTGAGATCACTGGGATCTATGTTTCAATCACTGGAAGGAGGAAAGCTGAAGGAGTAATAATCCTGAAGCCAAGCCATTGCTTCATGGTCATATGATAAGACACCTAGCACAATAAAGGTTACTAAATGTGAACTTGGTATAGTAATAGTATAAATTGGCATGAAACTGGCAATAATCGTAAATGCTTTAACAGATATCTGGGTTCTAAATGCACATTAGATACAACTCCTAAAGTGAAGCCCTTCATTACATGAGGGCCATGGCTGATGGGAAGATGTGTCACCAACATTTAATTTGAGCTACTGCAGGCAACAAATCTCCCAAAAAGGTTTCCACAGCGACAATAACTGAAATTGCCGGTAGTAAAATCTACGTGTTGCATGTAGGTGCAAGTTGCCTAGGGAGAAAACTTTAGGCCACTTTGGAAAATGAAGAGTTCCATAGGTTTTATCACAGGCAATTTAAATTATTGCTGGTGAAGAAATATTTTCAGGAGATTTGTCACCCGTAGTAGTGCAAATTTATTGCGGGTGACCAATCTCCCTGTCGGCCATTACCCTAGATGTCTACATTTCAGTGGAAGAAAGTGGGAGCAGATTAATATATTTCAGAAGTGGGACAGGAAGGAAGTTGTTGGTTGAACATAAAACATTCTATGGTGTTACTCCTATGGGCAGAAACAACCCTGAGTTGGCATTTCCTATATTGATGTAGCTGTCTCTAACAAACTGAGAATTTTATTTTCCATTATTTTCCATCATTTTTTTGTGCGTGATGTTTAACAGGGTTTCTTGAATGCATGGAAAGTGCATAGAAAACTCCCCACAGCATCCTGTGGCTTTGACCCACCACCATGCTTTACAATTGATATCAGGTTAATTTAATAATATGCTTACTTTGTTTTTCGTCAAACAAGTCTTTTAGAACTGTGGTCAAATAATTATCTAGAGCACATACAGTTGCTCATGGGCAAATTTAGTTTAGTCACTTCTTGACGTTCTTTTGGACATCAAACGTTTTCTCCTGACACAGCTCCCATTTAGATGTCATTTGTGCAGCCTCTTTGTAAAGGCAGTCTCAACTCTCACTCTGACATTAATAGTAGCTAAAACTACCTTTAGGTCATGATGAAATTGTTATTCACGGAGACTTCCTTTAATATTTTGAATTCTGCTCTCAGGCTGAATTTACAGGGACAACCTTGTTTGGGTAAGGTGATATCTATCTGAAATCTTCTCCACTATTAGAAGAACTTCTGAACAGTGGAATGAATTCTATAACTTGCCTAATGATGGAACTTATAATGCAGCCAGCAGAGAGAATGGGAATTTAAAGCTACAAGCCTGCTGCTTGTCTATTGGTAAAGAGAGCTACATTATTTCAACTACATCAGGTTGCTGTTTCAAATGCCAAATACGGGAAAATGTGTTACAAGAAATATTTAGTGAGCAAAAACTGGTATCACTGTCCCTTTAATATTTGTTATGTCCACATCTCGACCTGCTAAAATGACAGAGAACATGCATCAGTGGATGATTTTATTTATACAGCAGTGCTAAATAATTCATTTGTAAAATTACTCTGCCAGCATGAAGCAAAATAAGTGTTTATTCTTCCCCAACTGCCAAGGTTAAAATAAATAACTGTCACATAAAATAAGAGCAGTGTACACACAATTCTTCCTTGTGCTATGGAAACATTTTTTCATAATATGTAACCATAATTTGTGGTTTTTGTGTGACTGCATTCCTTATTTCAAATGTTCCTACTCACAGGCTATGAATAATGTCTACCTGATAAATGGCTTTTGCCCCAGTAAAAAATTTGAGTTGAGGTATCACTATGGGCAATGTTAGGTTGTTTACACATACACACAAACTACACACCAGCTAACATGAAAAATTCACATAAATCCATCAGACTAAAAGTTAAGAAGTAAAATCAGTTTTTAAACGAGTGTCTTGGATAATTTATTACAGTCTCTAAACTGTAAATATTAATAAATCCAAGAGGGGCAACTTTCTCACAAAAGAAGATGTCCAAATGTTTGGACCTTCAGCAATAATATTGTTAAACAAGGTGGCTGTTAAAATTATTTTGTCAAAGGATCAGATCCACAAGAGAGTTTTCTAGGTAGCATGCACATGGTTTTTATTTATTTTTTTCTTTTCAATCAAAGTATACGGTTTACTGTAGATATCAACTAAAAGTCAAGGTTGGATTTAAAACGGTTCATCCTAGACCGCTTGCAACAGAGAAACATCCCATCCCATTGGTTATAAATAGAATGGGTTGCTTAGAAATTGAATTGTATTCCATATAAGAAAAGGATAATACAGACACTGGGACAGACATTCAACCTCAAAGACTGAAGAAGGAAGGTACTAACATCAAAAGTTAACTGCTAATTGGTGTTGATTGCTTGATAAAGAAAAAAAAGGAAGGAAAATGAAAGGAGAACAGTAGGTAGGTTTGTCTATTTGTTATTTAATTCCCAAAACACACATTTATCCATGTTACTCCAAGCATGGGAGATTTCGGCAGAAAGTGTAAATAGCATACATTTGTAGTGCAATTCACTGAATTAGAGTGTTTCCCTTAAAGGATAAATCAAACAGGAGATTGTTCATTAAAACCAATAATTAAAAATGTATTTGGTTTATAAAAAGAATTTAATTCACTTTTAAAAATATGTGCAGTCCTTGAATAACTCGATAATTGAGGAATCATGGCAAAAATGAGATTAGTTATTACTTCAATTTAAGTTTTGACATACAAAATTAACCATATTTTCTCTTGCTGTTTAGGCTAATGATTTCACTAAAAGTCAATAAAAGTATGTTGTTATTGTACATGTTGCCAAGTTTCTTTTACTGAATTGGATTAAAACTTATTACTGCTGTCAAATCCATTTACTGTTTTTGGGATCTGAAAATCAACATCAATTCTTTTACAGCTTCTGAGCGCATTTACAAAGGGTAAAACAATGCCAAGGATTAGGCCACATGACATATAGAAGTATCAATTTCAATAGTTTTAAACGAAAGGAAATAAAATGCCCATAAAGACATATGCTGTAAGCGAAACACTAAAACAGCAGGGCTCTTTCTTCTCTCTTGTCTTGTTCACTCCACCCCCACATCTTCCTACTCAGGACTGTAATTTATTTATAGATTGTCCTGTCACTGCTGGTGTGCTTATGTCTTTTTGACCTATGGCGATACAATATACTTCCGTGCTACTCTCACATCCATCCAGCTGCTCATGGTAAAAGGCTCATTAAATGGTAGGAGCACCAAAAATCAACACCAATTTTTTATATGAAAACAAATGAAAGCAATCATTCTAAAAGTTTCTTCAAAGGTTAATATAGAAATGTAGCCAAGTTTACAAAAGCATGCAATACTTCAACTCCATTTAATACAAATACCGTATACACACACAACCATCACTAAAAGCTAAGATGTACAAAAGGATTAATGAAAAAGCATGATTCAAGTAAAGAAAGGACTTTGCTGTTAAATACTAAAGAAGTGCAGAGACACACGCTGCTATTTCGGGAGATTAGTTGCCCTGCGACAAATCGCTTCTTATTCAAGCGACTTAACTCCCTGAACTGCCTTCCCGATGGCTAGAATGTGAATCACCAGCGGGATGGCACTTGGAAGACTTTGTTTTCCAAAGTCGCCTCACAAGGAAACTTCGGGCGACTTCAGAAAGCCAAAGCGATCCGAGTACCATCACGCTGGTGATTTACATTCTAGCTGCCAGGAAGGCAGTATTTTCATTGTTCAAATCAAGGGCATAGGAGGAAGCAGACCCTGCAGATGCAGGGGGGTCCATGAGGCCCTAATTTATATACTTTTTCAATAAATATTGGTAAAACAATTCAACCTCTAAACATTTTAGGGGCCTGAAAAATAATCTGATGTTGGGCCCAGTTATATCTACTTATGCCACTTGGTCAAATACAATGGCAGAAGTTATAAAGCATGGCTGCCGCTTCTCTGATCCATTACTAAATCTTTTTTTACATTGTTTATAGGTAAAATTACACACTAGTTCTATGCTTTTTAGAAGCATATTTTATTAATCAGTGTGCCACACAGCACTCTGCAGCAAATGCAGAAAATATTTTGCGTACTGAAATTCCCACGGAGAGAGCTCCAAGGAATTCAGAATATTTACAACAGATCATATTGAACAATTGCTTTATAGAAAAACATCAGCAGACAATATATTATATTGTGCAGGGGCATTTTCTATTAACATTTCTTATTTAATAAGAATCTTTTCTGCCCTGGAAACTTTTCAAACCAAACCATCTTTTTTGAGTTTGTCAATACCGTTTCAGCTCTCAGAATATGTTCATTTTATATCATAACCTCTACTACTACTTCTACAGTGTGAGTTCTGTAACACTGGATGCTCTATAGTATGTATTTGGGATAGGAAATCAATTATAAAATTAATATGAAGTAAAAATAACTATTAAAAGAGAAGCAAAGGTCCAATCAAAGGTTACCCTAGTTTGGTGCAGTTTTTTGCCACCAGGAGCACCGACAAAGGGTATTAGTGGTTACAACCCCTGCGGGGCATCTCCATAGATTGGACCTTTGTCCTTTAATTAAGATTTTGAATATTATTTAAAGTAGGACTTTTTGTAAATGTGCATAGAGTATAGCATTTAATCACCAATATGATTTTGTTAAGAATTATTACTATTATTATAAATATAATTATTAAAAAACATTTATTAAAATTCTGAACTAGCAAAAACTAGTTAGCAAGTTGAGCATATAGTATAGTTGAGCAAGAGATAAAAACTTTTGACTGCAGCAAACAAGTGTTTCCATTAAAGAAATGTAATTAACATGTCTCTCTTCTACACATTTAGTATATAGAGTTTTCTATCATAAAGATTCACCCCTTTGACTTGATGTTCAGTATTATTTTGTGACAAGCAGAAGAACCATGCACTGTAATATTTGAGGAGAAATAATTACAAAAATGATACCCTTTCTAGGCTTCTTCTTACATAGCTGTGCTAAGCCAATTTAAATTGATCACCTCAGGCTATTATATTATGTGCGAGAGGTCAGAGGTTATGGGAGATTTCTCCTTATCTGGCACTCAAAGCAGTATGTGGGAGGCAGATAAGAAATAACATTGCTCCTGGCTTTACCCTAGGAAGGTTAATTCTAGACTCCACTATAAAGATGTTAGAGGCATTTTCAACAGAATCAATTGCATTAATGGAAAGTATGAAGCAGCTATGTACACACTATATAAACAGGCTAGTAGCTCAACAAATGAAATAAAATACACTGTGACTGTCAATTAATAAAATACCATTTGCTTTTTATAAAACTAGATTGCGTCACATGCTCTAGTCAAGTATCTGCAACCTAAGAACAATAAACTAGAGATCCAGACAATGACATTTTGTTTAGATCTCTCTGCTATACAAAGTCTCTCTCTCCATCTCTACCACTCTCCCAACCTCCACCATTTTTTACACTGATTCACAGTCTACACTCTGCTTCACCTTCCATCTTTCTCTGATGCATTCAACCTGTATTCCCCACATATTAATCAATCAGCCCAAAGACATTGTTGATAACTTCTTGGTAGCAAAGTATGAACACACAATTTTTGATGAACGTTGATGTGTGTTACTGGGGTATCAGAACTGTTGCCTAAAGTCTGAGCTTATTAAAGTACAGTAGCATTCTATAAGGCAAATGGGTAAACATGGTAAGTAGTAATAATGAATGTAATAAAAAGGTTTATTAAAAAATAATTTGTTTCTCTCTCTGGACCCTATCAGAGGTTGCCACCATTTCCTCACCGCTATCAAAATTAAAGCTCCAATTACAGTATTTGAATTTTGTGTCTACATTACCTTCTTTATAAAGGGACTATCTCTTGGATATATGACCTTTTAATAGACCAAATCCCACTCAAAGAACTTTACTGTATTAAATATTGGGAAGAGGATTTACATACGTCTATATGTAAATAGTTAGATATATTTAGTGATATGTTTAAAAGTATTTCTATACAAAAAGAGACAACCCAAAGAGTTTTATGTTTTGGAAAAGCTAAATCATACCCCTAGGCTAGACAAATGGATAATCTAGTTATGAAGCTACTCACCAGTTTTGCCATGGATACGTTCGATACTTTTAGAAAAATATATGAACCATATTATTTAATATAGGGACTTTACCTCCTGAAATTATTGTATTTTATTGTCTACATTCTCTTTTCTATCTCCAATGCCTGACTGTGTGGAAAATGCTGTCAGAACATATTTTTGGTCCATGAATACTATTTTTTTGCTGTGTTTAGACATGATTCACACTTTATGCATCATAAAGATATTAGACAATTGGACATTATACTTATTGAAGTGAAATCAGATCCGGATAGGATGGCAATTCAGGATGCTATGCAGCTGACATATACTGGATTTATTTTTAATTTATAAATGCCAGAAGAAGGAATACAATTTTGGCTATAGGTGTGTAATAATAATAATCATCCTGACTGAACCACCCACTGGGGATAATGAGCCTTTCTCCATATAAGTTGAAAAAGCATCGGTTTTATTCAAGCTCAGTGCTGGATTGAGGTTTTTGTTAGTATGACCATATTTTTTTTACCCAAGCCTTAGTAAAATACTTTCACAGTACTTTATAACAAAAGCATTAGAAAAAAAAATGTCTTCACGCTAAAATATTTACATTTAAAAAAGCTTAAACCACTGTATTCCAATAATTTCAAGAGCACAAATGAAATTGCAGCTACAGTTGCTCTGCTCTCTAAAGTTATAAGAAGAGAGGTCAGACAAAGTTCAATATGTAAAAATACAATTCTACAGAACATGACCTAAAATGTTCTTTTTTTCAGTGAACAGGCAGTAGCTGATGACCTATGCAGACAGTAGTATTACGTGCCAGTATCTTTTTTTCATTTTGGAGATTTGTATTTGTATTAAATACTTCTGGGAAGAAGACCATTCAGTTGGTACATAGGGTGATCTGAGGCCATAACAATTTGCTAATTGAAATCTTTGGTAGATCGATATATTGATGAAAGACAGTTGTTTAAGGACTCCAGACCTGATTTATTTAATCTCTCTCCATTCCTCTTGTCAATATATTACCAAGCAATAGGCTAGTAAAAAAAAATACAGCTTATAAGTACACAAGCATTAGGCTTAGGATAAGACCCAATGGAAATTACTTATTGATAAAATACATTAATAGTTTACACAAAATTTATTATTGTAGTAAACCAGGTGCCCAAATTTATGCACCTGTCTAATTTTGTTATGATGCATATCGCATATTTTCTGTTAATCCAATAAACATCATCTAATGATAGTTGGTGTACAACTTCTAATATGGACCACAGGGACACATGCCAAAACTCTCCTTCACATAGCACATGGTGTCATTAGATAAACATTAGGATAGTGGGTTCAAAGATAGTAACTCATATGACTGCTCAGCAGACGCTTGTACATATCAGACAACTTAGACACTGTTCAACTTCAAAGTATGTAAATTAAATTAGTTAAGGGAGCAAATAAGTAAAACAAAGAGCCAGAAAAAGGGTCCATTAGCATTGAGTTAATTTAAGACCCAATATATTAGTTAGCCCAAGTGGTATTAGTTATTATATATGCCAGGGAAACTACCAAACGGATCATTCCATAGCAGCAAACACAATACTAAAACTTAGAACAGAAAAGAAGAAAAAGAAATTCATGGCGCCCCATACAATATTAGAAACGCATAGACACTTCGGTGTGCGGGATCTCCGATAGGTTCATGACTTCACGTGTCTCTTAATCCGGGTTCCTGGCCATGGAATCACTTCATACACGGTATTACGGATTTCTCAAAACACGTTTTCCAACGTTTAAAATATTGTACTTTATTCGTTCATTACATATCAGCTAAGGTACAGTGCATATGTATCAACACTGACGCGTTTCGTGCCCTTAAGGCACTTCCTCAGACTTCACGTGTCTCTTAATCCGGGTTCCTGGCCATGGAATCACTTCATACACGGTATTACGGATTTCTCAAAACACGTTTTCCAACGTTTAAAATATTGTACTTTATTCGTTCATTACATATCAGCTAAGGTACAGTGCATATGTATCAACACTGATGCGTTTCGTGCCCTTAAGGCACTTCCTCAGAGTGTGCCTTAAGGGCACGAAATGCATCAGTGTTGATACAAAATTAGCCTATAGAGCAAAACCCCATTGAAAACCAATTTCACAATGGTTAGAGAATATAGCATAAAAGGGCAATGAAAACATAATTCGATATTTGGTCAAGGGTAGACACTTTGTGAGTGGCAGCTGCCATCGACCAACACAAAAAAATGGAAAGTCATAATCAACTGTAAAATAGATAAAATGTAACTGCAAAATCCATAAAATAAACACATAAATGCATATCATTGCAACAAATGTGTAATTTCAAAAAATGGAAATATTGGTTAAGACCCCTTAGTGTAAATGTGTCTGAGTATACAGTGTGTTTACAGTATTAGTAACTCAAGATTTCTGTCCTCTACTCTTTTGTGACAAGAAAGATGGGCCAGTAGATTTGTAGAGACTTGTAAATTTTTATTTTCATGATTGTAGACCATGAAGTCCCTGGTAAGCCTTTGTGTTGCAGCTCCACTAGGCCACCTGCTTTACAATTTATTTAAGATCATATCTTCTATCAGTAAACAACTGAATTTTGATCAGGTTATTCACCGGTTTTAAGGTTCCACTCGCAAGTGCCACAATCATCTGTAAAAACTATTATAAGCATATATAAAAATCTTGGGATTCTGTACAGCAAAGGAGGAGGTAAAGAGGCATTATGTACCAAAGTATCAACATTTACCATCAAGAAAGTCATGCATTAAAAGGCTTTTCTGTAAGAAAGATGCTCCTACTCCACCATATAAAATTCCAGACTGAAGTTTGCACATGATCGCCAAGACAAAGACCTAGCCTTTTGGAGGGAGGTTTTCTGGTCAAAAAGAGCTAATGATCATTGCTAAGAACAGTGTCAGACAGGTGAGGCTTTTTAAGCACACCATCTCAACTGTGAAGCATGGAGGTGGCTACATCATGCTGTGAAAGAGCGTTTTGCCAGAAAAGGGAATGGTGCACTACAGAAAACAGATGACAACATTAGAAGGAGGGTTATGTAGAATTTATAAAGCACCACCTTAAAGAGATACTGATACCAGAAAACAACCCCTTTTTATACCATAATCATACCATTATCTTTGAATGCTATTTATAATTTTGCCATAAAAGTATTTGCTTGATGCTTTACATTAACTTTCTTACCCCAATGTTCCTTTATGAGGGGGCTGCCATATTTGTAGTCTGTAGCAGTAGTCTGTTAGCATTAGAAACTCTGACAGACTGAGATGGGACAGTCAGGTTGGCAAAACAGTCAGGTTTAGGAACTTCAAATAATAATTACATACAAAAGCAGAACTATCAGCAAAAAAACTATCACTGTGACCTATATGTAACTTTTAATGTAGATTAATATTTTGAAAAGAACATTTTTAGTGTCCGTATCACTTTAAAAACATAAGTCAGAAATGTAAAATTTGCTTGCAGCTTTGTCTTGTAGAATTAAAATGATCCAAAGCATACAACAGACAACAAAGTATTATCAGCCTTCACTAATACCAGACCTAAAGCCCATTTGAAATTTGTGGATTAAACATAAGAAGTGCAATGCAAAATGGGCAACAAACCTGAATGACTTACACCAGGTCTGTCTGGAGGAATGTGTTAAAGTTTAAGTAACATATTAGTCAACAAGTAAAAGGCAATGTCGCTAAATACTAGCTACTAGTTAAGGGGTGAATCTGTCCAGTTTCGCTGAAAAATTTGCTAAAATTACGAAAGATTATTTTGACACGAGAATTTTTATGTGCTCGACAATTTTTACATGTGCGATTTTTTTTTTGTCCAAATGCATTAATGTCAATGGGCGTCAAAATAATTTTTACACAAGCGCCTTTTTTTTTTTGCCTGAGAATTTTCAGAGCACACAAAACAATTTGCAGGTGGAGAAATTTGGAAATTTGTCGCAAATCGATGCCGGCCAAATAAATTTGCCCATAACTACTAGCTACGTGTATGTAAACTTTTATTTGTGTGTTTACTAAAAGCTGAAATAAATTAGTGATTATTTAGAAATGATCTTATATAAAAATAAAGTAGATACCCTATTCATACCTCCCAACATTTTGGAAATAAAAAGGACAAAAAAAGTTGGAGCTCATAGCGCAGCGATTTTTTGACCATGCCTATTTTTGTGGCCACCCCCCCCCCCCCAATTACCATGTTCATTTTACAAAATTTGTCAGGTTATGGAAGTTTGAACATATTTCTGTGTTTTTTTTCCAGTTATTACAGTTTTGCTAATGAAGGTGAATTGCCCTTTGAACTGTGAGTAACATCTCCCAAGGGACCTGTTATCTTATATTGTTACAATTTCTTATTTGCTTATCTAGAGATTGTTACAAAATTATCTTATCTTCTGCTGTGGCTGTTCTGGGCTCTCTGCCAAAAGTCAATTAAGTTAGAAACTGTTTCTTTTTCTGACTGTTCAGTGCAGAGAAAAACAGAATTTCCAGTACAAATGAGGGACTGCAAGTTGAGCTGTCAAAAGAGGGGCAAAACTGTCCCTCTAAAAACGGGACAGTTGGGAGGTATGCCTATTTAAAATACATTTGGCAAAGTATGGTAAAATGATAAGAGAAGTTAAATGATTGTAGTGAGTGTAGCTAAATACCTTTAAGCATAGGTGTGTGCAAACTTTAGGACTCGTAGAGAGCCCAGTTTACGAACGAAAACACAAAAGCAAACATTCACTTAAAACCACATGTCCCCACAAGAAAGGGCAATTCTAAAAATCAAGATTAAGCAGTCTTATCTATAATTAAAGAAAAGGGCAGTGCTTTAAGGACAGGAAGGCAGACATTTTGGATGGAGACTACAAATGATAATTATGATTATTGTTATATGATGATCATATATTGTGATTTTTGTCAAGCTGTCATAAAGCTGGTACAAACCATGCTTAAACATGGGGATGAGGGTAATGACACCAAGTATCACCGATACAAGTTTTATGACACCATGGTGATTAAATTATTGCTATCTTATAACAATTTGCACTTTCAGACATTTAATGGCCCAGTGCTGCCGTGGCAAATTTCTGGCATAGGTGCCATCTGTAAAGATTTCTCCACTTGTAGTTGACTTCTTTTTTGTCAACATTCTCTTAACATTTTCTCAACAACCTGTAAAACCTACTTTAAACATTTGTAAAGCAAATTTCAATGGTTAAAATGCCACTTTACTCAAATTAAAAGTCATAAATTAAATCACTGAACTTATTCTGTACAAACAAGTAAGAATCTGCATTGCTGTCTCACAATTGTCTGTGACTCAATTTTCCCCCACTGCACATGGCGAGTTCATGTATCCCATACAGAAATTCCCCTACAGGATTGGAAACTTCAACTACTACATCCAGATGACTAAAGACAAATAAGCATGAACGCAGATGTTTTCACCTTAATTTAGTTGAACTCCAAAAGATAGCTACGAATGTTACACAAAGAATGCAGTGATTTAATTGACATAGAAATCAGCAGCTGGCTGTTGTAAAAATATCTTCCTTCTGAACGTTATTCAACAGATGACCGAAGCTTTATCATGAGGCTCAAATGTAGTCCCTTAGATCTGAATTCAACAATTTTCCTTTGTTTAACAATATCAATCGAATAAATGAATATGGTATGGGATGTAATTATTTCTTAATTTGTAATGAATTATCTTAAAGGGATTCTGTCATGATTTTTATGATCTAGTTTTTATTTCTAAAGTACACTATTTACACTGCAAATAATTCACTCTACAATAAAAAATGTCATCCCTGAACCAGTAAGTGTATTTTTTTTAGTTATAATATTGGTGTGCAGGCAGCCATCTCGGGTCATTTTGCCTGGTCATGTGCTTTCAGAAAGTGCCAGCACTTTAGGATGGAACCGCTTTGACACACGGCAGGCTGTTGTTTCCTCTAAACAATGTAACTGAATGTGTCGCAGTGGGACCTGGATTTTACTATTTGGTACTGTTCTTAGATCTACCAGGCAGCGATTACCTTGTGTTAGGGAGATGCTATCTTGTTATCTTCCTATTGTTTTGTTGTTATGCTGCTGGGGGGGGAGGTGATAAAACTCCTACTTGCAGTACAGCAGTAAAAAGAGTGACTGAAGTCAGAGCACAAGTCACATGACTGGGTGCAACTGGAAAACTGACAATATGTCTATCCCCATGGCAGATTTCAAAATTAAATATAAAAGAAATCTGTTCTTTTGAGAAACTGATTTCAGTGCAGAATTCTGCTGTAGCAGCAATATTAACTGATGTGTTTGAAAAAACATTTTTTTCCTCTAAAGTATCCCGTTAATATAAAGCAGTGTTAACTAAACTAGTATAATACATAATGCTAATGGTTGTTTTTTTTATCTACTTTTATAATAGGAGCAATGCATGGTTCTCGATACCACATAAAGATCGTTTATCCCAAAACCCCCAGGCCCAATCATTGTGGATAATAGATCTAAATATGCTGCATTACAATGGCAGTGTATAATAATTATATAGGCAGTCATTAAACAGTCACACATCATCATTCTTAAAGGAGTGCTCCATCCAAAAACTACTTCTTGAAAAGTGAAGGAAATCTTGCCAATATCCACATTTGTAAAATATTTGTCTCACACATGCTGATGCTCTGCACTTGTGGTTCTGACTTCTGAAACAATGTTGCAATCTAGTTGATAAAAGCTTATTAAAATACTATAGGAGAATAACCCCTATTAAATAGTTTTAAGGGTCAAACTGAAACAGTTGTGCATAACTTTAAAACCATGAAACATTTCAAATTTGTGTGTATAGGAAACCCACTTCGAATTCAGGATTTCGTTCATCATGAAAAGTCTGTTTTTTGAGTAAATGACACTATAAAACATTTACACATTTAAAAAATGTTTGTTTAACACTAAGGGGCAGATTTATCATGGGTCCAATTTCGAAGTTAAAAATACTTAGAAATTTGACCATCTAATTAAAATACTTCGAATTCAAATATCGAATTCAGACTTTTTTCATTGAATTTCGCTATTCTGCGGTCGAAGTAAAATCGAACAATTAAATCGTTTGAATCGAACGATTTGAAGGATTTCAGCAATAGAAAAATTTTTCTTCAACTTCAAAAAACGTAGAAAACTGCTCTAGAAGGCCGCCCCATAGGCTAACATAGCACTTCGGCAGGTTTAATTTGATGAAGTATTGAAGTCTAAGTTTTTTTTAAAGAGACAGTACTTTGATTATTGAATGGTCGAATATTCAAAGTATTTTACTTCAAATCGAAGTCGAAGTCGTAGTATCCTATTCGATGGTCAAAATTACTTCGAAAATTCCCTCGAATTCACTTCGACCCTTGATAAATCTGCCCCTAAGAGGATAGGAGGTACAGAATCAAGCCTATGTGCTAAATGTCATTTTTACTGTGCATCAGTAGCTAGTGCAGTTTAATTTAGGATGCCCTTTAGCAGATCACACATAAGTATTAGGCCAGCCCTGTGCTGCAGTGAGAAGATTAAGATTGACTGAGACTCCTAAGAAAACTGTTTTACCAAAGAAGAACAAACGAACATAGGGAAAAGGCAGCTTAAATTGATGAGTTTCTTTTCACAATCAATACAAGTTAATTAATTGGAAAGACTTTTCCTGATCTGCTAGAGAAGATTACATTTTTATTGCCACCTAAATAAATTATACAGCACCGAAGTCATACAATATTTTTTTCCTAATCAAACATATATCGATCATCTAAGTTAGTAAATATTTTGCAAAGTTCCCTGTTCAGCATTGCCAAATTTTGCTTTGCAAGGATTTGAGGTGATTGTTAATTCTGTACACAGCTGGTGTCCTGCTGTTTAGCTGAACAGCAATTTTTAGAGGTGACACACTATCCAATCAGAAAGCAAAAGAGAACCGGCAAGGGTTGAGGACACTCTAATGAGATGAAAAATGGCAGCAAAGGGAATTACAAACATGTCCAAAGATATGTTTACCTAATTGGAACCAAGAAAACGATACAACCGGTGTATTTATATAATATACAATAAGGAACAAATGGTTTGGTATTAACAAAATATAATAGGATTGTTATATTAAATAAAATAATATCATGAGCAGTATTTTGCAGATGTAACTAGTGACGGGCGAATTTGTGCGCTTCGCCAAAAAATTTGTGAATTTCCTGCGAAACCAGCGGATTTTCGCGGCCGTTTCACAAATTTATTCACCGGCGGCGAATCTTGCAAATTCGCCACTAATTCGCGGCTGCCGAATAAATTGGCCCATCACTAGATGTAACATTCAAAATATTACATTTATGCATTCACTCATTAAAAGCACACAAGTTTGCAAGCTGTATGTACAACATCAGAACACAAAATGCAGACTAATAACATAGTAAGTTAGTTTGAAAAAAATACACAAGTCCATCAAAAACCCATTTGAAGCCTCTCCAATTTGCCTTAGAGGGGGAAGAATTCCTTCCGGACTCCAAAATGGCGATTGGACCTCAGTCCCTGGATCAACTTGTACTACAAGCTATCTTTCACAACCCTGTATTCCCACCCTTGCTAAAAAGCAATCCAACCCCTTCTGAAAGCTATTTAATGTATCAGCCAGTATGACTGATTCATGGAGAGAATTCCACATCGTCACAGCTCTCACTGTAAAAAAAATCCTTCTGAATATTTAGGCAGAACATTTTTTCTTCTAAACAGAATGAGTGGCCTTGTGTCAGCTGGAAAGGCCTACTTGTAAATAAAGCATTAGAGAGATTGTTAAATGATCCCCTTATATATTTATACATAGTTATCATATAATCCCTTAAGTGCCTCTTCTCCAGTATGAACAACCCCAACCTGGCTAGTTTTTCCTGCACCCTCTCTAATTCAATAATGTCCTATTTGAGCGCTGGAGACCAAAAGTGTACGGCAAATTCTAGATGGGGCCTAACCATGGCTCTTAACAGTGGAAGAATAAACCCTTCCTCCTGTGAATCTATGCCCCTTTTTATACAGCTCAAGACCTTTTTTGTCCTTGATTCTGCTGACTGCCAAGTTTATCTACATGACTATTATGGATTTGCCTAGTGCAATCCCATTAAGAGTACAAGTTGCTTGGATATTTTTACATCCCAGGTGCATGACTTTACATTTATAAACATTGAATCTCATCTGCCACCCAGATTGCCAGTTTGTCAAGATCCTGTAGCCAGGATGCCTTATCCTGTATATAATTAATTGGGGTGCATAGATTTGTCATCTGTAAACACTGATACATTACTTACAATACCTTCCCCTAAGTTATTAATGAACAAGTTAAAGAAATGTGGACCCAATACAGAGCCCTGATATGCAGTCTGGCCCTTGTGCCTTGTTCACATTAATTTTTAGTAAAGCTTTATGAACCATATCCTAAATCAGCCACTGACTAGATTGAGCTGAGCCTACAGTGCAGCTATGAGGTGAGTCTGGGAACTCGGACTTCTCTATTGTATACAATGAAAAAAATTAAAAAACTTAGCACATTTGCCTTTTCTTTATCTGTTCCAACTATACTGGTACCATTATTTAAAGGAGCAACACTCTAAACCCACATCTTTTTACCATTAATATTTTGGGGTTAGTCTTAGCCTCTGGCACAATGAGCTCCTCATTTCCTATCTTTGCCTTCTGGATTGCTGTTTTACAACATTTATTATAGTGTTCCATTAACTGACCTGGCAGTACTGTTGCTCCACTCAATATCTGGTTACTTAAAATACCCCATTATCATTACTTTCCCCAAACTAGCAGCCTTTTCTATTTGCACCAGGAGATTAGCCTCTTCCTCCTCACTTACATTAGGGGTCTATAGCATACTCCTACAAAATTATTTGCTAGACTCATTATAATCAATGAAAAGCTCCACCAATAAGACTGCAGCCCCCTCAAATGAATGAAGATGTGTGATGAAAATCTCTCTCTCAAAGGCAGGCACATGTATTATGCTAAAGTAAAATATACTTAGTAGATGAATGTAAAAATAATAAACACTTATTTGCAAGTGCAATTATGGCTACTGGAGATTCTTTAAAAAAAAAAAAAATAGATATTTATGTTAGAATAGTTTCAGGATTATGTAAATTGAACATTACTTGGCTTCCCAGCACCTCCTTAATTACTATATGTGTATGTTCAAATTGTGAATTTTGGAAGGGGCCACCATTTTGGATTTTTAGTATGCAGAACATGTCAGGGCCTTATCAATAGAGCCACTATCAGCCTGTTCTTTGGGCAACCATGCATACTCAGCCAGAGCACAGACTAAACAAGCATTAGAGAAGGCCTATGATGTCATTCCATGTGTGGAAATATGCTAGTGTTTTATGGGACAACTTGCAAGTACTGGGCAGGAATAACAGAAAAGTTGTCATTCAACAGAAAGCACAATAGATTCACCTGCATGTACACAGTTTTTGTGAGCTTTGGCATGCACCGGTCTTTCCCACTGATAAGGAATAATGCTATAGCGAAAGGTTATCACTAAACACAGGTCAACCACGTGTATACTTGCAGAAAGGTTATTACAACTGTCTATGAACCAGCACAATGATTTACTTTTGAAAAGAGCTATAAAGCTTTACACCAGACACTCACCAACCAATCTACACCTCTCATCACTTCATCCCATTTCTAACTGTAAGACTTGTCAGGCTCCTGCCCATCTGGCTCTCCCGTCCTTCAGAACCTAAACATAATCCCTATAGACCCACATGTTTAGAGAACCAAAGTCAATGCACCTTGAATGATCAAGAATCAACTTATCATAAATCTCTCTTGGTTTTCAGCATCCTTTATGTTTCAAATGTGCCCTGACCTTTTAAATTATAAGGTCTTGTCTTGGCTTCCCCTAAAACAAAGAATAAGTTACAGACTGCTTCTCATAACCTTCAAAGCCCTTCATTCCAATGAACCTCACTACATTTCCTCTCCTGTTTCTACACATTCCTCTCGGAGCAACCACTTGGTCTGTTTATTGTTATGCTGTACAATGCTGAGTACACAAGTAGCATTATAGAAATAAAAATATAGATACATACATATTTGCTAAAAATATTAAGTGCACTGATGCAAATGGTGAATTTCCTTCTGGTGTAAATTCTTTAAACATTGACCAGTGTATTTTCTCCATACAACTGAAGTGGTAAAAATTCTCTAGAGCATTTTAGCAACATAGAAATGATGTATGTGAGATATTAGCATGGAGAAGGCAATGTAAATAAGATGAAAAATGTTTTATCTTTATAATAGCAGTTCTTTGCCCTCAACCTGGAGAAATTTCTCTTGGTGGAAATTTGTTCTTAGTAAATTGAAGACTATTCACTGGAGTATAGATGAGATTTTACGCCAACATAAAGTTAATTCTCCAAACTTATTATGCTCCCCTTTTAGTAAACTGGCGATGTAGGGAATTTTCATTTTGAGTGAAAATACTCCAAAATTTTCACTTACCATTTAGACTGGAGAAGGTGGTTGTTTTACCTCTACTAAAGTAGTTTTGTTATACAATTGGTTCTTATACATCATTGAATGAAAATTCTGCTGGCCCTTTAAAAAAAATACAGCAGAACCCAAGCTCTCTTATAGTAGAGCAGTATCAGCCATCACCTTATTATATAATAGATGGATGACTTATGTGGCGCTGCTTCACTATTTCACTATTAAAGCAAGGCAGTAAGTAGCCCCAGTTATATACTTTTGACAAAGTTATCAAAAATGGGGTAAACCATCTACATTTGCCAATTCCAGAAACAAGATTTCACCTTAATGCCATACCAGGGACACAACTTTTAGAAGGTTAACAGAATTTTTTCATAATGCAATTCCAACCAACACTCAGGACTGCCAAATACAATGGCGACATATCAATAGCTTTAGTTATTCGCATTATATGTGTACCTTCCATCATCTTTTGTGCTTCATAAGGTTCCATATATCCATCATTCTCTGTCACTTTCTCAGGTGCATTCTGACTGCCTGGCACCTGCTTAGCATCAAATGGGTCTGCATAGTCTTCAACAATAGCGACCTGGTAGAAAAATATGAAAAAGCTTGTTAAAACATCATGTTCCATGTGAGAACATTTAAGTCTACTAACACCGTGAATGCACAATTGTCAACTCAGGTTTGTGTGCCTAAAAGAAACATGGCAAGTTACATGGTGGGTCAGTTTGCAGCTAAAAACAAAGGATAAAAAAAAATAAGAGTTTAAAAATGACTCAGGCAAATGGTTTAAATTGTAAGTATATTCAAGTATTGTCTCACACCACCAACTGAGAAATAAATGAGGCTACTGATGAAATGTATGAGCTACAGCATTTAAAACACATCAGAGCCTAGGTAAATAGTATTAACCACGAAGAAATCACTGACTGTTCAAGTATCACCTTGACTCTTACTGGAACATATGTTTATATTCTTCACTAATGAAGCTGTTGGAGTTTAAAGTGAACAAAATGTGCAATGTGTTTTGAAATTGGATATCATCATATATAATCTGAAAATTGCATTTTATACTATAACTATGTCATAGCAATCCTTTGTCACAACAAGAACTAGTGTAGTTAACAAGTCATCTGGCATCCGTGCATAAATATGTTCCGGAATAATGTTATGTTATCTGTTGAATTTTGGAACAATATCATAAATGCTTCAAATTGTATTTATCTCCATTATACTCCATTAAAGAAAAGGTATTTCTTATACAGGTATATGTAATGTTTCTGACCCCTGGTTGTGTATTTAGTCCAGAAGCAGCTGTGTCTAGCACAAAGGAGCAGAACTAGGATTTTGATCTTAAACATGAGTTTTACTTTTCAGCATTACTATAAAACATCTTTAGATTATAATTTCCCATTTTCTTAACAAAAGATATAACATCTGTCCTTGAGCCACACAAGAAAAACAGTATTGTGCATTATCCCCATTGAAACAAGAAAGATCAGTGAACAAAATGACTGCTTTGTTACCACTGTGTAGCTGGAGTAACAAAATATTAAACAAATGGACAAGTTAGGAATCACAGACAAGTGATTAACTTAATACGCCAAGAATTGTCACCAAATCCATTTATTTCTAAGACTGAATGCAAGACATGCTGTTAAAGACAGTGCTTGCTTGAAAGAATTTTATGGCATTTTTATTCCTGCCCACATAATGCTGCAGCAAAGAACAGAAAAATAATATGTGCCTGGCAATGGGCTATGTATCATGTAGGCATTTATTTTACTCTGGCTTTAGAAACTTCTGAAATAAAATAGGTTTAAAATAAAAAGCCATTTGTTGGCAGAAATCAAGCCCTTGCAGTAGCCTTACAGACCTCTATGGGCAAACATATTATAAACTGAGAAACACAACATTCAAATAATTAAGTCATTGCACAAAAATAGCAGAAAACTGAATAATGCTTACAAAAGTCTTCCAAAGATTTCCCATAAATGATTTATTATAATTGTTTGTAAAGAACAAATATAAATCAGCTATTTTAGAATGCCATTTGTCATGCTTATATGGGTATGTAAAATTCTGTCATTATAAGATTGCTCCTAATATCACCTCCAACTCATTGAGGGCCCTCTTTACCTCCTCTATCAGTTATACATTGTATTCTTATATGTAGTCTATATGTTTAAGGAATACACCCTTCAACTGGACCTTCCTTAAAGGAACAGTTCAGTGTAAAAATCAAAACTGGGTAAATAGATAGGCTGTGCAAAATAAAAAATGTTTCTAATAGTTAGTTAGCAAAAATGTAATGTATAAAAGCTGGAGTGACTGAATGTCTAATATAATAGCCAGAATCCAACTTACTGCTTTTTAACACCGAACCAAATCCGAACCCTAATCAGCAGGAAGCATTTACTAGTCACCTTATTGGTTGCTGTTGGCTTAATACACACGGAGACCAATGTTCATTCTTAGCGATGTACATAAAAAATTTGTGTGTGCACACTTTCTAACCTTGTGTGTGCACACGTCACACTTTTAAAAAACATTGTGCACAAGTCAAAAATGATGTGTTCACACAAAATTCTGTGTGTGCACCACAATTTATTGTGTGTGTGCGCACACAAAAGCACAGCTTAGAGGGAATGTTGAAGGGGCAGTTCTGGAACATATGAAAGAGGCAAAGGAGCAAAGGGAAACCTCCTGCCATAAAATACCCTGATTATCCCCACAAGCACAATTAGTCAAAATAAAGTGTGAATAAAGGAAAAGGAAAAGGAAAACTTCAGCCTAAGTCTCTTATTTAATTCAGCCCTCTTTGCTCGAACTGATCAATAGGTTTTTTGCACATTACTAAATATTTCGCTAGCAGTGCTTACTTTTATGTTAATTGGTGACCACGCCATTTTTCCTTTCAATACTTAATAAAGATGGCCGCGGCAACTCTTATCCACACATGCAAAAACATTGTGTGTGCACCTTCTCAAAAAGTAACAAAAGCAACCCTGACAGTAAAAAAACTACTCTTCAGAATATTAATGTGCATTACCCATTGGTAAAGCTGATCATGTTTTGCGGATACAGCTGCTTTTGTACGTACTTGTTACTTGGAATTCTTAAACCTGATGGTTTTGATAACCTGATTATCCCTTTCTCAACACCTCAGAGTTTGCAACACTAAAGCACTACTGCTACACAAATATGGCAGCCCCTTATAGAAGAACATGGGGGATCAGATGGGTATTTTAAAAGGATTGGGAAAATACATTTATGGCAAAGTTATAAATAGCATGCAAAAACAATATTATGCTAGATGTAAAAAATATTTAATTTTTGATGTCAGTATGATTGACAAATGGATGGGAGGGCTGTAGAAGCCTTTAATACAAAAACAATTAATTTTTTTTCATATTCTGTATTGCTTAAGGTTTTATTGGTGCAGAATTTATCTGTGAAATGTTGTTATTCCTACAAACTGTTTTGTACAAAATACCAACTTGATCAGACTACAGCATGGGTTAGTATAAAGGGTTCTACATTTGTATTCATCAAGTAAACAAAATCCATGAAGAAATATAGACTAGGAGGTGACAACCATAAACTAGAAATGAGAAGCTTTTTGGCTTCATATACACAGTAAATTATTTTGAACTCCAAGCTCTGTGATGCACAGCGATCAATAAAAAGAATCAGTCTGCTGTCAGATGGCTTGTGAGCAACGTGATTTTTTTCCCTTTACGCTGTCGAATCTTACTAATGCGTAGTTCAAACTAAGGGAAAATTAAAAGCACAAGACCAGAGAAGCGTGTCTGAGAATTCCAAATGATACATTTATTCATTTGAATAAGTAGATTGCAAAGTAAGTTGGAAGAAATGGAAACAAAAGGACATTTTATTGCAATGGGCAAAGCCATAGATGTGTTAATATGTTTATCCACGGGTAAACAGTATAATGTTACACTTGGCTCTCACATGAATCATTTTGTCTGACCTGAATAAGCTTGCAAAGCACTGTTGCTGCAATAGAACATACATTTTCTTTACTCAACACTGGCAGCTTTTATACTTCAAAGCTTTTATGCTTCTGCACCACCACACCCTGGAAAATGAGAACACTGCTGAACAAAGAGATATTCAGTTTGGCTTGTCTATTCTTACCGCTTGCTTCCACAGAATAGAAGTCACTGTCCAAATTGTGTAAAGCATTGAACTGATGCTTCAGAGTCGAGCAAGACCAATAATAATGAGAGAGTGATAAAATGCTAAAAAAGTTAAGTGTGTAAATTTTTTTTTTTTTTAAAAAAATCACGTCTGCTTCCTCTGTGGGGGGGGGGGAGTGGATGACCCGAAATGCACAGGAAATCGTGGTCACCCACAATTTTTGCACACCTCAACTCCCACTGGAGGGGGTCCCCGAGCCCTCTTAGTTACATCATTGGTAACAGACATGTCCCTAATAAAGACGATCTGTTGCCTTAGGCTTTGGTGTTTGTAGCCATTCCAAAGATCCAGACCAGTAAGCAATCAAAACTATCCTCAAGGAATCTGCACATCATCCTAGTGCTATTCTATGTCATACAAGCAATAAAGCAGGCCAAACACATCTAAAAACTAATTATAACAAAATCAAAAAGAAACGAGCCACAGATTGAGTTTCATATAACGGCTTGATGTTGGACATGGTACAACAGTCCTATGCCTTAAAGTGATACATATTTATATATACACAAGTGATTGATGCATGTGCTCTATAAATTTTTTGCCTGATGCCTTTACATTAGCGATATGATTCCCCATATCCATCTATAAGGGGGCCACCATATTTGTACTGCAGCAGTCCAGTAGTGTTAGAAATTCAAATTACTTCCAAAAGCAGACTTGACAGTGAGCAATTATCAACATGACCTATAGGTAATTTTTAATGTATATTAATATTTTGAAGAGTGGTTTTGGTGTCAGTATCACTAAGATAAATGGACAGAGGTTTTCTATTTAAACTTGGATTCTCAGTCATAGTTGATTTTTTTTAAATAATATATATATATTTATTTACCTTTCATGCTAGGTACAACAGGGAGTTATCTTATTGTTCCTAATTGATAGGAAGGAAGCAGATAGAGTATAGATTCCATGACTGCAATTTTGCCTGTTTTCTCCACTATCATTTAGGCATGTCATATTTTCAGAAGAAAGATCATTTAATGCCAAATTATACAGGTAGTATATAGTAGTTCTATGGGACACTCCGAAACAGATAGTGTCTTGCACTAATAATCTAGCATGGCAGCAGTAGGTTGAATAAATTGTATACTATGCAGTTTTCTATACTATTGCTTGCTTAGTGGTAAAAAGACCGTTATACCTTAGTCCATTTGCCCCCAAAAGCTTGTAACATAAAAGGGGATAAAATATAACAAACCTCAAGCACTCTTCCATTTCTTTCAGTGAGTTGGCCAATATAAACAGCCTGGCTATAAATATAACTGAACATCGTATAAATATTACTCTCTATTTCTCATCCAGAATTGCTTAAAACATACATTAATAAGAAACCTTGCTGTTTACAAATAAAAAACAAAACAACACACACAGCTACATTCCACACAGCCCTTAAACACCTCTGCTGACAGAGAAGCAACAACAAGGTACATGTTCATATTCTGGAGGATGGCTTTGCTGTATGTTATTACAGTGGGTTATGATACACAAGGGCCAGAGCATACAATATTAACATGAAATTGGTAGATTTACAAACAAAATTATATGTTATAGAATAAATGCATCTCATTTCTTAGTTATCAGTTTTGTATAGCACAGAATTATTCTGCTGTGTTTTCACCATTCTGTGCTCTAGTCCAAGCAGGTTAATGATCAAATTATTGGTATTTCATTTTTTTATTTTTAGATTATGGTCATGTTGCCAGGCCTTACATGCATCAGTATTTTTTAACACATTTTTTCTGCCCAGCCAAACAGCTCTGCAGACAACCAACCAAACTTTAAAATGAATCCCTGGAGCATTAGAAAAATGTGGCAACACTTTGGTTTCTCTGTTACTTCTGTGCATAGAACACTAGGGGTGAATGTGAAACTCACTAAAGCACCACTGGCATCATGATGCCTATGGTGAAATCAGTTCAAGAAGCTAAGCACATGCTAGAATAATATATATAGGACAGTGAAATGAAAATAGTGTTTGCACACAGGAATCCTACAAACATAATAGGTTTCACAGATGTTGTACATTTAAGTTTTAGGTGGTGTTTTCCAGCATGACTATTTTGATCAAAATATTCATCACTCACAATATAGGAAGAGGAAAAAGTACAGCATAGCAACAAAAACACGAAAGACAGAAGCAAAAAATTAAATTTCTCTGCCTCGGTCTGAATAAAGGTAGGGATGCACCTTAACTCTAATATCTATATTTTCCTTGCCATAAATTCCTTACCCTTAATCCCCCTCCCATCTCATGAAATTGGCTTTGTAAAGAGATAATGCTTGCAAACTGATGAGGAATTAATTAATTACATTTCTACTGGTCCCAATTTAGGGACCCCAAATTGTGAACAATTGCTGATGGTTAAACATTAGTTTAAACATGTCTCATTTTTCAATCTCATCTTCCGTAATTGACTACATTCTCCTCTCCCACAACTGATCTGAAGAACAGTGTTTTTGAGTGGACAATTATGTAGCTAGTGCAACAAACTAAAACTATAGCTTACATAGGAGACAACGGCTTACTGTATAGTTAAAGCTTAAACCAGTCTTCATATAGAATGGTGAATAAGGAAGGGCTCATTACTCTTTGTGCCTAATTCCAATCTGTATCCGATATGCTGTATACGGTAAACTCCATGTGAGTGACCGGATCACTACAGCAGAACTCATATCCACTCACCAATCAGGGCACTTACATCAGACTTATACCACAGATAATTCATACCTCCCAATAAGTAAAAATCAGAAAGAGGAACTAAAATGTTCTGCCATGCTACACACAGCAACATTTTTTGACCATGTCCATTTTTTGGCTACATGCCCTAAATACCATGTCCATTTTAGAAAATTTGGCAGGTTATGGAAAGACTGAACACATTTCTGAGGGTTTTAGGGTCATGTTTTATGCGTTATAACGGTTTTGCTAGTAAAGGTTAAATTGCCTTTTAAGCTGCTTATCTTAAATAGTTACTTGTATCTAAGTTCAGGTGCTGAGTATTCTGGGCTCTCTGCCAAAAAGCTTCTTATTTAATTTTTTCAGAAACTATTTTTTCTGACATCAGTGCAGAAGATCCAAGAAAGTTGGGAGGTATGCAATTGGTACAACTAACAAACCAAAGTCTAGGGTGTTAAACTTTTAGGAATTACCCGTAGGGCTTGTTCATAGACTTAACCAAGTGTCTGTAGTATAAGTCACACAAACCCTTATACACAGTACTAACCCTTATTATTTTCTGGTGTTTAAGGGTCTGGCCACATGGGCAGATTCGGGGAGATTAGTCGCCAGGCGAATCTCCTTTTTTTCGTGGTGACTAATCTCCCCGATCTGCCTTCCTCTGCCTTCCGCCAGCTAAGATATAAATGGCGTGGTGGCAGGCACACGGAGCACTTCGTTTTCCAAAGTCGTTGAAGCTTCCTCGTGAGGCAATTACGCACGACTTCAGAAAACGAATCATTCCATGTGCCTGCCTCCAGGCCATTGATCTGGTAACCCATTATCCAGAAAGCTCCAAATTATAGGAAGGCAATCCATGCTAAGCAAATAATTACAATTTGTAAAGATTATTTCTTTTTTTCCCTCTAATAATAAACAGTAGCTTGTACTTCCATATCGGTATCCATATTGGTGAAACATTATTGGGTTTGTTTTAATATTTAAAATTTTTTAGCAGACTTAAATTTATGGAGATCGAAATCACAGAAAGATACCCCAGGTCCCAAGCATTCCGAATAGATCCAATACCTATATAACTGTTTCTATTATAACTCTAAAGACTACAGTTCAATCAAGAACGATTTTTATTTGTGGAAGAAGCTATTGTAAGGCAGGTGAAAACATTAATTTACATAAATCATAAAAATGTTATAAAGCAAATAAGCAATTAACATAAATATTATATACAGGGCACAGACTTAGAATCTCAGCCTTAAGTGGATCTAAAATACTATTTGCAGGAAAGGAGGATGCTTGGCTTGCATCTAATGTGGAGAGAAACTTGAAAGCAATCCATTAATTAAGCTTTATGTCTATAATAAATTTATGTGGTCATTACCACCCACAGAAAACTGTATTCACAACATTTATAATTTTTATTAAAAGGTTCACTTGGAGACCATGCAGTGAGATAATATCAAACAGCCAAGAAAATTCAGTATATTGCTAAGTGGTATTAAGTAAATTAAAAATGGAGCCATTTTGTGGCCTAATAAACTCCACGCGTTACTGAGAAATCTCATTAGGTTATACAAATATAAAATAAAGTCAGGCACAGATTGCTTAAAAGCATTGAAATAAACATGTAGATATATTTAAAGGCACAATTTATTTGCCAACTGCTGGCTTTGAGCCAGTCTCCTTAGTTTTCCTTAGAACACAATTTATGTACTTGTAGCGCCCTGGGCATCTGGATACAAACACATCTCTGGTGATTCAGAGTCAAGGAGGAAGCTGTGATGAAAGAAGACCATTCAAATTAAGCTATCTTTTCCTAATGACTGTTTACAGTAATCTTTCTCAGTCCAAAAGCGAAGGATGAGAAATTTTTCCAAATAAATACAGGAAAAAAGAAAATAGATTATTATTCACAAATTTTTTTTATATACTGTAACTGAAAAAGAAAAAATCCTGCCCACAAGATTCATAATTTATATTAAAGGTTATCCCTGGTATGAATTGGCAGCCCAAATATTATGGATACTGGAATAAATGTGAGTCAAACAATAAAAATAAGTAAGCTGGATGTTTGCCTTAGGCAAAACTTTACAGCTGGGTACAGAGGCCACGTGTCAATTTGCTGTGCTTTATCACCGACTAGCCTTTCACACCTACGCTTTTTATGGCTACAGGCAAAATAATTCAAGGTTACTACTATGCCATACAATTAAAGAAAGATACTGTGTTTGTAAAGTGAAAATAATTATTTTATGAAATCAGCAAATAAAATTAGCAAAACAAGGGTTAGGGAAAAAAAAAACCTGTCCCTAATGGAGTTAGCAGCTAATGCTGCATTGGTAACTCTAATATTACATTTTAGCTGGCTATGGATTGGTTCTCTCTCTGCCAATTTGAAAGGGGTATTCACAAATAAATAGCAGAGGTGGATTTTAGAGTTTCCAAAGGCAGTGATGTCACCCCATGTATTAAAATACATACTCCTTTCTTAGGCATATCGGAAGTTTCTAATAGAGTAGTAATAGCATAACTGTCTACTTTCCTATCTGTTTGACAGATGAAACCATACACTGTCCGTTCGGTCTGATATTATCACGCACTCCCTAAGCTTGCAATTTAACAAACTCCTTTTAATGTCAAGGAGCAAGCTGAAGCGGTCCGGTTCTGTATTATTCTGAAAGAATAAGGGTTTTTTTTTTATATAACAGAATGGCTGATTTGGAAGTAATGTTGCTTGACAGAGCTCACTTTCCTAGAGAAAAGTAGGTCACCTGGTACAAGTGATAAGCTTTAGTAGCACTTTAAAAAGAGGGTTAAGATTGGTTGGTGATTTCTTCAGGGCACAACACATAAACCAGGGCTGCTGTCCCTTATGAATTTAATTGCCAGTTTAATGATTGCTAGAGCTGTTCTTTCAAAGTTTACTCAATGTGCGAATGTTAAAATGAACTCCCTATCCCCTGTGCCTTCGGGTAACACACTTAAACTACCATTGATGCCGTTTTACCAGATGTTTCTAGTGCTTTAGAAAATAACATGTCAATCATGGGATGATATCCATTTGCTAAAGTTGATGCAGGAGGTTCTCTACGCTTTTTAAATCAACAAAAAGTGTAGCATTAATACTATACTATATGTATCAGGCATCCAGGCAAATATCCAAAGAATTTTTTTTGCAAAATTAGCTGAAATTAAAAAAAAAAGTTTTACGTTTGAGGAGTAAAATCTGATAGACGAGCATGAGTTAGGTATTCAATTATCTCAATTTCTCATTTAAAACCAGTCATCGCAATTTAAAGGAAAACTATACCCCCAAAATTAATACTTAGGCAACAGACAGATTAAGTGGCATATTAAAGAATCTTCAAAACTGGTATATTTAAGTAAATATTGCTCTTTTACATCTCTTGCCTTGAACCAACATTTTGTGATGGTCCCTGTGCTGCCTCAGAGATCACCTGACCAGAAATAATACAACTCTAACTGTAACAGGAGGAAGTGTGGAAGCAAAAGACTGAGATTTTCCACATAGGAAACAAAGCAGCGAAAAGGGTACTGGCAGGATAAGAATTGTGCCAGAAAAAAACCCCCAACATTTTTGCATCAGCAATAATTGCTGGAAAAAAAACCCACTGCATTTGATCTGAGAAAGAAAAGACCATTAACTCCAGTGCAGGATAATTTTTTTGACACACAACGCAAGTCTATGGGCGTCATTTTTGAGGCGAAACAAGGCAAAAAAATTCGCCCATCCTCATTTGTAAATGAAGCACACAGGTGTATAATTTTTAACAGACTATGATATGAAAGCCTTTTGTCCCCTGGTCATTTTCTGTAAAATGTGAAGAATCTTACAAATGTTGAAAAACACATCTATGGAAATTAAAAGAAAAAAAAAGTTTCAATTATGTTTTGTTGACCTATTAGAAGTATTGGCACACAACTTTGCAGTATGTGACTGCCTTCCATAGCAGTGCAGTGGAATTTATGAGTTCCCAATGCAATTTCAGCTGCCAGAAAGGAACGTTAGCCCACCAGAAGTACAATTAAACTGAAGAATAGAAGGGCCCTGGTAAATAAAGGTTACCAGGGTCAGTTTTAAAGGGTAGTGCAGGGTCTCCTATTTTACAAAGAATTTTACATATAACACATTTTTTCCTGCCCAGTTTAAGTTGGGTTAAAGCCTTTGGCTTTTAAAATGGTGTAATCTCCCACTTTTGGACTTAAAATTAAACTTCCCCCTGTACCACCTTGATTGCTACCAAACTTATGTGTTTCACATTATGATATATAACTTCTGGGTAGCTAGTTTAATAAAATAAATAAAATATTGTGGCAGCTAAAATGCCTTTTATGCAAACCCTGCATCAATTTCACTTCAATAAGCTCCTGTCCAAGTAAGTGCATGGAATACTTGATCTTTTCTTGTCTAGAATTCCCAGTACGCAAAAGAACTAAATAAATCTCTTTAGGCTGGGGGGGGGTTCCTGTTCTGAAGTAGTAAAAGGACACCAGGTATGTGTAAAAAAAGCAATTATTTTTACACCTTGTGGTTTGATTACCAAAGTGGAGATCAGTTCCCAGCAGCAAACTATGACGTGAATTATAGTATTTTGACACACTTTCTCTCTCCGTTTCCACTGGAAACAAGTGATTTTCTAGTCACTAGTCACGGCCATGATTCAAACATTTTGCAACACGGAATCTTATTTCTTAAAGCTGAACTTCACTATAAGAATAATCTTCAATACTTCGTTCTAGTAATACAAGCACTTTTGCAATTGGATTTTTTAGCATTACCTCCTAACTAGAGTCAATGAATAGGACAACCAGTAAGTGGATTGATTCTAAACTAGTGGTAGGCAGAAGAGGCACCTGTGCAATGATGGGGGGGGCGCAGGGCAGGTACCTATTAAAGGGGTTGCCTACTCCTAGTCTGTGTTCACGCCCCTTTGCTGATCTCCCCTCAGCTGTGCTTTCGCCTCCTTTCCCTGCCCTCTCCTGTGCTATGGACCATGTGCAAACACATTAACACTTGCGTTTGCGCGCATAAGCGGGTCAGGTTGGTTTGCCTAGGGAGCCCAGTCGGCTTGGCCATGCACAACAGCTAGTTTATGGTTCTCCTGCCCACCTACACTTGCAATTTTTCCTTAGCATAACTTTAATCCAGAAACCTAGGTACTACATTACTAGCAGCTTTGCACAAAAAAAAAAAAAGATTAAAGAGGTTGTTCATTTTCCGACACTATTTTTAGTTTAGCTGTTTTCAGATAGTTCATCAGAAAAAGATATAATTTATTTTCTGTTTTCTATAGGAGACTTTTGTAAAAGCAGCTTGGGGGAAGGGGGTCGCTGACTTCTAAATTGATACATTGCTTATTTTTGACACTCTGCTGAGCAGAATCCCCGAGTCTCATTAAAGGCAGTTGTTAGAATTGGTACAATAGTTGCGAATATTCTACAGATACTGCTAAGTAACTATTGTAGCAAATTGTAGCAGTTCAGAATTTGCTCCTGGATTACTGAGCTGCCAGACACCAGAGACAGGAGCAATGAACTTTAAAATTCAATTTTGAAAATAATTGTTCAAAAATAAAACATGGAAAGCAATTGAAAAAAAGGTCTTTATTTCTGGTAAACCATCTGAATATAACTGAAAAGAGTTTGGAAGGTGAACATCTCCATTAAAGCAAGGTTTAAAAAAAAAGAAAAGGAAAAGGTTTCATAATAATTAGATTTATGCATAGGCTTTGTAATATTGTCTAACTGGATTTATATTTGCAAGTATTACTGTTCAATACACCTCTCCTATAACTGCATAATGTTTTTTAAGAAAATATATTTCTATATATTTGTTGAAGAACACAGACTATGTAGCACTGAAATTGGGAAAACAAATGAATGCTTAACTGGGCCCTATTTCTCCCCTGGAAAGAATATCACATGCTTCATCCAGTTAGCCTTTCAGTGCATCCATCTACTTCTAATTTCATTATGTTTCTTTCCCCAGGGCATTTGATTCTCATTTACTTTACTGAAATGTAAATTCAGTTGAAGTTACAGTTCATGCAAGTATGATGCCTTTTGCTGTAAATTCTGTCAGGTTAGATACACTGCTCGGATTTGCAAATTTCAAGAGGTTTGCAGGAGATGATCTTTTCTGCATTGCACAATCCTCCCCTTCCGTTTTTAGTTTATCAACAGATCCATGAGGGTCTAAAGGTGGCCATAGACGCAAAGCTCCGCTCATTTGGCAACATCACCAAACGAGCGGATCTTTCCCCGATTTGTCATTAACGAGCATGGCTATATCGGGGGTAATCTGATTGTTCGTCCGTATGGCCGAACGATCCGATTACGGTGTGCCATGGTCTCCGGCGGGATCGGTCGGGTCAAAATCAAACCAGACCGATCGACCAAACGACCGATCTCCGCCGGACGAAAGATGTCCGCACACGCCACACACGATCCGAAAATCATACGAATCCTTGCTTTGTAACTTATTAAAAAGGAAGAAATAAAGCATAACCAGAAAGGAGCACAATTACAGAAACCAACAGAATGTTAAAAGGGAGACATAATACCTTAACTTTGGGATTCTGTCATGAGAAAACATGTTTTTCCCCCAAAATACATCTGTTAAAAGTGCTGCTCCAGTAGAATTCTGCATTAAAATCCATTTAATGTGGAAATCTTGCATGGGGTTAGACTTGTCAGTTTTCCAGGTACCCTCAGCGATGTGACTTGTGCGCTAATAAACTTCAGTCACTCTTTACTGTTGCACTGCAAGTTGGAGTGGTATCACCCCACCCTCTTTTTCCTCAGCAGAACAATGGGAAGGTAACCAAATAACAGCTCCCTGGTAGATATGAGAATAGCACTCAGCAGTTAAAAAGTCAAGTCCCACTGGGAGCCCTCCAGTTACTCTGAATATGAGGAACAATAGCTTATGTGAAAGCAGTTCTAAAGCACAGGATCAGGCACAATGACCTGATAAGGCTGCCTACATAACCAATAATACATCTAAAAAATACACTTGTTGGTTCAGGAATACAATTTTATATGGCAGAGTGAATTATCTGTAATGAAAACGGTGTCATTTCGAAATAAAACCACACTGTAAAAATCATGACAGAATCCCTTTAAAAAGCAAAACAAAAAAGTGAATACATTAAAACTAGTATTTATGCTCACATTACAGAGGTCAGCAAACTAATTCTATAACCAAGAAAAGAATGACACTTTCCAGATTACTAAAATATTCTGCAGGAGAAACAGTTAACATGCACTGTATCCAGTATCGGACTGGAACACCAGGGGACCACCAAAAATCCTTAGACTAGGGGCCCACCCAAAAACCTTTAAACCAGGGGCCCACTCAAAGTATTATTTTCTTCCTTTCCTTACTCAACCTCTATTCTCCTATTCTCTTTTCTTTACATACTATAATCTATTATTCCATCTATTTAGCCTCTTTATTCTCATAGAAATAGGGAATGGCCATGAAATAGGCCAAATGTTTAGAAGTAGGAGGGCCCACTGACACCTTGGCCCACCGGGAGTTTTCCTGGTATCCCTGTGGGCCAGTCCGACACTGACTGTATCAAAACGGAGTTGTTAATACCACCCAATATGGAGAGGGTTATTCCAGACAATTAAAGCACATGGGCTGTCTCCATTTACAAAGATACAAAAAACAAAACAAAAACAAACTTATGGAGTGTGATGTCACAGTATAAAGTTAAGTAGTTAACAAAATGATAATTGACCCATGATCAGAATGGCTTTGAACAGTAGTGCTGCATCAATCAGATTGACAGCCACAAGCCAGTTTCCAAAACCAAATCCATGAAAATTTCCATGGGGCCACAAGCTATTTCTAAGTTGTGATTTGTCTTTCTTTCCAGCAAATTATGAAATTAAAATGATGAATTAAACTACAGCTTTAAAATAGTTCATTGCCTCCCTGGAGCGTAAATATACTACAAAAGCATGCAGGTGGCTAATAGATGATAGTATCAGAATATGGTTAAGTCTTACAACACCAAGTGAAGTGAATTCTAGCAAAGCTTCAGGTCTTCTTCCAGCAGCGAAGTGCTGTTTAATTCTGCGGGTATGCAAATTTTACTAACAGTGGAGGGATTAATTAAAACAGCTCTGCAGGTCTCTTTAGCAATAAAGGAGTTCATTACTACAGCTCTGTGGGTCTCTTCAGCAATGAAGAGTTTAATTCTGCCTACTTTTGGAGTCTCTGGAAGATATGACGTTAATATCCTTAAAGCTATTTCCTTTAACAACAGTGGATATTTCACAAGTGAAGGAAGCAAGATAAAATAGATGGAAAAATGATCTACATTTTTTCAAAATGTTTCTGAATGTATTACACACAATGATTTCATCATAAAAATGTATATAGTGTACTGATAGCTATATTTTCTGCACAGCCTTGGAATTTTTTTTTTTAAATGGAAATAATTATAATGGATTAGGGGGCAGTGCAATGGCTGGAGGGCTACCCAGGCTGAATATCACTTATTCACAGGTATGGCATGCCTTATTTGGAAACCCATTAACCATAAAGCCCAGAATTAGAAGGCAACCTCCAATACATTTTAATTATATAGCTAAAAAATAAAACAAAAAAAAAAACAGAAAATACTTTTTTCGGTTCATTTGTTTTCAGATAGTTTGCCCAAAATAAAGACTTTATCAATTTCTTTCTATTTACAGTTTTCTAATATTGAAGCTTAAGGTTTAATTTTTCACCTTCTTTTCATTACATTCATTAAAGGCAGCAGTTTTAATTGATAAAATAGTTGCTAATATTCCACAGATGCTGCAGACAAATGTATCAACTAATGAAGCAAATTGTAACAGCTCAAATTCTGCACCTGCAACTGGAACACCAGAAACATTGAACTTTAAAACTCAGTTTAGGTAAACTAGTAAACAATTAGCAAAGGAAAGCACCCAAAGAAAGATTTTATTTCTGGTGAACAAGTTGAAAACTGAAAAATTCTTTGGAAACTGAACAATTGGTTAATCCTTATTGGTGGATAAACAATTCAATTGGGCTTTGTTAATATTTAAATGATATTTTAATAGAAGGAGAACCGTCACCCTAAGAAATCATTTAAAATTCTTTCCTATTGTGTTTGTCAAGTACAATAAACTTTTGCTTAATGACTAATAGGTTAGGGCTTTCATAGGTCTCAATGTTTATAGTTCTTTTATATGTTAGCAGTGATAGCACACTACATGTTTTCGGCAGAGCCCTTTTTCAAATGAAAAAGGGCTCTGCCCGAAACATGTAGTGTGCTATCACTGCTAATAAACACATTGCAGTTTAAAAATACTGCTTGGAGCTGTAGATTCAATTATTCCTTGGATTACCATAATTTAAGGTGTAACACAGACACCTGAATCCAGGGGCGATCCTGGCCCCTTCGCCGCCTGAGGCAGCAGCAGTTGCTGCTGCCCCCCCTCCCCCGGAAATTCGCTCTTAAAGTACCAGAAACAGCATTTTTGCTGCCCCTGGTACCTAGTGGGGCGCTGCCGCCTGAGGCGACAGCCTCAACTTGCCTCATTGGCGAAGCACCCCTGCCTGAATCTGCAGCCATAAGAAGCTAAGAAAGCGATCTGAATCAGAATAAGCTTCTTTGACAATGACCTAGCTCCACTATGATTGGTCTTAACCTTTTGGGAGGGTTTATTTGCTAATATATATTAGGGATGCACCGAATCCACTATTTTGGATTCAGCCGAACCCCCGTATCCTTCTCGAAAGATCCGGCCGAATATATATGCATATGCAAATTAGGGCTGGGAAGGGGAAAATATTTTTTACTTCCTTGCTGTGTGACAAAAGGTCATGTAATTTCCCTCCCTGCCCCTAATTTGCACATGCAAATTAGGATTCGGTTTGGCCGAATCTGAATCCTGCTGAAAAAGGCAGAAACCTCGATTCGGTGCATCCCTAATATATATATATATATATATATAAAATTTTGGAGAGATGCTCCACTATGATTGGTCTTAACCTTTTGGGAGGGTTTATTTTGATATATAGCATAGAATGCTGGCACAACTGGTATAGGATAGTAAAGTGCCTGGGTGCAAAGCTAAACAAATAGTACGCAGGCTAGATAGAAGCTCGCACACACAGGACTTAAGCAGAAAAAACGGTGTTTATTACAAAAAAAGAACTTTATTTTTTTGTAATAAACACCATTTTTTCTGCTTAAATTCTGTGTGTGTGAGCTTCTATCTAGCCAATATATATATATATATATATATATATATATATATATATATATATATATATATATATATATATATTTGGAGAGATATGCTCTGGTCTTTGCGATTGCCTATGACTAAGTGCTAGATAAGCATTAAGCATGAAACGCGTTAGGCTCCATGAGGGGAAATGTTATGTATTTTAATTTGATCTAATAAATTACTTTTGATCAGCATGAATATAGTAACATCAAGGAAGTGCAGAATGGAAAGTGAAAGCAATTACCTGCCTGCCTCTATGGCCTAAGCATAGAGAAGGGGCAGGCAATATATAATTGACAGTTGAGATTCTGAAACAAGTTTATACCAGGTATGGTATTTTAATGAAGAAAAGAATTTTGAAAATGACTTTTACTATACAACTTTTAATGTCTAGATCAGGGATCCCCAACCTTTTGAACCCGTGAGCAACATTCAGAAGTAAAAGGAGTTGGGGAGCAACACCAGCATGAAAAAATGTTCTTGGGGTGCCAAATAAGGGCTGTGATTGGCCATTTGGAAGCCCCTATGTGGATTGTCAACCTACATTGATGCTCTGTATGGCAGTGCACCTGGTATTTATACAACCAACACTTGCCCCAAGCCCAACATTCAAAAATAAGCACCTGCTTTGAGGCCACAGGGAGCAACATCTATGGGGTTTGAGAGCAACATGTTGCTCAAGAGCTATTGGTTGGGGATCACTGGTCTAGATGAATGGTGCCCTTTTAGAGGAAAAAAAAAAAAAAAACACATTCTCAAGAAAAAGCAGGACAAGTAAAAGCTGCAGAGTTTCTATACAGGTCAATGGGAATTGTCTCTGATGTCAAGCAACTTTATTATCTGCCCTGGTTTGCATCACCGAAAAATTAACACATTAAAGTCACAGTAACTTTTTTAGCAAAATATATTAAAGTCCACGGCCGAGTTTTCTGTTGCAGCAATTTTTTTGTAGTAAAATACATTGGAGTCTATGGGCAACTTTTTTTCTCACTCCAGTTGCATTAAAGTCAATGGGTGATTTTTTTCTCAAGTTTCTTCTCACTCCAATGCATTGAAGTGAATGGACGTTTTTTCTTGCATTTTTTTTCTTGGCAATACTATTTTGAGGCAAATCTCTGTTGCAATTTCAGAAAAAAGCTGCAGATGTGGAATTTCACCTCAAAGGCATCTATGCATGGTGAAAAAATTTGTTCATCACTATTCATTTTTATCATAGAAACAGTTGAGACTTAGCTTCATTCCACAAGTTTTTTCAAAAAGATCCACAAATAAAAAAAAAAAACCTTTGTACCTACCAATTATGTTCCAGGATTGTACCAACAGTCCTGCTGAATATGAACGGTTGAAACATTTACATTTAATTTACTTGGGTGGTTCTATCAACTGTTTAGGAATCTGAGTTAAACGAGAACTAAACCCCCCCCCCTCTAATCTTGTAGGCATTGCCCCCCTCTCCTCTCCGCAATGTGTTTTACTGGTAAAAAAAAGCCCTTTTAAAAATTCTGACCCTTAAATGCAGAGAAGCTCAGCGGAGCTCCCGGTGGTCTTCCAGATCATCCTGTAGTCTCAATACGATTTGCGCATGTGCAGTTGAAGTGGATTCCTTGACTTGGTCCAACTGAGCATGCACTGGCAGGCTTTGTGACGGTGAAGAAACCTGAAGACTACATGAAGATCTGGAAGATGGCGACCAGGAGCTACACTGAGCTTCCCTTCCTTTAAGAGTCAGAACCTTTTAAAAGTTTTTTTTTTACAGTAAAGCACATCACAGGGAGAGAGAGGGGGGGGCAATTCCTTCCATTTGTTTTTGGGGAGGGCGGGTTATTGGTAGGTGGGTTAGATCTCCTTTAATTAGCTACTAATTTATTAGTATTATTTACTTATTATTATGGAACTGATCTATATATAAGACAGACATTTAAAATAAACAGAATTATTATATGTAACAGCATTTTGCACTGGCTCATAGTGGTTTAAACTACATCTCTGATATAATTTGTTAAATAAATTATCATTGAGACACACTATCTCCTTGAGGATAGACAGATGGGGAGATGCCTGATCTATTTTCACAGCTACTATTTTCAACTGTGTTAGCCCTTTTCTTAACTGTTGCGGAGTCATATGATTGCTTTGAAGTAATGTTCTATACGTTTATTGAATTTCTTTTTTATGTCAGGGTTTGGTCATAGTACATACTTGCAAGTCACAGAATTTAATATGCTTTTTAGATGTTATATGCTAATAATAACAACAGCGGAACCAATAACCTGCTTTACACTCGTTTAATTAGAAGAAAATATGCCAGGCTGAGTGCCAGCTTACAAAATTTACAAAGTGCTAGAGGCACAGCACTAAAATTCAGTTGCACCTTAGATGCTGGAGCTCAAATCTCAATTCTCTGGCAAAAACGACAGTACTCATGTTCTACAAATGGTACACTGTTGCTGCTGGGAAAATCTTTACAGAGCTGCTTGAAATTCCATTATAAAACACCAAAGTAATGTCCATGTTTAGAAAGCAACAGCTGTTACCAATATACCAGTGACATTATTTGATGACATCATCAGCATCAGGAGATATGTATAATGGTAAATATACAAATACATCTTAAAAAAGGCATCATATCTGAGTAAGTGGTCTAGTTTGTGGAGCCAAACCTAGTTGCGCAGTTTATGGCTGGAATCAAGCATTCAAGAGGTCAAGAACGTAAAATAAACAGAAGAAAAAACAATTGCACAAGGAAGAACAGACATAAAAAAATTTAAGGAAGAAACAAATATGCTGAAAAGAAGTGAAGAGATTGTTAATAAGCAAGAACAAAAAGCTAGAAATGGGACAGTATGGTCCACAGGCCTTCGCCAAGATTCAAAATAGGCCCTGGCATTTTAAATACAGAGGCCCAAACAACTCCCATCAGCTTAGAAGTGCACCTCTAGCATTTGTCGGAACCCACAGACAGTCAGTGCAGGCCCATCAGAGCAGGAATGGATTGCCAAGTTGTGATGATAAACAGCAAAGAAAATCACCAAATGCATTGAACCTAATATGTGTGCCAATAGCAACCCTATAAGCCAGCCAATGATATATTTGTATGACATACTATAACATGACTAAGGAGGGGTATTCAGGCTCAGTCTACTTTTTGGCTGCCAAAGTACAGCAAGGTAGAAAGGTAGAAAGCAAGCAAACACACACACACACACACGTGAGGTGCTAATCCTACCACACATCAAATCTCTCCAAAAACAATGAATAAAAAATAGATTGCACACTACATAAAAAAAGTATAGAAAACATTTATTAAGACCACAAATATCATTATAAAATACACCTACGCTTTTGCAGCCAAATCAGGCTGTAAAAAGTGAAAGAGGAAAGCAAATAAAAAAAGAATTTAAAACTGTCTCCAAATACAATGCATTATAGGGCAGATTTATCAAAACGTCAGATTAGAGGTAACCGCAGAAAAACTCACCAACTTTCTAGTCATTCCTATGGTATTTTTAGAAGTGTATTTATCAATTTGTAAATGTTACAGTTCAACCTTTGATAAATACAATTCTTAAAAATCCCATAGTAATGAACAGAACGTGGTTGAGTTTTTATGATGGTGATTTCATACATTGATAAATGTGCTCCTAAATTATTATATTGAAGATGGTAATTTGAGTCGCTACATGAATACATTATGTGGATGTATGCAGTTTTTTTGTTTCTTTGTCAAAATTCCATTCATTTTACTTGAGATACTTGGTTATGAATGCATTATGTTTGAGATCTGGAAATAAAAATATTTATCCGTTTCTTGCACTTATACATCTCAGCCAAGTATATACTGTAGCTACCAAAGTCTCTACTCCTGCTACAGATTCTCCCTAAGTTAACATAAGTGCAAGTATCTAAATACTGTAGTCATGAGTTTTAGAAGAGAACAATTTATAATCCAAATTCAGATAAAGTAAAGATTAGGAGATGAGCAACATGCACTGACATAAACCGAGTAATATTTGGCCCTCCAAGTTCTCTAGTAGACATTGTAGCTGCCTTGCTACTATTATATATGAGGGCCCATTACTTAAACACAGCAAGAGAGTCTTGCTCAGATTCTCATATATTTATGAAATAGATTAGATTAAAAATAAATGTAACTGATGCATTCGGTTAAAATGACTTATACACAACTCCATAGCATAAAAAAAATCGGATGAGGAAAGGTAGGTGTGTTGAGACTGAAGGGCAGTGGCAGGTCACCAGTAACATAGTGACAATGGGATCCAGTGATCATACATTTCAGACTGGCCCATGGTTATATTTCATTTCTAACATTCTTAATTAACATTCAAATCATAATATGGGAAAATATGATGGCAATAAACAAATTTGTTTTAATAAAAAATGAAGGACGATTTGTTGTGAGAAAAGATAGAATTAACACTACTTATCTCTGCCTGCTGCTGAGTCAATAACCATTTACTAAGTTGAAGGTGAAACCTATTTTCATCTAATCTAATGAGCAGGCCTTGTATGACACCATTAAGCATGGCAAGGTCAAATTACATAGATTTAACAGGGTAAAAATCAACAAGGGGACACACATACGCACACTTTTTAGACCAGATTTTGTAATATTTAATAGATGGCAACAACTTAATTCACAGTTTAGACGATAGCTTTAATACAAACTACATTTATTGTTCAATGTAAATACCGTGTAATTCAATAGATTCTATAATATACACTCACTAAAAAGAGAAGTGCTAAAGTCCACATAAGAGGGAGAGAGCATAAGAAATACACTTGAAATACGCTAGTGTGGTATCCCCAACTTAAAAGGGTAGTAAAGGCCCTTTCATACTGCCATGTATAGTGTGATTCTGACAAGATTTAGATACATCTGATGAAAGACTTCCATAGATTATGGAGTGCTAGTGGGATCCACATATCAGACTTGACAAGTCCCAAACATTGCAGTGTAGAGTGCTATAAGTTGCCCTGTGTTGTAAAGGCAACTTTGACTATACTATTATCAGTGCTGTATAACATTGTGAGTATTATGGATGACTGATGGAAAGTTGCCAGTGGGGAAGAAGAACTGAACAAGAGAAATATCAAAAATATATAATTCAAAAAATCAGCCTTCCAAATATCATCATAATTTCACTATATAGAGACCTTAAAGGGGAATTAAAGCCATGTTTTGCCATCTAAATTCAGTTTGCCTGAACCAATAAAAGACAAATCAGCAATTAGCTTTCATCTAAATTATAAAGTCAGAATGATGAAAGCAAATGTCTGGTTGGTTGCTCCAAGTTACTGCATTGATGCTAATCTATAATCGTGCCAGCATAGTAGGTGTATTCATCTCTATTATAGTGAAAACAGCAAAGAGCGGATTCCCCTGTTAAAGTCTTAAACGGGCGATTTTTGAAGAAAAAAAAGACTACAAATGTTTTTCTTATCACATAATGATTCCTTTTTAGATTATTAATCGATATATAAATGAACTAATTAGGGTCCAATATATGACACAGCTCCGTTCAGAAATGTAAGTTTAAAAAGCCTTTATTTAGCACATGGCTTTCATGTCCTGGAACAATACATAAAAGCCATGTGCTAGACTTTTTAAACTTTAAATTTCTGAACGAAGCTGTATCATATATTGGAGCTTGATTAATTTAGTTGGAGAGTGGACCACTGGACACGTGCACCGCCTCATAACAAGAGGTGGAAAGTGGGTAAATGCTGACTAGAAAACTGCTATGAACTAATTACGGTACCCAATCGCCTGTAAGCGTTTGTTGAAGTTCAGCAGCACCATGGACCACAAAGTGGATTTGTCTCCCAATTAATTGCTGACAGACCTTGCTGTTTCACATAATGTTGGCTTGACAGTCGGCAAATTGCAAAATATTGGGCGCTGCATAATAAGCTGTAGAGATGTTTATGCTAAATAAGTCACCTCCATAATCTTCACTTAGGGGAGTTGAATCAATATGTAATTTTAATATTCAGTCTCTCAGATGTGCGATTAGCTTCACACGATCCTTAGGCGTAATTCACATGAGCATCTTAGTTGCTCAAGCAGAATCCCGCCTTTAGGCACAGTTGCTATGTAGAGCTGCATTTCTGAGAGGATTACACAATCATTTTCCACATGAATCAGTGAGGCTGTAGAGCCAAGAAGGGGCAAGGCAAACAAGGCGACAAGGACGATGGCCTGAAAACGCACCAATGATTCTCCAATGCAATTAGAAGTGTGATAATGAAATCTTTTCTCACTCTGAACATGCCAAATGCAGGTGATACGATTATAGCTTGCAACACTTGCAGTACCTTATACAGTTGTGGCTCAGGCCCCAGGCATACTTGTATTTTATATGCTATAGCTTTCAATGAAATAGAGTATCCCAACTAGATGAGCTGCAATGTGCACTAACTTTGCACACCTACTTAATTCTGACCCATTCTCTATTCACTGTGTTTTGGGAGGGGGTTTAAGAACCTATGGCAGTCAAACCCATATCAGATATAACCACTTACTTATTGTTATATGAGATAGTTATAAATGAGCATTTACAACTTAAGGTACCGTTCATAACAAGGTAACATACACATGATACACTATCAAATATTTGCTCCTTTTTTGAACCACATAATACCATCATGAGTTTGTTAAAGGGGTTGTTCACTTTTAAATTCACTTTTAGTGTGTTATAGAATGGACAGTTCTTAGCAATTTTTCAATTGGCTTTCATTATTTATGCTTTTGAATTATTTGCCTACTTCTTATTCTGGCTCTTTCCAACAATGAAACAGGGGTCACTGACAACCCCATCTAAAACAAATGCTCTGTACAACCACAAATGTGTTATTACGGTTTCATTTGATTGCTTTTCTTTCTATTCAGGTCCTCTCCAATTCATATTCCACTCTCTTATTCAAATCAATGCATGGTTGCTAGGGTAATTTGGTCCCTAGCAAACAGATTGCTGAAATTGCAAACTGTAGAGCTGCTGAAGAAAAAGCTACACAACCCAAAACCCACAAATAAGAAATGAAAATCAATTGCAAATTGTCTCAGAATATTACTATCTATATCATACTAAAAGTTAACTCAAAGGCAAACATCCCCTTTCACTCAGGATCCCTGTAATAGTGAGGGATATTACATCTGAAAGCAATTTTATTTTCTGGCTGGAATCTTAACAGGACCAGCGATATGTACAAACAAACATAGACTCACACTTCATTGCAAACCCCATAATGGATGAGTGTTTACACTATAAAAAGACACACTTGTATCAGGTCACATTTGATATAAGAATATTATCCAGCTCTAAAATTATACCTTCTGTCACATCAACTAACCTGAAAATATCTGTATAGATAACCCAATCAAGCTAGAAGCAACACATAAGAACATTTTTATACACACATTCAATATGAATGGTGTGTCAGTTGCATAAAACAGAGGGACTGCAGTGTCATATATCACTTACAGGCAATACTCCATACATTCCACCTGTGCAAGAATTTGTACACCAATATCTCGTGCACAGCAGTAACTGTTGAAGCCAGTATAACAAAATGACTATATATATATTAGTCATTTTGTTATACAGGCTTCAATAGTAATGTAATGTAATGTATGCACGATACAAGACACTGATTATGGGTATATATATATATATATATATATATATATATATATATATAAGCCCATAATCAGTGTCTCATAATGTGCATAAATGACATTAAATTACAAAAGGCATTTGCAGTGCATTACTGAATATAACTCTCTTCCTCACTGTTGTTAGCTCTGTGTAGCACTGTGATTATTCCATCACAAGCATCACACGTGAATGCAATTTGCACCAAGGAAAGTGAGACATTGGGATCCAGGGCGGATTAGCAGCGCATATTAGTCACACATCTCACTATGAAATGATTGCACCGTACCCAAGGCAGCTGTTCCACATCTACATTTTCCCTTTGAAAATATAATTTGTACTCTATGGGAGGGGGCGGGGGAGGAATTAATTTACAAAACTGTTAAGGAAAATGGGTGTTCAAACGAATAATAACTTGCCTTCATGAGAGGTTATTATTTACAAAGGAAGTTTGTCATTTTGTTTCTTTCCCCTAGAACTCCAAGTAGTTGTTTCCCATTTACTGATTCTGTGTATAAGAAGGTATTGGCGCAAGTTAAGATCTGTTGGCAGTTTTTAGTAGAAAAAAAAAACATGTTTGGGCTAAAGACAGTGCTGGATGTGCTGACTTGAGTCATACTGTATGTATATGTGTCATTGCTACATCCACAGTTGAGCTCATGGAATGACTTAGAAAGTTTAGCCAAGTTCTGGGAGCTGCCCAGGCAATGAATGAATGAGAAAACCTGGAGTGTGAGGAAGAGAGAGGGAGGGGAGCACTAGAACCCCCCAAGTTGTGAGACAGATGTGAGGCACGTGCCAGTGCATGACACCCCCCCAATCCCTGCGAATGAACAGCCCCCACACTTACTTTGTCCTGCTTGTTCTCCTCCAGCTGGGGGGCTACTGATGTTGCCGGAGGAGACCTGACTCCACTGCTGGGAGAAGTAAAAGCTTGTCCTGGGCTGCCAGTTGTGTTGGTCCCAGTAGGACTGCAACTGCCCTTTTCCCCAGTGTCTACTTTGATGAGCCGGTGCTTGGGGGAGACATACTTGACATCAGGAGAATGTGACGGGGAGGAAGGGGACTGGGCACATGAGGAGGTTGGGGCAGAGGAGGTCACACCGTTGAGTTGTCCGGAGCCTGCTGGGGCACAAGTTGTATACGGATCCTCAAAATCCCTCTCTTTCTGCAGTTTGTACGCGGCCACGATGTCCGGCTGCCCCGCTGGAGTGACGGGAAAGTGGGGGAGAGCAGAGTGCACGTGATGGTGCGTGGAGGCGCCCCCAGACTGCCACTCTCTATAATCCGGTTTAGGAGGGGCAGGAGGCGGCGGCTTGGAGCTCTTGAAGCCCAGGTGTTCCTTGATCCATTTGGCCATGCTCCCCGCGCATTGCTGTCCCGTGCTGGCCGCTGCTGGGGGGTTCCCCCTACTACTACTACTACTGCTGCTGCAGATGGGCTCTGCTCGGGACTGCTGCTGCTGCTGGGTAGCGCTGGCTGAGTGTCCGCTCAGGAGCATGAGAGGCGCGGGTCAGAGAGAAGTGAGGGAAGCGTGCCGCTCATACCATCTGTGTGACTGCTCCGGAGTGTGCGCGACTGCTCGGGGCACGTTATACACAAACACACACAAAGCTCAGCGCTTCGGAACACCGGGCGCCATCTAGTGGAGGAAAGTGCTCACTGCACAAAGCACACAAGTGAAATAAGTTTCCTGAAAGGTAAAAGCGGAATTTCCCGTCTCCTCTCATTGGTTAGCGCTCACCTGAGGGGGGGGTGCTGTGCCCGCATTGCCATTCCTTACTAACACCACCACTCCGACCGTACAGTCCCCTAGTGTCACACGCTTCCCTCTCCGCTGTTTTTTTTTTTTTTTTAGTTCGGTTACGGGGCGCAGTAAGGATTGTTCAATTAAGCTCCTAAAACTCGCCCCATTTTAATTAGGCCCCGCCCTTCTCCCTACCAGAATGATATGAGCCCCGAAGCCCCGCCCTGATTTAGATTACTGACCAATAACAGGTGAATAATGAAAATCTGTTACAGAGTCTTCTATTGGATTCACACAAGGCACATTGTATACGTTTGTTCATTGCGTTATTACTCCCACTTGTCTATTTGTGACCGTTTTTCTAATATTGAAGTGTAAAAGTTTCATTTTCACCTTCTAAAGCAGCTCTGGGAAGACGGGGTCGCAGACTCTTTAGAGGTAGGACTACAAGGGCGGCTTCTGTGCAATCCAACATCAAATCACATCCGACATGCGTGTCACCTGGGATCAACGCTGTGACCCCGTCCGACTGCATTCACTTACCTTATTTCCGTCACATGCGATATGACGCCTGCGTTTTTGCACAGTGCGTCGGATCGCACAGAAAACGCCCATGTAGTCCTACCCTTACTGTTTTAAATGTAAACATTTAGTTGATACATTTGTTATCTTTAGCCCTGCTGAGCAGAATCCCTGAGTTCCATTAAAGGCAGCTGTTAGAATTGATACAATATTTGCATACATTCCATGTATCAATTAATTGTATCAACTAAATGTAGCAAATTGTAACAGTTCAGAATCTGCTCTGGATCACTGAGCAACTGAAACCCCAGAGACAGGGACATTAAACTTTAAACTTCAATTTTGGCAAAACGTTAAAAAAATAAAAGATGGAAAGCAATCGAAAAAAGTCTTTGTTTATGGTGAACTATCTGAAAACAACTGAACTGAAAAAAAGTTTTTGGGAGGTGAAAAAAAAAACCTTTTATTGAGCAGGATCTGGGAATTTTCGTAGAGAACAAGTTTGTTCCAGGCAGTGTCATTCTGTGGCTACTAAAGCAAATAAAGTTCTGTCTTGCATAAAAAAGGGCGTTAACTCAAGGGATGAAAACATAATTATGCCTCTTTATAGGTCCCTGGTGAGGCCTCATCTGGAGTACGCAGTGCAGTTTTGGACTCCAGTCCTTAGGGTAAGGCCACACTAAGCGATAGCGCGGCGATTTGACTCGCGGCGACTTTTCGCCGCGACTTTTAATCCGCAATCGCTGGCGAAACTTTGGTGCTGGCGTCTATGGGGAATCGCGCAAAATCGCCAGCGTTAAAACACACGCGGCGATCTTTTTTCTATTGTCGCTCGAAATCGCCTAGCGAGGCGATTTCGAGCGACAATAGAAAAAAGATCGCCGCGTGTGTTTTTACGCAGCGATTCCCCATAGACGCCAGCGCCAAAGTTTCGCCAGCGATTGCCGTTTAAAAGTCGCGGCGAAAAGTCGCCGCGAGTCAAATCGACGCGCTATCGCTTAGTGTGGCCTTACCCTTAAGAGGGATATAAATGAGCTGGAGAGAGTGCAGAGATTTGCAACTAAACTGGTTAGAAGGATGGAAGATTATGAGCCAAGAGTCAAGGTTGTGGTTATTCTCTCCGGAAAAAAAGACACTTGCGAGGGGATATGATTACAGATAACAGGGAATCTTTTCCCCATAATTTTCCCATATCAACACACCAGAGGCTGCCCATTTAAACTGCAGGAACAGAACTTTAATGAAACAGCATTGTGCTGGCAGATTCTATTTATGCCTTTATGGGCATCTTGGATGTTTTTTTGGGCAAGAAAAAAACTCAAGGCTGTAGTTTATATATCTGAGTTTATAGCTAGGTTGGGATGAGTGTGTGTGTATATATATATATATATATATATATATATATATATATATATATATATATATATATATATATATATATATATATATATATATGTGTGGACTGTGGCTCATGGTAACTATACTCCTTTTGAAATCTCTGCAAGCTGTGTGTCTCTTATTACTGTAGCTCCGGCCAGGTGTATAAGAACAGTCACTCACCATTAAAATCATTAAAGCTACTTTCTTGGACATGGTAGGCCAAGATTTGAAGTAACAGTGCGTGTCTAGCATTTTAATGCACAACACTTAGTAAATCAGGATGGCAATTGCTTACTTAACTGAGCAACAACACCTGCATGAAAAACGTATTTTTCATACTGTAAATGTAGTATTCCTAATTACTTAAGTGGTTTGGCAGTTGCCATTTTGTAGCTTTAATTATCAGACATACCTGTTGAGCAACTGGTGTTACATGCATAAAAAATAATTATAATAAACCCCTTAGCTAGGTAGGTGGTTAATTCTAATAACTACTTTACTGCAATTTTACCTATAAAGAGCATTGCCTTTAGTAAAATCCCAAATCACTGTTAAGATTGCATACTTGTGGAATCGTCCCATAGCCACAAGTGGTTTGGCGTGCCTTCTAGGGCCAGGCCAAGTCAACCAGGTGCCGTAGGCAATTCGGAGGGCCACGGTGACAGAGGGGAGAACAGCAGAGGGGAGGGTAGCGTGGCAGTGGGGAGGGCAGAGCGTCAGAGGGGAGCAAACATGGGGGCAGATTCACTAAAGGACGAAGTGGCTAACGCTAGCGACATTTTGCCAAAAATCCCATCCACAGGGACATTGTCAATTTACTAACAGGTGTAGGCGACAATTCGCTAGCAAACGGGACCATCACTAGCATTCTTTCGAACTCTATCGCAAGATGATTTTCGCTCTGGCGAACGGTCGAACTTCGCAAATTCAGTAAAGTGGAAATTTTACTGAATGTTACTGAATGTTTTGCCAGAGTTGACTTTTCCACCTTAGTCCAGGCGAACTGCTAAAATAAAGCTAGATCTTCCTCAATCTTATGTCAGTTACATCATATCCTGTCTGCCGGAAATACATTAAAGTTGTAAAAACTTTGGCGACTTCTCCTTTTTTGAACTATTAAACTTTTTTGGGTAAACTATCTGTCGGATGGTGACACTTCATGCTTCATCTGGCAAGATAAAATCTGATGTCTGACCAATTTTTGTCAGATTAAGATGTATGACAAAGTACACCATTAGACTTTACATTCTAACTATAGATGGATTCGATTTTTTAGGATCCTAGTAATGCAGTGTTGCTTGTCAAGATCAGATAAAATCTGACCCACAAAATCTGATTAAAATCTCCCGTGTAGTTTTACCTTTAGATGTGGACCCTTGAAATTAATGTGTGCAGTTTGTCATCTTATAAAGACAGCCAAACTGCACTGATCTGCTTGTTGCAATGTATTAGATATGAATCTCAAGGGAAGTTGGAGGAACATCTTACACATAAAATCAAGCTATTCACGTCAATGGTATGTGGGTGCCAATGTGTGTACTAGACTAAAAGTCTGTTCAGAGATTACTAAACCACAAGATAAATATTGTTCAAGGTTATTAGCCATTAACCATAGAAACCACAAATCTGCTTAACTGGTATCGGCAAAAGCAAAGCCCCATTTGCTGGCAGTAACTCAGGTGGATGTGTCTTGTGTACACTGATGTATACAGCTTGTGCCTGGAGGCCCAAATGTAGCCCTTCCTGGTCTAATTAAGCTCAGATTAACCCAACTGCATAGGTGAATAGTAAATTTGCACAATGGTGATTTTAAATGCATATAATACTATACTACCAATTACATGATGGTATATTTTGTAATCTCCGAGAACTTTATTCTAATTATTTGAATATGCATAATTGCCCATGAAAAGGCTTTCCATCATTAATAAAACTCTATAAATAACATTCACTCTTTATAAATTAATTAATGCTTCAGCGTGGCATCACCATCTTTCTTCTTGTCCATACATGTACACATTTGTTATTCATTTCTGTCAAATATTGTTTTAAATGATTACTATTTTATGTGTCATTTGTATTGCAGATTGCATCTCTATGCTGTACAACATGATCTCTCTCTTTAGATACTCATAGTACACCACATACTCTTGTTTTCCTTTAATCTCAGGCACTAACTTATTCCTTTTACACACATGCAAAAATTAAGGGCACACACACCTCTCAGAGAGATTTAAGCTTTCAATGTATCACAGTGAACATCTGTTTGTTGGAAAGCTAATGTTCTTTCCTCTTGTTGCAATCTGTGATGTTCATGTCTGCTTTGGCTGCCAGGAAGCAGTTGTCTCCACTGATTTCTTCATTAAGCAGGGAAATCACAGCACAGGTCATGTTGTGTCACTGAGACAAATAAATGATTAGTAATGCTTGCTTATAAAGCAGGCATTCTAACTAATTCTCCATGGTTTGGGTAGCAGTTGCTGATGTACTCCATACGTTCCTTTATCAATAAATTCACCAGTTTTTTTTTTCTGTGGGTTATTTTGTATAGGTTTGGGATCTATTACCCAAAATGCTCAGGACGTAGAATTTTCTGGATAATCGATCTTTCCATTATTTGGATCTTCATACCTAAAGTCTTCTAGAAAATCATGTAAATAAACCCAATAGGCTGGTTTTGCTTCCAGTTTGAATTAATTATATGTTAGTTTGGGTCAAGTACAAGGTACTGTTTTATTATTACAGAAAAAAAGTTTTTTGAATTATTTGGAGTCCATGGGAGATGGCCTTTCTATAATTCAGAGATTTCTGTATAATGTGTTTCCAGATAACAGGTCTCATACGTGTACACTTTTTGCTTCGGTGTGTTAGGAGGCTTTAAGGCCCCCAGTTCAAAGGAGAAACAAGGCGAAAAAATCCCTGAATTTTATGACTACAATTTCAGTTTACTCCACTTTTGTGAATCCCCCTAGTCATTCCCCAAGATTGCTCAGCTTTACAAAACATAAATATTGTGGTACCTTGAAAATTGGTTAACTATTATATGATATTTGATGGTAATTTATTTAAGCGATAAAGTTATAGTATTAAATCTGTTTTACTTTTGAAATTGGTTTATAGTGGCAATATACATTTTCCATTGAACATCCCACTGAGTTGACTGAAGAGCAGGCAAGGCAGCCAGCTGAATTACAGTGCACTCTCATACTGATCTGGTTTGGCAAAGGTTTGCTTTCTAATTTTCTAAATACAGCTCTAGAAGTGTCTGTCCTCATGATTTACCAATATACGAGATTTTCAGTTTAACTTCAAATTACAGTAAATGTCAGGTTAATAGATAATAAAAAATGAAAGTGATACTAAGTAAATGCAAATGTGTGCATAAACATGTGCATATTTTAATTATGCACAATCTGAGCATAACTATAGTAAGTATCCTTACACTGACCACAGCTAAAATCCACACAGTACATGGTGACAGTTATCAACCTAAATGAATGCTGCAGACAGCACTAGCTTGTAATCAGCCGTGAAACATGCAACCAGTGGCAGAACTACCTGGTTGTGGGAGGTGCAATTGCACTGGGGTTCACAACCCCCTCGGAGCCTCACACATGGACAATCTGTAAAGAAGATTGTGTCTGGAGAGGGGGGGGGGAGGGGGCAGGTTGCATGTCCTGCACCTCCGCCCCGCCAGCACTAATATGTTACTGCATACATATGCATTATGTCAAATGTGACTGGCTAGATAGATTAATGCATTCACAGTTGCATTGAAATCATGAATTATGTGGATTAAATGTGCACCTGGTTTTAAAGCAGTTGTGCTGGCAAAATAAATTTAAAAAAATATATATACACCCCAATCTGCCTTCCCCTGCCTTCCGCCGGCTTAAATGTAAATCAGTTGGGGGCAGGCACATGGAGCGCTTAATTTTTGGAAGTTGCCCTAATTGCCTTCGGGCGACTTCGGAAAACAAAGCACTCGGTGTGCCTGCCCCCAAGGCAATTTAAATTTTAGCCGGCGGAAGGCAGGGGAAGGCAGAAGAAGGCAGAAGAGGAGATTTGTCGTCTGGCGACTAATCTCCTCAAATCTGCCCATGTGGCCAGACCCCTTAACCCAAAGATGCATAAAATCTAGTAATGGGTGAATGTGTCCCATTTTGGTGCACTGAAAATTTTGCGAAACTCCAAAAAATGCATTGCTAAATGCTAAATGCATTGAAGTCAATGGGCATCAAGATAATTGAAACACGACAAATTTTACACACACAACTTTTTTGTCCTAATGCATTTAAGTCAATGGGCGTCAAAATAATTTTGGCGCACAACCATATTTATGCATGCAACAATTTTTACACTCCAACTCTTTTGTCCAAAGTCAATGGGCGTCAAAATGATCTTAACCCGTGTCAATTTTTACACACACAACTTTTTTGTCGCAGGGAACTTTTGCAGCGGTTTCGCTGAAAAAAAATCTCAGGTGGCGAAATGCATTCGCTGCAAATACATGCCTGCCGAATAAATTCGCCCATCACTAGTAAACTCCACTTATATCTATTTGATCCCTCAAGTATGTGCATAGCAGAGTTGATTTCCTCCACTGCTCCACTTCAGACCCTAACCAACAGTCTTAGTCTAGTTAGGGATCATAGACCCTGGGAACGAGGTAAAGACAGTGAATAGCAGCATCTGTCACAGCACACTCACACGAACTGTGAGATAGACTGGCCATCTTTGCAGGAGCAGCATCCTCTCCACTGAAGAGAAGTAGTGAGAAATCAGAAATCCCAAGTGACACCTGACTAAATATAGGGACCACATTATATAAAGTCAGTTTATTTACTTCCCTGCGAGGCTTACACAGAAGGAGGTCCATGTCACTAATTTACTTTCTCCTATGGGTAAAGGTGCATGATCCTTTGTACTTGTTTAACCTTTGCTATACCACTATACTCTCAATTGCCTGGCCATTTGCTGTATTCAGGAAGTACTTCTATTTGTCTACTGCTACTTTTTTATTTGGTTAATAACCACTGGCACACAAGTCTTAATTCTTATCAGCTCAGCTATACCAACAGCAGATACCTCCAAAGACAATGTAGAAATGGACCGTGCTCATTCTCCACACTGGATTTCTTGCTTAAAAACCTCACTTTGTCAGTTATTCATTATGGTGTATGAGCTTCATCCTTTTCTGCATTCTCATTGAGGTGTCTGATGTGTGAAGTAGCTGGATCTTCCCCTGTCAGGGGGTATAGGATTTATTATCTGGAAGTACCTGGGGTTTCTGGAACTTTCCATAATTTAGATCATCACACCTTAAGTCAGCTAAAAATCATTCAAATTTTAAATTAACTCAATAGGATTGTCTTGCCACCTATATGGATTCACATAGCTTAGGCATATCTCCCAACTGCCCGTTTTTAGAGGGACAGTCCCTCTTTTGACAGCTCAACCTGGAGTCCCTCTTTTGTACTGGAAAGTCTGATTTTCTCTGCACTGAACAGCCAGAAAAAGAAACAATGTTTCTAACTTAATTGGCTTTTGGCAGAGAGCCCAACAGCCACACCAGCAGATAAGATATTGTATCAATAACAATTTCGAGATAAGCAAATAAGTAATTGTTACAATATAAGATAACAGGTCCCTTGGGAGACTCACAATTCACCTTCATTAGCAAAACTGTAATAACTGTAAAAAAAACAAAGAAATATGTTCAAACTTTCATAACATGCCAAATTTTGTAAATTAACATGGTAATTAGGGGGTATGGACACAAAAATAGGTGTGGTCAAAAATATTTCGCCACAATATGTGCAGCAACTTTTTTGTCCCTCTTTTTTTCCCCAAAATGTTGGGAGGTATGGCTTAGGATCAAGTGCAAGACATTGTTTTATTATCACAGAGAAAGAGCAAAAACATTTTTAAAAATTAGAATTATTTGCTAAAATTTACTTAATGATATATGACCTTCCTGTAATTTGCAGCTTTCTGGGTAAAACGTTTCCTGTATTGAGGAGTAAGGGTTGAAAGTTTGTTGAGCATCCATAGATATTTCTCAACTTCATACTGTATTTCCTTTGTTTCTTTAGTTAATGACTACATTTACTTTGTATTCAGTACACAGAGCTGTATTTCTGTTTTATCATTCAATTTACATTCTTATTTAATCACCCTCTAACTGGAATCAATTACCTTAAAAATGACATAATCAACTTTAGTTAAAGGCACTTCAAAAATTATAGGATTAGTTGTTTTTTAAATAAGATTAAATAGAGAATAACCAGAGACAAAAAAGACAAATTGTTCCCAGATGAGAAATATTTCACACTAGCCATTATGTTTCCTGTAGAAGATTCATAAAACCATTGAAGTATGTAAATGATCTAGCCTTTTATTTGCTATTCATACAAATACATCTACCTTTGTAACAAATGTTACCATTGTTTGTGCTGCGTATCTTGCTTCTAGCTCAATTAAACATCTTGGATCCAGATTATATCTTTTTTCCTTCAATTTTAAACATCGCAACCTTTACTTGTTTTTTTTTTCAGGTCACCTGCTGTCACTAGAGATTTTGCAAATCTCCCAACTTTACTTTCCCCACTGATCTGCAGTGAATACCAATGTGCTGTGAAATAAAGGCAACATAAGAGGAAGAGATGCTTGCAACATTAAGTTAAACCAGAATATATGCAAGTGATCTTGCTGTGTTTTTATCAAATAGAAAGATGTGTTTGCTCTTTTAAAACCATAAAAACAAGTTTCCATAGAGCAACAATGTCAGGAAAAGATATTTTAAAAGGGCAAGCATTTCCAGGCCTGGATTTGTCGCAAAGCCACAAAGGCCCAGGCCTAGGGCAGCAAAACTTTAGAGGCAGCATGCTGTCCAGTCACCTACTAAGATTCACTGGCAGGGCTGATCCTATCAAATGTGGGGCCCAATTGGGACCATGTTGGCGGGGCCCCTAGACAAAGTGTTGCTGGCTACTGACACACCAAGTATTTAGGAAAATAAGAGCATATAGGCACAAAATAGAAAAGAAAGGGGCAGACAAGGTAAGAGAGTGAGAGGGATGAAATAGGGGCACATAATAGGGGCACACAGGGTAAGAGAGAGAGGGAGGAAATAGGAGAGTGGACTGGGCCAATTAGTTTGGGGCAGGCTGGGCCGATTCAGCTTGGGAGCAGGCTTGGTTGGATTGGGGGCAGGCAGGGCCTATCAAGGTTGGAGGAAAGCTGGGCCTATGAGAGTTGGGGGCAGGCTAGACCTATGGAGTTGGGGGATAGGCTGGCTTATCAGAGTTGGGGGTGGGCTGGACTCTCAAAGTTGGGGGCAGGCCAGGCAGCATCATGTGCTGAGGGAAATATTATCTGTGCTGCCCTGTGGTGCGGGGCCCCCAGAGGAGCGGGGCCCTATTGGGCCCAATTGGTCCAATAGGCCTAAGGCCGGCCCTGTTCACTGGAGATGCACAGTTACCCAGTGCTCTGCTGCATGCGTACTTGTGATTGCAGGGGGCAGGTCGTGCGCAAGAAGGCTGCAGGGTGGTGCTAAGGCTGAGTGGCCTCAGGGTGCCACTGAGGGAAATCTGGTCCTGAGCATTTCAATAATTCAGTTAATGGAGAGACTACTAAATAATAATACTACTAAAACATAACACTACTGAAACATAATATAATACTGGAAAAAAGATTGACACAGCAGCGTTCCTAGAGGGGGGCGGGCCCTGGTGCGTGACGCGCAGCCGGGCCCCACCCCCCTCTGTACGGCGCGCTGCAGGGGTGATTTCAGTGTCGTGCGGCGCTGCTGGGGGGCCCTGAGGGGGTGCGGGCCCTGGCCCGCTCGCACCCCCTGCTCCCCCGGTAGTTCCGCCACTGGTTTGACAGTAGTTTAATTTATCCTTCCACCTCTGTGAACTATCTGTAAATACTTACAGAACAAATACATGAAGGGTACAGCCTTACTGGTCATAAAAAAAGGCATTCTCTCTGTGCAACCTCCAACACATTTCTTATCTGCTTGTTGAATACAAGTGGATAAAAAATGTTGCCCAGTTTTTGTCAGTGATGGAAACAGTTAAAAAAAAGTTTGAATGGCTGATTGTGAATTTAAGGGCTAAATTACACAAGTTACCAATAGCCACCAATTATTTCTTTACTTTCATTTTCCAGCTTGTAGTAGCTAAGTGGTAGTAAGTTGCAATAGAAGCAAAAGTAACTGATTGGTTTCTATTGGGAATTGCCACACTCATGCTTGTAAATCATGTGTACAAGTGACAAGTTATAACCCACTAGATGCAGTATTATTTTGGGGTTATTTATTAATGCACATTTTTTATGCAGCGTCCGTTTTGATGCCGAAAACCCGATAAAGTTGTGGTCAAAAAAGTCACAATTTGGTGTAAGGGTGACAATAAAAAATAAAACACTCCACTACAGATGACCTGCACAAGAACAGCCAGTGAGAAGCCATATGTAAATGAAAGTTCCACTTACCTTTGCTGTATAAAATGATGGATATCATTACAGCAAATGGAATATCCATTTGAGATGTTAACTAACTCTCTAGCATTGGGTTGCATTACAGTATGGAAAATATATATTCTCACTGGTTTGTTGCCAGTGTATTTCTTACTAGGTGATATCTAACACAAACTCCCTACTTGGTTGTCCTGACAGGTCTTTTGTGCCCCCTATTTTAACAACTTTATAAATAGCAATCACTTTTGCTCTTTTCAGAGTTCTCCCACAATTTATGCAACAGCTTGCTTTATGGCTTCGAATCCTGTCTTAGTTGTAAAAATTGTTTCATAACACCAACCCTTGGCCAGCACTTTGACTCTTATAAAACAAGGGAAAAACTGGATCTACAAGAACATAAGCCATCATTTACAAGACCTGACAATGACAAAAATACAGGATCAAAAAAGCGGCATACTTTGTATCGCCTTAAAAATCAGCCATTGATACTGTAAATATGAGCTTTGAGATTTAGAACAATTTACAGGAAAACTATCTAAGAGATTTACAAGCAAACAGTAATTACTTAATGGGAACATTTGAGTTGTAGGCATTAAGCAGTTATTTATTTAGTTTTGTAATGGGAATTCAATTTGTTTGTTGCAGCTACAGATAAGCTGAGCAATTGCACAGTGTTTATACATGTGGTTCAAAAAATAGATTCACTCAGGTAGCATATAGTGTCAGAACTCATGATTTTATGATACAGTTGATCAGTTTAAATAAATGGATGTTTTTATGTATTTTGTTATATAAGAACTTTGGGATTTAGTGATTTAGAGCAATTTACTAGAAATAACAGTTACAGAAACGGTACTTAAAAGAATTGTTCAAAATAAAAATAAAAACTGGGTAAATATATAGGCTGTGCAAAATAAAAATATGTTTTCATTATAGTTAGTTTGCCAAAAATGATATAACCTCTAAATAATTATAAAAATGATAGCATTATAGAATAATCTACAAAGGCTGGAGTCACTGGAAGTCACACTACTAGCCAGAACACTACTTTCTTTTTGGTTTCCACTAATAGGTTACAAGTCAGCAACCAGTGACTTTAGCGGGTGTGGGGGTGGGCCTTACATAGCATAAATGTTTGCATTTGAATCTGATCTGAATGCGAAGGATCAATTGCAAACTCACCAAATATGTCCCATATGGGCACCCTTCAAGTCACTGACTAAGAGTTAGAAAGCTGAAAAGCAGAAAGCTGTATTCTGTTCTGTATCCACTCACTCCAGCCTTTATAGTTTATACTTCTGGAAATACACAGCCTATTTATTTACCCATTTTTTATTTTTACACCGAACTGTTCCTTTAATGAGGAAAGATATATGTGCATGCCCACACAGATAACATGTAATGTGAATATTTGTGATATAACTTACATATTATGGGGCAAATTTACATAGGGTCGAATATCGAGGGTTAATTAACCCTCGAAACTCGACTGCCGAATGTAAATCCTTCAACTTCAAATATCGAAGTCGAAGGATTTAGCGCAAATAGTTTGATCGAATGATTAAATCCTTCGAATCGTTCGATTCAAAGGATTTTAATCCATCGATCGAACGATTTTTCTTCGACCTAAAAAACATTAGAAACATTAGAAAGCCTAAGGGGACCTTCCCCATAGGCTAACATTGACTTCGGTAGGTTTTAGGTGGCGAACTAGGGGGTCAAAGTTTTTTCAACTATAGTACTTCGACTATCGAATGGTCGAATAGTAGAACGATTTTTAGTTTGAATCGTTTTTAGTCGAAGGTCGAAGTAGCCCATTCAACGGTCGAAGTAGCCAAAAAAATTCGAAGTTTTTTTATTCTATTCCTTCACTCGAGCTAAGTAAATGGTCGCCCTATGTGTAGATGGTATATATATTTATAACACACAACAGGGCCACTCCTGACACCTGAGGCAAAGTAAGAACTAGTGCACAGAGTGCTATAGCATTCATTGGAATAGTAATGTGGTTCTTCTTTGACCCAATTCTGACATTGAAGTTTTAAGTGTGTAGTGGGGGAGAGGGGGTGGAATTGGATCACCGCTGAACATGAGATAAAGGGTTGTGGCTAAATCATGGTTTGGATTAGAAATTATATAGATTCTGCCATTGGACTGCAGTAATAGAGTGAGCATTGACCAATTAAATGTTCTTTTTCAACACCATATGCCCTTGAGATGGCAAGTTAATATAAAGGTAATGTAATATATTTCCAACAAGTCTTGTGACTCATAGCAGTCTATAAGCAGGTATCATTCAGTGGTCTGCTTTTAGGTTCTAGACTTGGTATTAATAAATGGTACCAGCTTTAATGTCATCATAAAAGCAGAATGCATCATAAAGGAGAACGCCAACAAATTTTCCTATGCAGCAAATGGGAGCACGGCTTATGTTATCAGTAAAGTTTTTATTATCACATTTGGCATCCCAAGGGGTCTATTTAGTAAAGCTCGAAATTTTCTGGTCAAGTTTTAGGGGACAAAACTAGATTTTTTTTGAGAAAAAAGCCCCCACAAATATAGTATACTTCAAAGCTGCTCAAAATCCGAATCTGAAAACACTCCAGCTTGAACCTGTTGAAATCATGTAAAAGTCAATAGCAGATGGTGCCTTTTACCACTGGAACATGTTTATTGCCTTCATGATTGTTGCAAGTTTTGGCCTGCTACGATAATCTATATTATTAGTATGTGTGTATATATATATATATATATATATATATATATATATATATATATATATATATATATATATATATATATATATATATATATACACACACACAAGCTATGGAAATAAAAAAATGCACTAGGGCTCATTTACAACCACAATCTGCAAAGTACAAAAAAGTATAAAACTGCATGTTTTATCTTACAATTCCAGCATCATTGGGACCAATCATAGTCTTGTGTGTGTCGCAATTGTCTGACAAAACAAACACAATAGCTTGAACATACGCTGTGGATAACATTTTCTCAGTGGGGATTTCACTTAAAATTGCATTAGCATGTGATTGTTTAGGTTTAAGTCTGTTACCCTTATTGGCATAATCCATTAAGGGAACCCTGTAGTTACCTCCACGTTCAGGGTGGTGGTAGCTCCAGGGTTTCCTTTGTGTTACAAGGTTCACTTGCGAACAATTTTAGATGAGCATCAAAATATGCAATACCTGCATTTGATTTAGCATTGCTGCACTTTTGTAAATTATCCCTAAGGTGTTTGGGTATTTCAAGGACAATATACTCTAATAAAACATATAGTTACTGCTTTATGAAATTCCTTATTTAATAACTACAGCTTGCTCTTAATTGTCATATTAAATAATTACTACAATGTGCAGCTATCCCTTTATATAATGTATAATACTGTATGTAGTGTATAAAATCACATTTGGCTTGTTAGGAAAGCTGGAGCTCCTTGCTACATGCTGGAGCTTTGCAATAATCTCTCCTGCTGCTTGTGGCATGTTTATATGTTCTAAAAATGACATTTTTATCTACCGATTTCTGTAGGAAATTGCTTCTGTAAGAACACCAAGATTCTAAAGCAAGGCATTAAAATACTCTCTTTTTTTCTTTGAGATCTCTAAAATAAATTAGATTTATTAGGCTTTTAAAATGAATCCTTTGTACCATAAATGCTCACCAAAAATAATAAAAAAAAATCTGACATGCTAGGTATTGTTGAATTTTAACTTAGAGCTACAGAAGATAAGTGCTGTCCATGATCACCTCAGCTCACAGACCAGATTTACGATATTTTGCATCTCCCAGCGCTCCTCTGACCTATGTGGTAGCAGTTCTAAGACAGCATGAATGAAACAGATTGCTTCTCACTGTCCATAACCATAAACCATTGCATTATTGTCGTCAGCTCCCAGACACAGGATTTTATTTTAGAAATAATCCCTAGGATAACTCAAGCTATTGGAGCCGGCTGTTCAATAATTAGTATCTTGTTACAAGTGTACCATGTGTACTACTTGGAAAAAGATGCTATTTTTTAAATAATTTATTTTCTTTGTTGAAAGGAATCCTTTCTTCCAGCAGGCTATTTGCAGCAGCGATCAAGGTTTCAGGTAATTGCTGCTAGTGCTTAGAAAGGGTTTAACTACAAAAAGGAGTCAAACAGCATCTGACAAACTGACACATGCTGCCATGATGTCCATTCATTTATACTTTACTTACTGTTGGGCGATAGTTAATAATTTGGGCCAAAGTTAAATTTGTTTGATTTTGTTATTGGCCATCACAGTTATTTAGTCATCTACACGCCACAACATGTTGTTTCCTACTCTCCTTTCATCACTAAACTGTCAGGGATAGGTAAAGAGCAAGACTGCTAGCTGGTCACCTGGCTCAATGGTTAAAGCATAGAGCCATAAACCTGAAGGTCCCTCACTTAAATTCCAGCAGAGCCATACATAAAGTACATGGGTTTTAAAATACCCTTATTTTTGGCATCAAACTGGTAAACATATACAAGTATGGGACCTGTTATCCAGATAATGGATTTTTCTGTAATTTGGATCTCCATACAGTAATTCTGCTAAAATAGCATTGAAGCATAAATTAAGCCCAACATAATAGTTTTCCTTTCAAAAAAGATTAATTAGATCTTGGTTGGGATTAAGTACTATTTAAGGTACTATTTTATTATTGTATTGCAGTAGAGCAGGCACTCAGAGAGCTGACTTCCAGACAGATGTGTAAAACGATTGTAGTTTATTTAGTACATAAGGGCACAACCTTACACGTTTCGTATCTTACAGACACTTAATCATATGCCTATAATTGGTTTGATTTATTTGTTGACTCTTGAGATTTATTTGACTCATTGTATGTTTAGTTTTCGCACACACACCTTAAATCAAACCTCAAAGGCATGAAAAGCCATTGCAGGCACTTTACAATAATACAATATTATGGTCACCATTATACAGGGTTCTTTTGCACTTGCCCATTTGTATTTCATTCTGGGTTGTTAAAGAACACTGGAAGCGTCAATAACGAACTCACCCGTAAGTGTGGTTGTGCTAAAATAGAAACAAGTTACATAGTTACATAGTTAGATTGGGTTGAAAAAAGACAAAGTCCATCAAGTTCAACCCCTCCAAATGAAAACCCAGCATCCATACACACACACACCCCTCCCTACTTTTAATAAAATTCTATATACCCATACCTATACTAACTATAGAGCTTAGTATCACAATAGCCTTTGATATTATGTCTGTCCAAAAAATCATCCAAGCCATTCTTAAAGGCATTAACAGAATCAGCCATCACAACATCACCCGGCAGTGCATTCCACAACCTCACTGTCCTGACTGTGAAGAACCCCCTACGTTGCTTCAAATGAAAGTTCTTTTCTTCTAGTCTAAAGGGGTGGCCTCTGGTACGGTGATCCACTTTATGGGTAAAAAGTGTCCTGCTTCTCCTGTTGAATCCTGCACTAGATGATATAACTGATCTGATCATCATTCAGACACTGTGCTGCGCAAGGTTTACAAGAAAGATCACACAAGCTATTGTTTATTAAAGCCCTAACTCATTATAATGCATTTTAAGTAAAATAGTTAACATTGTTATATTTTAATTTTCTATATATTTAATTTTTAGAGTCAGGGATTAGGTAGCGGGGATCAGCTTTCTGGGGTAAACCAGCCCACAACACAATCACAACTCTTTAGAGTGTAGTCTCTTTTCAGCGGTTTATTTTTCACTTGCAGCAAATAAACAAATATGCACAATTAAAAAAAAATAAAATCCTTGCCACTTAATGGGCTTCTAACTGACCAGGAGTAGGCCTAGCGCCTGTCTCCCCAAAAACAGAGAACATTTAGAAAACAAACAAAGTCCCCAAACTGTGTGGTGATTTCAATCCTCTCAGTGAGCTTCCACAGACAGCTATCCTGTGTCTTTCCCCTAGACTGGAACTCCCTGTTCTGGCTTGAGCTGCCTTTTAATTATCCACTTGGAGTGCTTCAGGAAAACACAAAACACCCGGCCTGGACTTGCAGTCCCGGAACCACTCTGTTAGGAACCTGGGACATAAATAAGCTCTGTCCTGGACTTTTCCAGCAGGCCCGGACTGGCAATCTGTGGGTTCTGGCAAATGCCAGAGGGGCTGCTATAAGGTGCCATAGAAAGTCAGTATTTAGTGGGCTGGTGGGAGCTGTTTGGGCCTCTGTGTGGGCTGATTGGGCCTCTGTGTACCTGAAATGCCAGGGCCTATTTTAATTCTTAGTCTGGACCTGTTTCCCAGGTATCCTAGTGATGGCCTCACCACAATATATATAGTATATACTTCAATAAACTGAAAGAAACATAAGAGGAAAGCACCGTGTGGGCAAATAATTGTTAGATTCTTTCATTTCAGATGTTACCTTGGAAACAAAAAGGTAGAAAATGAAGAGGTAAATGCCCTAGACCTACTAGAGTAGATGGCATCAGCATAGTGGAACGGGGCTTAAGTCATGTGTGTATGCATACAAAATGTACACAGTGTCTTTGCTAGTGTCTAGGGATGGGCGAATTTGACCCGTTTCGTTTCGCCAAGAATTTGCCGCCGGCGAAATGTCGCCAACACCCATTAAAGTCTATGGGTGTCATTTTTGCGGCAAAAAAATTCGTCCATCCCTACTAGTGTCTATGTATATATACAATTAGCCTATTTTAGATTAAATGTTACATTAAAGGTAAATTAACAAACTGAATGATCTAAATAAAAAAAGTAAAGTATTTTTAAAGGGAAGCAATTTTAATAGTAATGGGGATTTCAGTTTTTGAAAAACTAGTTTTTAGCAGGCCAGATGTGACATGATCACCTCCAACATTAAACAAAAACACCACTTGTATGCAATTTACCAAATGTATACCCACTGTGTGCAAACAATGTTTGCATTCATGCCCTAGTAAAAATGGAATAATGTACCATGTGTGCTTGTGTGCGTATGTATATATATATATATATGTATATATATATATATATATATATATATATATATATATATATATATATATTTACATACACAAACACTAGCCTGGTGCACACAGAACACCGTGTAACTGACTAGGTGCTGGGACTAAAAAACTTTAGTATTCAGGGTTGGACTGGGGGGCCTGGGGGTCCAGTGGAAGTTGCTGTCCCGGGCCCCGCCTCCGGACCCCCTGGCCCCCCAAACGCGACGGCAAGAAGCCGCACATGCGCACACGGAGCTGCACAGCAATGCGCCGCAAATTGTTTTTTTTAGGACCAGGAGATCGGGTTTTTTCCCGGTATCCCGCCAGGCCAGTGTTAGTATCAGGGGTGCTTCGCCAATGAGGTGAGTTGAGTCTGTCGCCTCAGGCGGCAGCGCCCCACTAGGTACCAGGGGCAGCAAAAATGCTGCTCCTGGTACTTTAAGAGCAAATTTCCGGGGGAGGGGGGGCAGCAGCAACTGCTGCTGCCTCAGGCGGCGGAGGGGCCAGGATAACCCCTGGTTAGTATTGAAGCAACAGTATAGTCATAGGTCTTGTATAGGTGAAAAAAAAAATGTGTTTATTCAACTTTTCGGCTTTTACTCGTGAGGACGGCTCACGAGTAAGAGCCGAAACATATATTCCGTTTATTTATCTTTATATCATGTGTAAAACAAACTAGTAAAAGAACAGATTATTGAACAGAGCAAATCAATATCATTCTAAGTATGCTCTTTGTGTGACACGTAGTGACTTCTGTAACCACAGACCCCATATTGCATTACACTTTGTTTTTAGATATTGCTGGACATATGCCAGTTTTTCCATTAAGTGTCATTAAATTGCCCTTGCTACTGCATGTCTTTCCTCTATACTATGTTCAGTTGTACGCCATTAAAATAAGACATTTAAAGAATCATTATTTATTTATTTACAAAGGAAAATCTTCTACTTCAATTTGTGAGGCATAGCTTATTGCCCACTCTGACAATAAAATAATGTGTCAAAGATCATTCTGTAGTGCATAATGAAGATATAAACACATTGTGGAGCTAATTCAAATTGAACGTTTTTATTTAAATCTTATTTCATAATTTAAGGTGCAATATTTAAGTACATTCCGTATCCAGTATTTTAAGATATGAAGCATTTTTTTCCTGCTCAGTCATTTTTGCTTGATTAATCCAGCTCAGAGAAGAATAAATCTTACTACATTAAAACACACCCTCTTGACCCTTTAATGTTAACTGAAGGGTTTATCAGCCTCATCTTCCATGGGCAATGATGTGATAATGAAATCTGTGTGATTAAAAAAAAATCTAGTGTTGCATTTTTAACCAAATCATTTTTCCTTTCAGTGTGAATGCTCAGTATCCAGTGGGGAAGATTTAATAGAAGTTTTTAAAGAGCTTGGGGGTTATGTAATAAAATGCACTAAGTTTGCGCAGTAGCAGTAACCCATAGCAAGCAATCAGCAGGAAGCATTTACTGGTCACCTGTTTAAAAGCAATCGTCTTATTGGTTGCTATTGTTCAGGCCCAGACTGGCAATCTGTGGGTTCTGGCAAATGCCAGAGGGACTCCTATAAGGTGCCATAGAATGTCAGTATTTAGTGGGCTGGTGGGGGCTGTTTGGGCCTCTGTGTGGGCTGATTGGGCCTTTGTGTACCTGAAATGCCAGGGCCTATTTTAATTCTCAGTCCAGACCTGCTATTGGTTACTGCTCCTGGGCAAACTTAGTGCCTTTTATTACATATGGGGGCATGTGTTCTATGAGGACTGTTAAATTATAGTGCAAACATGAGGGGTCATTTACTACCTGCATGGCAAGTTGGCAACGAGTTCATTATGCCACTTTATTGCACTTTGCTTGAGTTGACATAAGTCTTTGTGCACAGATTAGAAGGTCAAAGCCGTAAATTCAGCCCATGAATACAACACTGCCTTTATTCAGCAGTGCTATATTCAAGTTATATTGATTGAAGTGGGGTTGACAAGGGGAGGCACATAGGAATCCCTCTACTGCCTGTCCCCTAGCTTGTGCATGATTCAGACATGCTCGTTAAGGTGCGCTGGTGTATTAAGGCCTCACTGGGCCCTGTACTTACAATGTGCTTGGAGCTGGACAAAAATTACTTTGAGCTGGACAAAAAGGCAAAGAGCACAGCTAGAACTCTGAATAAACAGGAAAGGCTGCGCTTGTGCATGCCTAAGTGCTCTTTCACTTATGTCTAAATCTAAGTTCCTCTAAGTAAATGACCCCTAATGTCTACATAAAATTTTGTAAAGAAACCAGAGGCATTGCATATTGTAAAATACAGGTATGGTATCCGTTATCCAGAAACCTGTATCCAGAAAGCTCCAAATTACAGAATGTGTCCCATAAACTCTATTTTATCCAAAGCACTGTATAACACATGGGAAAGGAACCAAGTAGTGATGGGCGAATTTGCGCCGTTTCGCTTCGCCGAAAAATTCGCGAATTTCGAGTGAAATTCGCGAAACGGCGAAAAATTCGCGAAACGGCGCCGACGTCTCGTTTTTGACGCCGGCGCCCGTTTTTGACGCCGGCGCCCGTTTTTCCGACGCCGGCGCCCGTTTTTTGCGCTGGCGCCCGTTTTTGACGCATTTTTACCGCGAATTTTCGCGGGCGTTTTGCGAATTTATTCGCTCGCCGCGAATCGTGCAAATTCGCCGCGAATTCGCGCCTGGCGAATAAATTCGCCCATCACTAGAACCAAGTAATATGGTGTATAGTTACAGACATTTTTACTAATCTTTTAATGTACTGGAATGAGTTGTATCTGATAGTGGAGCACAGTAAAATAATTTAAAAAAGTAAATTTAAAGGGACTCTATATATTCCTTGTTCAACATGAGTGCAATGAGTGCATGAGCTTGTGCTGAACATACTTTTTACCTATTGTTTTAATCATGAAAAATCTATCATTTTTGCTATTTTTGCTTTGTTAAAGAGCAAACGAAAAAATTGAAGCTTTCTTTCTTGCATAGTAGACAATTGGATTCCCAGTGTACAAAGTTGGAGTAGATTCAGTTTCCTTGTCTGCCCTGTTTAGCTCAACAAATAACAAAATAGATATTTTTGTGATCAAAACAATAGGGAAAAAGTATATCCAGTACAAGCATTATTCCTTTGTCCTTATGTTATGTAAGCTGACTTGATATGTTTACCACCAAGATATCAAAAAGAATGAATATACTATGCCACTATCAGACTCTAAAGAATTATGCTTTTGGTCATATCTTTGAAGCATTGTTCACATGTAAAACATACAGATAAATCAAATCAATTGTAAAGATTTATGTACAGATTGTATCCTGCCAGGTTTACAAGGCTCTTTTATTTCCTGACTGAGCCACTTGGACAAGTATATTGTGTCTCTGGACACAAAGGGGCAGATTCACTAAAGGGCAAAGTGGCCGACACTAGCGTTAATTTGCCAGAAATCACATTTGCAGGGACATTGCCAGTTCACTAACAGGCACAGATGACATTTTGCTAACAAAAGAGACCGTCGCTAGCGTTCGTTCGCGTTCTATCACCAGACGACTTTTCGCTGTGGCGAATGGTCGTTACTCCGCAAATTCAGTGCAGATCTTACTGAACGATACCTCTTTCGCCAGAGTTTCCTTCGCCACATTATACCAGGCATACTGCTAAATCTTCCTCAACCTTATGTAAGTGACATCATATCCTGTCTGCCGGAAATGCATTAAAGTTGTAAAAACACTGGCGACCTTTTTTTTAAGTGGGAATTATTGAACTTTTTTGTGTTAACATTTTTCCCCAGACATTTGAGGGACATGGAACATTTGTTTTAGGGTGGGCTCATGTGTAGGGCATTAGAGCATCTCTTTTGTCTTTATTCAGGTTCCTTGGACATTTGTAAAAAAAAAGGGCCACCTTCAAGCATTTGCACCAGCATCTCCAATAAAGACGTCCATACCTGCCCTATTCAATTTAACCTAAGCTCAAGTGTGCTAGTGAAGTTTCTCTAGGCAGAAAGGAAAGCTAGCGTCATTTCATTTTGAAACGCTTGCACTGCCAAAGTAACGGTAACAAAAAGTCACCAGTGTTCGGCACCCAGGACGCAACTTCGCATTTTAATGAATTAGCGTAGTATTAACGAACTTGGGAGTGTGTAGTGTGGTGAAGCGGTTGCTGGTGAAAATTTGCCCTTTAGTAAATTTGTCCCATAGTGAGGTCTGTAAAGAATTTGATTACTGGTTGTAGAAGAACTTGATCGGTCTGCACAACAACCTTGCTTTAACCCAACTGAACATCTATAGGATGAACTGGAGTGCTAAAATCATACTGTACTATATGCATCCTTTTGAGTTTATTTAGTGTTTCATTTTTTTTTAGTGTTACATATTTTTATTGAATTTCTGAGTTTCACCGCAGAACGATCGCCAGTAGAATATAATGTGTTTAGCAAATGTTTTTGCTGTTTCGCACAATTTTTGGGGAAAGTGACAGATTCTGTCATCATTAGTTACGGTGATCCAAATTACAGAAAATCCTTTATCCGGAAACCTCCTGATCCCATGCATTATGGATAGTATATTGCATAACTGTATTACACTTGTCTTACATGTGGTTTATATAAATTTCATACATGGTACATTTCTTGTTTTTTTTATTTTTGCAAATATGCAAATATGGCAGTCTTCGCTCTCTGGACAAAAATCCGAGATCCAAATAGTTAAATCCAAATAGCTAAAATACTAATTCCAAAGCACTGGAAATCCAAGGAACCACCTTCCTTTAATGAATGGATGAGATCTGTAGAAGAAATGAGACAGTTAGAGGAACTAACACACATATACCATAATAAGAGTATAACATATTGGAAGATATGGACCCCCTGGTATATATTTAGAGAATCATTAGACCAAGAAGGAAAAACAAGATTGCAATAAAAGTTGGAGAACATTAAAGGAATAGGTACAAGGGGGATAGCAGTAATAATAATTATGGTGCTGATATGAAATGTTAAATGCATTGGAAATGAAATGTGTTTGTTATATGATCAATGTATTACCCAACCCCTTCCCTGTTCCTATTTTATTTCTGTACCCCCTACTTCACCCTTTTATGTTTTCTTGTTGAGAAAACAAAAAATAAAGAAATTTAAAAAAAAGTATATTGCATAACTGTTTTACACTTGTCTTACATGTGGTTTATATAAATTTCATACATAATACATTTCTGATAAATGTTAGATACCTTGCATTATGGGATAATAAAGTTCCTTGGCTGCATTGCATAATTCAATGCAACACATTACATCTACTTATATGGATTTTATCAGTAGCCAAATGCATGGCAAGACCCTTATAATATCTTTTGCCATTCCAAATCCAAACACAGCGATGTAAGAAACAAGTTGGTTAATTTTTATTTAATTTATGATTGTCTTCATTGTGTAGGATTAAGTAATAGTGCACTTCGGTAAGTATGCACATGCATAGAAAACACAACAGGAAGACATACATTCAACTTTAAGCTTATCATGTCCTTCACCTACAACTACTAAAAGGTGGATCTTGTGAGCAGACTGGTTTGTATTTAGCCGAACTGAGAGGGATCATTAGTTAAACTTGTGTGACCTTAGTTTTTTTTTTTTGTCCTATTTTAACACTAGCAGAAAACAATAATAATCTTATATTTATCAAGAATCTTCATTTTATATAAAATCTATATTGTGTTACTTTTATATTGCCATAAACGTTTGTTTTTTTTATTTTTGCAAATATGCAAATATGGCAGTCGTCACTCTCTGGAGTGGAATCAAGCATGTTTTTCAGGAATACATACGGTATAAAAAGAAAATATTTGAATTGCATTAGAATATGATGCAAATCGAATCTATCAGCCACCAGAACAGAATATTATATCAGACGTTTTCTTCTAGATCCTGCCTTTCTATATTCAAGTTGTTAGAATTGGTATATTTGATTTTATCCCAAGAGAACAATATACTCAATGGTATAAATAAAGCACATTGACAACAAACCATAATTAATAAATCAAATGTGCATTGAAACCCCATGATATAGGTGTTATTACTGTATACTGTATAACCAACTCATAACTATGCTGCAAAAAAAGTTAATGTTTACTATAAAAATTCACTAAATTGTGACACCAATAAGGGTGCAAACTGCATGTAATTCTTTGAGTGTGTACAAATGGGAGCCCTGAAAGTACCACATTGTCAAAGCAGGTATTGAAACTAGGGGCCCCTTGTGTCTAAGCATCATGTATTTTGTACCTCTTTCAGCAAAGTGGAAATAATTAGATATTGTGCAAGGAACATGTGGAGAGCAGTTTGTATAGGCACAAGTACTTCTAGTAATAGTTTTAAATGTACAACTATCATTAAAACAGGTAGTTCTCATAAATGTACAGTGTGCTGTAGTGGCACAATTGAAATACATGGAACTGTCAACATTTGAACATTTCAGTTGCCATTGTAAATAATCCCTTGTGTATATATATATATATAGAGAGAGAGAGAGAGAGAGAGAGAGAGAGAGAGAGAGAGAGAGAGAGAGAGAGAGAGAGAGAGAGAGAGAGAGAGAGGGAGCACGACAAATACAAGAGGTCCTCTGCACACAACCCATTAGCAATATATTTAAGACATATAGGGGCTGATTCACTAAGGGTCGAATATCGAGGGTTAATTAACCCTCGATATTCGACTGGGAATTGAAATCCTTCGACTTCGAATATCGAAGTCGAAGGATTTAGCGCAAATAGTGCGATCGTACGATCGAAGGATTATTCCTTCGATCGAACGATTAAATCCTTCGAAACTAATGATTCGAAGGATTTAAATCCAACGATCGAAGGAATATCCTTCGATCAAAAAAAGTTAGCCAAGCCTATGGGGACCTTCCCCATAGGCTAACATTGACTTCGGTAGCTTTTAGATGGCGAACTAGGGGGTCGAAGTTTTTTTTAAAGAGACAGTACTTCGACTATCGAATGGTCGAATAGTCGAACGATTTTTACTTCGAATCCTTCGATAGTCGTAGTCGAAGGTCGAAGTAGCCCATTCGATGGTCAAAGTAGCCCAAAAAAACTTCGAAATTCGAAGTTTTTTTACTTCGAATCCTTCACTCGAAGTTAGTGAATCGGCCCCTAAAACATTTTGTGCCCTAAGCTACCAAAAAATGCCTCCCCCTTTAAATAAAACATTATACCAAACCTTGCCAGTTTGCCACCATCAAGGCCTTATTATTTCAGCCAGCTTGGAAAGAAGAGTTCAGAATTGATTGACATAATAATCAAAGGTGTGGCTGACCTTGAAACAAGAAAGAATGGAAGTAAGAACTTTGCCATAGTCACTGAAAAGAGTATCATGATTACAGGAATACCTGAGGGAGGAGACTATATAGGAGACTACAGGAAATTATATTCCCGTATTTCAGAGCTTTTTGGCTGTGTGCAAAGTTAATAGATCCTAATTCTGTATCCTTCTACTGCTGAAACATTAAGCTAGTTTTATATATTTCATTGTAACTTTAATAATTCATTGCCACCACTGGATTATTTTTTTTCAGGAGTATCAGAATAATGGTATAAAATATTTTGTATTCCTTATATGCATGTGCATCTGTTCTCAAAAGCGATGTTTGGATTAAGATGCTTTATTTTGCTTCATTTTTATTATTTGGATATAGGCTGTTGTTACAAGATTATATAGCATTGCTGCCTCAGTAAATCTTCTTTGAAACAGCACTTTTACATATTCATTACATTCAGAACATTCTTACTAGAGGCACAATTTATTAAGATACTCAAAAAGCCTAGCACGTGTTATTCATTCCATGCTGAAGTCTGGTGAGAGCATAGTGCTATTCAAAGTAAGACAAGTACAAATCAATCAACTTTAGATATAGAAAGGCAAGAGAATTTCTTTGATGCATTCTCTCCATACCTTTAAAATGGTGTTGTAGTTGCTGAAGATATTTTACAGATTTGTCTTAAGAAAAATTGAGAAAACAGGCACAACATGACTGCAAATTTATTTGGGAAATTTTTCTCTGTTATATATATAAACCACATTGATAAGTGATAAGTATATTAATTTATATATATGAATATACATATTTTGTAAACTCCTATATTTTATCAATAGAAAACAGTGTGACAACAGAGACATACAAATGATAACTAGCAGGACCTAGGTTAAAAGGGAAAAGGTTGCTAATTAGTAAATTCACTTACTGAAGAGAGGGAGGTGTGAAGTACTTAGGCAAGTTGAATTTATCAAAGAAGAAGTTAAAAAAACCCTCTTTACAAACATCCAACCAATTATAAATTAACCAGTGCTTTTATACAATGACTCATATTTATTTTCAGATGAGAGGAGGAGCAGAGCATCAATTACACTGTGGTGCACATTTACTTAGAGTCGAATATCGAGGGTTAATTAACCCTTGATATCCGACTGTCGAAGTTAAATCCTTCGACTCCGAATATCGAAGGTGATCGATCGGAGGATTTTTATTCGATCAAAAAAACTTAAAAAAGTACTGTGGAAGGTCTCCATAGGCTAACATTGCACTTCGGTAGCTTTAATTTGGCGAAGTATGAAGTAAAAGTTTTTTTTTTAAAGAGACAGTACTTCAATTATCGAATGGTCGAACGGTCTAACGGTCGAACGATTTTACTTCGAATCGTTTGTATTATTCAATTCGATCGAATTTGACCAATTCGATGGTCGAAGTACCGAAAAAATTACTTCGAAATTCAAATATTTTTGTATTCAAACTATTCACTCTAGCTAAGTAAATCTGCCCCATAGTGTAATTTATGCTCTGCTCCTCCTCTAATGGGAGTGTCATATTAATAACTGAATTATTATAGTTATTCATTTAGCACACAGCACTTTTAAGAAGTTGTATACACAATTAAGCGGAAGCACAAGCACTTTAATTCATATTTTGCACAATTAATTGAGCAGGTGATAATTTATTACATCTGAAAATAAATATGAGTCATTTTGTATAAAAGCACTGGTTAATTTATAATTGGTTGGATGTTCAGAAAGAGGGGGGGTTTTACTTCTTCTTTGATAAATTAAACTGGCAGGACCTCCTTTGTGCATTAGGGCTGTAAACATGGTATAAATACCATAGAATAGATTTTGTAATTGGAACTGCTACAAAATGAGCAGAGAGACACATAATGGTAAATTTTGCCCATATTAAGATTAAAAAGGGCTAATAGTGGCATTTACACTCACTGGGGGAAAAAGTAAAAAAGCACAGGTGGTAAGAACAGGACCTCATTTTGACCTGCATCCTCTGCTGCTCTCTAACTTGTGCATCTGAATGACTTGCAGGTAAGGAGATGGGTAGCTTCTCAGTGGGGGGGAGTGAATACTTGTCTTCTCCCTGCTCGCTCCTCATGAATGTGGCATTGGCAAATCCACATGGCACTTTATTAATTGATTTCTGCACTCTGAAATGCCCAAAGACCAGCTGCATTATGTTTAGTTCTTGCAGGGTAGATAAATACATTACCAGTATATAATCCTCCCACTTCACCCTCTGTTCTGTTTTGTTTGTACATACTTTTTACCTATTGTTTAAATCATGACGCTACTTCATGTTTATTTCTTGTGGGGTAGATAAATAGATTACCAGTATATAATCCTCTTCCTCTCTATTGTGATTGCAGGAGTCCATTATGTTTACAGGAGTCCATTATGCAGGGGGTTTATCTGTACTTGGAATCTAATTATCTACCTTGCAGGGACTAAACATGGAGTAGCTTAAAATTCCCTGATTTAGCTCACGAAATAACAAAACTCATGGACTTTTCCTGATTAAAACAATAGACAAGAGGTGATTGGCACAAGTCCTATTCATTGCATGCGTGTTCATAACATTGTATTTTCCCTTTCTTACTATTATTTTACCTGCATTATGCTTTTTGCATTGAACCTTGGACCACTTGTGCTCATAATATTATGTCAAAAGAAAGAATATCAGCAATAAAACTTGTTAAAGGAATGTGTTGTAACTCTCATTCCATTACATAATAACCCACTTTTTCTCCCTAGCTTCGCTACTCCTGCATTTCAATGGTGGAAAGCAAATGGCATTAATAGAATACAGGACAAGCTATTATCCATGGGAATCAAATCAATACAGTATTTGCAGTTTGTTAAGTCCATGCCAGAGAAGGAAACCTATCGATATTCACAATTACTTCATTTCATTAAATCCATAAATCCTTCCTTTGAAACTACCTTAAACTTCCTTTAAAACTAAAACCACCAACTTTATTAGAAACATGTTCTCAGCAGGCTGGGAAAAGGAAAGGTACTATCTCCCTAATATATAAATATTTGGTATCGGTAAATGTTGGAGAGCCCCTTAAATATATGATGGATTGGGAGAAAGATTTGGGGCTTCCAAATCTCAGCAAGAATGGAACCTAATCTGGAACACTATCTCTAAAATATCTCCTAATACTGCTATCAAAGAGTCTGCATATAAGGTTCTGATGCGCTGGTACCTTACCCCTGCCAGGAAACATAAATATGATCATTCTACTCCTCATTCTTGCTTTAGGGGATGCACAGAGATTGGAGATTATATGCATATCTGGTGGACATGTCCTATAGCAGTGTTGTATTGGGAAGAGGTTTTTCAAATACTTGGAACGGTTTTTAATAAACATATTGTCCCTGAGGCCACCGTGGCACTTTTGGCCAGCCCAACCAAAGAACTCACAAGACTCCAGAATACATTAATAGGGCAAATCTTAGCTGCAGCAAGAACCAACTTAGTGAAACACTGGTTGCAAAAGACTATAGACACTCAAGCTGTAGTAGTAAAAATTACCCAGACACAGAACCTGTTGTATTTAACAGCATTATTGGCAGACACGGTGGAGAAACATATACAAATCTGGGCTCCATGGAATATGTTTATACAATCATAAGAGAAATGCTGTAGTAATACATATGATACCAAATATAGCAGAAAGTAGTACTGGTGAAAACAATGCAATTTCGATGTTATCCTATACTAATATTCCTTTTCCCTTGAAGAACTTTGTACTGAAAATAATGATTTGCTTTATTATTTGTTAATGCATATACATTTGAAGAATAAAAGAGATATAAAAAAAAAAAAAGAATGTGATGTAAAGGAAAATTTATGAAGCTACTTTAGTTATGAATTGCACTGACCTGAATGAGTCTCCGCAACAATATGTCAGAACAGAGCTACATGATGGATGCTCTTCAGACCATCAGATCCTGACCTTCTTTGTTATCAGTGCTCAGAGACTTTTAAATTACATTAACTGCTTATTTTTTTATTAGATACTACTATGCACCTCTAACCTAGAGTAAAACAATAAACTCTCTTGTAATGTTTAACATCACAAGGGACTAGCCAAGGTTGATTTTCAAGGCACCTTATAATTGCATTTAGGTTGTACTCACATCAGCAAAGTTCAATGGAGACACTTGGTCATGAATGGTCTAAGCAGTGTTTAGTCGTTGACTTTCAGAACTATAGAAGTACTTTAATTTATTCTTAACTTGTAATTATTGTAATTATTTTTATTGTACTAATAATGCCAATGACATTGTTCAGAATAAAAGTTATTGAGAAATAGATGTATAGATTTTAGAGCTTATTTATGATCACATGCAACATTTGTCATAATTACACTGGATTTTTGCACTTTGTAAATGATTCCTTATGATTAGCATACTATTCTCTTAGCATACTATTTGTCACTTGTTTTGGCCAAAGCCAACAATCATTTTTTGGTGGAGCTGTAGACACTGGAGGTAGTCAGCTATTCCTACACTTTCAAATAAGCATACCACCATTTTTGGTACATGCTATATTAACATGTTATTCAGTTTCAAACAGCAAAATTTTATGAGTAATAAATTGTTCCAGTTCTGAAAAAGGCTGTTGACAAAACAGGTAAGAAGGGACAAAAAATGACAAGCTGCTATATTAATTAGTTGAAAAGGAAATATACGTAAACTGGTTGTAAGAAAAAGAATTGGCAAAACAAAAACCATCCAATTTGCTTTAATTATTTTAAATACACTAGACAGGTCAACACTAATTCCTGAATACTTTACTATAGTTTATTTACTGGTGTAAATTTGCACCTTTATGGGTAAATGAAGGTTGATGTATTTTCAAAAGTAACATATATCTCTAAAATCAATTTCATTACAATATAAGCTTGTTACAATATAAATGTATTAAACAGTCTATCATGACCAACAACATATTCAGTGCACTGTGATTTTATTGTGAAAATGATTCTTCAAAAGAATGATGAATGATTTATAAACTGCCACCAAAATCTCCCCCCCCCCCACAGTACACCCCACAGTCTTTATCTTTGGGTAGAATGTATGTATTTTCTTTCCTCTATTCCTTTTCTATGCCTACTTTCTATTCTTCTCTCACAGATTTCTATGCTTTTACCCTTTTTGTTTGTTACAAAAATACTTGGTTTTATTGCATATGCTGCCTGTCTACACAATCTACCATAACTGCCTTTACTAACTGGCTAGAGGCACGACAATGAGAGGGTCATCCACTACCACACAAAGAGAAGGCCACCTAAATCGGCCCCCATTTGCTCTAGCCAAATGACTCATGACATGCCCTCATATAATGTGATACTGTGTAATATCTGTACAACTATTAATAACTTAGAAGACTCACCTTGGTATGTATTGCTATTTCTAATGTGCGGACATTGACACATAGGAATGACCATCAGGGCCACAGGACTAAAGTTTAATGTATAGAATAGGAGGGAGTAGACTGGCAAGGAGACTGGAAGGATGCTTGCACACTAAACAGTTTATTAAGCCAACATACAATGAATAACTACCGTTGTAACAGGAACAGGCAGCATAATAAAACAAATAACTTACTGTCATGGGACAGGCAAAAATAATAGCGGAGTACAAAATACCAGCAAAGGAAAGGGTCCAGAATCAGGATCAGAACCAGGTACAGGGTCTGGGTGCGTACGCAGCAATCAGGAACAAGCACAGGGTGCTCTGAAATCAAGAACATGGACTGGGTGGCCAACCCAGCCAGGTGAACAGCAGGTACAGAGACCTATGAACTGGCAAAGAGGGAAGCTAGGTCGGGGTTTAAAAAATGGCTTTCTGCTGGGAGATCATTAGGGATAGGCTGCACCTTCCAGTTAATGAAGAGCAGCTGAGTATAATTAACAGCACTAGGGATAGCCATAGGAACCTCAGAGCAGGGTAAGCCTATGCCACTAACCCACCTGAATATAGAAGAGATAAGGCAACAGGCTGCAGTATAGCTGTGATTTCTCCTTCACTTCCTGTATCTTTAGAACATCTGACACGTTGCATGCGTTTTGTCGCATAGCGACGTGTTGGCTCCAGACGCGTCGTGGAGTTCTAGCCTAAAAGGTACCTGGTTCAAACCCAGCAGAGGAATGATACCTTACAATACACAGTACAAGTTAATAGGAAGCCAAAGCAGGTACTTGGTTTATTATTTTCTTCCTTAATTATTGCTGGTATATATGCATTTATATAAATCTTTGGTATTATTTTATCTGTGTGTTGGTTGAGGTGGAGGGTAAATTTCCCTCGTCTTTCACCCTGGCCTTTTTTTTCCATTTATTTTTCTCTTATATCCATTCTATTTTCAATAGTAAAAAATATATTTTTATCCTTTAGGCTGAAACTACACGGTGCACTACACTGATTGCATCCGACACGACACAACTGTCGGATGAAGATGCAATGCACAGAGTTCGCATGCAACAGTCGTATCGGATGCAATCAGTTTTTTGATGCAACATTTGTATTGCTTACATTAGATTTGGTGTATCCGACATGTCGTCTGCGCTTCCTCTCATTGCGTCGGATTGGAAGGTTGTGCACCCTGTAGTTCTAGCCTTAGACATCCAGCCAGTACCAGTATTAGCCATCACAGGACAAACTCATGTTTATCCAATGATTGGAATTAAGTACACACCAGTGAAAATAAGTATTGAACACGGCCATAATCGGGAAGTGGAAATAACATAATTTCACCCTAAATCAGTCACGACCAGGTGCATCTCGCACGATTTCAAACAGAGGAGTAAAAAAAAGAACAGTTGTCTAAGAGCCAAGGATCACTCTTGGAGAGCTTCAGAAAACTTTGAATTAGTAGGTACAGTTGTTTCAAAGAAAGCAATAAGTAATGCATTCAAGCAACATGGGGGTATATTTATCAAAGTGTGAAAGTAAAAGTTCCCCCTTTGCTAAATATGCCTTTAAAAATCCCATAGAAATGAAAGGAGAGAGGCAGTACTTGACTCTAGCAGACTGTGGTGATCTCTAAATTTACTCTTTCATATGTATACCCCACGGTCTCTATGCATGCTCACCACGCAAGACTCCACTGCTGAAGAAAAAGCATGTTGAAGCTTGTTTAAAGATTTCTGCACAACATTTGGTAAGTTATTTCTAAATAAAGACTTAGCGATTTAAAAGTTTAATTTGTCTCTGTGGTTTTTTTTTTGTTCTATACTAACACTTTTTTTTTTTTTAATTTATGTTACTGGTCCATTAAGGCAAGCTTTGCATTATGCCAAAATATTGTTTATGCCCTAGAATTGGGGACCTGATGGCACCTAAATAGCAGGGTTGACTGCATCTTTGGTTGTGCGACACAGGGGGGTGCCCTGGACTTTTACACATTGCTGCAATTAGATTGGGGAGGGGGGTATGGGACCTGTGCAGTGTGCTATTGAATTAAAAACAGAAGGCTGGTTGTTTATAGACTTGCCACCTTTCTCCGTTTCCCTTTCTGGATGGGGGGCAGGATCTGACATAATAGGGGGTGGGGTTATGAAGTTGTGTATCGATCGACAATTGATAAGGCAGGCAGTTTTGACCCAGGCAGCACTTCTGAAAACAAGGATGTCCTGGTGGCAACCCTATTTGTTTGTTTAGTTCTCCTTTAATACTCTGTAAATACAACCTTAAAATCAGAGTATTAAGGTAAGTGAGATGTAAAGATAATATTTTAATTGAAGCTTTGGGAGTTTGCAGAAAGCGGCAGAACATTTCAGAGAAAATTATCCCATTGTGCATGTTTCTTAACAGCTGTTCTTTGGCAAAATGATTGTCTTAATAGCATTTAAACTGAAGAATTCCATTTCAGTATAGACATGCCAGAAATTAGGTTTTCCAATCAGCAGGGTGCCTCAGTCTCACATCTGGCATGTAAGTCATATACTTGTCTGCCTATAATATATTGATTTTACTAAAAAAAAAACTTCAGTCAAATATGCATTCACAGGGATATCCAATATACTACAATAGCTGTGTAATAATAGATTTCCTTTGTATAGTGCTTCCTACATGCACTATGTGACATTGTGTTTGTCAAATCTATTTCTTTCCTGCATTTATTGGAAACTGCTCTATATCCTTCCTATAATTTGCGAGTTGGAGTTCTTGATTTTGGATGTGCTAACTAGCTTCCTCTGCTCCTGTGTTTTTCACAAAGAAACACACATCAGGTAACAATAGACACAAAGCTCTTACAGTTTCACAAAGGGATTGAAATTATACTCTGAATATTGCAGGATAGGGTCAATTTGCTTTTTATGAAAATCGAAAAAAAAGCATTTTTAAAAAAATGTCCTACCATCACTTCATTGCTTTATTTTATAGATTCTTTTTTATTTTTATCTTAAATTTGGAGTCATTATAGACTTTGAGTTTTAATTATTAAAACATGAAACGTTTTTAATGGCATTGACTACCTTCTAGTGAGTCTTGAAAGTATTGCCTTTGATAACTATAGCATTTCACATTCAATTATATGGATTGTGGGGCTCTTAAATATTCACCTAGTAATAAACACAAGAATGTTATCTTATAGTTTTTGTACACTGCATCCATTTTTTTATGATATAAAGGAAAGGGTTTTTAATATTTAAACACAACATAAAACAGAATCCTATTAATACATATTATAGAATAGTTCAGGAAATGTTGCAATTAAAAGAAACCAATCAGTAAATCCAAAGAAATCAATCAGAGGAATTTACTTTAGAAATTGTGAACAATTTTGACTGAATTATGCCATCTAAAACAGAAGTGGTATTTTGCTACTACGGGATAATAAAATGATGCAAACATTTCACTGAAACCTGTTGAATCTGTCTTTATTTGATCTCAATCTTCTCTAGTCACATCAACATCACTCAAAAAAACTGTTAGCTTTTAAATTGCATTGTTGATAACATTCACTCTTTTCTCAATTAACTTAAAAAATAACTTAAAAAAACTAGGGATGCCATTTTACTGTACCTTACCTAACAAAGCAACATTTTGCTTACCAGTCATCCAGACTCCTGCCATTTCCCTATTCAACCCATTCAGAGTATTAAGTCAAAAAAGGACAGTTGCCAAAACGTTTGAAAACTATACTATGTTTCCTCCTTTAAGCAAAAATAAACTAGATAATCCTTTCCTTACCAAATGAAATGGATAAACTGTTACAAAATAATCAAGATACCCTTCTTCTGTATTTCTATATGTAGTCTTTGTGCAGGAGTTGTTTTTATTTCCAAATAGCTTAAAAGACTATGGCACATGGGATGTTTTGTTGCCTGCATTTAATCTTCTCTAGTATGGGTGACAAAATGTCCAAAACTTCCCTTCCCACAGAATTTAATGCAAGTCTTCAGTAGGGAAAACTTGTGCACTGTGCATAGCCCAAATTTGCCTCAAAAGAAAAGCATGGGTGATGCATATGTTTATACACCAGCAAATTATAGGGCTCGTCTGCTCCTTGTGTTGCTAATCTTTACTACTTATACAAGGATAATAACTTGTGCCCAGGGTAAGGTGAGGAACCTGGGCACAAGTTTTTGCTAAATGTGCACTAAATGGTGCACTTTTGTATCGCTTGTGGCCTGGGGTAAACGTAAATGACTCCTTCTATCTTTTGCAGGACCACTGGAATTTTATCTCTGAAAAAGAAAAGTTTACCTTTTAAGTTTTTTAAACTAAACTTATATCCCATCTGATTGAGTGTTAATACAATAATGTATTTAGTCTTGACACATGAATATTTGAGCACTGGCTTTGATAGTAAGCTCAAAGGGACCTCCAGGCTTTTATACCTAGATAGCTCTGAGTTTCCTTGCACTGTTGTACCCTCCTCTATGTAATGTAAGAAATATTCAGTACTGCTAGCAAAGCATATCAATACATTTGTATATATAAATAAATACATAAGGACGTTTTAGAGTGGTATGTATGTAAATATAATATAATTAATTGTACAGGAGTACTGGTAAAGCAAGTAGTCCCCATATGGAGTTATGCAATGAAAGGCATGCATGGGGTATATTTATCAAAGAGTGAAGTTAGAGATCGCCACAGTCCTCTAGAGTAAAATTCCACCAGTCTCCATTCATTTTTATGGGATTTTGAAAGGCATATTTATCAAAGGATGAACTTTCACTTTCCCCCAGTGATAAATACTCTTTATAAAATCCCATAGAAATGAATGGATAGTGGCGAAAATTTCGCTGTAGAGGACTGTGGCAATCTCTAACTTCACTCTTTGATAAATATACCCCTTGTACCCGGCTAGTGAGCAGCGTTGTCTCCAAAGAGAAGTGTGAATGTGTTATTAACTTTTGTGAGAAATGTACTAGTGTAGGAAGTGTAAAGCTCTGAACCTACTGTAGCATCTGCATTACCGTTATTTCTGTTAAAAATATAATATAACTGCTGACTCCATTTTGAATGATATTGCACCAAATAAGCAAATATGCCATGTGTCCAGACAAATGCTATGGATGCAATGGATATCTGATTATCACTTACTGTTGTTCAGATAGTATATATAATAGTATACTATTACTACTAGGGCACTTCTCTCTCTCTGAGTATGAGTCTATAGCATGAGTCTAATACCATTAACATTTTCACTCATTCACAGCCTCATTTCATTTTGGGGCATGTTCAATCTGCTCCAGCTCTAGCAAAGGGGAAAAAAGTAACAAGATGTGTGATTTAGCCTAGCAGAGCTGTTATTATAGAGTCATCAACAGCTCCTTGCATGACCACCCTCTGCTCTTCTATTTAAAAAATGCAAATAGTCTAGTTATGTAGGGAATTCCCTAGTCTTTGCATTCCAGAAGCTAATCTTCCCTGCATACATTCCTCTCTTCTTATATAATTATGGTGACAGTGGACTGGGGGAGCTAAGGGCATATTGTTTATTTAAACATCTATATATATCTGCTGTATAGCCATAGGGACAGCCATTCAAGCAGGAGACATAGATAGCAGATAAACCCAGTAGAATCCCATTGTATATTAGCTTATCTGTTATCTGCTGTGTAACCTGTGCCTTTTCTCTTTTTTCCACTTTGAATGACTGCCCCCATGGCTAGACAGCAACTTGTACATATAAACTATAGTACAGTTGCTGATGCAAACACACCAGTTTTACGAGTGCAGCACAACAGTACATTATATTTTCATTACTTTAAACAACTTAAATTTTTTGATGTTGCTGTTCCTTTGATTAAATCCAAAGTCACATTCTTAGATTCTAATTATCTGTTGAGTGGGAAAACTTAATATTTAAACAACAGCACCATGAATTTGTTAATAACCCATTCAAGCTCATCTTCAAATTTTTTCTTTTTATGAGTCCTAGTAATCCATACATACTTTCACACAGATAGGAAAGAGTAAATACTACTGCAGCAGTGATTGTACCCCAGTAAACTGATACCATGATCCCATAAAATAACAGCATCTGGAGAGGAAAGGAGACATTGTGATTCATGTACTTCATTTAGTCATGAACTGATGGGCAAACTCTTGGTTTACTTGGCCAAAAGTAAACTGTTTGCACTTGTTTGGATCTAGGTCAATGGCTACCTGTACCCTTTTCACTTTTGTAGCACAGGCTGATATCGGTGATGTACATTTTATTATTTATCCAAGAGATACCAGATTTAATAGCTATGAGAAAGAGGAAGCAGATAGGAGAGAACATTATAAATTAAGGTACAAGGGATAGCCAATAGGATTAAACTTCGTGGGGCTCATTTATTAAAGCAGCGCAGCGCATAAGTGGACGCAAAAGGTTGTCTGCGCCATCACAAGCATGATCGCTAATATATTTGCGTGATATTGCACATAACACAGAGCTTTTGCGATGGTTTTGTTTATGCGCATTGCGCAAAAGATTGGGCATTTATGTCGCAAACGATGCCGTGGTTGTTAGGGGCGTGGCTGTGGGCGTGGCTACAATGCGCTTGCACTGCGGCCGTCGCAGATTTGCGTCTGTATATGTGCAAAACTGCACCCGGGCAACAGCACCACAATTTTTACGCCTGCCTCTTCGTGGCGTAATAGTAACGCTCTTCAAAATGCGCATTCCTGCCCAGCTGCGCTAGTATATTCAAGATGAACAACCCTTGTAAAGTGCATATTAACCACGCCTTCCACCCAACATGTTTATATTGACCAAGGTTCCTTTAAGGGTATCAGGTAGGCTAAACACCTTTGCAACGAAACAAATATTAGCACAGAAACAAATGCAGATGCGTCTAAGTGAACGCAATATGCGCAATATGTGACGCAACTAATTAAAGCAGCGCATTCATACATGAGCACAACTAATCCTTACCTTTGCGGTATCTTCCTGTGCGCACAATTTATTATAAGCACTGCGACAGCTGATACGCAGTTTCACACGTCGCACCTGTCTTGTGTCTACATTAGCGCACAAATCGCACTGTTAAGGTATCGTGCGCTACATTATTAAATACTCGCATGCGCTGGGCAAATGTCTGGCCACTGCGCTCTTTTTAGCGCTGCGCTGCGTTAATAAATGAGCCCCCATGAGTTTTAATACCCTATTAAATGTGGAATGTTCTATATCTCCCAGAGATAGTAAATAATAGAATAATAGAACAATATCTAACTTGTACAAGAGCCAAGTCACAGTAGTGGTAAAAAGTGGCTTTCCTTGAACGCATCACTTGGAGCCTTCAATTTCCATGTCATTTGAGCATGCTCTGCCCAAAATCAGAAAGGTTTTTTTATTATTATTATTTAAACAATAAGGTGAAATATAATTATATGTACAGCTTTCCTGTCAATATTTCTACCTCTCAGGCACTTCAGGGATTGCACAAAATATGAAATGATGTTTGAAAACCTCTTTAAATACCTTTGTTCTGATCTGTTACCAGCGCATACAAAATGTATAGTGAGCATTTGTATCCAGAAATTTAAATCCATAAATCTCCTTTTTTTCCTGTTCCGTGTTGGTGGCTGGAGCAAAACCCTGTCCTTGCAGGGTACTAATTCATCACTCGCATGTGGTACTCTGCATTAGTACATTAGTCATAGTTTAAAAACTCATACGGGCTGAAAACTGAACTGTGGTAGACATTTAGGGGCAGATTTACATAGGATCGAATATCGAGGGTTAATTAACCCTCGATATTCGACTGCCGAAGGTAAATCTTTCGACTTCGAATATCAAAGTCTAAGGATTTACCGCAAATAGTTAGATCGAATGAACGATTAAACGATTAAATCCTTCGAGTCATTTGATTCGAACGATTTTAATGCATCGATCGAACGATTTTTTTTCGAACAAAAAAAGCTTACAAAGCCTATGGGGACCTTCCCCATAGGCTAACATTGCACCTCAGTAGGTTTTAGGTGGTGAAGCAGGGGGTCAAAGTTTTTTTTAAAGACAAAGTACTTCGACTATCAAAAGGTCGAATATTCGAACGATTTTTAGTTCAAATCATTTGATTCGAAGTGGAAGTCAAAGGTCTAAGTAGCCAAAAAAAACTTTCGAAATTTGAAGTTTTTTTTATTCTATTCCTTCACTCAAACTAAGTAAATGTGCCCCTTAATTTTGAGGGGAAGAAAATATAGTAGTTGGAGGCTTATTGCTAGTGATTTAACTAAATAAAATAGTAGGATTTATATAAGGTTTGAGTGAGAAAAAAAGCCTTCCTCTTCTTCTTTCTATATTAGTAATACTTGAATATTGAACTGTAAAACATCAGCTAACAGATTCATGCAAAAGTATATTTTAACTAGTAAATAAGATTAATATTTTAATTCAGCAGAGATGTAAAAACTAAACTCTTATTATGGCTTTCAGACATTTTTCATCAATTAGTCACATGTTTATTATAATGAAACATATGAAATACATGTACAGTATACCATATTTTCAGCTACAGTTAAATAATTCTAAACATTCATCTAAACACTGCACACACTCACTTTAGGCTACTGTTAAGGGGTCATTGGAAATCAACTATTACATCACTGCTAAGAGCCATTCCACATGAATATTACTGTATGTCTATGTCCGTTTAGCAGCAGAGTTTTAATATTTTGTGTACATGAAAGAGGAATAAAGGAACAAAGATGATTAATATTTTTTAAAAATTATTTTTAGAGTTCCCATTGACTGAATCTATGGTCCATTAAGTTTTGTTTTTATGCCATGCCAGTACTTGAATGCACCCAACAGCTTTTATATTACCCCTGCAGGAAAAACAGCACACAAACACAAATGAATACACTAAGGCTGCATGCTTTTATTTCTTATGAGTACATAGACTACTGAATATATATTGCAAGGGTAGGAAATAGAGCGTGCAAATGTGTGTTCATTTGATTTACTCTTCCTATTCAAGTGTTAGTGAATGCCAAACCAGCTACCAATATATCATTGAATGCTGAAATGACAGGTCATACGTGCATCATTATATTTCATTAGGCTTGGGCAAAATGTCTCCGATGCCAATTAAGTCTAAGGGCATCAAAATTTTTTTGACGAACAGCGAATGTTTTTTGACGCGAATCATTTTTTTTTGCCGCACAACGCCATACAAGTCGAAAAAAATTCACCCATCATATATAATATCATTTGTTTCTTTTCCTTGTCATTTTCTTTAAACTGAAAACAGGATTCTCCTCTTGTTTCAGTGAGAATATGTAGTATACTATCAAATGTCTGGCTCCACATTGTAATGCCAGCAGAATGGTGCTTCTTTTTTTGTGATGAAGAAATCTAGCATGTATTCCATTATCCAGAAACCTGTAATGCAGAAAGCTCTAAATTATCTACCATAGACTCCAAATAATCCACATTTTTAAAAATGATTCTCTTTTTCTCTGTAATAATAAAACAGTAACTTGTACTTGATCCAAACTAAAATATAATTAATCCTTATTGGAAGCAAGACCAGCCTATTGGTTTTATTTAATGTTTACAGTACATGATTTTCTAGTAATTTATGGGATGAAGATTCAAATTACAAAAGATCTATTATAGGGAAATCCTCAGGTTATGAGCATTCTGGATAACATGTCTCATACCTCTATACGTTAACTACAGTGGTGTGAAAAACTATTTGCCCCCTTCCTGATTTCTTATTCTTTTGCATGTTTGTCACACAAAATGTTTCTGATCATCAAACACATTTAACTATTAGTCAAAGATAACACAAGTAAACACAAAATGCAGTTTTTAAATGAGGGTTTTTATTATTTAGGGAGAAAAGAAATCCAAACCTGTGTATAAAAGTAATTGCCCCCTGAACCTAATAACTGGTTGGGCCACCCTTAGCAGCAATAACTGCAATCAAGCGTTTGCGATAACTTGCAACGAGTCTTTTACAGCGCTCTGGAGGAATTTTGGCCCACTCATCTTTGCAGAATTGTTGTAATTCAGCTTTATTTGAGGGTTTTCTAGCATGAACCGCCTTTTTAAGGTCATGCCACAACATCTCAATAGGATTCAGGTCAGGACTTTGACTAGGCCACTCCAAAGTCTTCATTTTGTTTTTCTTCAGCCATTCAGAGGTGGATTTGCTGGTGTGTTTTGGGTCATTGTCCTGCTGCAGCACCCAAGATCGCTTCAGATTGAGTTGACGAACAGATGGCCGGACATTCTCCTTCAGGATTTTTTGGTAGACAGTAGAATTCATGGTTCCATCTATCACAGCAAGTCTTCCAGGTCCTGAAGCAGCAAAACAACCCCAGACCATCACACTACCACCACCATATTTTACTGTTGGTATGATGTTCTTTTTCTGAAATGCTGTGTTACTTTTACGCCAGATGTAACGGGACGCGCACCTTCCAAAAAGTTCAACTTTTGTCTCGTCGGTCCACAAGGTATTTTCCCAGAAGTCTTGGCAATCATTGAGATGTTTTTTAGCAAAATTGAGACGAGCCTTAATGTTCTTTTTGCTTAAAAGTGGTTTGCACCTTGGAAATCTGCCATGCAGGCCGTTTTTGCCCAGTCTCTTTCTTATGGTGGAGTCGTGAACACTGACCTTAATTGAGGCAAGTGAGGCCTGCAGTTCTTTAGATGTTGTCCTGGGGTCTTTTGTGGCCTCTCGGATGAGTTGTCTCTGCGCTCTTGGGGTAATTTTGGTCGGCCGGCCACTCCTGGGAAGGTTCACCACTGTTCCATGTTTTTGCCATTTGTGGATAATGGCTCTCACTGTGGTTCGCTGGAGTCCCAAAGCTTTAGAAATGGCTTTATAACCTTTGAAATTGAACTCAGGTGTGATAAACCACAGTTAAGTTATTTTTTAACAAGGGGGGCAATCACTTTTTCACACAGGCCCATGTAGATTTGGAGTTTTTTTTCTCTCTTAATAACGTAAACCTTCATTTAAAAACTGCATTTTGTGTTCAATTATGTTATCTTTGACTAATAGTTAACGGTTTTTGATGAGCAGAAACATTTAAGTGTGACAAACATGCAAAAGAATAAGAAATCAGGAAGGGGGCAAATAGTTTTTCACACCACTGTATAAAGCAATTTTATAGAATTCTTTACTTATAAAAACCTCCCTAATTGCTAGAAAGGTGATTCAGTATATCTTTATGTTAAAGGGTTATGATGTTGGAATAAAAGCAATATATTAAGCAAGTAGCACTCATTTAGAGTAAAGACACAAGGGGCAATTTGGAGCATTTTCTCACACCAGCATTTTGTAACTATGTGGGCAAGGGGATAAAATACTGCAACAGTACTTCGACAGATGGATATAGCACTCCATCACTTCTTTGTTGATTTCCCTTCGGAGGTGTAGACCCCCCCTAAACGTTACCCTGCACTTTATGTGGCAAATCTGGCTTAATAAAGGAATAATTGCACAGCAAAGAATTGGTGGAGTGCTATGTCTGTCTGTGGAAGTATTGTTGCAATATGATGAAGTGGCTGTACATCTAATAATAGCACCACTGTGTAAACCAGCACTGAAGGAGTTTGAGTAGTGCTCCCTACCTATCTATATTACGTGATAAAATATTCCATATCTCCCATCCATTGACTCTGAATGCAAATAATGTGAAAGTGTCTGCAGCTTTGTGCAGACAATTATTATTTGTGATTTGGAACTCTCTGTTCTAGAACCAGGGACATGTTGTATACTGGATGCAGCACCTCCTGGAGCCCTCGCAACTTACAGTTAGGCCCATAAATCTTTGGACAGAATTATTTCCATGGTGAAGAGAAACCCCTTCACAACAGCCAAACAAGTGAAAAACACTCTCCAGGAGGTAGGCGTATCGATATCCAAGTCTACCATAAAGAGAAGACTGCATGAAAGTAAATACAGAGGGTGCACTGCAAGGTACAAGCCACTCATAAGCATCAAGAATAGAAAGACTAGATTGGACTTTGCTAAAACATCTAAAAAATCCAGCACAGTTCTGGAAAAACATTCATTGGACAGATGAAACCAAGATCAACCTCTACCCAAATGATGGCATGAACAAAATTATGGAGAATGCTCATGATCCAAAACATACCACATCATCTGTAAAACATGGTGGAGGCAGTGTGATGGCTTGGGCATGCATGGCTGCCAGTGGCACTGTTGGTCGATGATGTGACACAGGACAGAAGCAGCCAAATCGAATAAATTGTGAGGTGTTCAAAACTATCCAGCCCAATTAATTCCATTCAGGATGTGACATCCTTGCCACAGGATCTTGAAGTGGGTACAGAGAAGAGCAACTAAGCTGGTAAAAGGTATGGACTTTTCATATATTTTTTCATTTGTCACTGGTGCTCCGTACAATATCGCTATTCCGAAAGTAGGGGTAGGCAGTAGAGGGAGGAACATAACAGGAGGGAAGGCTCCAGGCACATACCTTTTTTTAGCTTGATACATCTATTTCTAAAAAAATTCAGAAAGATTTTCAAACTGCCATTTTTCTGCATTCCTGTTTGCGTCACTTGCCAACTGTCACTGCGGGATGAGGATCGGTACTTGGTGCCTGATTAACTTGGCCTATCTTTGATAATTACATTGACCTGTGTCAATATGTCAAAATGTGTTCTAATGCTTTTGAACAGCCAAACACCATTCTCTTCGTGTTCAGCTCTGCTCTGCCCAACACCCCATGTAAATTACATGCAAAGAAATTGTTGAATAAGAAATGCATAGTATTTTTTTCTTTTTACTAAAACTTAACCAATGTTACCACCTGGTAAAACAATATATTTATACTCCAACTATGAAATATTAATTTTAATTAAGGGGGACTAATAACTGTCATTAAGGGTTAGACCACACGAGGAGATTCAGGGAGATTTTGTCGCCTGGCGACTAATCGCCTTGTCTTCTGAGCGACTATCTCCCCGAACTGCCTCAGCATGTTTTCCCATAGGCTACAATGAAAAATCGCCTAATGCACACGCGGCAATGCGTTTTCTATAGTCACCCGAAGTTGCCTGTGTGAGGCAACTTCGGGTGAAGTGTGAACTAACCCTAAAAGGGTATAACACTCTGTGGTATCTTCTTGCATCTGTTTAAGGCGTTCTTACAAACAAGACCAAGGACATCTCATTGTACTGCTCTTTGTTCAGTTTAATTACAAAATAATAATCAATTTAAAAGTCTTTCATTTGTGCTTCTCTTATCCTTGTGATTATCTGGTGTAAACAAAAAGTCTGTAACTGGCAAACATATCTATTTATACAGCATGAAAGTTTAGATTAGAAGTGTCAGTTGATTTGAAGAGCAGTAATTAGGATGAACGCACAGGTTCATCCCTTAGACCTTGAAAATGGAAAGTGTGTAATAAAAGACGTCAAGTTTGCCCAGGTGCCGTTATCCATAGCAACCAGTGGGTAGCATTTACTGATCCCCTGTTTAAAATATTATGTTAACATCTTATTAGTGGCCATCGCCCATGGGTTACTGAACCTGGGCAACATTTGCATATGGGGTTTAGACAGTTAAAGAAAATGATACTATGGAAGCTTTGGGAAGTATATATATAGAGAGAGAGAGAGAGAGAGAGAGAGAGAGAGAGAGAGAGAGAGAGAGAGAGAGAGAGAGAGAGAGAGAGAGAGAGATATGCAAGAGTCCTCTGCACTCAACCCATTATCAATATATTTAAGACAGCGACATTTTGTGCATACTGCTACTGAAAAATACCTTACCCTTTAAACAAAACAGGGATTGTTTGCCCATATATTGCAATATATTTAAGCTGGCCAACTACGTCAAAGTCATCCCATATCTGGCCAGTCCTATGCTCAATTTTATCTGATTCATTAAGAATTCTATTGCTTCATTATACATTTTACAAAGGGACTAAGTTTTACCAGCAACTTACTAGCTGTTGTCAAAGTAAAACTCCCAAACTTGGCTGCCCTTTTATTAGACACCAGTGGGATCACCTGACTATAGCTGGGAAGGGTGGGAGCTACAACATGGATATATATATATATATATAGAAGCAAAGAATAGCGACACTCACAGGTTTTTCTTCATGGTGCAAAATAGATTTATTGTGCTCGACGTTTCGATCCCCCACAGGGATCTTTGTCAAGAGATTTCCAGTGAACAAACAGAATACCCACAATCCCACCTACTTTTAAATCTTGGGCCGTTTATTCGGCGCCAAATTAGGTTGCTAGGCAACACAGAACGCTAAAACAAAAGTGAAGTGCCAAGTTGGATTTTAAGAGAGGGAAGTGAATCGGTAACAACATAACCCAGTGTGGTGAGAAGGGAACAAAGTAAGAACAAGGTAGCAAGGAGATGTGTAGACAAAATAACAAAAAGATTAAAAAAGAAACGAACCAGCGCTTAAAGGAGAAGGAAACCCCCAGGGCGCTAAACCCCTCCCCCCCTCCCCTGTGCTGCCCCCCCTCCCTCCTCCCCCCTGGCCTACCTGTCCCCCTGGGCAAATGCCCCTAACTTTTTACTCACCCCTCTGCGCAGTTCCTGTCCACGGAGTATGCAGTCGCCATCTTCTCCCACGCGCGTCTTCTTCCTGCTCTGATCGGCGTTTTCTGGCGCATGCGCAGTAGGAACAGGTACCGGTACGGCTCTACTGCGCATGCGCCGAATGTCACGAAGTTTTCCGATTTCACTTCGTGACATTCGGCGCATGCGCAGTAGAGCCGTACCGGTACCTGTTCCTACTGCGCATGCGCCAGAAAACGCCGATCAGAGCAGGAAGAAGACGCGCGTGGGAGAAGATGGCGACTGCGTACTCCAGGGACAGGACCTGCGCAGAGGGGTGAGTAAAAAGTTAGGGGCATTTGCCCAGGGGGACAGGTAGGCCAGGGGGGAGGAGGGAGGGGGGGCAGCACAGGGGAGGGGGGGAGGGGTTTAGCGCCCTGGGGGTTTCCTTCTCCTTTAAGCAGAGTACACAGAGCCGTCCAACCCGAGGTCCGCAAACGGTTAGGCAATCATAGCGCATAGGGCCAATCGGATCACAGTATAGTGGTGGGTGTGTCGGAGGCCCGACTCACGATCGCTGCATATGGTTTCCAATTTGCGAGTCACATAGCAACCGCACCAAGGAATCAAATGGAGGCCGAAGAGTACAGCGCCGCAGGGTGCATAGACCTTTTGGCGTCTACTCTTACCGGCGGATATTAGGGGGAATTCTGCGTGCCTAGCATCGAAAGTAAAAGCCGAGCAGGGGGCAAAACATCGCCAGGTATATAAGCCTATTGGTGTATGTCCCCAGTCGGCGGGCACTCATCAATGGCACACGGCTGTCCTTATAAGGGTGCGAAGAAGTCGTAAGTTCCAAAAATGCTTTGCTTATCCACCCCGCGGTGGTTCAGCGCTGGAAACTATTATGCTTAGACCAACCCCACATATTACTGGTAATGCAATGCCTGTCAAATCATAATCAAATAATAGGGGCCAGTGTACTTACTTGCTGCGCTGGAAGATATAGTTGAAACAAGTGAGTTTCAAAGTGGAGGAACAGACAGTGAGGAGATAGGAGAAAGAGTCAGAGGGTTAGGATCAGAGCATGGTATTCATATACACTATTTGGCATTCAATCACATTTTAAGTATACACAAGTTGGCATTACGATCAGATGGAAGCATATTGGTCAAATCTATAGTCCCTGTTTCATATGAAACATCCTAGGGGTAAAGTCTCGTTAAGCCCCCGAGGGGCAACGGTGTCCAGCCGGTAGATCCATTTGGATTCGCGTCTCAGTAGCGCCAGGTCCCTGTTGCCACCATGTGCCAACGGTGGCTGGAAGTCAATGGCCATGCACCTAAGTGTAGGCAGACCATGCCCCTTCTGCAAGAAGTGTCTCGCCACAGGTTGTTTCGCGGAGTTTTCTTTGAGGGCCTTACTGATGGCTGCGCGATGATTCGCGATTCTATCTTTCAGGGGTGTTGTTGCCTTGCCCACGTAGTAGAGGCCACAGGGGCAGGTGATAATATATACCACAAACGATGAGGTACATGATAGCCTATGTAATATTTTAAACCTCTTACCAGTGTGAGGGTGTGGGAAATCCTTCCCCGTCAGCATGGATCTGCATGTCGTGCAGTCCGGGCATCTATAGCAACCTAATTTGCGTTGCGTGGTCAGCCAGTTGGTCTGTGTTGTGGTGGGCACCTGTAAAAAATCAGTTTTCATTAAAATGTCCTTTAGATTCCGATTTCTGCCATGGCCGAACATGGGTAGTGGAGCCTGATGCAAAGAGAGGGTGTTATCCATAGCAATAATCGGCCAGTTCTTGCGTATACTTTTATTTAGGTCTCTGGAAATGTGTGAGTAATTGGTTTTAAAAATCATTCTGGACACAGGCTGGGCATCCTTCGTCTTGGTAACAAGCAAGTCAGTTTGGGAAAATGTAAGAGCCCGCTGGAGTTGTTCTCTGAGTAATCCTTCCTTGTATCCCCTATCCAGAAATCTATTAAACATATCATGGAGTTGGAGCTGTGCTTTATCAGGATCACTGTTGTTCCTTATCGTCCTTAGAAATTGGGAGTAGGGGATTGCACGAATAGTGGTTGGTGGATGATCACTTTTCGCATGCAGGATCGTGTTACGGTCAGTGGATTTCTTATATAGGCTAGTGCCTATTCCTGTCTCTGTTTTGAAGATCTGTAAATCAAGGAATTCAATACTCAGTTCACTATAGTTCAAAGTGAACCTAATCGGAGAATCCAGTTTATTGAGAGTGTCAAAAAATGTAGTTAGAGACAAAGAATCTCCGTCCCAGATTATCAGCAGATCATCTATGTAGCGTTGGTATAGTAAAAGTTTCTCCGCTGCCCTCCCAATGATATTCTCTTGCTCGTACTGTAACATGAACAGGTTGGCATATGATGGTGCCAGGGCACTGCCCATGGCCGTGCCCGAGACCTGTAGGAAGAAACTGTTCTCAAACCTGAAGTAGTTGTGGGTCAATGTTAGCTCCAGAAGGTCTATTAGGAATTCTGTTGGTACCGTTTTATCTGCTCGTTGTTCCAACGCTTTTCTGCACGCCTGGATCCCCTGGTCGTGTGGTATTACGGTATATAGGCTTTTAACATCCATCGTGGCTAGGAGATAATTAGCAGGTAAGTCCCCAATCTGGCGTAAGACTTGTATGACTTGTGTTGCATCTCTGGTGTAAGATGGCATTGTGGTGACCAGTGGTTGTAAAAATGCATCTATATAGGTAGCCACTGGCTGGAATAATGAGCCCACCGCTGAAATGATGGGTCTTCCTGGTGGCGCCGATTGTGATTTGTGAATTTTGGGGAGAGAGTATATGATCGGAATTCTTGGACAGTCTGAAATCAAAAATCGATATGTATCTTGATCCAACCAGCCAGCCAACAGAGCCGAGTGAAGTCTGTTGTCCAGTTCTATTTTGAATCGTGTAGTTGGATCCCCAAGGAGACTTCGATAGGTGGAAGTATCTGATAGTTGATTAAGGAGTTCTTGTTTGTAATAATCATAGTTCAGAAGGACAATACCGCCTCCCTTGTCAGCAGGTCTGATTACCAGGTTCTGGTCCTGTGTCAGTGTCTTGATCGCCTGTCTTTCTACTGGAGAGAGATTATGATGAGGTTTCGAGTTACGTATTGTGTCGGTCATTTCCTTCGACATAATGTTACTAAATGTACGTATGGCTGCTGGTGTATTCGGAGGGTCAAATTTGCTCTTTGGTTTGAATAAGGGGGCTGGACCGGCTGGGCTGTTCTTGAAATGTTCTCGTAGTTTCAATTTGCGTTGGAACCTATGTATGTCACTTAGAATGTCTATTGGTTCTGGGGTCGAACTTGGGATAAATTAAAGTCCTTTGTTAAGCAGTGATATCTCACCGGGGGTAAGGATGTGGTGACTTAGATTGAATATTACATTCTCCTCCCCCGAGGGGGTTTCTTTTTTAGGTTTGTATCTCCCCCTTCTGGTGTGGTTTCTCTTTCTTTTGGTGTGTCCTGCCGGGAACGTGTTCTTACCCCTAAAAAAAGGTTGTGTTCACCTTGGGTAGAGGGACCAGAGTCCGAGTCTGTGGACTGATCTGAGCTGTCTACTGTGAGCAATGTCCTGGGTTTGTGTCTTCGTCTGATATTCATCGAGCGATCTGATTTGATCCCCATGAGCCAGCCATATACCCTTTTATGTTTGTAGTCATCGGCCACCTTACGTACTTTCATCTGTTTAAAATTTGTAAGATCCTGTCTATGTCTGTTTATCAGATCGGATAGCTTCTTCAGCCAGTCACCTGTTCATGTTACAGTACGAGCAAGAGAATATCATTGGGAGGGCAGCGGAGAAACTTTTACTATACCAACGCTACATAGATGATCTGCTGATAATCTGGGACGGAGATTCTTTGTCTCTAACTACATTTTTTGACACTCTCAATAAACTGGATTCTCCGATTAGGTTCACTTTGAACTATAGTGAACTGAGTATTGAATTCCTTGATTTACAGATCTTCAAAACAGAGACAGGAATAGGCACTAGCCTATATAAGAAATCCACTGACCGTAACACGATCCTGCATGCGAAAAGTGATCATCCACCAACCACTATTCGTGCAATCCCCTACTCCCAATTTCTAAGGACGATAAGGAACAACAGTGATCCTGATAAAGCACAGCTCCAACTCCATGATATGTTTAATAGATTTCTGGATAGGGGATACAAGGAAGGATTACTCAGAGAACAACTCCAGCGGGCTCTTACATTTTCCCAAACTGACTTGCTTGTTACCAAGACGAAGGATGCCCAGCCTGTGTCCAGAATGATTTTTAAAACCAATTACTCACACATTTCCAGAGACCTAAATAAAAGTATACGCAAGAACTGGCCGATTATTGCTATGGATAACACCCTCTCTTTGCATCAGGCTCCACTACCCATGTTCGGCCATGGCAGAAATCGGAATCTAAAGGACATTTTAATGAAAACTGATTTTTTACAGGTGCCCACCACAACACAGACCAACTGGCTGACCACGCAACGCAAATTAGGTTGCTATAGATGCCCGGACTGCACGACATGCAGATCCATGCTGACGGGGAAGGATTTCCCACACCCTCACACTGGTAAGAGGTTTAAAATATTACATAGGCTATCATGTACCTCATCGTTTGTGGTATATATTATCACCTGCCCCTGTGGCCTCTACTACGTGGGCAAGGCAACAACACCCCTGAAAGATAGAATCGCGAATCATCGCGCAGCCATCAGTAAGGCCCTCAAAGAAAACTCCGCGAAACAACCTGTGGCGAGACACTTCTTGCAGAAGGGGCATGGTCTGCCTACACTTAGGTGCATGGCCATTGACTTCCAGCCACCGTTGGCACATGGTGGCAACAGGGACCTGGCGCTACTGAGACGCGAATCCAAATGGATCTACCGGCTGGACACCGTTGCCCCTCGGGGGCTTAACGAGACTTTACCCCTAGGATGTTTCATATGAAAAAGGGACTATAGATTTGACCAATATGCTTCCATCTGATCGTAATGCCAACTTGTGTATACTTAAAATGTGATTGAATGCCAAATAGTGTATATGAATACCATGCTCTGATCCTAACCCTCTGACTCTTTCTCCTATCTCCTCACTGTCTGTTCCTCCACTTTGAAACTCACTTGTTTCAACTATATCTTCCAGCGCAGCAAGTAAGTACACTGGCCCCTATTATTTGATTATGATTTGACAGGCATTGCATTACCAGTAATATGTGGGGTTGGTCTAAGCATAATAGTTTCCAGCGCTGAACCACCGCGGGGTGGATAAGCAAAGCATTTTTGGAACTTACGACTTCTTCGCACCCTTATAAGGACAGCCGTGTGCCATTGATGAGTGCCCGCCGACTGGGGACATACACCAATAGGCTTATATACCTGGCGATGTTTTGCCCCCTGCTCGGCTTTTACTTTCGATGCTAGGCACGCAGAATTCCCCCTAATATCCGCCGGTAAGAGTAGACGCCAAAAGGTCTATGCACCCTGCGGCGCTGTACTCTTCGGCCTCCATTTGATTCCTTGGTGCGGTTGCTATGTGACTCGCAAATTGGAAACCATATGCAGCGATCGTGAGTCGGGCCTCCGACACACCCACCACTATACTGTGATCCGATTGGCCCTATGCGCTATGATTGCCTAACCGTTTGCGGACCTCGGGTTGGACGGCTCTGTGTACTCTGCTTAAAGGAGAAGGAAACCCCCAGGGCGCTAAACCCCTCCCCCCCTCCCCTGTGCTGCCCCCCCTCCCTCCTCCCCCCTGGCCTACCTGTCCCCCTGGGCAAATGCCCCTAACTTTTTACTCACCCCTCTGCGCAGGTCCTGTCCCTGGAGTACGCAGTCGCCATCTTCTCCCACGCGCGTCTTCTTCCTGCTCTGATCGGCGTTTTCTGGCGCATGCGCAGTAGGAACAGGTACCGGTACGGCTCTACTGCGCATGCGCCGAATGTCACGAAGTGAAATCGGAAAACTTCGTGACATTCGGCGCATGCGCAGTAGAGCCGTACCGGTACCTGTTCCTACTGCGCATGCGCCAGAAAACGCCGATCAGAGCAGGAAGAAGACGCGCGTGGGAGAAGATGGCGACTGCGTACTCCGTGGACAGGAACTGCGCAGAGGGGTGAGTAAAAAGTTAGGGGCATTTGCCCAGGGGGACAGGTAGGCCAGGGGGGAGGAGGGAGGGGGGGCAGCACAGGGGAGGGGGGGAGGGGTTTAGCGCCCTGGGGGTTTCCTTCTCCTTTAAGCGCTGGTTCGTTTCTTTTTAATCTTTTTGTTATTTTGTCTACACATCTCCTTGCTACCTTGTTCTTACTTTGTTCCCTTCTCACCACACTGGGTTATGTTGTTACCGATTCACTTCCCTCTCTTAAAATCCAACTTGGCACTTCACTTTTGTTTTAGCGTTCTGTGTTGCCTAGCAACCTAATTTGGCGCCGAATAAACGGCCCAAGATTTAAAAGTAGGTGGGATTGTGGGTATTCTGTTTGTTCACTGGAAATCTCTTGACAAAGATCCCTGTGGGGGATCGAAACGTCGAGCACAATAAATCTATTTTGCACCATGAAGAAAAACCTGTGAGTGTCGCTATTCTTTGCTTCTATGATTACTTCATTCAGACGAGCACCCAGGTATTACCCTTGTCTACGGAGTGCACCCTTTTGGATCTGTCTATATATATATATATATATATATATATATATATATATATACATATATATGATCCTCATAACCATGTTTTTAACTTTTGGATAAATAAAGAAATGACTGTTTTTTAAACATTCCGGTGTGCGCTGCCTACAAAACTGATTTGATATATGTAAAGCATTCCTGCAGCACCCAGTTCTTCTCACTGTGAAGGGAGTGCAGATACCTTTTTGGCTGTATATATATATATATATATATATATATATATATATATTCTTTTTTTATAGCAGAAATCACTTATTAATTAAAAGCTTTAAGCGACATCACTAGGTACTGATTATAACTAAATGTCAAGTCAATCAAATGAAGAGTGATATAAATCAAACATTATGCCTTTAACCATTTGAAAATATTAAACTGACACAGAATAGTTTGTGATTTTGTGTGTTGTGTATTGCAACACCATTTAAAAATCCATTAGTCCTAATTAGCTTTTCTTCTGTGATTGAGAGTCTGCCAGAATCTCTTTAATTTTATATGTGATTTTTCATGTTAGCATTTTTAATCCAGATTCAGCAAAACCTGATGCTCTAAAAGCCAAAGTGATAAATGTAGAACAATGCTAATTATAATAAACCAGAAGCTCTCATTTAATTTGTCACTTGCAGCAGTAATGTTCTCATAATGTATGTTATTTCATGGTTCATCTCTTTAATATTCACATTTTGTTTTTAGATAGACTTTCTGCGTTGATATTTATCTAGGATTTTTTCTTAATTTACATGTTCTACTGAAACATTAATTATTACATGTCAAATAATTGCAAGTTGACATACAATTTGAGAACTTTTTCACAATCTTAATATAAAACACTGGTAAAAAATTAATTTAAAACAAAATCTAATTCAAAGATTACCCAATATGCACCCTTTAAAATTACTCTGAGATGTTAGTGTCAATGTATTGGTGTTAAAAGGGACCTTATTCGTATATACTTGAAATTGATGACATTCTTGCATGTGAACTTTGCAGGTTTTAATTTCTTTGTGATCTGTGAACACTTTGATGTTATAATTCTTTTTCATACAGTATGTATTAATTTCAAACTGAATTACGGCATGTTTGGAACTGGGCTTCATTGGAAAGACCAGCTCTCCATATATATCTTGCTTTACAGTAGCAAAGGTAAATGGGCTATATTAAAATTATCTTTGCACTCTCAGCTGTTAAGGGAATATACCTGTGAACCTAAAAAAAAAAGTGATGAGGATAGTCACCCAATTTCTTCCTATTAGGCTACATATTAAAGGACTACTAGCTGATTTTTTACAGCCTCCTTATCAGAATTTATATTTTTTACAGGGCTCTACAGAATTTTTTACTCAGTTTTAGTGTACTTTTCATCTACCTGAAGAGGGGTAGAACAATGGGAACAAGTGCTCGAGCGTAATTTATTTCCACTAATTACAGTTATGGGACCTGTTATTCAGAATGCTCAGGACCTGGGGTTTTCTGGATAAGTGAACTTAATGTAATTTGCAAAAAAAAATATTTAAACCTAATAGGATTGTTTTGCCTCCAATATAGATAATTTAGATTATAGTACAAGGTACTGGTTAATTATTACAAAGGAATAAAGAAAGCATATTTTTAAAAATGTTAATTGTTTGATTAAATTGAGTCTAAGGGAGATGACCTTCCCATAATTCAGAGCTTTCTGGATAATGGGTTTCCTGATAACTGATCCCATACCTGTACCACAATAAAATTGGAGTAAAGGATCCCAAGGACATGACAAAAGCCACATAGAATTAATTATGAATGCTACAGCCTACTCATCTTGAACCCAAACCATTAAAAACAAGGCTGCCTGGTGATTTAGAATTATATTTATGCTAAAAAAGCATAGTGGCATCTATATTTTTGTCTCAACTGAACTCGCTTGAGAGAACATTATTTTAAACAAACAGCAATATATAATGAATATCTTTGCAAACTGCTTATTATTTAACCATGTAAATGTATGTATATCTGAAGAAAAGTGACATACAGCAATACAAAATCACTTGGATGGGATGGGACCTGATTTCCCATGTGTTCTGGTCTCCCTTGAGCCAGATTTAGTAGGTCAGGCTTCCAGCCTTGCTTAGTGAAGGATCCTGGGACAAATGGACATTGTAGAAAAAGACACCAAGAACAAAAGTTTATACCCAGGATATTTGATTGATTAGCCCACAGATGTGCACAACAATAGACACACAGATCCTGTATATATTACGCTAGCAACACTGTAGCCATTATACTAACTGCACAAGGGATAAAATACCATCGGGATCAAGGATTGTGCTCTGTTTATTTAGAATGATAGCTGAATAATGAATGCACCAGCTAAAGGTTGTCCAGGGGGAAATGACACTGCAGTTTGATTAATGCAAGTACTGGACAGAAAAAAGGAACCATTTTAATTGGCAATAAACACAAGCAACTGCCAAGCAGAAATATGTGCTTGAAATCGAAAAATTGATTTGTTGACACCCTTCCTATTGATCTTCCTGAAGGAGCTATTCTATTTCCCATTAGTCTACTAATCCAGCTGCCAAAACCTCTCCCAATATCTGCTATGGTGAATGAAGTTTCAATATACACTTCTTTCTGAAAATATGGAAAATAAGTGTCCTTGATGCATTCTTTAAAATGTACATTTGTAATTTGTTTCTGTCCCCTTTGGTACTATTGTGTGAAGATTCCCTAAGGAAATTGGCCATGTTATGAAAGCGCTTGATCATTGTGTGTATTGAAATGTCATATACTGCTGACATTTCATTTTAAAATTATTGTTATTGTTCTTGAGGCTATTCAGCGAAACAGAAAAAAATATTTTATTGATCTTAAGCAGGCAACCATTAACAATTAAGATGTATTTACCTCATCAATAATTTTCTGATACATTTCAGTATAAGGCAATCAATACCACCCAGGGTTTCTGTACTATAAACTGGAAAATGAAGATGGATGAACAGGGGTCTTGCTTTGCAAGGTTAAAATACTTCTAAATCTCAGATTCTGAGACACAGGGCCTTTATGTGCACCTATTCAGAGTTGCCCAGAAACCTCTTAAATGGAACAGAAAATATGTATATGGGGCACATTTACTTAGTTCGAGTGAAGGAATAGAATAAAAAAAAACTTTGAACTTCGAATGATTTTTTTGGCTACTTCGACCATCGAATTGGCTACTTCGACCTTCGACTACGACTTCGAATCAAACTTTTCTAACTAAAAATCGTTCAGCTATTCGACCATTCGAAGTACTGTCTTAAAAAAAACTTCGACCCCCTACTTCGCCAAGGAAAACCTACCGAACCTCAATGTTAGCCTATGGGGAAGGCTTTCTAACAAATTTTTGGTCGAAGGAAAATCGTTCGATTGATGGATTAAAATCGAACGAATTGCTGTAAATCCTTCGACTTCGATATTCGAAGTCGAAGGATTTAACTTCGACAGTCGAATATCGAGGGTTAATTAACCCTCGATATTCGACCCTAAGTAAATGTGCCTCTATGTGTTTAATTGTTTTTTCTTACATAAAGGAACCATTTATGGGCCTTTTTCTTACAAATCTTAAAATCTAAAAAATAAATAGCTTATTTATTGACCCTGGTACAAATGTTCACCATGTATAGTTATGCTGATTTGCACATTCGTTGATTACAATAAATGCAAAATGTTGGCCTCATCTCTATTTGTATGTTATAACCAGGCTCACACTATAAAACCACTAGTATCTGAATCAAGCAACTGAGAGGCACTGGATGCAGCATGTAGCTCTCAACATTGCATTTTAGTAACCCTTTTTTACAAGCCCTTGTAACTTTTTTATTAATATGTTTCATGTTAACTGAATAATCAACAATGCATAAAATGGCTAGATTACAAGAAATGTTTTTCCTTATATTTTTATTATATGGATTAAAATATTTTATTGAGTGGCATCTTAGCATATTGACCTTTTAACACATGAATAGTTACCGTCAAATAAGACAGTTCTCTACATACAACACCAGGCTGCTGACTATAGATAAAGAAGTGGTTTTATTATTGCAATTCATGTCGCCTACATTGAGAAGGCCTCTATCAGTGACAAGCAGTAAAATGGGTCTTTCATCAATATGCAATGTACTTTACTGCTGGTGTTTAGTTAAGGTAAAAGTGACTCAGTTGAAACTCATACACCCAAAAAGGAGTTTGATTGTGTTAGTAAGCTTATGCTAGTCGACCATCAGGGTTATTTATTAAAAAGGGGGCAATGAAGTGTGAAGAAATTGTGCAAAGTGTATGTTGTTTATCACTTTACACTTTGGATACATGAAATTTATACCTACAGTTCCAACTCTGAATTCTCAGAATAGGATTTAAAGAGTTATATGAAATATGCTTGGAAACCCTGTGTTTAGAGAAGCATAGAGGATGAGCATTATGAGCATTCCAGCCCTAATGTGTAATATGTTTGGGTACTTGCAGGTTTTGAAAAAATATTTACTTAAGATTAAAAAATAGTACAGGTATGGGACCTATTATCCAGTATGCTCTGGACCTGGGGTTTTCTGGATAACAGATCTTTCTGTAATTTGGATCGTCATACCTTAAATCTATTAGAAAATAAATTAAACATTAAATAATCACAATAGGCTAGTTTTGCTTCCAATACGGACTTATAATATCTTAGTTTGGATCAAGTACAAGGTACTGTTTTATTATTACTACAGAGAAAAAGGAAATAATTCTGAACTTTCTGGATAACGCGTTTCCGGATAACGGATCCCATACCTGTATTGTTATATTATAGGGAAGAAATCTTTTTTCAAAAGCACAAAAAAAAGTGACATGAAAGTGGTACTTTAGAGAAATTGCATTTCTTAACAAGTACAATTGTACATATGGTCTCAGAATTAATGCAATGGCTTTGTGAGACCATTGGAAACATAAAAGTGATACTGATACTAAAAAACAACTTTTTAAAATATGAATGCACATTAAGGGGCAGATTTACCTAGGGTCGAAAATAGCGTGGGTTAATTAACCCTCGATATTCGATTGCCGAATTGAAATCCTTCGACTTTGAATATCGAAGTCGAAGGATTTAGCGATATTCCTACGATCGAAGGAATAATCGTTCGATCGAACTATTAAATCCTTTGAATCGAACGATTCAAAGGATTTTAATCCATCGATCGAAGGATATTCCTTCGATCAGAAAATTGTTAGGAAGCCTATGGGGACCTTCCCCATAGGCTAACATTGGCCTCGGTAGGTTTTAGGTGGCGAACTAGGGGGTCGAAGAATTTTTTAAAGAGACAGTACTTCGACTATCGAATGGTCGAATAGTAGAACGATTTTTAGTTCGAATCGCTCGATTCGATGTCGTAGTAGTAGTCGAAGGTCAAAGTAGCCAATTCAATGGTCGAAGTAGCCATATTCGACCATTCGAAATTTGAAGTATTTTTTCTTCTATTCCTTCACTCGAGCGAAGTAATGGGCCCCTAAAAGTTACCTATATGTCACGCTGATTGTTTTTTGCTTAGAGGTTTGTTTTTGTAAGTAATTGTTAGTTGAAGTTCCTAAACCTGGCTGTTTTGCCAACCTGACTGTCCTCTCTTAGCCTGCCATCCTTATGTCTTTCTGGCAACAAGATTCAACTAATAAATTGTAGATGTGTCAAATATTATACTCTCTGTGGGATGAAAATATAATTATACATTTTCTGAACACTGAATTTATGATATTTGTCATCTTGTCGTGTTACTATTTATTTGCATTACAATTCTCAATTCTGCTCTCCCTTTCTTTGTGATGCTTATTTGTACTGATCAGATAAAGCTCTGCTTCTTCCCAAAGATTCCATTGTCATTTACACTTCATCACAATGTTTCCCTTGTCATTATTTGTTTTGGTTAGATTGTTAAAACAAATTTTAATTGAAATTGTAGATAATTCAGATATGTAAAAAAAAAACTCCCTCCCAGTGTGAGTGGCCATGTCGTGCATAGTGCATGCCCATAATGCTTTTCTGACTTCATGCACATGCGCATACTGATCAAGTCACAGCATTCCCTCAACATGGGAGCTTGTACTGGCAGGGGAGAACAAGGTGCTCCAGAATTAAATGTAAAAAAAATTACTGTTATCCCCAACCAGAGCATGGGTTCTATTAGCCAGCAGCTTTGGTTGGGGAAAATATATTTAGCCAACAGGTACCCTTTAAGGTTTTAGTTCTTCTTCAAGTGCGTTTTAAAAATGTCAGCTGGTTTATTTGCAATCACACAGGATTTATTTTTTCCCTTCTATGGGATTTTAGAAGTTCACTTTTACATGGCATTTTATGTTATGTTTTGCATGTTGTCGGCCATAAAACTGCTTCAAACGTTAACAATTTTTAGGGAAAAAAACAGAAAACTATACCCCCCCCAACAATGAAGGTCTCTATACAAAATATATTGCATAAAACAACTCATATGTAAAACCCTGCTTCATGCAATTAAACCATTTTCATAATAATATACGTTTTAGTAGTATGTGCCATTGGGTAATCATAAATAGAAAACTGTCATTTTCTGGGATCCTAGGATTCACAGTGCACACAAAAAAACCAAACAAACCACTCATAATAGGTCACATCAGCTAATTAACAGACAGAGTTCTGTATTTTGCTTCCACACTTTTTCCTTGAATGGTGGTTCAAGGCAAGAGATGTAAAAGGGCAATATTTACTTTAATATATATAACAATTTGGGAAGATTATTTAATATGCCACTTCATTTTGTATAAACTATCTGTTGGTTGTATAACTTGCTTGTCTGTTGTACAAAATATTTATATCTCTGTTGCTTAAGTATTCATTTTGGGGGTATAGTTTTCCTTTAGCAGTCTCCTTCCCCCTTATAAATATGGGGCTGTTTATGTTGGCAAGATGGGTAGGGGGGTAGAAGGACACAAAATTCTCCGCTAACAAATATAGCAGTCTGTCTAGGTAAGACAGAACACAACTTCCAATTATATCAGACCAAATTGCATGTTTGCAGTTTTATTTACAACCTAAATTTAGACCTGCTATGTTTCAGAATTGTATCCGCTGGGATTTTCTGAGTCACCTCAATTTAACCACCCAGAATTGCGGTTGTATTTCATTCTGATGGGAAATCATGCAGTATAACATTCATATCTTACCAGAAGCATATGCAAATTGCATCCAGGAATATGCAAATGCATTTCTTGAGCTAGTTTTAGAAAACAAATTCACTCATATCTAATCAAAGTCACCCCCTATGCCAAATATACTGATAAAATGTGGGATGAAGATTTGCTTAGACAACTATTAATGGACATTTATGTAATTAAAGAAATTTGGGGGGAAATGGGTGCTGGTCAGTAGATTTTTGTTGCTAGCATTTGATATGATACCAGTAAGAATATATGCCATAAGAGTATATTTCAGTTGTTTGTAAATAACAAAAGTCTGTCTTAAAGTCCTCCCGTTAGAACACCACTCTGTTTGAGAAGTATAGAAATAACTGAAAAAAATGTGTGTGTCGCCTTGAAAAAGGGTCTAATGAGAAAAATGTTTCGGAAAGAAACGGATAGGGGTCATATGGCATTGTAGAAAAAATATATTTATTTTCTGTCAAAGGGCTATGATTAACAGCCAGACTGTCACTGTGATTATTTTATATAGCTGGATTTGCTTCCATTGTAACTCATGGTAAAATCCAAAACATAAATCTTAATTGGTCATCATGGATACATTGCACTACCCATTAGCCGTTTAAGTAATGCATCTAAATGTAAATTTAATGTCAGGACACACTTAGAAATCAGCCAGTGCTCGGCTAAAGTTGTTTTGATTTACATGTGTTTTTATACTGCACTGCTCCGGGGGTTAATATTCAAAGAAACAAAGATCAAAACAAACAAGGCACACAACTCATATTAGTTTCCAATCTACATGGCTCAGTCCTTCATGAATACACAGTAAGAAAGAAGCATATTTATAAATGATCATTTTCAATGACTTGTCATTTAATTTCTCCTATTGCAAAATAATACTAAGGGGTTATTTATCAAACTCCGAACACAAAAATCACAGATTTTTTTTGATCAAAACGAAAAATTGAATTTTTTTGGAATTTATTATACCCCGAGGCTGAAAAAAGTCCAAATCCAAAAAGCCGCCATCTCCAAGCTGTCCGGGTCCTGTAGAAGTCAATGGCAAAGGTCCCATTTCAATATTATGGTCCACGCTGAGTTTCTGCCAAAAATCCGATTTTTGCGGATTTTGGCACCAAAAATTCTAGGTTTTTTTCCACTAAAAAATCAGGTATTTTATAGTAAAAAAAACGTGAATTTTTGGAGATTAATTATACCACGAGGATGGTAAAATTCTGAATGGGAAAATCCGGCATCTCAGACCTACCGAGGTTCTAAATGAGTTAATGGGAGAGGTCCCTATCCTATTTGGAAATTTCTGTGGTCTGCACTGGATTTAGCTAGAAAATCCGACTATTTCTGACTTTTCGGGCAAAAATCTGAAAAAAAAAACAATTTTCAGAAAAAGCTTGAAAAAAAACCTCTGTATGACTGGATTTTAGCTAAATTTTTTTGTTTTTCCCCGATCTGATTAAATCTTGTTTTCTTTAATAAATAAGGTCCAATCATGGATTCTAGTTTGGTCAGACTTTTTTAATCAAAATAATCAGAAAAATTCAGATTTTGATAAATAAGGCCCCCCATGAAAATAATAACCCATAGATAACAAGGAAATAGATTTTTGCTATAATTGATGGTTTATAATCATAGTCAGTTTCTCCTTATATAAGGGGAAGTATGCATCCTTTTCCAACATGAGCTCAATAAATAGAACTTGTGCTGAAAATATTTTGACTATTCTTCTAATTAAGAAATATCTATGACTCTTTTTATTTTTTGCATTTAACAAGAAAATTAAACCACTATTTTTCACTAACTGGTTCTGCTGAGCAGAGAGAGAAAGTTAATAAATGAAAAGTCCAGAGATAAACCCACTGTATAATAAACTCCTTTTCTCAAAGCTCAACAAAGACTGCATCTTAGTGTTTATTTATTTATAAAGAGCTCATTATTTCCCATTGCACAAATGGGTGCTTATAGGGATTAAATGGCAACGAGCAAGTTCAATGAGATACAAAACAAATTTATATTTTATGCTTTATATTGTTTTATACCTGTAGACAACTATTTAAGACTATAAGTAAAAATGGGCAGACTACATTTTCAACACAAGTCCTTTTTTGTGCTCATTTTTAGCAAAGATTTGTATTGGGGGTATACTGTCTCTTTAGACAGTAATGGGCAGATTTATCAAAGGTTGAGGTGAATTTTCAAATGAAAAAAATTCGAATTTCAAGCTATTTTTTGTGTACTTCGACTAGGGAATAGTCCAAATTTGTTTTGAATTTGAAAAAAATTTGAATGTCAAGATGTATCATGCACTGTCTCTTTAAAAATTCAACTTTGACCAATCGCAATCTAAAACCTGCCGAATTGCTGTTTTAGCCTATGAAGGACCTCCTAGAATCTATTTGGAGTCAATTGGTAAACTTTGAATTTTTTTTTGGGAAAAGCTTAGAATCTAATTCGATCGAATGCGCTATTCCTTCGATTCCTATGATTCAATTTGGCCGAATATGGACCTATTCAATTAAAAATGCCCCCAACCAAAAGAAAAACGTAATTTTCGGTTGTTTTTGTTCATTCGAATTTCAAAGTTTTTCAATTCGTAATTCAACCCTTGATAAATATGCCCCTACGTGACACAAATAAGCCTGTAAATAACTAACAAGCTAGTATACAATTATGTTTCATCTTGTACAGGTATTGGACCTCTTATCCAGAATGCTCGGGACCTGGGGTCTTCCGGATAATGGATCTTTCCATAATTTGGATCTACTCATGTAAACATTAAATAAATCCAATGGCCTGGTTTTGCTTCCAATAAGGAAAACTATATCCCCAAAATTAATACTTAAGCAACAGATCCTGTATTTTATTTTAAATTAAGTGGCATATTAAAGACTCTTCCCATACTGGTATATATTTTTACCCTTTTACAACTCCTGACTTGAACCACCATTTCTTCATGGTCTGTGTGCTGCCTCAGAGATCACCTGACCAGAAATACTTTAACTCTAACTGTAACAGGAAGAAGTGTGGAAGCAAAAGACAGAACTCTGTCTGTTAATTGGCTCATGTGATCTAACATGTATGGTTTGTTTGGTTTGTTTGTGTGCACAGTGAAACCTAGGATCCCAGGGGTCAGTCCTTATTTTATAAAATTGGAATATTCTATTTATGATTACCCAATGTAACATACTAATAAAAAGTATATTATTATGCAAATGGTTTATTTACATGAAGCAGGGTTTTACATATGAGCTGTTTTATGCAATACATTGTTCGGAGGGTATAGTTTTCCTTTAAATATATCTTAGTTTGGATCATACAAGGTACTGTTTTAATTTTACAGAGAAAAAGGAAAACATTTTTATTTATATTTAAATTTGGATTAGGTGGATAAAACGGAGTCAATGAGAGACGGTCTTTCCATAATTTGAGGCATTCTCATTAACTGGATCCCATACCTGTATGTGTAAACAGTGCAGGTGTTTATTGCATCATGACTGATATGAGCTTGAGCCCTACTATGTTCAGTCATCTTTTATCTGTTGAAGCCTCACCTGGAATATTATGTTTAATGGAACTTTAATGGAAACAAGCCTTATCAGAATATATATATATTCTCAGATACAAACCTCACATTTCCTAGAAATGGAGTTGAATCTGAAGAAAGGGCATGCCAAATGAGCATTACATGAAAATACTTTTCATGTTACTGGTCTTTTAAGTCCTTAACCAAGGAAAATGAGTTGAGCCGCAAGAAATTCTGTTTGCATTTCCCCGAACATTGCAATTACCCTTGACAAACTGTCATCAATAACAAATGTGTTCACGTACAGAAAAAGAAATCCATTTCTCCTGCAAAGCCTGATTTTACCCCGTCATAACAGATGAATAAAATGTTAGAACATTTTAATGATTAAAATGTGCCTTGTAGCATACAATAAATACACGTGCAAATATTGTTTTGAATATATTACACTGGAAAGAAAAACACAATAGTAGCACAGAGTGACTATAATAGTGGCTAAAATAAAAATATGATCATGGGCAAATTGGATACAGCAAAAGGTCAAGACACATACTGGAAATAATGTTTCAATGAAATCATAGAAAAGTAACAACCTCTAAATTCCATTAAAACAGACAGAAGCCCGTTGATTACAAATACTAATTTATATGGTTTTGCTTCACAGATCCAGCTTTTAAAAATCTTTCTTGAAACCATCAAACTAATCTAATCGCTGCACATTAACTTAACAACATTTAATCTGTTAAAATACAGCAAAAGAGTCGGTACTGAACAGGAACTGAAGACTTTGAATGAGTACTTAAAGGAAAACTATACCCCCAAAATGATCACTTAAGCAAAAGATAGTTCATATCATATTAAGTGGCATATTAAAGAATCTCACCAAACTGGAATTTATATTTGAGTAAATATTGCCCTTTTACATCTCTTGCCTTGAGCCACCATTTCGAGATGGTCTCTGTGCTGTCTCAGAGATCACCTGACCAGAAATACTTCAACTCTAACTGTAACAGGAAGAAGTGTGGAAGCAAAAGTCACAACTCTGTCTGTTAATTGGCTCATGTGACCTAACATGTATGGTTTGTTGGTATGTTTGTGAGTACAGTGAATCCTACGATCCCAGGGGGCGGCCCTTATTTTTTAAAATGGCAATTTTCTATTTATGATTACCCAATGGCACATACTACTAGAAAAGTATATTATTATGAAAATGGTTTATTTACATGAAGCAGGATTTTACATATGAGCTGTTTTATGCAATATCTTTCTATAGAGACCTACATTGTTCGGGGGTATAGTTTTCCTTTAAATATGTAAGTACAGTATTACAAAAAACTCAAATGGAAAAAACTGTCAATATCATGTAACTTTATATGCCACAAGGCTTAAGGGATATCATCATACTCTGAAAAGTATCATGTTAAATGATAAACTGAAATCAGTTGTATCGCAATTTTCTTCCTGAAAAATCTGTATTTTTGTTTTATTTTCATTGATTTATACAGTACAAACATATAGGATACTGCAATGCCTGCCCCTGACTCCCCTAAATGTAGTTTACAGTCTAAGGTACACACATGTATATACACACACATGTCAATTTTATTAAGAAAGTGTTTGCAACCTTTTAATGATGTCGCTGCTAGATTCCTAGTAAGTTAAAGAGGAAGTTCACCTTCAAATTACTATATGTTTTAAGGGTTCAGGTACAATAACAGGCATAATATTTTCTTATGGTTTGGCTGTACCAGGGATGTTAGTACAGGAAAGAATCAGTGATAGAGTCATGTATTGTGATGGCGAATTTTTACACCGGAGACAACTTCAATGCCAAGGACATTTGACGTGCATTAGCCAATCATCATCTAAATTATCGCAGATGTCGTAACCTTCGCCAGCATCAACAAAGAACTCTGAACCAGCAAATTTTTTGCTGTAAATTCGCAAATTTATTAGCCGGCTGTGAAACATGGAAATTTGCTGCGAATTTGTGCCTGCCGAATAAAGAAAACAGTAAGAAAACAGACTTTTGTAAAGGATAATACATGAAATGGGAGGCATTTAGTTATTTAATTTAATTTAATATTAACATTTATAATACTGCAATGATGAAAATATAAAGCTTTTAAAAAATCATTAGTGCTATAGCATGAAGCAATGTTAAGCAGACGTGTATATCTTGTTCTCTTGTTAAGGTAAAGTATTTAAGTTGCCAAGATACTGATATTGACATTTTCCTTATATTTATTCATGTTGGAGGTTATTGGACCTCCCTGTTGCACCAAGGGCACTGAGTTTAATTAATTATTTTTGAACTTTAATTGATCACTAATTATTTTATAGTCATGTCCCAGTAAAAAGTTTAAGTCATGCTGATGCAAGTGTATAAGCTTGCTGATGGAAATCAATAAGCTGTGGGAGGCAGCGTTCTGCCCAAGACCTCTAGAATCTGGTATGTTTACTTGCAAGAGAGTGGTCTCAAGTTACTAGGCTCCATCACATAAGATGGAGAAAATGCTTTTTAAACATTATCTGCCTTGTAAAGAGCTGGCCATCTGGTTCAGAAACTATGAGCATAAGTACAGCAAAATCCAGTCTCAATAATACCAGTCTAAGTGGGGAAATCACACCCATCAGCAAAAATTGCAAGAATGGAATAAATCCATCATGTTTCAGATACTGATCTTTTAGACGTAGAAAGAATGTGCTTAAAAATGTTGTGTTTCTGGTTACTTTATTGAATATTTCTACAAAATCCCTACTAGTCCCGGCCATCTATTCCACTTCCTGCTCTCTGAATTCTCTGGATGTGCAGGGGAGGCGATGGCACTCAGCACACAGCACTGCAGAATAGGAACCAATCAGCAGCTAGGCTGACCTGATAGGGAACTGAAGCCTGTCTGTGCTTGTGTGACTGCAGGGCTGTGATTGGCTGTCCCCCTTTTACTGTGCTTCTGGTAGGGACCCTTAGGATATGCCCACCCTCATTTTGAAACATGGACAGAGACCAGTAAATAGCAATAGGGAGCTCCAATAAAAGGGCTATTTTTATAGATAAAAATAAAAATAAAACCAACACCATATATTATACATAATTGCCTACAAAATTAGGGGTTTTTCATTTATCCTATATGTCTCCTTTAATCTTGCTTACATTTTCTTGCTTTAAAAAAAATTCAAATAATATTCTATCTGCCCCTACGGATCCAGTAAAATCAGAATCTTGCAAAAAGTGTAGGGATTGTTCCAAATCTCAAACTACAAGTTACTATGTAGGGATCATCGCATGGAATCTGAGGACTTGCAGCCCAAGCATATAGCAGATGTAGGGAATGATTTATAATTTACAAAACACAAAAAAGGCACATTAATTGAATTTGCTTTTGTGTATTTCATTGCAGACAGTATCTATCAAAGCTATTGATTGAGGTCTGTAGCATTTTAATCTGCAATCAAATTGCAGGTTTTTCTTCATTACATGTAGTACCTTAGTGAAATGTTGGTTTTAATGCAGGTAGTGGTGTTGAACTGTCCCTTTATAATTTTATATCTGCAAAACAGTCAATGCAATAGAACACACAGGTCAACTGTAGACACAAACACCTGGATCCTGGAAGATATGCACTAAATATTGTACCGCCTTAGCCTGTGTGCTTGGAGGAGGTTAGGCTTGTCTGTGTAGATACTGTTCTATATATTAGGTAACTGTATAAAACAGTCCAATACCTTTCCTGCTTTTTGGTACTATTTCATACCTCCCAACTGTCCTGTTTTCTGGAGGACAGTCCTGATTTTGACAGCTTAGCCCGCAGTCCAGGGTTTCTTACTGAAACGTACAGAGTTTCTCTTTGATCGCCTGCACTGATGCCAGAAAAAGATACAAAGTTCTGAAACTTAACTAAAATAAGATGCTTTTTGGCAGAGAGCCCACAACACTGAGCAGCTGCACTTCAATACATTTGTAACAATTTAAGATAAGCAAAGATACAATTTTTACTATTTAATATAATCAAATTCGACTTCGACCATTCGCCATCTAAAACCTGCTGAAGTGCTGTTATAGCCTATGGGGGACCTCATAGAACCTATTTAGAGTCAATTGGTGGACTTTGAAAAATCTGAGGGTTTTTTTTGGGGTAAAAATTCGGGAATTTGAATTCGGCTGAATACTGACCTATTCGATTGAAAACGGACCTATTCGACCAAAAAAAACCTTTGACTTAATTTCGGTTGGTCTTTTTGAATTTCAATTTCAATTTTTTTCAATTCAAATCTGACCCTTGATAAATATGCCCCTTAATGTGAGCAATTATAGCATTTTAAATAAATTCGAGCTGATTTGGTCATGGCTCCAGGGAATCCTAAAATATGCTGTGAATCATATCACTGTTTTATCAGGTTAGTTCCCATGACATATGATCTATTGCAAAATATGAAGGCTAGTTCTTCAGAAACAAATGAATGTACCTATGCTTTAATAAAACACCTACAAGAAGTATATTGAATGAAATGATATGTGTCTGTGTAAGCATAAGGGCACCTGTTACCCTAAACTACTTTCCCCTACCAAAGGGATGGGCTAATACACCCCTGGTATTTTATTTGTTTAATCAGAATCTGGTCCAGGTTAGGATAGAGATCCAGTTAGAAATTCAGTGGTAAAATAGAATTGTTACTGTGATTTTATTTTACTCCTCGTCAACTGATTTTCTTTTGTGGAGGCTTACCTCACACAGAATACATTGGAGTCTATGGTTATTTTTTCATTGCAAATTTGTGTGCAAAATCAACTGGAATTTATATTTGTTGCCCCATTTCTTTGTTCTTAAATTTTGCAGAGATGGTGAAATGCAGAAATTCCCCGCAAATTGATACCTGCAGGAAAATCATTGCTTTTAATTTATTTCCTGTATATACCACTTCTGAAAGTTCTGGCTGTGGAGGGCCTAATTAATAAGATTTATTATGTTTAATTACATAACAGTAAAGTAGAGGACATTATCATGGATGTTATTGTTTCAGTTTTTAAAAAAAAAAAAAAAGCATAAAGCCATTCCTTCAAACATGACCTAAAATTCATGGCATTAATAAAAAATAACAGGTGCAAGACTGAACAAAGAAAAAAAGATTAATATATAGAAATTTATATACTGTATCTGCAAGGCATTAAAGGGGTAGTTTACCTTAAAAAAATGTATTTTACTATGAGGTGTTCCAAGACAATTTGCATTCGGTCTCGTTTTTTTTAAATACATACATTTTTTTGTTGTGAACCTGTCACAAATAGAATTTTAACACCTTTGTAGTTACTAGTAGTGATGGGCGAATTTATTCGGCAGGCGCCGGCGAATAACTTTGCAAAACCGCCGTGAAAATTAGTCAGCGAATATGTGCCGGCATCAAAAAAACAGCTACTGGCATAAAAAAAACTGATGCCAGCATCAAAGAAGGATGCCGGTGTCAAAAACTAGGTGCCGTTTCGCAAATTTTTTGCCGTTTTTCGAATTTCGTGGGAAATTCACGTTTTTTTCAGAGAAGCGAAATACCCATCACTTGTTACTAGGGTTTTTTTGGAAGTTGGTATGAAAGATGAATTGTTGAACAGAAATACAAGAAATAAACATTTTAATAACAATACAACTGAAGCCACAGTCAATTTAAATTTAGTTGCTGGATCAGTGACTCCAACACCCAGATAGCATTTTCAGTTGCAGGCTGGAAATAGAAAAGAAATGGCAATAATTCTACAAACCATATCAAACCAAATAAGAAAGACTAAATAAATAGCTGCTTACCTCATCTGTAAGGTAATCTAAAGAGGAACTTCCCTTTTACAAACATAAATACAATGAATATCTTGGTTTAAGAGTTTGTGAGTTTAGTCGTGGTTAGTGATGAGGTTTCACCGCAAACAAGATGCCCATAGACTCCATTAGGTGAAAAAAATTGTCACGTGGCAATAAAAAATTGTCACCCATAATATTCAATGTATTTTGGAAATTTTTCAGGTTTTGCAAGTTTCCAGTGAAGCAAAATGGGTCACATCCACCCATCACTAGTCGTGGTTTCAAAAACCTCTAAAGCCACTAAAATCCGATCTTTAATAAATAAGCCTCCACGGGGCATGCACATTCTTAATTCATTTTTTTTGATATTTACAAATGATTTCAGATTTATTTTACTTTTCACTATAATGCATGCTTATTTGTACCAATTAAAAGTTCCAAATGTCCCAGCTAGACAGAATGCTTTAAATGCCTGTTTTTCTTAACAGCCTCAGCATTAACATTTCTATCAAACCATAATGGTTTTACTTTGCTATGTCTTTCCTTGCTTACAAGTGGAATATACTGACAGGTTCATTTATTAACATAATACAGTGTTAGCGTGTTGATGGCGGAGCTCGCCCTTACCCGTAGCTCCTCTCTGGTCGCAGCTCACGCGAGATCCCGGCACCTTCACAGCCGGCTTGTGCTATGCTGCTTCTGTCTCGCAATCAGGCGCTGATCCAAGAGAGGAAACTGGTAGTAATATTAAAATCGCTTTATTATAAGCACACAGATACAGTTACAGCATTGGGGTGCAAACTAACATGTTTCGTGCCCTTGTCTCGGCACTTCTTCAAGATTTGTGCAAACTTCACATGTGAACGTGTTTTAAAGTGCTGGATCAGGAGCATCTCATTAGTGACTCACTTGGTTTGAAGGCAAAATCAACACTGTGTGATCAATCCATCATATGTGATAATATTCATAAAATACATCAAAATATACCCATAGTTAAAATGTATCAGTTTGTAATACATTTTCTTTCAATTAATAGTGTGTATTAAACATCATATATTACATGTTATATATAACTATCATTCATTAAGGTATCTAGACATATTGATATCAACTATAAAATCATTGAAATATTTAACTGATATATTTATACTCCTTCATATTAGCTGTGATGTAAATATAAACATATGGTCCCGGGGCATTTCATTTAATATACTTTGTAGCGCTACTCTCGGTTATCCATAATGTACTGGGATCAAATTTCCATTATCCTCATATAGTTTTTTCATATTTCATGTACATATTTTGTGTGTGATAAGATTTCTATTTACTTATATATTTCTCTCTTAAGCATAAAAACATCAAAATATGTACATGTTCAAGCACTGAAAAAACAGTTGTATGTTTGATTAATAAATCCCTACGTATTTCCAATAGGCTGACTAATCTATAAAATACTTAGGGGCCCATTTACTTAGCTCGAGTGAAGGAATGAATAAAAAAAACTTCGATTTTCGAATGTTTTTCTTGGCTACTACGACCATCGAATGGGCTACTTCGACCTTCAACTACGACTTCGAAACGAACGTTTCGAACTAAAAATTTACTTAAGATAGTAAAAAGTACCATTGGATAGTCGAAGTACTGTCTCTTTAAAAAAAAACTTCGACCCCCTAGTTCGCCACCTAAAACCTACCGAAGTCAATGTTAGCCTCTATGGAAGGTCCCTATGGCTTTCTAAGTATTTTTTGGTCCAAGAAAAATCGTTTGATCGATGGATTAAAATCCTTTGAATCAAACGTTCCAAAGGATTTAATCGTTCGTTCGATCGAACGAATAGCGATAAATCCTTTGACTTTGATATTCGAAGTCAAAGGATTTAAATTCGACAGTCGAATATCGAGGGTTAATTAACCCTCGATATTCGACCTTAAGTAAATCTGCCCCTTAATGTCACACTCCTTGTTCAACCCTTTAGGTGCAACTGTATCCAAAACAGACATCCACTTGATCTCCCTTTTGGATATTAATGTTTTTATGTCTCCTTTCCTCTTTCCCAATTTCACTGTTTCAATTCCCTGAAAAGATACAAAGTATTCATTAGCATCATGTGTTTCAATTATCTGTTCAGCTATAGCAGAAGACTTATCCAGTCTATTTATACAAGCTATATGTTTCAGGACCCGATCTTTAAATTTTCTTAACGTCCTGCCAACATATTGTTTACCACACCTACAAGTGGCCAGATATACAACATTTATTGTGCGACAATTCACATACGTTTTACATTTATGTATTCTTTTAGTAACTGTTCGCTGTATTTCACTAGATGTTTTTATAAAGCTGCAACATTTGCACACATTCGCTCCACATCTATAGGTGCCAACTGTTCTTAACCAATTGGTCTGTCCTTTCTTATCTGGCAACATGCTTGGTGAGATTTTAGCTCTCAGATTGTAGCCCCGTCTATAGATAAACTGTGTTTTTTTTTCAAATCCAGTTGTGCCAAAACTGGATCTGATTTCAATATATGCCAATGTTTCAAAATAATCTGTTGTATCTCTTTGGCCTCTGAAGTGTATGTGGTAATGAATCTCATTCTCTTATCTGGAAACTCCGTTCTACTCCTACCATGTTTATTAGTCAGCATTTCCTCCCTATTACACAGAACCACTTTCTCATACGCTTTCTTAATATTAATAGTCTGATAGCCTCTGGATAATAGTCTGTCCCATATATCATGGATCTATCTTGGAAAGCTTCCCAAGTGGAGCAGATCCTGTGCATCCTAATAAACTGTCCTGTCGGTATGCCCTTCAGGAGGGGTCCTGGATGGCTACTCGGTAAAAGGGAATGCCTACTAATTGGTTTCCTATATATGTCCGTGTGTATAATGTCTCCAACAGAGGTGAACTGTATATCCAAAAATTCAATGGTACTGCAGTCACATTTATACGTAAACTAAGAATCTAAACCCACGCATCTTTATTTAATACCTGATTACATTTTTATGATAACACTATCTACACAATCAATCCTACTTACTAAAGAACATTGGTTTTTGAATCTTCTACTTTCCTTACATAGAGGTAAGCCCAGACTTGAAGATTTTCTACTTGACAGCTTTACCAGCCAAAAGTAAAATGGCTGGAACGTAATTCTATAATAGATTTTATGATGAAAACTAATAAAGTCAGCGAACCTTGTTTAGAAAAAGCAATAAAGCCTCTGATTAGGTAAACGTGCACCTTTCGGCTTTGTATTTTTAATATATGTTACATTTACTCACTCTGTTGCTTACCCTCCAGTAATTTAATATCAAGTAAATTGATAACTGTTGATGATAATGATACAGACTTTCATGGGCAATGCACAAAAATGTTTTCTTCTATGTATTCATCCAGCAAGTTATATTCCTTCATCATGCATGGTGACAAAAAGTTGATATGGAACAGAAATCTAACAAACACATTTTTACAACTGGCTGAAAGCCAGAGGTGTGCACAGACCATCACAAATCATGGATTTATTAACAAAATCTCATCCATCTGGCATCAAAATATTAAAGCACAAGAATAATCTATATCAAATTTAGAAAAGAAAACTTTTGCAGCTTTTAAAGCTATACTGTTCTGTTTTTAGATTGTATGTTTCATTTAAGAAGGGCCTTTTTTCTCTGTCCTACCTTCTCTCCCCCAATAATGTTTCTCTCCCTCTTGGCCATTTGAAGTATTTTGAGCAAAATCAGTGGAACAAAATGTATTTATTCAATTAACTGTTAAATTAGCTTAATACATTTTTCATGAAATAAAATAAAAGCGCCTTGTACCATTTCATTGCATATCTCATTTTACAGTTTATTCTTTATTTACAATGTCCTAGGTGTCCTACATGCTTTCTAGCCCCACCAGGGATGACTGTAGTCAGTTATCACTGGCTGCTTTTTTGCAGTTGATGGAGCTCTCAGGTTGCTTTTGATATCCTCATATCTTAAAATAGGGGGCACATATTTTTTTCAAATTGCTTGTATGGATAGACCTGTGACTGTATATCAGTTCTCACTTGAATTTTTTTAACGTAATATTTATGTTTAGTGTATATACCTATGTGCTGTACAGCACTGTTGACTATGTTGGCGCTTTACAAATATGTGTTTTTTTTATTATAATACACACAATTTAATAGGTCATACAACACAAATGGCAATCTCTGTAATTGTTTATTAAATTAAATATTCATGGCTTGTCAAACTTTCTGCCATGAGGGTACTTTACTGGATCAGAGAATGCCTTTAAATTGTAATAAGAGGGGCCGCAATTTCCACAATTATTTTTAAAAAATTTCAGCGAAACTGAGGAGAAAATTCTAGAAAATTTGCACAACAGTATAAAACAACAGCGCATCAAAATTATTCCGATGCCCATTGACTTTAATGCATTTGGACAAAATTGTCTGGTATAAAATTTTTTGCTTACATCAAAATTGTTGCTCGTCAAAATTATATTTCAATGTGTTTTGCAAATTTTTCGGCGAAACAGTACAGATTCGCCCATCACTAATTAGAAGCATCATGTTACTGAATTAAGAAACCTTCTAAATATAATCAATTAAAAATGTTGTACTTTCTCTCAAATAAAGTAGTTTTCTTTACCATACTTCTCCCAGCAATCTGCCTATCTTTGCTCCCTCTTAAAGGAAAACCATACCCCCAAAATACTTAAGCAACAGATAGTTTATATCAAATTAAGTGGCATAAGAAAGAATCTTACTAAAACTGGAATATATATTTAAGTAAATATTGCCCTTTTACATCTCTTGCCTTGAACCACCATTTTGTTATGGTCTCTGTGCTGCCTCAGAGATCACCTGACCAGAAATGCTACAACTCTAACTGTAACAGGAAGAAGTGCGGATTGCGGAAGCAAAAGACAGAACCCTGTCTGTTAATTGGCTCATGCGACCTAACATGTATGGTTTATTTGGTGTGTTTGTGTGCACAGTGAATCGTACGATCGTACTTATTTGTTAAAATGGCAGTTTTCAATTTATGATTACCCAATGGCACATACTACTAAAAAAGTATATTATTATGAAAATTGTTTATTTACATGAAGCAGGGTTTTACATATGAGTTGTTTTATTTCTTATCTTTTTATAGGGACCTACATTGTTTGGGGGGTATAGTTTTCCTTTAATGCAGGCATTGGAGACAGTTAGGTCTAATTTGGGGGGGGGGGAGGGTTCCTTTGTCTAGAAGGTGTATAACACCTCAGTCTAACCAGAAGTACATTCTCTCTAGAGGCAGTATTTGTGCCAGTCAAGTACATTTTGTTTGTGCTGGAGTCATTTATTTGAGTTAACTCTAACACATCTGCTAGGAAAGGGAGCTCCCGAAAAGCTGTATTAGACCTACTTGTCAATCAAACTGTGACATCAGCTTCTGTATTAAGTGAGCAATAATACTGAAAGGGATAGTGAAAATAAAGTTTCCAAAATTTTAATAATAAATGAATTGATTTATATAGTTGCGCCCTAGGCAGGTGCTTTTTCTGCCTACCCCTAGTTCCGGCCCTGTATATAAAATATAGGAATCCTCTAATAACTCCAAATTATCCAGCAAATTTTAAATATGGGCAGCAATAAGAAGTGAATGCCTACATTGCAATCTTATCAGGTAGAAAAATTGACAGGTTGTTTACTTTCAGACAGAGACAGTCGACAGATACATAAGCTAGCAATACATTTTTAATACCATGTCATATATATTTGGATTATACTGTATGCTGTATCTAATGCAGTGAAGCCAAGAATGGGAATATATTTTGCATACAGTAAGAAACATAGTATGTATGTATATTTTTATTTGTGTGGTGCTCCTTGAGGGCAAAGCACTGCACAGCAGAACAATAAATAGTAGAAGAAACTGGGGGTCATTGCAATAAAAAGTACAAAAATACAATACTCATTAAATATAAGGGTTTAGAAGGGTTTGATGTGGGAAATGGCAATAGTAGTAGTGGGGGTGCAACCAAACGGTTGCTCTGAGAAGTGCAGAGGATTTGGCCAGGAGCATATAGAGAGACAAGAGATGAGATGTAGTTAGATGCAGAGGAGTGAAGGGTTTTGAAGGTTATGAGAAGGAGTTTGCAAGTTATTCTTTGTTTTATGGAAAGCCATGATAAGGAGTCAACAGGGGAAGAATTGTGAAACTCTGAAAAAAATTGTGAGACTTTAAAGTAAATGGGCATTTAAAAATGAATTAAAATCAATAGTGCATCAAAAAAAATTCCTAGTGGCTATTTTGTCTCTGCAACTTTTTTGTCTCTGCAACTTTTTCAATCAAATGCATTAAAGTCAATGGGCGTCCAAATTTTTTTTACATGCATCAAATTTTCCAGCATTGATTTTTTGCTGCAGTTTCCTTAAAACATTTGCAGGTGGTGAAGTAAGGAAGTTCAACGCAAATCCATGCCTAGCGAATAAATTCACTCATCCCCACAGATGAGATCTCCCAAAGACAGCGAGCCAAGTACAGAGCCTTACTGCACCCCTACAGTAAGTGGAACTACAGATGAAGTTTCATTAGCATAAGAGTGAACAAATGCCTAGAGAGGTAAGAAGAGAGCCAAGATGCAGATGATAGGTCAAGAAGAAACAGGATAGAGAAGCGACCTTTGGCTTTGAAAACCTGAACATCATTTGTAACACTGCACAAGGCAGTTTTAGTAGAGTGTACAGGCCAGAAACTAGGTTGCAGAGGGTCGATCAGATTATGGATGTGTAGAAAGTTAGTAGTTCCTTAGGAAGGAAGAGCTGGTTTGCATTAGTAGAGTTAAGAATCTGATGGCAGATGGACTCTACTTGTCTTTAAATAAAATTTGATGGATTTGTGATTGTTCATGAGGGTACTGTAGTACTCCTGCTTGACCTTCAACAAGGCAGAATTGAGGCATGACTGTAGAAATTTATAATGAAGAAAGACTGCTTGCGTACGAGTTCTTCCATTTACGTTCAGCAGATCTTGTACAGGAGCGCAGGAATCTGGTTTGTGAATTCAGCCAGGGGTGTGTTGTTTGAACATGAGTAAGATTAGCCTGTAAGGGGGCAAATGAGGAGGATAGTATGTAGTTATACTCACTTACCAGGATATCAAGATCAGACATCTCCCTAAAGGAGGAGATACTGGACATGAAAGACTGAGCTAAGGCAGGGAGGTCAATGTCATAGGTAATCCGAGTTAAGACAGAGGGGGAAATGTAACCAAATTATTATCGGAAAGGGGGAAGGGATCACTGTTAAAACTAGAAAGAGATCCAGAAAGTGGCCATCCTCATGAGTAGGGGTGTTTGTCCACTGCTGGAGCTCAAAGGAGAAGGTTAGGTGAACAAGATGAGAGGGCCAGGGTTGTGAAGCATCATAGAAATGGATGTTAAAATCCCCAAGAATGATTTCAGGAATGTCAGTACAGAGGAAGAAAGAGAACCAGATGTCAAAGTCAGAAAGGAATAACAGCTACCTCTACAGAAAGAGGGTGGAGAATCTGAAGGGCATGCACCTCAAAAGAGTTGAATGAGAAGGTTGAAGGAACAGGAATAGGTTTGAACTGACAGTGAGAGGAGAATTCCAACTCCCAGTTTCATTCACTGCTTAGCTGAGCAAACAATAATTCTGCTCCACAATGTTTGAACAGTAACATTTGACTTCAGTGGTCTCAACTAAATTAATGCAAGCAACAGCACACCCTTATGAACAAATGAAGATCATCATAATCAAGTTGCCTGTTTTTCTCTGAGACGCTCAGGGTTCTATGTGGATAATATTAATAACAAATGATACAAGATTGGAAAAAGCAGCTAACCTTAAAATGTATCAGACACACATGCAGCAAATAGGTATAATATATCTACTGTATTTATAAAATATATGCAACTGCAACTACCTACTATTCTGTCATTGACAGCAGTTAATGTGCTTCTAAAGTGTAGTTAGGGGCAGGAGATGGCCGAAGACAGTCAGAGACTAAGGGGAACATTAATACAAATGCATTCAAATAATTTAAATGTATTACATACTGTAGATGGGATAAAAATGTCAGTAGTCGGGACAACATTTTTAAGAGTATCATATATATCATTGATTATTTTGTTGCCAAAAAGCCCCAGAATGCACTACTAAATGGTCTGCATTTTCCAATGCCATCTAGAGTGTCTAATGTACCATCTCTCTTGCATTTAAACTTGCATCTACACAGATGACCAGTAAACGCTACCTTCTGATTGGTTTCTATTAGTGATGGGCGAATTTATTCGCCAGGCGCGATTTCGCTGCGAATTTGCGCGATTCGCGCCGAGCGAATAAATTCGCAAAACGCCCGCGAAAATTTGCGGTAAAAAAAACGGGCGCCGGCGCCAAAAACGGGCGCCGGCGTCGAAAAAACGGGCGCCGGCGTCGAAAACGGGCGCCGGCATCGAAAACGAGATGCCGGCGCCGTTTCGCAGATTTTTCGCCGTTTCGCGAATTTCGCGCGAAATTCGCAAATTTTTCGGCGAAGCGAAACGGCGCAAATTCGCCCATCACTAGTTTCTATAGGTGATAAGAAGTATAGTAAACTTTGCTGATATTATATATCCCCCTAAATATTTTGCTGATTAAGATTGGGTGGTCACTAAATAATGCACATGGTATAGGAGCCAGGAGGATAAACCAAAGGGAAAGTAAAGATTGCAACAAGGAATGGGAACATATGCAACATTAGTGTGTTAGGTGTGCCAAAACCAGATGGACAGGACAAGGTCAACTTAGGATAGAAAGTGTCTCAGAAGAGTTACAGTATTTCAGTTCAGATTGCAACTAAAGCTGCCCTTGATGAAGATGTTGAAGACTTTTACAATAGTATAAAGATGATTGTCAATGATACACCATCACATGATATATGTGGCAGGTTTGTACTTGGTACTTTGTACAAAATTTAATTTAGGATGCAGATTTTTTTCAGTCAAGATTCATTTAAATTGCTTGCTGTTATTTACAGCTGCAAGTGCAGTTAAGCATCAAATGACTTTCATCAATGGTACTTTCATCAAAATGTGTTCATTTAACTACCATATACAGTAGTTGCATGCAGTGTCATTCGGTTCTCTCTGCCTTTCACTCCAAATTAGGCCCTGCTGCGCCTACTGATGCATGGGAATATTTGGAATATGCCTTAGTCCAACTATTGCTACCCATAGGGCCTCTACGCACCATCTAGTGCTATTCTGGTAATTTCTTTATTGCGTGGCTTTGTCTGGCTTTCCATAAAGATATACTCGTCTGCTTTTTAACCCATCTGTCCCCTTTAAAATATATATATATGCCTTATAAGGGGTATATTTATCGAAGAGTGAAGTTAGAGATCACCACAGTCTTCTTGAGTGAAATTCCTCCACTATCCGTTAATTTCTATGGGATTTTGAAAGGCGTACTTTCCCCCATTGATAAATACTGTTTTAAAATTCCCACAGAAATGAATGGAGAGTGGCGGAATTTCACTCTAGAGGACTGTGGCGATCTCTAACTTCACTCTTTGATAAATATAGCCCTTAAAGTCTTAGACCTCCGAGCCAAAATGCTAGGTGATTTCCCTTGCTACCTCTCTCCAGACAAGATATCACTAGCAGCCACATCTGACAATAACATTGCCAGCACATTTTACCCTTATATATCATCTTCTATTGTGATTTTTATTTAGTTGTTAGGTTTAGATTTATCATTTTGCAGTCTATCCTGAAATTAAATTTTGTTATAGTAATTCTTTTCTACTAGCTAAAGAGAGATATAGTATTTTGCAACGCTGAGTGCGTAAACTGTGTTATAATCATTTACAATATAACGTATATAACTTCAATGACTTCTAAAATTATTAGCTGGGGTTGATAATAGACACAAAGACATCGAGTTAAACATATTAACTTTACTCCACATTAGGCAAAACCATCTGGAGCCTCAGTAATAAAGAAAGAAAATATTTTTATTTGCGGTTGCTAAAAATTCATATTACATTGTATTTATTGCATATTTATCTACAGATTCCACAATTTTAAAAAAAATCTTTTTTTCTGTTAGATATTTTTTCACCAGTCCTGTATGCCTTGTGCCACTTGCTTATACAGTATAGTACTGTATGTCCAAAGCAACTGAACTCACTTAGTAATCTTTAATTTCACATCTCATCTGAGCAGCTTCTTTAGTTCAACTAAGTGGTAGGGAATTTCCAAGCATTTTAATCCCTTAAAGGAGAACTAAACCCTAAAAATGAATATGGCTAAAAATGCCATATTTTATATACTGAACTTATTGCACCAGCCTAAAGTTTCAGTTTGTCAATAGCAGCAATCCAGGACTGGTCACAGGGGGTCACCATCTTGGAAAGTGTCTGTGACACTCACATGCTCAGTGGGCTCTGAGCAGCTGTTGAGAAGCTAAACTTAGGGGTTGTCACTAATTATGAAACAGAAAATGAGGTTTGTCTGTAATATAAGCTGATGCTACTGGGCTGATAATTAAATTCGGTGTTAGCTGCCTGCTTTTTGTACTGCCATGTAGTAATTATCTGTATTAACTACTAATCAGCCTCATATTGCGACATTTAGGGCCAGATTTATTAAAGGGGTTGTTCACTTTTAAATTACCTTTTAGTATGATGTAGAGAGTGAGACAATTTGCAATTGCTTTTACTTTTTTATTACTTGTAGTTTTTGAGTTATTTAGCTTTTTATTCAGCAGCTCTCCAGTTTGCAATTTCAGCCATCTGGTTGCTAGGGTCCAAATTACCCTAGCAACCATACATTGATGTGAACAAGAGACTGGAATATGAATAGGAGAGGGTCTGGATAGAAATATGAGTAATAAAAAGTAGCAATAATAATACATTTGTAGCCTTACAGAGCATTTGTTTCTAGATGGGGTCAGTGGCCCCCATTTGAAAGCTGGAAAGAGTCAAGACAAAGGCAAATAATTAAAAAACTTTAGAAATTAAATAACGAAGACCAATTGAAAAGCTGCTTAGAATGAGACATTCCATAACATACTAAAAGTAAACTTAAAGGTGAACCACCCCTTTAAGGTTCAAATGGTAAATTTGAATTTTTGAATTAGTTTGTGTCAAAACTCACAATTTAGAATTTAAACCACCATTAGAATGGATGTTTTTTCATGGGCAATTATTTCTATACAACATATGCTTTCCTTTCATTTCTGTTGAATATATAAAGAGAAATTGCAAGTCGTTTTATTATTGAATGTAGTGACTACTGGTTTGTTGCAGTGTGATAATAATGCTAGATTGAGAGTGTCAGGGACATATTCATGCACATTTTATTTCACCCTTTCAGTAAATAAGACCAATTCAAGTTGATGGGTCACATGTAGAATGATGTTAACATGTACCTGCAGACAAATAGCAGAGCAGGATAACAGAATTGTTTAAAGGTAAAACAGAGGTAAAGCTGACTATGATACAACCTCTGTCTCAGGAATAAAAGGAGAATTTTGTTAGTTTTGGTTGGGTGCCAGAACATCTAATTTTCATGATTTGCTTGTATGAATAAATCACAGTGACAATGACTTGTAAAAGCAGCTTCTGCAGAGTCTTGGATTTTTGGCTCCCAGCATTAGGGATGTAGCGAACGTCGGAAAAAAAAGTTCGCGAACATATTCGCGAACTTGCGCAAAAACGCGAGCGGTTCGCGAACGGTTCGCGAACCCCATAGACTTCAATGGGAAGGCGAACTTTAACATCTAGAAAAGACATTTCTGGCCAGAAAAATGATTTTAAAGTTGTTTAAAGGGTGCAACGACCTGGACAGTGGCATGCCAGAGGGGGATCAAGGGCAAAAATGTATCTGAAAAATCTGCCTGTGTGTGCTTGGAAGAGATAGTGTAGGGGGAGAGCTGTTAGTGATTTCAGGGACAGATGATAGTAAGTTTGCTGGCTAGTAATCTGCTTGATACTGCTCTGTATTGGAGGGACAGAAGTCTGCAGGGATTTGAGGGACATTTTCGCTTAGGTAGCTTTGCTGGCTAGTAATCTGCTGTTCTCTTTAAACAACTGCCATACGTTGACCTTGTAGGCATTGTTTGCCCAGTTTTTTTGGACGCAGCCACTGAAGCACAGTTGCCAGAAAAAATATGCCATATAAATGCTGAAAATAGTCATTTTTCGCCATACGTTGACCTTGTAGACATTGTTTGCCCAGTTTTTTTGGACGCAGCCACTGAAGCACAGTTGCCAGAAAAATTATGCCATATAAATGCTGAAAATATAAATTTTTTTGGTTGCAGCCACTGAAGCACAGAGGCCAGAAAAATTATGCCATATAAATGCAGAAAATATGCATTTTTTTGGTCGCAGCCACTGAAGCACAGTTGACAGAAAAATTATGCCATATAAATGCTGAAAATATAAACTTTTTTGGTTGCAGCCACTGAAGCACAGAGGCCAGAAAAATTATGCCATATAAATGCAGAAAACATGCATTTTTTTGGTCGCAGCCACTGAAGCACAGTTGACAGAAAAATTATGCCATATAAATGCTGAAAATATAAATTTTTTTGGTTGCAGCCACTGAAGCACAGAGGCCAGAAAAATTATGCCATATAAATGCAGAAAATATGCATTTTTTTGGTCGCAGCCACTGAAGCACAGTTGCCAGAAAAAATATGCCATATAAATGCTGAAAATAGTCATTTTTTGCCATATACGTTGAGTCAACGTATGGCAAAAAATGACTATTTTCAGCATTTATATGGCATATTTTTTCTGGCCTCTGTGCTTCAGTGGCTGCGGCCAAAAAAACTGGGCAAACAATGCCTACAAGGTCAACGTCGTTGACCTTGTAGGCATTGTTTGCCCAGTTTTTTTGGCCGCAGCCACTGAAGCACAGAGGCCAGAAAAAATATGCCATATAAATGCTGAAAATAGTCATTTTTTTGGTCGCAGCCACTGAAGCACAGTTGCCAGAAAAATTATGCCATATAAATGCTGAAAATATAAATTTTTTTGGTTGCAGCCACTGAAGCACAGAGGCCAGAAAAATTATGCCATATAAATGCAGAAAATATGCATTTTTTTGGTTGCAGCCACTGAAGCACAGAGGCCAGAAAAATTATGCCATATAAATGCAGAAAATATGCATTTTTTTGGATGCAGCCACTGAAGCACAGTTGCCAGAAAAAATATGCCATATAAATGCTGAAAATAGTCATTTTTTGCCATACGTTGACCTTGTAGACATTGTTTGCCCAGTTTTTTTGGTTGCAGCCACTGAAGCACAGAGGCCAGAAAAAATTAAACCAGTAGGGTTTGCACCCTAGTTTGTAACGGTGGCGGAGGGAGGAGGAGGACGCTAAAGGACAGCTGTGTGTGGAGTCATGAGGCTTGAAGAGAAGGACAGCTGCATAGAAGTCAGAACAAGTCTTCCGGCGTGCAGTAACCCTCCGAGATCCACCCCTCATTCATTTTAATAAAGGTCAGGTAATCGACACTTTTGTGACCTAGGCGAGTTCTCTTCTCAGTTACAATCCCTCCTGCTGCACTGAAGGTCCTTTCTGAGAGCACACTTGAGGCTGGGCAAGACAAGAGGTTCATGGCAAATTGTGACAGCTCTGGCCACAGATCAAGCCTGCGCACCCAGTAGTCCAGGGGTTCATCGCTCCTCAGAGTGTCGATATCTGCAGTTAATGCCAGGTAGTCCGCTACCTGCCGGTCGAGGCGTTCTTTGAGGGTGGATCCAGAAGGGTTGTGGCGCTGCCTTGGACAGAAAAACATTTGCATGTCTGACGTTACAGACTGGCCAAAGGGCTTTGTCCTTGCAGGTGTGCTCGTGGCAGGATTACTGGCACCTCTGCCCCTGGAATGTTGATGAGTTCCTGAAGTGACATCACCCTTAAAAGCATTGTACAACATGTTTTGCAGGCTGGTTTGTAAATGCCGCATCTTTTCGGACTTGTGGTATGTTGGTAACATTTCTGACACTTTATGCTTGTACCGAGGGTCTAGTAGCGTTGCGACCCAGTACAGGTCCTTCTCCTTAAGCCTCTTGATACGGGGGTCCTTCAACAGGCATGACAGCATGAAAGACCCCATTCTCACAAGGTTGGATGCAGAGCTATCCATCTCCGCTTCCTCATTATCAAGGACTGCATCATCCACGGTCTCCTCCCCCCAGCCACGTACAAGACCAGGGGTCCCCAAAAGGTCACCACTAGCCCCCTGGGAAGCCTGCTCCTGTTGGTCCTCCTCCTCCTCCTCCACAAAGCCACCTTCCTCCTCTGACTCCACTTCTGGCACCTCTCCCTGCGTTGCAGCAGGTGCCTGGGTTCGTTCTGGTGATTCCGACCAGAAATCGTGCGCTTCCAGCTCCTCGTCACGCTGGTCTACAGCCTCATCTGTCACTCGTCGCACGGCACGCTCCAGGAAGAAAGCGAAGGGTATTAGGTCGCTGATGGTGCCTTCGGTGCGACTGACCATATTTGTCACCTCTTCAAAAGGTCGCATGAGCCTGCAGGCATCGCGCATAAGCACCCAGTAACGGGGGAAAAAAATCCCCAGCTGTGCAGATCCAGTCCTACCACCCAGTTCAAAAAGGTACTCGTTGACGGCCCTTTGTTGTTGCAGCAGACGTTCCAACATAAGGAGCGTTGAATTCCAGCGAGTCTGGCTGTCAGAAATCAAACGCCTGACTGGCATGTTGTAGCGCTGCTGAATGTCAGCAAGGCGTGCCATGGCTGTGTAGGAACGTCTGAAATGGGCCGACACCTTTCTGGACTGGGTGAGAACGTCCTGGAATCCTGGGTACTTGGAGACAAAACGTTGGACTATTAAATTTAACACATGTGCCATGCAGGGCACATGTGTTAAATTGCCTAGTCTCAACGCTGCCAACAGATTGCTTCCATTGTCACACACCACTTTTCCGATCTGCAGTTGGTGTGGGGTCAGCCACCGATCGGCCTGTGACTGCAGAGATGACAGGAGTACAGATCCGGTATGGTTTTTGCTTTCCAGGCACGTCATCCCCAAGACAGCGTGACAACGGCGTACCTGGCACGTCGAATAGCCTAGGGGGAGCTGGGGGTGCACAGGTGTGGAGGAGGAGAAGGAGGACCCAGCAGCAGAGTAAGAAGAAGAAGAAGACGAGGTAGAGAGCGATGGAGGAGTAGAGGTGGTGGCAGAACCGCGTGCAATCCGTGGCGGTGACACCAACTCCACTGTTGTTGTTGAGCTACCCATTCCCTGCTTCCCAGCCATTACCAAGTTCACCCAGTGGGCAGTGTAGGTGACATACCTGCCCTGACCATGCTTGGAGGACCATGCGTCAGTAGTCATATGGACCTTTGGCCCAACACTAAGTGACAGAGATGCGGTAACTTGGCTCTGCACATGTTGGTACAGGTGTGGTATTCCCTTTTTAGAAAAAAAATTGCGGCTGGGTACCTTCCACTGCGGTGTCCCAATTGCTACAAATTTGCGGAAGGCCTCAGAGTCCACCAGCTGGTATGGTAAAAGCTGGCGGGCTAAGAGTGCAGACAAGCCAGCTGTCAGACGCCCGGGCAAGGGGGTGACAGTCAGACATTGGCTTCTTACGCTCAAACATGGCCTTCACAGAAACTTGGCTGGTGGCAGATGACTGGGAATGGGAACAGGTGGTCAAGGTGGAAGGCGGAGTGGAGGGTGGTTCAGACGGGTCAAGGAGAGCAGAGGTAGAGCAGTAAGATGCTGGACCAGAAGGAGTGTGGCTTTTAGTTTGCCTGTTGCCTTTGAGGTGTTGCTCCCAAAGTGCTTTGTGCTTGCCGCTCATGTGCCTTCGCATAGAAGTTGTACCTATGTGGCTGTTGGGCTTACCAAGGCTCAGTTTCTGACTGCACTCATTGCAAATTACAATGCTTTTGTCAGAGGCACACACATTAAAAAAATCCCACACTGCTGACTTTTTGGAAGTGTGCGATCTGGCGGTAACAGTAGAAGTTGGCGGAGTTGGCGGTATTGGCGGCAATGGCGGGTGCGTTGGCCGGCTGAACACAGGTGCCGATACATGTTGTTGCCCTGCTGATCCCTGCGGGCTGTCCTCCCTGCTTCTTCTAAGTCTTATTCTCCTACTGCCTCTCTGACTCTCCGTCTCTCCATCTGAACTACCCTCCTCTTGCTCTCTTCTACTAGGCACCCACAAAACATCAATCTCCTCATCATCATTCTCCTCAGATGCATCAATTTCTTCTGACACATCACAGAAGGAAGCAGCAGCGGGGACCTCCTCCTCATCACTCATTATGTCCATCTCTATCGTGTTCTCTGCCAGAATTAAATCTGGTGTAAGGTCCTCATCTCCTTCATCTTCTTCTGGCAATAATGGTTGCGCATTACTCAGTTCAAGAAACTCATTGGAAAATAACTCCTCTGACCCCAGTGAAGAAGGGGCACCGGTGGTGGAGGAAGTGTTACGTGGGGTGGCCATAGCAGTGGAGGATGAGGAGGATGTTGTGGTAAAGTTAGAAACGGTAGAGGATGGGGTGTGCTGTGTAAGCCAGTCAACTACCTCTTCAGCATTTTGGGAGTTCAGGGTCATTGGCTTTTTAAAACTGGGCAATTTGCTAGGGCCACAGGATTGCATAGCAGCACGGCCCCTAGCACGGCCTCTGCGTGGCGGCCTGCCTTTGCCTGGCATTATTTTTAAAAAAACAACAACAACAACAAAAACTCAGTTGGTTTTTCTGGAAACGATAATACACACAGCTAGATGGCGGGTTGAAGAAAACACTGTGCAAATAATGCCTACAAAGTCAACGTATACACTACTACAGCGGTGGATACGGATTACGTAAAATATATGAATGCTGCTTGAAAAAAAGTAACTCAAGTGGTTTTTCTAAAGACGATAATATTATCAATATTTAGACAAAATGTGAACAAGGTCACACAGCTCGATGGCGGGTTGAAGAAAACAGTGTGCAAATAATGCCTACAAGGTCAACGTATACACTACTACAGCGGTGGATACGGATTACGTAAAATATATGAATGCTGCTTGAAAAAAAGTAACTCAAGTGGTTTTTCTAGAGACGATAATATTATCAATATTTAGACAAAATGTGAACAAGCTCACACAGCTCGATGGCGGGTTGAAGAAAACAGTGTGCAAATAATGCCTACAAGGTCAACGTATACACTACTACAGCGGTGGATACGGATTACGTAAAATATATGAATGCTGCTTGAAAAAAAGTAACTCAAGTGGTTTTTCTAGAGACGATAATATTATCAATATTTAGACAAAATGTGAACAAGCTCACACAGCTCGATGGCGGGTTGAAGAAAACACTGTGCAAATAATGCCTACAAGGCCAACGTATACACTACTACAGCGGTGGATACGGATTACGTAAAATATATGAATGCTGCTTGAAAAAAGTGACTCCGGTGTTTTTTCTGGAGACGGTAATATTATGGATATTTAGACAGAATGGGAACAAGGTCACACAGCTCGATGGCGGGTTGAAGAAAACAGTGTGCAAATAATGCCTACAAGGCCAACGTATACACTACTACAGCGGTGGATACGGATTACGTAAAATATATGAATGCTGCTTGAAAAAAGTGACTCCGGTGTTTTTTCTGGAGACGGTAATATTATGGATATTTAGACAGAATGGGAACAAGGTCACACAGCTCGATGGCGGGTTGAAGAAAACAGTGTGCAAATAATGCCTACAAGGCCAACGTATACACTACTACAGCGGTGGATACGGATTACGTAAAATATATGAATGCTGCTTGAAAAAAGTGACTCCGGTGTTTTTTCTGGAGACGGTAATATTATGGATATTTAGACAGAATGGGAACAAGGTCACACAGCTCGATGGCGGGTTGAAGAAAACAGTGTGCAAATAATGCCTACAAGGCCAACGTATACACTACTACAGCGGTGGATACGGATTACGTAAAATATATTATGGCTGCTTGAAAAAAGTGACTCCGGTGTTTTTTCTGGAGACGGTAATATTATGGATATTTAGACAGAATGTGAACAAGGTCACACAGCTCGATGGCGGGTTGAAGAAAACAGTGTGCAAATAATGCCTACAGGGCAAATAATGCCTAAAAGGTCAACTTATACACTACTACAGCGGTAGTAAAATAAAAAAAAGTAAAATAAAAAAAATGAATATTAAAAAAAAAAATTAAAGTTGGTGCTGCTGAACTACTAGGAGCAGCAGATTAGCACACCAGTCCCACTCCCCAACACTGCTAGACTAATAGCACTGGGCTCTTATAGTAGTAGTAGTAGTAGTAGTAGTAAAACAACAAAAAAATAAATAAAAGCAGTCCTTACAAGGACTACTGTTATTGCAGCAGTCAGCAGATGAGATCAGAAGCAGGACAGCTGCCCACTGCAGCTACATACAGAGCACTGCAGTAGAAGGTAGATTACTAGCCAGCAAAGCTACCTAAGCTTAAATGTCCCTCAAACCCCTGCAGACTTCTGTCCCTCCAATAACAGAGCAGTATCAAAACGATTACTAGCCAGCAAACTTTCAACTGTCCCTGAAATCACTAACAGGCAGCAGCTCTCTCCCTACACTATCTCTTCAGCACACACAGGCAGAGTGAAAAAACGCTGCAGGGCTTCGGTTTTTATAGGGAAGGGAGTGGTCCAGGGGAGAGCTTCCTGATTGGCTGCCATGTACCTGCTGGTCTGGGGTGAGAGGGCAAAAAAAAGCGCCAACAATGGCGAACCCAAAATGGCGAACGTCGCGCGACGTTCGCGAACTTCCGGCGAGCGCGAACACCCGATGTTCGCGCGAACAAGTTCGCCGGCGAACAGTTCGCGACATCTCTACCCAGCATGCCAAATGTACTTGAGCAAGGTTAAAGAGCCACAAATTTAAGATCTCTCAAATACTAGACTGATTTATAGTCCTATTTAATTCAATTATTTATTGAGATATTTTTTACTGACAGATTTAGCATTGACTACTTTTTAGAATGGCATCCCATTCCCTATCAGTTTTTTTAAACATGTTTCCTCTATCATCTTCTTCATCAGCTTATTTTTATTTTCTTCATTTACTTAGTGAGATAGATAAACAGGTAGGCAGAAATAAACAGACAGACAGAGTGATAGATAGATACAAACAATTCAATAGACTGTCTGAGCACATGAACTCTTCCTAACCTTATTTAAACTGTCCCCCAAAGTCAGACAAAATAATTGCTATTGTAGCTACACAGCTAGCTACAAACACATAAAGGGACAGCATCTGCGACACCACGCTCTTCTTTTAATTTCTAGCACATTTTGTGCTGCATAAGGGAAATAAAAGTACACGGAAACACAATTTTCAGCTACAGCCATTGCCAGAATGTCAGCATGTCAAAAATGCCTACACCTGGTGTTACATATAAAAAGCCTACTTTAGTTAAAAAGAAATAGATATTTTAATTTTAATACAGAAAATGATATAAAGACAGCATTTATTCTCTTTTTTGCTTTAGAAAGGGAAAACATCTTGTTTTGGTTGTGAGCAAGTAGCATAGATATTGTATGTATGGACAACTAAACTCAAAACTAATTTTATACTTTCTTTTAACATCCTTTCTATAACTTGATAAGCTTTGACTTTGTGTAACATTGTCATGCTCATTCTTCTGTTAATTAGTACGATAGGAATTTTTATAATTCTATTTCAATTTACTCCACTGCTTTTGTTTTACAAACTTCAATGCTGATGCTCCTTGCTTAGTTAAGCTCATTTGCCTTGTTTTAACTATTGAATTGTATCCACTGTAGTAGTGCTTATAACTGGCTTTGTGCACCAATTCATTGCTGAATACACTTTGAGGCACATTTATCAAGGGTCGAATTTCGAATTCATGTGAGTTTTTTTTTAAACTCCCCTAAACTCCCATAAATTCTAAATTTGACTAGTCAAAATTTATTAATAAAATTTAATTTGTTAAACTCGAACTAATTTAAAATGACCCAAAAACTCAAATCGAATAAAAACTCGATTCGAATTTAAAAAATGTGATTCAAGTTTTTCTATGGAAAAAACTCGAATGTCAGGAAAGCTACAAACAACACCAAATTGATCCCTTGACCTCTCCCATTGACTAATACTGTAATTCAGCAGGTTTTAGGTAGCAAATAGTCGAATTTGAGTTGTTAAAGGGCCAGAGTATGATAAATCTAAAAATTCTAATTAAAACTCGAATCGAGTGTGGATAATTCACAATTCGAATTTGAGAGTTTTAACCAAAAAAAAAATTGAAAATTCAAATTTTCACTTCGTGCCTTAATAAATCTGCCCCTTGATGTCCAGACTGTGTGGGTGGTCTGCGGGCACCCTTCAGCTGCAGTGGGGTGGGCTACAGGTGGCCATTTAAGAGGGCAGAAAAATGAAAATATCAGTTTTTCATATAAAATGATTAGTGTGTAGCATCACTACTATGGGGGGCGGGTGGAATTGCATAGGGACAAGAAAGCAGGTAAACAACCCATTAAGCAAGTATGGGTCTTAAAAAACAGACCTGCACATGTTTCTATTCTAGGTAGATCTAGGTAAATAGTAGCAACATTTATTAATATAAGTAGCACATTGTCATAGTCCTTTTAATCTAGCTCTGCTAACAATAAGACCAAGGGTATACAGGGATGTGTCTCAGCTTTTCTCATCCAGCATTTTCTTCTTCAGTTTAAAACAATGAATTTTTGATATGATATACACGTCCTGTATCTGCACACAGACAAACTTCATGTATATTGATATTCTGATAAAAAGATAAGTTCCTATGTATAGTAATAATATGTATTCGGGATCAATGATGACCATTAGTTGTATAAAAAATTATTCTTCGAAAAATTAGGAAAACTCGCATAGGTGAAACAGAGACAACAAATGTAATATAAATTGGAGTTTCAGTCAACGAAACACTTCAGTTCCCATTCTCTATTAATGGCTTTAGGTGTGACGGTGCATAGCTTATAAATCCAGAAAGCTTCTTTTCTTAGGAGAGACACCGATGTGTTACCCCTACGACCACTAGGTACTACTCTATGATTTGAAAAGATATACATAATTTGCCATCATGTTGTTCAAGCAGGTGTTTTGCAACTGCGGAACTTGAATCATGTTGAGATACACAGTTTAGGTGTTCAGATATACATTTTCTAATATGCCTTATCATTTTCCCTATATACTGTAAACCACAGTTACAAGTTATTAGGTAAACAGCATTCTTTGCCACAATTGGCATAAAAGTTAATCTTGAAACGTCTAGGACTTATTCTCTACAAATTCCTTGGATGGTTTCAAAAAGGTACAGGCTCCACAGCGGTAGTCCCCACATCTGTAGCAGCCCTTAACGTCCAGCCAGTGTGTGGGTCTAGGGCAGGGGTCCCCAACCTTTTTTTTACCTGTGAGCCACATTCAAATGTAAAAAGAGTTGGGGAGCAACACAAGCATTAAAAAGTCCCTTGGGGTGCCAAATAAGGGCTGTGATTGGCTATTTGGTAGCCCTTATGAGGACTGGCAGCCTACAGGAGGCTCTGTTTGGCACTACACTTAGTTTTTATGCAATTAAAACTTGATTTCAAGCTTGGAATTCAAAAGTAAGCACCCGCTTTGAGGACCCTGAGAGCAACATCCAAGGTGTTGGAGAGCAACATGTTGCTCAAGAGCTACTGGTTGGAGATCAATGGTCTAGGGGGTCAGAGTCGGTGAATAAGCTTGGGGACAATGTGGACCCCAAACTGGGTCCTCTTTTGTATGTAAAATTAGACTGTGGGGGCAGTGGGGGCAAATTTTATTTTAAATTGGGATCCTGTTTTAAGACATTCCAATATGTACGAGCAGATGTCAAACTATGGCAGACTACAAAGTTCATACACAGTACATGGAGGACTGCAAAGCTCAGCAAAACAACATGCTGGGGAAAGATAGTTAAATAGGCAGAACAACTTTGCTTAATGGTTTTCAAATTCTATAAAAAAAAATTAAGTTTTTTAAAAAATTTTAAAATAAAATTTAGATTCTAAATTACTTAGTTTCATTAACTTTCCTGTTAAATTCTGTAGAAAACTTTCTGAACTGGTAAAAATGATAGATGAGTTGGAACATTTCTCAGCAGCTTCACATAAGTGCCAGCAACTAATTTGTCAAATTATAACAGTTGCTCTGTGACAACCTTTAGAATGCTGGGAGAGCATGCTCAGTGGGGATGAAGCTGTAGCTGTCGAGATTTGTGTCACCCAATGTATTAAACTGTTACAGTTGAGAAAGGCAGTCATCTGTCTTAAGGTGGCCATACACGGAGAGATCCGCTCGTTTGGCGATGTTGAGGTGGGCAATATCGGGCTGATCCGATCGTGGGCCCTAGGGCCCAACGATCGGATCCTAACGAATGGGAGTGGGCAGTCGGATCGCGGGACCGCATCAACGAACAGATGCGGCCATGATCCGACGGGATTTTTTGTCCCATCCAATCGAGATCTGGCCGACTTTCGAACGATTTTTAGTTTGAATCGTTCGTTTCGAAGTCTTAGTCGAAGTAGCCAATTCGATGGTCGAAGTAGCCAAAAAAATACTTCGAAACTCAAAGTATTTTTTATTCTATTCCTTCACTCAAGCTTAGTAAATGTGCCCCCTAGGTGATAGATTTGGCCTATAAAGAATAGAAACCTGACTGGAGTATAAATTTGTGTCAGCGTGTAAAAATGTAGAATTTATTGCATCATTGTTAGCCAGCCATTTCACTTTGATCTCTAATATATTATTTCCATGAGCACCTGCTTTTCTCTTTTGAGACACAGTAATACACAGTAATAAAACTGTTTTAAAATGTATTAAAACTGTTTTAAATTAACAAATAGAAATTATACAAATATATATGTATTTTTTGACATAGCTATTGCATGAAAGGTTTTGAAAAACTAAGGAGTAATTGTCCAGTTTTGCAGACTTTAAAGCATATTCATTTTACACATCCACATGCTGTTTTATATAAACTTGCAATTTATTGAGTATATTACTTGGAAATCGGAGTCCCTAAAAGGAACTAGAAATTAATTTAAAAAGGTCAAGTATGTGTTTCATAATAGCCCGTAATATAATGCAGTTTTTGGCATCAAAAATTAGCAATTCCTAATACGTTTAGACTATTTATTGCTTTAAAATTTGACAGAATCCCTTTTCAGCAGAATTGAAATGTATTCTGCATATTTTGGTATCCCCGATAAGCATTTACTGGAAGTTTGGTCTAAAATCTGCTAGCTCAGTTGGATATAAAATATTTTCTGTTATATAGCTGTTTATGGAGATTTATGCAAATAACCTTATTCCTTTTTTCAGTAGTACTCAAGATACTAGTGAACTCTGAACTGCATTTCCTTTTGATTTTTGTAGGACAACAAGAAATGAATATAAACTTGTTACCAAAGATCTGTACCAAAAAAAACCCCCAAAAAATACATATCTTGTGACATGTGCTGAATAATGTGAATTACAAATCTGTCACTTGCCTCGAGAATGATTCACAATTCTGTATCTGGATCCAATATTCTTAGAAATGTCACAGCCATATAATGTAAATGTGACTTTCAGTTTATAAATGTAATCTATTTAGAAAATAAAGGAAGAATTACATTTTTTGTTTGTATTATTCTGTACCTGAAGGTATGGATATGCCCACTGAATGCAGATAAAAAAAATATCTTGATTATGTATAACCTATATCTTTACATAGTTTTGTGCTATTTCATATATGGTTCCCTACAGTACACAATGTAGAAGCTAGAGAACAGCCTGAAGGCTAGCAAGGGACAAATTAGAGGGTGATTGTGTATATATTATATTATATTTGGTGTGCTTTGTAAATTTTCACATATTCATTATCTTCCAATGAGCTGGGGGTGGTGGGGTATTAAAGGGGTCCCTGAGTCTAAAATCTGAAGACACAAAATATCCCATGGGTCTATGATTAAGAGGCAATGTTTTTTAAAGGTTAAATTTCTCTCTAACTGTAATAAAGACAATTATACTCGAAATTCGATTGGGGGTTATTTCATAAAAAAATCTAAAACTTGAATGAGAACTCAAACGAGAATTCAACTAAACTTGAATCTAGCTTTTTCTCCAAAAAACTCGAATGTCAGGAAGGCTAGTAACAGCTTCAAAATGGTCGCTGGACCTATCCCATTGACTTGTACATGAATTCAGCAGGTTTTAGGTCGTGAATGATTGAATTTGAATTTTTTAAAGGCCAAAGTTTGAGAGTTTTGACCATAAAAGAATTAGAGAATTCGAATTTTCCATTCGACCCTTAATAAATCTGCCCCTAAGTGTTTTTGAAATACTAGTAAGGTGTTCAATATGGTTTTGATTCACTCCCCTAGCTCAAGGCCCTGGGCGGGACATCTGGGCCTCTTACAGTTTTTGGGAGTAACTATTTAACTACCCAGTAACTAACTGGGACCTTGATTTATTTCTCTGTAACACAAAATATCCTATGTTAAATAAAATGTTTCCTTTTCTGCCTTTCTTACTAATGTGTTTGTGAAGGGGTTCACCTACAGAGAATTGGCTATGTTATAGTTAAAATTGGTGTTCCAGTCTGTTTTGCTGCATGCATTGGGGCAGAGCTGGATCTTTGCACAGAGGCCCAACTGAGTATTGTACCATCCAGGTCTCCCTCTCTCTCAAAGAACAAAGGAGTGTCTAGTGCCCCCTCGTGGCTATAGCACTGCTACCTGTCACACCAATGCAACGTTTCCTCCCAGCAGCTCCTTCCACGCCACTTTCTGATTTGGTGTGCCCCTGTCTGGCCCGTAGAGACACTGTCTCACTGCCTTCCATTGTTTCCCAATGTGAAGCACGGCTAGAGTATGTAGAAAGCCTGGAGCAGATCTTACAGCATGGAGGTGGGACCTGTGCAGCAGCATACCCCAAACTTTTAAAAGGTTATAAGCTGTGTTATGTTTTGCGGCTCTTTTCTTTAGTGGAAGAGGGGGCAAAATTGCTCTTTTGATAGTAAAGGCTGCTGACCCCTGCTCTATAGGGATGTGACCTATGGACAGGACATCTGATAGCTTGTTCTCTGCAATAATAAGACACTTGTTCCTGCTATTAATGTATGCACCTTTATGTTGATAAAGCCATCCTGCTTAATATCTTAATGATAGAAAATCAGCATGTTTATTGGGATTAAAAGAAAAATCAATATGTTTTTTAAAAAAAACTCTACTTCCCACTTCTGCCTGGATCTCCTGCACCCTCTCAGGGTGCCTCCTCTTCAGATTGTTCCACACCCTCTGGAGGATGCAGCTGGTCTGCCATCTTCACTGGAAGAAAAAGTCTGATTATTGGCTATTTATACTGGTGGCGTGCCTATTTTGACACTTGTGTCACATGAGTGTTTTTTTCATGTAAATTTGACACACTAGCACTGTAGGCTTTTCATTTCTATACATGGGCTTCAATTTTTACACTATCTGCTATTGAATAATAGTAGATGTAGAACCATCACACCATTAAGCATAAAATACCATAATTGCCGCATACAATTGTGAAAGCTTGAGAAGCTTCTGATGAAGTGGCGGGAGACACGAAACACGTTAAGATCGCAGCCCACACTAGAGGCATGCTGCTGTGATTTTTTAATTATTATTAAATAAATTTAGATTTTTTTACTTTTGAATTCTGGCACTTGGTTCTTGGTTGCACAAAGTCTGGTATGAAGTTACTCTTTGGGAATAACGTTTAGCATGCTGGAGCCAAGTTTTTGTCTGGTAAGTGCTCCCACACCTATGCCCCACCAAGATAAAAACTACATTTTATTATGCCCAGTTACAGATGGTAGCCAGACAACAGTAGAAGCACCAACATCAGCCAGAAAGGGGGGGGGGGGTAAGCAAAACTATTGAGGGGGGCAGATTTATCAAATTGTGAAATTAGAGCTCACCAGTAACCAAAGTAAAGTTCTGCCTCTCTATTCATTCCTATGAATTTTTAGAGGTATATTTAGCAGTGGGTGGACCATTTGATAAATACACCTCTTAAAATCCCATAGGAATGAACAGATAGAGGCGGATTTCACTGTAGTGACTGGCAAGCTCACACTTTCATAAATGTGCCCCTAAGTTAATGATTGATGTAATCCTGCAGTGTTGCAAAGTTACTCCAACAACATGTTAGTAAAGGAATTCTGGATATTTTGTGATAGAGCTACATTTATTTTAAAATTTCCTACTACCCTACAAACAGAGGGGAATTGTGGAAGCACTCAAGGCTAAATCAAAATATATTCAAATATAATGGAAGTGCTACTTACAATGCACTTCCCTGGGCCCCTGTCTCATAAATAATTCAGTATAAATGCAAGTGCATATGTTTACAAAACAGGGGTTTTTAGTTACCAAAGTTATGATCATAAAATTGAAAAGCCACCATACCACGTCAAGGTAAACCCCATATGGCGGTCCCTAACTTGCTTACTTTAAAAAGAGATACTTCTCTGCATAATAGCATTACCTGTGTTCAGTGTGTGTTGAGCATTGGTTTCAATTTGAAGGCTGAATCCTCCCCCGCCAGTGAAGGCTTTTAAGAGAGAGAGATTGCCCAAACCAACGCCCATATTTAAAAGCGTAGGACCACCATTAATTTTAAGGGGGGGGGGTATGGGGTGCTATTGAAAAACCACATAAAGCTATGCCACAGCTTTAGGCCAATATACAATATTAGAGGGGAATTGTGGAAGCACTCAAGGCTAAATCAAAATATATTCAAATATAATGGAAGTGCTACTTACAATGCACTTCCCTGGGCCCCTGTCTCATAAATAATTCAGTATAAATGCAAGTGCATATGTTTACAAAACAGGGGTTTTTAGTTACCAAAGTTATGATCTATGATTTAAATGTGGGCGTTGGTTTGGGCAATCACTCTCTCTTAAAAGCCTTTACTGGCGGGGGAGGATTCAGCCTTCAAATTGAAACCAATGCTCAACATACACTGAACACAAGTAATGCTATTATGCAGAGAAACATTTCTTTTTAATAAGTAAGTTAGGGACCGCCATATGGGGTTTACCTTGACGTGGTATGGTGGCTTTTCAATTTTATGATCATAACTTTGGTAACTAAAAACCCCTGTTTTGTAAACATGCACTTGCATTTATACTGAATTACTTATGAGACAGGGGCCCAGGGAAGTGCATTGTAAGTAGCACTTCCATTATATTTAAATATATTTTGATTTAGCCTTGAGTGCTTCCACTATTTCCCTCTAATACCCTACAAACAGGAAATAAACCATAATAGTTTATTACTGTATTTTGTTTTTTATTGCACAGTCCCAGAATGGTTACAATAATAATAATAAAATATATTTCAAGAGCAGTGTGTTAAAATATCATGACCTTTTCCCAAGGGAATAGTGACTGTATAGGTTAAGTCATGCAGTAAACATATTGTCAAAATCTATTAATAAAATAATTTAGTAGATATATTTTTACAGTTACATGAGTTTATGGTTCAAAAAAAAAGCAAAAAAAAAGAGCTTTAATGTATAATCCACATTAAACTGTCAAAGCAATGAACCATATCCTGTTATCCTGTTGTCCTAAGGCAGCAACTTCAAATCGCTTCTTCTAATACAGTCATGACAGTACCATATGATTTAGTGCTAAGTAAAGTGGAATGAAAATATCACCAATAACCCAAGTCATTGGGTTAACTAAAGATTGGATATGTTGTATTCATTGTGTGGTTATATTCCTTTCTAGCAAAACATGTATTGGTTATTTTCATTATGCCTCCTCTGTTTTACCTTTTTCTATTTGGCTCCCTCCGAGTGCAACAACTGTGAGTGCCAATCAGTATTGCCCTCTACATGAACCATTTACAAACATGATTTATATACATAACTTTTCAACAATGGCACGCAGCAGGTTGCTTCATGTTTGCAAAATGTACTGTATGAATGTTCAGTGACATGTAAACTCGGGATAGCAAATCCAAATGATGTACTATAGGCTAAACACAATCTTCAGCATGTAAGATTTATTTTGAATGCCTGAAATATTAATGATGTTATTTATTAAAGGAACAGTTCAGTGTAAAAATAAAAACTGGGTAAATCGATAGCCTGTGCAAAATAAAAAAAATATTCTAATTTAGTTAGTTAGCCAAAAATGTTATCTATTAAAGCTGGAGTAACTGGATGTCTAACATAATAGCCAGAACACTACTTCCTGCTTTTTAGCTCTCTAATTCTGAGTTAGTCAGCGACTTGAAGGGGGCCACATGGTACATTTCAGTCAACTGTTCAGTGAGTTTGCAATTGATCCTCAGCATTCAGCTCAAATTCAAAAGCAACAGTTATGACCCCCTCAAGTCACGGATTGATTACTGCCTAGTAACCAATTAGTGGAAATAAAAAGAGCTACAAAGCAGGAAGTAATGTTCTGGCTGTTATGTTAGACATCCAGGGGCAGATTTACCTAGGGTCGAATATCCAGGGTTAATTAACCCTCGATATTCGACTGTCGAATGTAAATCCTTCAAATTCGAATATTGAAGTCGAAGGATTTACCGCAAATAGTTTGATCGAATTTTAATCCATCAATCGAACAATTTTTCTTCGACCTTCCCCATAGGCTAACATTGACTTTGGTAGGTGGCGAACTAGGGGGTCGAAGTTTTTTTAAAGAGACAGTACTTCGACTATTCGAACGATTTTCAGTTTGAATCGTTCGATTTGAAGTCTAAGTCGTAGTCGAAGGTCAAAGTAGTCAATTCGATGGTCAAAGTAGCCAAACAAAAACATTCGAAATTCGAAGTATTTTTTCTTCTATTCCTTCACTCGAGCTAAGTAAATGGGCCCCTAAGTCCCTTCAGCCTCTATAATACTTTGCATTTTTGGCTAACTAACTATATTAGAAACATTTTTTATTTTGAACAGCCTATCTATTTACCCAGTTTTTATTTTTATACTGAACAATTTTTAAAGGAGAAAACACCTTTTATCATAAAAAAACCCTCATATTTCGTGATTTATTAAACCCCAATGGTGTTAAAAGTCTGAATAAAAAAATACTTCATCTCAGCAGAGTAGAAGGCAATAGCAGATTTCCCGTTTACATGTGGAAGATATCCTGATCTGCACGGGGTTCATTCAATAATCCAAATATTTCATAGTTTTAAGGATAATCCAAAAAAGTTGAAGGTTTCGGGCATGATATCCAAATCACAGTTTTTGTGCAATGTGCAATTTGGATTTTTTTATGATTTTATCAAGTGGTTTTCAGAAAATAGTGACAAAATATTCTATTTTGATAATGTTTGATAGATTTCACAAAACATGTATAATTGTATTCTAAAGTACTTAAGTACTAAACCAACCAGGAACTAATCAGCAAGTAACACTAATCTGTCAACTACAATAAGTAGTACTAGTAAAAGTTTTTTTTTTCAGTGAGGTAAGTTGGAGCCCTACGCTGAATGTACGGTGATATTTTACTCATGGAAGTGCATCCCTTTGAAATCTGGATGCCTATAATATACTCTAACCAGACCACACGTTTTAGGATAAAATTAGATGAAGCAAGAATGAATTCAATTAAAAGCTGCCCTGCAAGATGGACTTAATGGGGGTCATTTATAAACTTCACACAGAGCATATTTATTTGCAAATGGTTGTGTTGCCCATGCTTTCCTGAATGCTGAAATATTACACTGCTGTGCCCATTTTTCCATTTCTTTGTGAAATTGCATCGTGCACAAATATTCACAAATGAGATGGGTATGAGATTGTTGTGTGCGGAAACAGCGTTGAGGGTTATTTAAATTTACATTTTGTGAAAACTGTTTTGCAAAGGCATCTCCACCACCAAAAGTCATGACGTAACTGAAACACATAGTATGTGCATGAACATTCGTAATTTGAAATTATACCATATTTAAAAAGCCCTTATGGACATTTGCAGTGCAAATAAAAAATGGCAATTCTTTTTGAACATTAAATACATCACTTTTATCCAGCTGTATAAATATAAACATGCGCAGGTGAAATATCTTCACTGTGCAAATCAGTCTGTGCTGGACAAAGTTTAGAAAGTTTATAAAAGTTTCCTCAATTAAATAGTTGTGTACAGTTTTTTTTTTTTAGCAGACTGCGTTTACCTTTGGTAGTGCTAAGGAGCAGCATTACTGTTTCATCAAACCTGCATTCCAGAGTATGTTTAACATATTTGTGATCAAAAGATTTATTTTTGCCAGGTCTAGCACCATTTTCTTGTGAGATGGATATTGTACGATGCTCTCACAGTATATAGACTGATGATGGTGAGTAGTGATGGGCAAATTTGGGGGCGTTTTGCTTCACAGAAAAATGTGAAATTCACAAAACGGCGAAAAATTTGCGAAACTGCACCGGCGTCTCGTGTTTGACTCTGACGTTCGTTTTTGATGCTGGCATCCTTTTTTTTTTTTTTTACGCCGGCAAATCTTCGCTGCGGCTTCGCGAATTTATTCACCGGCAGCGAATCACTGGAATTCACCGTGAATTCACGTCTGGTGAATAAATTTGCCAATCACTAATGGTGAGTGCTAATATATTGTGGAGCAAGAAAGCCCCTGTACTTTACATCTGCTACTGGCTATGCATAAAGCACATCTACTTTTGTATATTGCATCCATTTGTGTAACTAAAAGGTGTATAAATGTATACATATGGACTAGCTTCTTAATTCCCTAAATGCCCCGTTTACAATTTAAATGTTAATTACTAGCAGTTTAGCGGTGGCCATTCAGTTTAGCTTGTGCCTAAGATGCACACCAGGACCTATTAGTATTAAGTCTAAAGGAACTGTTTCACTACTCATCCAATCGCTTCTTCAGTTCAGCTGTGGTAGGGAAGAATGCACACCAAATTTGTACCAATTTACAGCCAATGCAGAAAGGCTGGAGCTGGAAAATCATGCTGGAGAAAAAACCTTAGCAGGTCGAACTGATTGTGTTGCTCTTTGCTCTAGTGGAATAGACTATTATTCCTAGGACACAACCTTTTCTACTGTAATCACTGTTCTGTTGTAAGAGGAGATTTTCTCATTGCATTTGCACGTGAATGGTATTATAAATGCACACTGTGCATCTTATAGCAAAGCAACTGTAATTTAAGGATATATTGTAATATGTTCTTTAAATGAATTACAGAGACAGAGCATTCTATATTATTATTAACACGGTGCTTGTGCCTAATGCATCAAATGATGACTAGGTAAGTACCAAATTAGTATAAAAAGCAATATTTTTAGTATATTTAGTATGTACGCATTTGCTATTACCTTTTACTATGTTTTACATAACAGATTGGTATATAAAATTAAGGCACTGAAACTAGAGGATTAAGCCTGTAGCTAATAAAAAAAAGAAGATGGTTCTAAGTAAACATAGGAAAGTCAATGAAAATATGACCGCTCAAGACTCACCCCACAACCTCAGTCTCCCCAATCAACTCATTGAGGTCCGTGTGCTCTGCCACCAGCGCTCCAACTGTAGTAAATCCGAAAGAAAAATGTTCCAGGCGGCACTCCAGATAAGTTTAAAGAGGTATCTTTATTGTGTCATAGTGGGTAACATTTCGCCAGGCATAGTCAAACATAGTCAAACTGAGAGTCTGTGAGAGAAAAGTATAAGCCCCCAAGAAGAATCTTGTCATTATCAGGGTATAAATCTAAAAAACATATTTCTCGATTCATCTAGTTAAAAGCTACATATATTTGAGGATATAAATATTCCCAAAAGAGCATTAGAGTGTTCACATTTGAGGTGTGTGTTCACATCTCACACATGCTCACACATCACCTAACATGACCAAACATTGAACCAGATACAATTCAGTGAGAAAAAGATAAAATGGTTTATCAGTATCACGTGAAAAATCATGGACAGGATTTAAATCGAGGAGAAAAAACTTTTCTCCTAATTCAGTTCAGTTTTTCCCCACATACTTCAATAGAGCTTTCACTTAATAAACAGTGAAACTAGTTTTTTCTAATTGAATTGCATCTCAAATTGAATTGCGTCCATGAGTTTTCACGTGATAAACCTTATTCTCCTTGAACTGAACCAGGCTCAGTATGATAAACACAACACCACTGTATGAAAATCTAATAATCAATATATGCTCCATAAGAGCTCCAATCTAATAATCAAAATATGCTCCATAAGAGCACCATAAGATAATGGTCAAATAAAAGTGCTAAAAAAGGAGAAGGATTCCGAATCAAAAGGGCCCACCATGATCCAATGATAATTCATACCACACAGTTGTATGAATCAAGTCCTGTGTAAATACAGTTCTAACGAAAAGGAGGGCTGTAGAAAACCAACCAATTTGGGACACATCCCCTCATCCCAAGGCACATTTGCACAGTTTTCCTTTAAAGGGCTGATCATATTCAGACCAACTCAGAGTGGAAAACAGTTGAAGTTGGAATAAAATTGTAACACATTTTAACTATCCCTAAGGCTAAATTTGGAGGATGAAATCTGCAAAACTGGCTGTGGTGTTATGTGAAAACTTTTTTGGACACAAATCACCTAACATTGTTCTATGAAGAGCCTACAGAAAGTAAATTAAAAGGTCAATTATATTCCTTAGGAATTTTCAAAATTTCATTTCAAAACTACTGAATTCTTAAGAAAATATTCAGTTTGACCAATGTATCCACAAAATAAATTTTACTGTTCCAGTGTGTATAAATCTGGCATTATATAAAAAGGTATTCATTCTGGAATGTTAATATCCATTTGCATTGTGAATATATATATATATATATATATATATATATATATATATATATATATATTCAGTTCAGTTTATTTTTCGGATAATTAGAAAAGAAACAAAAAAACTAAAAGAAACAGGAAGACAATGGCACCATTTAAATATAATACATTCTTTATGCATGTAATTAACTTGAAATCATTGCTCCAGGTGTAGAGTTACATTTATTTCTCCCTCATAGCCTATAAGTAAGGCATGCAACTTACAAGCCAATATAGTTCCATCTGTTATGAAGATGTTTTATCATTGACAAAAACTGTTTTATACCATTAAACTTGATATCAGAACATGTATGGTGCTGCTTACATTTTTATTATACTCTTAAGTGTCCTCATAGGAGGAAGATAAATGTTGCAACTCAGCAGGGTTTCTCGATCATGTTGCTATCACATGGATGCAATTCTAAATTATTTACCAGAAAAGATTTCTTCTATTTCCCTGTATGACATTTACTAGGATAATTGTAGTTCATATATTTATGCCTTACAAGAAAGTACAGTTAGATAAATATACATTTATGTCTTGACAGTAGCTTCTTTATTGTTTTCATGCATCATGATTTCAAATGTCACATGGTCATACTTTAGCTTTTTGGAGAGGTGTCTTTATGCTTACTCATGAGAATAAAGAGCATGAATTTCACGAGTATCATTAGAACTATATTACTAATAAATAAAGACAACAAATGGGTCTGCTCCCTTAATGTAAATGTATTTATTAGAATTAAAAAATACTGAATTGTCAATGAGTTAGTCAGTCCAGGCATATCAAGCTAAATTAGGCTAAATTGTCTTGCAATATTCTGAATGGTCCCAGTGGAATAGTTCAGTTCAATTCTAGATCCTCATGTAGAATATGAAGATATGAACAAATATGTGTGAGTTCTCCCTCCCTAAATTCTTAGTTCAATGCATTTTATCAACATCTGTCAACTACTGGAGGGAAGAAACATGACTACTTCTTCTACCATGTGTCTTGCCAAGTAATCCTACCCCAAAGAAGAGTAACTTGATTAAATGAGATTAAAAGGTTATATTTTTTATCAGATATGTGAGAATACCTGGGGTGTTGTAAAGCCTTATTCTTCATTTTGTTTTCATTCTAAATACCTATGTGTACATTTATCAACATTAAATTTTAACTTTTTATGGCTATTGAAGTTGATTTTCTCATATTCAAATTAATTCTTCCATACTGTCACGTTCGGCACATTAACTCCAGAACCAATGCTAGGCTTCCTGGTCCCGGCTCTTGCTTCTGCCTTTAACAGCTGCCTTTCACCTCGGGAGACACCCTCAGCTAATTGGATGCCGCCAGGTCTTAATAAGAGAGGAGCAAAGCTAAAGGTTCTGGATGAGCAAAGAGGCACGATCGTTTCACCAAGGATACTGGATGAAAGACAGGCCAAGCAGAGTTTAAGGAATGGTCAGACCGGCTAGGATCAGGATTGGAGAGAGTAGAATAGTCAGCAGGCAGGCAAGGGTCAGATTGGAGAGTTCAGAATAGTCAGCAGGCAGGCAAGGGTCAATATCAATAGATCAAGCAGGATTCACAAGGAATAAACACCCAGTATACTAACAAATAGAACCTAACAACGGGCAATGAGTTTTCATTCAAAGCCCCTTTAAATACTTTGAATTTTGCGCCATTGTGCGATGGCGTCATTACGCCGGCACGTAAACCCAGAAGCACACGGCCACTCACGCCATAGAGATACCGTCCCCGCCAGTCACTAGACCACCAGGATAAGCCAGTAGACCACCAGAATAACCTATCGTCGTTACACATTCATTGTGAATTACAATTCAGTTTACAATTTAAAAAATGGCTTGAATTTTGCCAACTCTCATTGACTTCTACATGAACTCGCCAGCTTTTAGGTGACATTTTTTACATTTGTGTTTTTACATTTCTTTTTTGCTTAATAAATACCACAAATTCCAGTTTTTGAAAATATATTTTGAATTTGTGAGTTTTTGTGCAAAAAAATTTAGAATCGTGGCAAAAATTTAAATTCAGACCTTGATAGATCACCCCTAAGAATCTGATTTTGCTGTATGGGAGTTGTTTTTACACATTTTTAAGGAATCAAGGGTTCAAGTTTTTAAGAAATAAGAGCTTTAGACTTTAATAAGAAAAAAATACTTGTAAATGAAAAAACTTAAAATTTTGCTAAAACTGTCTCCCCATGTTGGTTATCCACAATATTACATATAATATACATATAAAGATACAAAAGTATTCCATGTCTGGTTCTGAGCGTTGCTACTTAATCTCTACTGTTTTTTTATAATTAATTTAGTATTACTTAACAAGAATTCAGTTCAGCATTTAAAATCAACTATGCTCATACCTCTACATAGTAGTCCAACAACATCTGGAAGGCAGCACATTCACAATCTCTGCTTAAGAATTACTATTTATTAGGCTGGGACTGAGTGAAAAGCACTAAGATTGCTTTTGTAAATGCTTGTAATTTGCATGAAATAACCTACTTTGTATGCTTCATCCTTCAGAATTAGTTTCGCTCAATACACTTCATCATGGATTAGGCTCTGCCTTGCATTTTTTTCTGTGCCCTGGATCTTAAAGTCTAAGAAGAAGCTCATCATTTTCTGACAATGTGACATAAAATCCACTGCAAACTTGCCACATATATTATCCAAGCCTTTTTACATTATAAGAAAAAAAAATTGTAAAATGCTTTGAGAATAGGGCATGTGTCCCCAAATGAACCATACATTCTCAACGCTAATTAGAGTAACTTTAATTAAAGCTTCAATTAGGTCTTGCTCATTTACTGCCTAGTTGTAAACCACTGGGGCTGTTTGAATTTTACTGTGAGCAAGCAGTAAAGTGTACAGCATCACTTTTCCCTGAATTTTCATTCATTACAGGCAATTTAGTAAATTAAGTAGTTTAGGACAGAAGGGATTGTGGCGATGGTATCAAAAGCTAGATAATTGAAATGAAATGAAGTTTGCTGTAGTGCTACCTCAAGATTACAATGCTTTGCATGATAGTGTATGTTTTCGTAGCGATTATCGCATAATTTTAACTTTCCATTTTGCAAACTGCTCAGTATTAGAAATTGTTCCCATTACAGCAGAGAAGATATACTGTAAACCCAGCTTTGTGTGCCTCTTCTAAAAATCACATTACAGTAATTTGCTATAATACATGAGTGTTTACACTGATCAAAATGTACAGTATACGTATATGTGAGATAACAGTGATGAAATAAAAGTTTAAATCCCATCATTTTGAGTGCTGATACGTTGATGCAGTTATTGAGTTATTAAGAAAGTTCAAGTTAATTTACCAATTTGCAATTCTCAAGAAACTTTCTTGGGCAATTTCTTGCCAGAGAAAATTCAAGCAGGAAATGATAAAGACAATAAAAAAGAGTCAAGAAACAGTATCTGCAGAGATCACTGATAATGCATATTTACATTGCCACCAGAGAGAGAATAATTGTTATGTTCTAACTATAATATATTGGACCAGGGCTCATTGTAGTGCAGAATAGAATACTGACTTTATAGAAAAGAACTTCAATGTACATAAATGGAGTCTGATGGAGCTTCACTGAAGTAGAAAGAATGCCTCATAGAAACACTGGAATAAGCAAGTTGTTGCAACATATATTCTGAAACAATGGATCCTTTGGTGGTATAAGAGGTTATTACATGGAGACAAAAGTTTTTAGAGATTACCCAAAAGTCCTTACAATTTTGGAGTGTTGGGATGTGAAATAAAATAACAATAATCTTACGTCCTCATATTCTAATAGTCACATAATTTTAGAGCAGATGGTAATCCACTGTGATCTGAGAATATAGGGGTCCATTTATCAAAGGTCGAATTTCAATTCACGTGAAATCTTTTTTACTTAAAAAAAATCGAACATCTGAAACACAAAAAAATATTACAGACTCAAAAACTCGAATCTAATTTGAATCTAAGTAAACTATTCTCAAATTGAGTTTTTTCTCCAAAAAAAAACTTGAATGTCAGGAAGGCTATTATCTTCAAATGAGTCACTCTCCCATTGACTTCTATATGAACTTTTTTTAGGTTTAGGTTTTAGGTGGCGAAAACCCTTTGAATTGTTCCCGGGTTAAGGATTGATAAATCTTGAATTTTGAATTCAAATTTGGATCGAGTTTGCATTATTCCCAATTGGAATTTGTGAGTTTTGACCAAAATTACAATTCGAAAATGTGAATTTAATATTAGACCCTTGATAAATCTGCCCACAGTGTTTATATACTGTATATATACAGCATATATGCATAGCCCACCTGGTGCATACCATATACTACATCTTTATCTGGGTATAACAACAACAAGAGCATAAAAAAATTAACAAAGCTGCTGCAGTCTCAAGATTTGAAAAATAGCAAAATGGATTTTTCTAACAGAAAATACATGCAGAATACACAACGTTTTGGTCCTATACATGGAGCGTTCACCAGGAGGATTTAAACAAGTAACAGACAGAGCTGTAGTGAGACAGATTATGAACCTCTTGCCTGAAAATGGCAACCATTCACAGTTTAATTTCATGCAGAAAACACTTACACAAATTAAGAAATCATTAGGTAGATCACAGAGGAAAGTTAAATGTAACTAGAGAAAGATCAGAGAATCACCAATAGGGAGGTTGTATGCTGACCAATTTCTATTGCAGGGGACCTTAACATTTTTTTTATCTGTGAGCCACATTCAAATACAAAAAGAGTTGGGGAGCAACACAAGCATGAACAAAGTCCATGGAGATGCCAAATAAGTGCTGTGATTGGGTATTTGGTAGCCCCTATGTGGACTGGCAGCCTACAGGAGGCTCTGTTTAGCAGTACACCTGTTTTTTATGCAACCAAAACTTGTTTCTAAACCAGTTACTCAAAAATAAGCACCTGCTTTTAAGCCACTGGGAGCAACATCCAAGGGGTTGGGAGCAACATGTTGCTTGTAAATAGCTGGTTGGGGATCACAGGTCTATTTTATAGCAGCCCCCCCACTGCTTCACAGACATATCTAGTGCACCAAAACCATTGCCCAAGAAGAGCAGAGATGGATGTGCGTCAATGCACTGAGATTCCACGCATACCTCTAAGCGTGTGCCATTGCCAGGCAACACAATATCTGCAAAGATAGCTCCACGGTAAGACTAACTGGCCAGGGACTGTATATTTGCTCCATATCAAATGAGGTTGAGGTAATTGGTTACCAAAGTATCCACCCTTTCTTTGTAGGACACATGCACCCTTAAGGATACAGTAGGTCTGATTTTTTAAATGGAAGAGCTTACATTTTATACGTTTCTATACTTATTGTTTAGTTTAAATGGATGGGAAAATGTAAAAAGCGATAGTTACATTTAAATATGTACAATTTTAATTTGGTTGCATATTCAGTTAGCTAAATTAATATAATAATAAGATATACTTTTTACCATTTCTTTAAAAAAAGGCCACATCCTGTTATTATTAACTGCTCTTAATGAAATAAAATAGACAACAATTTTCTCTTTAAAAGCATCTTACTGTCCAATTTCATGAAGTAAAATGAGAAATAATGGATTACTGCAAAAATGTTTCAGTAAATAAAAAAAAATATATTGTGACAGTTATGGTATTTTATGGGGAATGTTTTCTTACCAAACAAATTTTAAATTACATCAAATGCATTTGTTGTGTTGATCTTTTATACCAGCTGGCTGGATTGAGGGGCCAGCCCTCCACTGATACAGTGTAAAAATGTTGGAAAATGAAGCAAGGTACAAAATATACTCAGGCACACCATTGTATTGAATATTGTTGGCGGCAGAGAAAGTCAGGCAACTACCAATGCTCCAATAGTGGATGATAAAGGTAAACATTGACTTTGACCTCACCAACAATTTATCTTTTAGCACTACTTTCTAATACCAAGCTTATCTAATTTGTTTACTTTCGATCTTTTGAAGCTTAAGCAGAGCTCACCCACACTTATGAGGGATCGTTTACAATGCCCCGGACAATGTGCAAAGTAAAAAAAAGGCCACAATCTGCCATTTTTTTTTTAAATTTTGCCCACTATGTCAGGCATTGGACAAATATCTGCATGACTGTGGAATGTGCTTTGAATGGAATGCGTTAGGCAGCACTCCATTCAATATGGGCAGGAGGGGGGAAGGCACGCTGGTGTCCCCTTGTTGCTCTTGCAACAAGAATGCCCCCTATGTTCTTTTCAACAATAAAATTCCACTGGCTACATCCAGTATTGGTCTAGACAGATCTCTGGCCTTTAATTTATACCATTTCTTACATTCATCATTCAGTATATGGCTAGTGGATTCAGGTCAGCAATAAGCCCAGTAATTAAACAAAAGTGATTCAAAAGTATTCAAAAGAGCCTATGTATTGGGATACATTGTAGCTTTAAAATGTAATGCTTCCAGTCTCCTACTGTAGTTTCATATGCATGGGAATAGGGATATAGCCTCCCCCTACTATAAGCTATAGCCCTAACAGTAGGCTGGGTCTGTGAGAGGTTTGAGTGGGAAGAGGTTACCCCATACATGCTACGACATGCCCTGGTGGAGGTGGGAAATCCCTTATTGACCCAAAAAATATAAAGTGAGCTCCCATAGGCGATAAAAGGTAGAACTCTAATAAAGGTGGGTGGATGGTGCTAGGAAACTAAGGCAAATTAGGCTTCAGTAAAAAAAGAAAGAGACCTGGGGTGAGAAGTATATCTCAGTTGGAAGTTGAGGGGTGGGTTGGAGCCTATGAATAAAGATTAGCTAGTGTGAGGGCCAGCTTTTACTAAAAGTGACAGATAGGCTTAGTAGTTAGTTCAGAGGTCAGTGGTTCCACTGAGGGAAGAAGAAAAGTTAATACCCTAGGTATATTTGCCTGTGTAGGGGCTAAAATGGCTTGGCTCAGGGTAGAGAAAAGTCACTTAAATGCTGGCATGGGAGTCCATGTACTCCAGTACTCTGGTGCTGGGAGACCTGTGTGACAAGTACAATTGACTGTATCTACTGCTCTGATTTACTCCACCAAATAATATTACTAATTGTAATTCAAATAGTGTTGTGAAATGAAATGTTCTCTATGAAACTCCTGTGTCGTAATATATGCCTTGAAATTTGTCTTTAATTATGGGTGAAATGGCAGAAAAACCTGCCAGGCACTGTTGCTTCCCACTGCATCACTCAGCATATTTTAATCTTTCATTGTTCCCAGGGTGTCAATTTGTTAACCTGCATGTGTTGAAGAGTTACAAATCCTGTGATTTACAGTACTAAGGTATATTTATTCATGGCCTTAGCAATAGAAAGAAAAGGTGTGGTGCAGATGGCAAAATAATTAGTACTCAAAGTGGCACAGAATGGTATGTTTTAATGCCAGTATATTTTACTGTTGGTTGTTAGACAAAAGTTGTAAAATTAAAATCCAATGTCAAATAGAAAGTAGAGACAGTACAGTTGGTGCATTTAATAATACTGTATATAGAGTGAATAAAGTACCCCCCATTGTAGAAAAAAAGGATATTATAAGTCACTAAGAAGTTCCATGACCATATAAAAGCACAAGGCAGGTTATGGAACTCTGAGGTTACTTCTAATATCCACATATTTTCCAACAAGGGGTACTTTATTTATTATAATACACAAGTTTTAGTGAGCCATGTGACAAAAATGACATCACTAAGCTCTTTTTATAACTGATGACATCACCAAGAGCCCTTTATAAGGATACAATTTCAGCAAATTCATGGCTTTTGTGTATTATAGTATAATTAATCATTTTTTGACAAGCAAGTAATCATACATTTAAAATGAAATTATAGCAAAAACATTAAATACATTATTGTTATGTTTAACATTTTTAATTTAGAGAAGAAAAGCAAATGTACACATATATATATGTAGTCCCAGAGTATACCGGCACTTACTATAATCACATCCCGGGTGCTAATGATTGTTGTAAATAGTAGAAAATATTTAGGAGCACTCATCGGTATATCTTCAAGTGACTTTATGCAAGTTTTCTCAAAATCCCCCTCATCTACGAGTTTTGGTTCACCTTGAACCTGACGACAATTTAAAGTGAACTGAAAAGCGTCGATAAGGGGGATTTTGTGAAAACTTGAATAAAGTCACTTGAAGTCATACCCGTGAGTGCTCCTAAATATTTTCTACTATATATATAGTATATGGTATGTGGTATGATTTTCTAGAATATAGTACAGGTATAGGATCCCTTATCCGGAAACCTGATATCCAGAAAGCTCCGAATTATGGAATGTCTCCCATAGACTCCATTTTATCCAAATAATCCAAATTTTTAAAATGATTTCCTTTTTCTCTGTGAAAATAAAACCGTAGCTTGTACTTGATCCAAACTAAGATATAATTAATCCTTATTGGAAGCAAAACCAGCCTCTTGGGTTTATTTAATGTTTAAATTAATTTCTAGTAGGCATGAAGATCCGTTATCCGGAAAACCCCAGGTCCCGAGCATTCTGGATAACAGGTCCCATACCTGTATAATCTTTGCATTTTCAAATTTGACTGCTGTGCCAGTTTATTTATATATATATGATTATTTTTCCTTGTTTCGCTTATTTTCCTTTTTTCACTTAATAAATCTTTGTTAAAGCTTTTTAGAAATATTCAAATACCATCACTGGCCAAAGGTTTTTGACAGTTTTGCAGAGGGCATAACTGACTGTGTCATAGTGGGAAATAAAAACAAACTGTGATTCTTTTTGGGTAACTGTCACACTCTTCATGCTATAAAAAAGCCCAGTTCTAACCTCTGACCTGGAATCTGAATGCCATCTCATTGCACTGGATTACAGCAAAATATTTTGTTTCTGAACACTTGAAAATTGAGAGTATTTGATACTGTTCACCAAAGACTTAGGATGGAAGCTAGATGTGTGCAGTAAACTGTTGCTATTGGTGTCTTTCTTATAAAATATAGTGCCGATGTCAGGCTTGTTAATAAATCTAGTGAGATCTAAAAAGTGATCAGTGAAACAAATACATTTCAAGAATTTAGAAAGGAATCTCAACATATACAGTAGAAAGTAGTATCTTCCCATTAAAGGAGAAGGAAAGGCTTGGTGCACTTGGGGTGACCAAGATTGTATTGACTGTTGCTCCTGGGCCATTGCTCCTATCAGCAGAAAACGGCACTGGCCCAGGGTTATACCAGTGAGCACCACGGAGTGATCCACTTCCGTCATCTTCTTCTTTCTTCAAATTTCGCGGGGCAAACACATGCACAGTTGAACGAAATAGCCGACTTTTTTGTTAAATTATGGCTTTATGTTCTACTGCACAAAGACAGAGGAAGACGGAAGAAGATCGTTCCGTGGTGCTCCCTGATATAACCCTGGGCCAGTGCAGTTTTCTGCTAATAGGAGCACTGGCCGGAGTTTCAGGTAAGTCAATACAATCACTTGGGGGTGCCTAACATTTGGCAAACCCAAGTGCACCAAGCCTTTCCTTCTCCTTTAAGTCCTCTAGGAGCTAATACATTCAAAATGTTTCAGGAGGGTATCTTTATTAAGCTGAGTGACATTTTGCAAAATGTAGGTCTTAGCCTGATGTATTCCTCTGTTCTGCCTGCATCCTATGTCTAAACATCTAAGCAACAGAATGTCTTTTCCCAGTGATCATGATGTTTTCTTTGTTCCTTGGCCCAGCCTTTCTCCTATTCCTATTCATAATACTTAGCTAACCCATTTGAAGGCCCTTTCCAGGTCTCTAGCAAAATCCCTCATTTCACTTTTACTTATTCTTTTTTATAGGCTCTATTAATGTCCTTCATCTCAGTCTTCATCTTTCTTATGTTTTGCATTATATACTTTTTTTTACTAAGTCCTACCTCAATTCTTGCTCCAGCATGTGATATTAGCTTCCATTTAAAATTGCATCAAGTAGCTTTTTCTACTTTCTGCAGTATGATTACAGTGAAATGTAGCAATATGTTATGAAGGCAGTCACAAAGAATACATGTTTCGGCAGCTTGTGACATAGCCCTGTATATTAACTTTTGTACTAGAATTATGAGAAAGTAAAACATTGAAAAAAATATTAAATTAAAAAATAAATACATGACATTCAATGACTCCTGACACATTCATTCACACATCTGCAAAAAGACAAGGGTGAGGACAAGATTTTCTATTAGTCTTATATTTTACAGATTTTTATTAGGCAGAAATGCATTGAAACCACATTATTTGTTTCTACACTCTTGTCTTATGTATACAAAAAGACAATATATGATGTTTTCTCTAGCAATATAAAACTGGAAGAATATATATTCAATTTCTCCAAGAAAAAGTCTGTATAATTTATTGTATTTTTCTTATGCAAAGCCAACAAAGTTACTTTTAAATGTATGAATTCCCTGACAATTCTCCAGGAAATAATACTAAGAGCAATTCTATTAAAAATGTATTCCACTCTAGAAAAATCATTTGATTTTAGCAAAACAAGCCTATGCAGTCTTGTATCAAGCCATTTGTAGTAGGCTTTCTAAAGAGAGCAGAAAGTATTATAAGTAAGTCTGGGGACCAGGGCCCTATGAATTAGGTCAGCAATAAATATTCTGTCATGGTGCACCCCAAATGTGTAAGACAGTCAGGATTGGGGGGTGGAGTTAAGCCATGCAGCTTGATGGTCGTGCAGTAGGGGAGCTCCGCTAACAAGGGAGCAAACTAAGCTGTGCAGACTGCAATACCGAGCCGGGTATACATCTATAGGCTCTCGGACACAGGGCAGAACATGGGGAAGACACATAAGAAGGCCTCCCCGGCGAAAATGACAGCATTCTACCCCAAGGCGGTTTCACTCCCAGGCCCGCAGACCCCGTTCCAAAATGGCGGTGACTCTACTAACAGTAGTCCAACGGATGCAATATACAAAAGAGATGCAACACATAGAAAAGCTGCCACCACACGCGGAGGACACACATACTCACCACTTACAGTGTCTTCGCTTAAGGAACTGCTGCCGACCTTGAGAATGGAGCTTCAGGGAGACTTCCAGTCGGCCATAGCATCATTGCATACAGATCTCCAACAGGTGGGTGAAAGCATTAAGCACCTAGAGAGTAAAATGGCGGAAATTGTTGTGGCCCACAATGAATTTATAGATGCCAACGATGCATTAGAAAGAGAAGTCCACAGCTTAACTGCTAAACTGGCTGACATGGAGGACAGAGGCAGGCATAATAATGTCACATTAAGGGGCATCCCAGAGTCCATTCAAACATCGGACTTAAATGCATATGTTTGTACTCTGATGGGAGATCTATTGCCAGATATGCCACAAGATCAGATTATGCTGGATAGGATCCATAGATCACCCCGAGCCAAAACTGCTCCACCGGGAGCCCCTAGGGACACCATTATGCGTATCCACTACTACCATGTGAAAGACAAACTGCAACAGTGCTTCCGGAACAAAAAGGATCTCCCAGCCAAATATAATAATTTGCAATGTTATGCAGACCTCTCTAGCTTCAGCACTGTTACGGCTACACTGAGGGCAAATAACATACCATACCGGTGGCTTTACCCTGTGAGACTGTGGGTTATCAAAGATGATGCCCCAGTTATAATGAATACACCACAGCATGGGAAACAACTCCTGGAGCAATGGGGCCTCATCTCAGAAGCACTAAGCCTCCCAGGAGATAAACCTCAGAAGAGGACAAGGCTCCAACCGGAATGGGTAACACAGACGAGACAGAGTAGAAAAAGCCACAAAATCCAAGCAGCAGTGGAAGAAGTCGACTCCGACACTCGATGAGACGACAGATCCGTCAGACCAGTCTGCACATCGATTAAAAGATAATTTAAGATGCTATGTTCATTTTTTGCTCCCGAGGTCGTTTGGAGCCCCCTATGACGTGGTTGCCATCTCACAAATTTTTCCCCCTACGAACCATTTCTAGTTTCATCCCATTGGATTGACGTTAACTTGAACTACACAACCTATTTCCCTTTACAGGGTATAGTGGGTATTCCCCCCTGTTTAGTCAATACCATTGTCGTATTGCGGTAACCAAGCTTTAAACATATTGTTATATTTAACATGTATGTTTTTCTTACTTTTCTAATTTTTTCTTCTTCTTTTCTTTTTCCTATTCCCTCTCCTCTCATGACCAGGCCCACTCAGATGGAGAAAAGCCTTCCATCGGTTGACCGGCAGATGATATATCAACCTTCTGTCCTTATCAGGTGACTAGAGATAGCTATCTATAGTAGCATCATCTTGAATCTGAGTAAATTCATTCTAATCTGTAATTACATTAACACACAAACGTGGGGATTCATATGATATTGCAAAATGTAAATGGGATAAATAGTCCGCAAAAAAGGACAAAGCTGGCAAAAAAATGGAGATATTCTTCTCCTGCAAGAAACACATTTAACTGAGTAACAACCAACAAGGCTCAACTCCAGATATTTTCCTACTCAGATATATGGCTCAAATACGGTTAAAAAAATGGAGTAGCAATTTGGATTAACAAAAGACTCCCACATCAATTACTAACCCACTTGGCAGACCCCCTAGGCAGATACCTTATTATTACTATCAAGATATATGAACAAATCTACACCATTGCGTCTATCTGTAGTCCTAATAGACGCCAGGCAAAATTCTATAATATGCTGTTCAAGGAAATCGATAAGGTGTAGAGTGGGTTTCTTATTATTGGGGGAGATTTTAATATCCCATTGCAATATCACATGGACACTAGTGGGTTGGGAAAGACTAGGAGCCCCAGAGATTCTAAGAAACAGGCTAAAACTCTCAGAAAACACCTACTCCATAGAGCATTGTATGATGTATGGAGAGTACAGCATGCTACAGAAAGGGATTATACCTTTTTCTCTCACTCTCATACCAAATATTCTCGTATAGATTATTTCCTAGTTGATAAAATCTTACTACAAGCTTTTACCTAAATTACCTTAAGACTATTACCTAAATTCATTTACATTTTTCGTACTCTGCCATTGACAATCCCACATTCCTATTTCTGTAGAGCGCAAAGGATGATCCAAAACTATATATGGGCCAACCAGAAACCCAAGAATAAAACAGAAATACTTGCAGAGGATGAAGGAAAAGGGAGGTTTTGGGGTTTGCAACTTGGAAACATACTATCAAGCCTCGATCATAGACCAAATGAGAGCCTGGTTGGTTACAACTGGAACAAGATTCCATCCAACCGCTACACCTTAGAGGCTTAATGTGGGTGCGTTCGCCAGTCCGGCTTAGCCATGACTCAATAGCTCACCATACGACGGCCACGGCAATTAATCTATGGACTAAAATCACTGCAAAAAAATGATTATTTCCGGCACGAACCGCGAATCTGGAAGTATTAGAAGTGTCTGTTCCCCACTTTAATCTATCGAAATGGCGGAACAACCAGTTAACGACCATAGGCCAACTCTACGAGAATTCACTTTTGAAACCTTTTGACCAACTAATGTGGGAATACAAGCTACCAAAACAAGACTTTTACAAATACTTACAAATAAAACATCTGTCACTTGTTTCTATAAATAGCAGTGATACCAGATCACTATAACAACACTGACACTTGTTTTTGAAACAATATTGGCGATTGCAACTTACAATAGATTGGGTACCTGTCCCCCACAATACGAGTGGGACTAGGTTTTTATAATAATATGGGCCACTGCCCTCTATAATAGTAGACACACTCTCTTCACAATAGCACTAGCACTTGCCCACATAACAACACCGGTATCTGTCCCTTATAAGAACATGGGCACTCATCTTCTATAACATCACTAGTACTCGAGTTTTTCTCTTTTTTTCTTTTCTATTTTTTTCTAAGTGCTGCATATAGCGACTGTTGTTTTCTTTTTCTTATTTGTAAATTGAAAATGATAATAATAAAAAAAAAGACAGTCAGGGTTAGCAAGTAAGAGCATTTTGTGTCACTACTAGGAGAAGTACAGTAGTTGGGGTTGGTAATTCCGAGGCAATATTTGCCTGTTGTAGGGACCACATTGGAAAACAACCCAGGACCCAAGCTTACTTCTCTCTCCCATATAGCATTTAGTACATAATGCCAGAAAGAGTTTAACTTTTACTAGTTTTTACTGAGTTGTGATTCTTCAGGCCTTTATTATTTAACATGGTTAATTATTCAGTGAGCTGGCACAAGGTTGTGCCTTAAGTCAGAGAAATACGGCATCATCAAAACAGCGTTACACAAGCTTTTCAAAGAGAACAAGAAAAGCAATTCCACTACACCACTTTGCATTTATTAGAAAATGAATGCATTAACATACAACATGATCCATCAGGTTAGTCCCTCCAACTAATGTTATTCTATTGGTGTTACCAAAATATTTTATTGCACAGAGGCTTCACTTCTAAGACTATAACCTTACTATTCAGTCATAGCTTGAAAAAACTATTTTATTATTTAAAAAAATCAGTAGTGACAAAACATGGGGGTAACAAGAAGTAAAGGTGATGAAAAAATGGAAATAAATTTGTTGCTGGGTAAAAATGTAGGATAGCTCAGAACTCTTTGAGTCAGACAGTCCAAAAATACACTGTATCACCATAAAAATTACCTGCTTTCTATTTCTAATGTATTTTGCACTTTGAAGCAGCTGTTTTATGTGTATCATGTATTTGCCCTTCAGGCATCAATGTTTCTATTGTTTTGCCTTGTAGCTCTAAAGAAAAACATTCACACATACAGAATTTAGTATCCACCTTCTGCCTTCTGTACTGAAGCAGAAAATAACCACTGAAACATACTAAATATTGGTATGAACGCAAACAATTCATTGCAGCTGCCTGTTGCGCAGATGTCTATGGGAATACTTTTAAACACATCATGAGCAGCTGGATCATGAAAAAGGAAAATGAAATGTCCCACCAGCTAGATAATAAAAACAGTTTTCCTGCTCAGCAAACAATTCTGGTTGTAATGAATAACAAGGATCACACAATATGCATGCACCTGCTGAGTATTTTGAAAAAAAGTAACTGCGCTATTCCTACGAGTATATACATATTATTAAAGCATATACAGTACATTTGATAAAAAATAGTGTTTATTGCAGTACAGGTCTAATACTTCAAGTTTGCTTAAGGTGGCAGGAGTCAGATTTAGATTGGTTCTTTAAATGTGTCTTAGTATAACAAACAAATATGCTAGCCACTAGACTAAATTGCAGGTATATACAGGGAGTGTACATGTCAGAGATGAAATCTAGGCAACAAGGAAACTGAAAAAGTTTGGCATTGTTGGCCAAAATCACTCGCACAGCACTTCATCTATAGCCCTTTATAATCTTAGATGTAAAGTTATTACTTTAATGCTACAGTATGTATTTGACATACACATAAAGACACTAACACTGTCTGTATCACTGCTAGGAATAAATATATTATACCAAGACCTTTAGCTGAGGCATTGTAACATATTTACTACTGCTTGAGCCTTCTGCATCAAGTCAGAGTTAAGAAAGTCAAGCAAGGTTGCGGAATACACTGCTGCAGATGTTGTGATGGCTCATTCTGTTAATGCCTTTTAGAATGGCTTGGATAATTTATTGGACAAACATAATATCAAAGGCTATTGTAAAACTAAACTCATTAGCTAGTATAGATATGGGTATCTATAATTTATGTGAAAGTATGGAGGGGTGTGTGTATGGATATCGGGTTTTCATTTGGAGGGGTTGAACTTGATGGACTTTGTCTTTCTTCAACTCGATTTAACTATTTAACTATGTAACTACTGTATTTATGGTTTGTTAGTTGGGGTATTTTTCCCCCGAGTTGGCTTTCTTAGATTTCGGGGGAAACAATGAATGCATTTTTTTCCCTGAAACCTCACATGAGTTTCTTAACTCATGCAAGGTGTCCTTAATGACTACTCCAGCTGAAAGGCTTGAGCAGTCTTAAGTCGGCCTTTGAGGTTCTGTACATTTTTACTGCAATGTATAAAAGGATTCTAAAATTAACCATTCTTTCCCATTAAACCTGTATGGGTTTAACTGTTGCTTTAAGATGGAATCCATTAGACAGCCATGGTTAACAGCTGTCAAGACCACTTTCTCAGCTATAGTTGAAGCAACTAAATACAAATACATGGTAAATACTGTATATAAAAGTGGCCTTTAAGGCTAATTCACAAACTTACTGTAGGTGCTAAATTGCACAGTTGCCAATAAAAATCATTCAGATCTTTGCTTTCATTTTCCAACTTGTAGCAGACTATTTTAATCATTCATTTATTGATACCCGGTTACCTAATTTTATAAACGGGGGGGGTTACATGCATGATATTTATCTTATATAACAAGTAGTCTATTATTATTGACCAGTAGTTTAATAAAAGTAAACTCCAGTTTTGTTTTGATGCATTGCATTTTTAGGAATGATTTTGCTCAATTTATACCCTTCTAAGAAGAGAGTATTAACGGTAAATATAATAAAACCTGAAAGAATAAAAACTGACAATATTGGTGAAATAATTGCATTTTGCTATGCAATGATGTTCATTAAATTACAAATAACTTTACAACTACTGAAAATGTGCATTTTGTATAGCAGAACGTTGCTTAGAATCAGTGGCGTAACTACCGGGGGAGCAGGGGGTGCAATTGGGCCAGGGCCCGCACCCCCTCAGGGCCCCCCGGCAGCTCGCGCGCCACTGAGTTCTTCAGTTATTGCGGCTGTTTCTGGGTGTACGGAGGGGGGCAGGGCCCGGCTGCACGTCCCGCGCCAGGGCCCGCATCCCTCTAGTTACGTTTCTGCTTAGAATTGCATTATTTTTGTATTATACAAACAGCATATTTTATGACTTTTATAATAGTACCTTCTAGGAACATAGCTAGGCAAAGTTAGAAAGCACAGCTTGTGTTTCAACATGCATTGATAGCTAGAGGCATCTCTCCCCTATGCTCTGCTAGCCTTAAGTAAAAGGAGTGCAGTACTGAAGGGACATTCTTTAACCAGCATTTCCAGTTCCACAAGCTATAGGCAGCTCATGGAAGAAATAAGTACTGCAAAGAGTTACATGGATATTCCACCTTTGGTTATTAAAGTACAATTCTTCCCTGAACATTGGAACAGTGGAATTTGTGCAATCTGTCTATAAATAATATTTAATAATCATTTTTATGTATATGTAAAGTATAGATCCCACAAGGGTTTTCAAATCTTTAGATGTGATCCTGGTGCACATTTAGTAATAAAATGTTTAGGGTTTTCTGCTCTGCAATGATACAAATACCCAAAGAGTATAGTCCCAAGGTTTAATTGTGTCCACAATCCCCAGCCAGCTCCTACTTGTATCCCTTCAAGTCCAAAAGCAATGACTAAAATGAAAGCCAGCGCCAAAGGCACAGGAAACAGAATTGTTTTATAATGTTGCCACCTCTTGTGTATCCCCCCTCCACTCTCATCTTTCTTTCTTTGTACATTGCTACTCTCATGTCAAATGTATGATACCGTGCAACTCTGACTCAAAAAGTGGTGATATGACAAGTGACTAACACCGCAAACCGAGTATAAACACTTACAATGCTAAGGCGTTCATAATGTAACAACAAATAGATAATGCACGGTTCTTGAAATGTCACCTCTGCTACATGTATGTATTTTATTTTATTTCTGAAAACAATAAAACAGTTGTATAAAAAAAAAAAACACACTGCTATTATTCTGAACACAACTGTATATCAAAGATGTTTCAAGCTGGAATCAGTCACTGAAAAGCTGATTTCACAAAGTCGATTGCTTTGGCTGTGGTATTAATTCATATATTAAAAAACTTTCAAGCTGAAACAGGCAGAAACTGTCAATTCTACATATACTATAGTATTAGTTTATATATAAAAACATTCAGGTTGAAACAACCAATTGACAAAGTAGAAAATACAGTATATATATATATATATATATATATATAGTATCGAAATGTGCCCCAGCACTCTCAGTAGTGTAGTCAGCGTTGACCTCGGTGCACGCTCCTGTGGGGGACCCCGTCACGTCCCCACTAGAAATATTCAGATAGAAGAATGAAGCAGCACACGATTCTTTGCAAAAGTGTATATTACAGATATAGCATCAATACAGCGACGTTTCGGGCAAGCTATATGCCCTTTATCAAGCCATAATAAAATGAGCATTATACAAGTGATTTTTAAAAGCAACACACAGGAAATGACTTCATAATTTGCATAATGGTTAGTCCACATCCATCACCATTTCATTTTAACCCTATACGCGTTTTCAGTGGATTTAAAGGAATAGAAATAGATCATAGTCCCTATTGAGACCTGAGGGATATAGAGATCCAAGTTTTTTAATCCACCACACCTCTCTCTGTTTTAATTTTAATTCTCTATCACCCCCTCTTTTCAGAGGCGGTATTGTTTCCAACACCATAAATTTCAATTGGTCTGCAGTGTGTCCTTTTTCTAGGAAATGTTTGGATACAGGTAAGGACATATTACCTAGATTGATGCTGGAACGATGCTGGGAGATACGTGATTTGACCATCTGTGTGGTCTCACCTATATAGATGAGACCACACGGACATATCAGCACATATATCGCAAATTTAGAAATGCAGGTAAAGTAGCCTCGTAATTGTACTGTGTAACCAGTCTGGGGGTGTATAAACTCCTTGTTTTTCAAAACGAAAGGGCATTGTGCGCATCCTAAACAGGGAAACATCCCCTTGGATCTGCCTCCCAAGAATGTTCTGTCAATTGTTTTAATTTTAGTTTTCATCTGGGTTGAAGTAACCTGTGCTCCTATAGTTTTTCCTTTGCGATAGGATATAAGTGGCATCATCTTAAATTCTTGTATCATAGGGTATGCATTTTGTAGTAAATACCAATGTTTGCGTAATACTTTGCCTATTGTTTCACTATCCGTATGGAATTGGGTGACAAACGGTATCCTGTTTGACTGTTTTTTCTTAGTTTGAGGGTATTCTGCCCTATGTTGGGCCTGTTGTATCGTTTTTTCTGGATAACCTCTATCCCTAAATTTTTGGCACATGGTTTGTCTCTGAACACCTCTTTCTTTCGAGTCACTGACTAATCTTTGTACCCTAGATAACTGGCTGATAGGGATCGATTTTTTTATATGTGGTGGATGGTAGCTCGTGTAGTGTAAAATTTGATTCCTGTCTGTAAGTTTGGAAAATAACGAAGTATGTAGGAGGCCACACTGGTCCTTATATATCAGAACATCAAGGAAATTAATTTTGTGAAGATCAAATATTAGTGAGAACGAGATAGAGGGATGTACCCCATTAATCCTGTCGTGGAATCGCCGAAGGGAGCCAACGTCACCCCGCCAAACCACAAAGACATCATCGATATATCTCCACCAGGCCAAACAGTGCCTGGTAAAGTCTACATCTAGATATATATGTAGTTCCTCAAGCTTAGCCATGAAGGCATTGGCATAGGCCGGGGCGACATTGGATCCCATCGCCGTCCCACGCAACTGGAGATAGAAGTCATCCCTGAAGGTGAAATAGTTGCAATACAGTATGATCTCCAACAATTGTAGAAAAAATTCAATTTGCTGTTCAGAATAGTGGGCCCTTTCTCTAAGTATCCACTCACATGCTAACAATCCATCTCGGTGTGGGATAGATGTATATAAACTGGCCACATCAAGCGTGGCCAGTATTATATTTTCATCCCCCATTTCACCCAATGTGTTTAGCTTTTGTAGAAAGTGACCAGTATCCCTGATATATGAGGGTACCAATTGTATCAATGGGCTCAGTATTTTGTCCAGCATAACTGCTAATGGGCAAAAGACTGAGCCGATCCCTGCTACTATCGGTCGGCCCGGAGGACTGACCGGGTTTTTGTGTATTTTCGGCAAACAATATAGTGTCGGTGTCACAGGATTTTTTACAGTCAGAAATTGTCTCAATTTTTCTGAAATTACCCCTTCCTTGACCAAGTCATCTAACACAATTTTGATCTTACGTATAATACTCAAAAGTGGGTCATGTGATAAAGGTTTATACACCTCCTGATCAGCAAGTTGACTCTCTATCTCTGAGATGTAATAAGGAGTATCCATGATAACTATTGCACCCCCCTTATCAGAGGGCTTTATAGTAATATCGGTTCTTGACGATAGTGCTTTCAGAGCATCTTTTTGTAGTTTAGTTAAGTTATGTGTCACATTTGAGGAATTAACCTCCACCTGACACATATCTTTAATGTCTGATGTGATGTTACTTATATATGTTTCCACAGCAGCGTATGTAGTAGGAGGAACATACACACTTTTGCTGTGTAAACCAAAAGTAGAAATGTCCAAACAGTTAGTGTCATCCCCAACATGCAAAGGTTCTTGTGGTTTTAAATTAAAGTGTACTTTAAGTCGCAAAGTTCGAAAAAATCTATATAGATCTATATCCAATTGGAGTGGATCAACTGATTGATCCGGACAGAAATTCAAACCCAATCTCAACACAGATTCCTCTGTGGATGACAGACTTTTAGAGGAAATGTTGTAAATTATTTGCTTATTGTCCTCTTGTTGCAGACTCGTTGTGGCCGTCTGTGTATGTCTCCTGTGCCTGACGCCTCCCCTTCTCCAGGGTCTCCTTGTCCTTTCTTTGGGGATTTCTCTAAAAAATCAGCTCCCTGATTTTTATCTTGTATGGTGTTAGATCTTGTTTCCCCTCTTGGTGCGGATATGTGCCTTTTATTATCAAAGTGAAAATGAGACGTCTTCTCTCTCCCAGTGCCCATCCAAGCGTATACATGACCCTTCTGGTAATCAGAACAATCTCTATCGAATTTGGAGCGCTTCTGTCGCTCACCCTCCTTGCGATATTGTTCTAATTTGGCATCTAATTGGTCATGCACCTGTGTCAGTTCCTCTATAGAACTACACTGTTGTAGTTCAGCATCAATTTTGGTGATATCTTGTTGTACTTGGTCCAGTTCCTTATTAATAAAATCTAGTGTAAGGAGCATGATGTCTTTGGAACACGTGTCAATAATCTGCTTAAACTGGGTGCAGAAATCAGTGTTGGATGCAAATAATGTAGGACGCAAACTTACTCTGAGTCCGCGTGGTATCCAGGCCCTCTTATGGTACTCCGCAAGCGTCAGTCCATGTAATTCTAGATCCACTGCTCTTTTGCGTAGAGTCTCCAACTGGCGCCGGGTGTTTGCCACGGTCGGGATCTGTAGAAACTCAACGGGTCCGGTGAAGTGTGACAGGATGCGCGTCACTTCCGCTTCCGTATAAGCTGAAGCTCCTTGATGCGTTCCAGCGTGGTTCTCCATTATCGGTAATGTAAGTAAGTTTGCCAATATGCCTCAATGAGGCTGTATATGAGGTGCACGTAAGCCACGGCTTATCAATATATAGTATCGAAATGTGCCCCAGCACTCTCAGTAGTGTAGTCAGCGTTGACCTCGGTGCACGCTCCTGTGGGGGACCCCGTCACGTCCCCACTAGAAATATTCAGATAGAAGAATGAAGCAGCACACGATTCTTTGCAAAAGTGTATATTACAGATATAGCATCAATACAGCGACGTTTCGGGCAAGCTATATGCCCTTTATCAAGCCATAATAAAATGAGCATTATACAAGTGATTTTTAAAAGCAACACACAGGAAATGACTTCATAATTTGCATAATGGTTAGTCCACATCCATCACCATTTCATTTTAACCCTATACGCGTTTTCAGTGGATTTAAAGGAATAGAAATAGATCATAGTCCCTATTGAGACCTGAGGGATATAGAGATCCAAGTTTTTTAATCCACCACACCTCTCTCTGTTTTAATTTTAATTCTCTATCACCCCCTCTTTTCAGAGGCGGTATTGTTTCCAACACCATAAATTTCAATTGGTCTGCAGTGTGTCCTTTTTCTAGGAAATGTTTGGATACAGGTAAGGACATATTACCTAATTGTGTTAGATGACTTGGTCAAGGAAGGGGTAATTTCAGAAAAATTGAGACAATTTCTGACTGTAAAAAATCCTGTGACACCGACACTATATTGTTTGCCGAAAATACACAAAAACCCGGTCAGTCCTCCGGGCCGACCGATAGTAGCAGGGATCGGCTCAGTCTTTTGCCCATTAGCAGTTATGCTGGACAAAATACTGAGCCCATTGATACAATTGGTACCCTCATATATCAGGGATACTGGTCACTTTCTACAAAAGCTAAACACATTGGGTGAAATGGGGGATGAAAATATAATACTGGCCACGCTTGATGTGGCCAGTTTATATACATCTATCCCACACCGAGATGGATTGTTAGCATGTGAGTGGATACTTAGAGAAAGGGCCCACTATTCTGAACAGCAAATTGAATTTTTTCTACAATTGTTGGAGATCATACTGTATTGCAACTATTTCACCTTCAGGGATGACTTCTATCTCCAGTTGCGTGGGACGGCGATGGGATCCAATGTCGCCCCGGCCTATGCCAATGCCTTCATGGCTAAGCTTGAGGAACTACATATATATCTAGATGTAGACTTTACCAGGCACTGTTTGGCCTGGTGGAGATATATCGATGATGTCTTTGTGGTTTGGCGGGGTGACGTTGGCTCCCTTCGGCGATTCCACGACAGGATTAATGGGGTACATCCCTCTATCTCGTTCTCACTAATATTTGATCTTCACAAAATTAATTTCCTTGATGTTCTGATATATAAGGACCAGTGTGGCCTCCTACATACTTCGTTATTTTCCAAACCTACAGACAGGAATCAAATTTTACACTACACGAGCTACCATCCACCACATATAAAAAAATCGATCCCTATCAGCCAGTTATCTAGGGTACAAAGATTAGTCAGTGACTCCAAAGAAAGAGGTGTTCAGAGACAAACCATGTGCCAAAAATTTAGGGATAGAGGTTATCCAGAAAAAACGATACAACAGGCCCAACATAGGGCAGAATACCCTCAAACTAAGAAAAAACAGTCAAACAGGATACCGTTTGTCACCCAATTCCATACGGATAGTGAAACAATAGGCAAAGTATTACGCAAACATTGGTATTTACTACAAAATGCATACCCTATGATACAAGAATTTAAGATGATGCCACTTATATCCTAAAACTATTGGAGCACAGGTTACTTCAACCCAGATGAAAACTAAAATTAAAACAATTGACAGAACATTCTTGGGAGGCAGATCCAAGGGGATGTTTCCCTGTTTAGGATGCGCACAATGCCCTTTCGTTTTGAAAAACAAGGAGTTTATACACCCCCAGACTGGTTACACAGTACAATTACGAGGCTACTTTACCTGCATTTCTAAATTTGCGATATATGTGCTGATATGTCCGTGTGGTCTCATCTATATAGGTGAGACCACACAGATGGTCAAATCACGTATCTCCCAGCATCGTTCCAGCATCAATCTAGGTAATATGTCCTTAACTGTATCCAAACATTTCCTAGAAAAAGGACACACTGCAGACCAATTGAAATTTATGGTGTTGGAAACAATACCGCCTCTGAAAAGAGGGGGTGATAGAGAATTAAAATTAAAACAGAGAGAGGTGTGGTGGATTAAAAAACTTGGATCTCTATATCCCTCAGGTCTCAATAGGGACTATGATCTATTTCTATTCCTTTAAATCCACTGAAAACGCGTATAGGGTTAAAATGAAATGGTGATGGATGTGGACTAACCATTATGCAAATTATGAAGTCATTTCCTGTGTGTTGCTTTTAAAAATCACTTGTATAATGCTCATTTTATTATGGCTTGATAAAGGGCATATAGCTTGCCCGAAACGTCGCTGTATTGATGCTATATCTGTAATATACACTTTTGCAAAGAATCGTGTGCTGCTTCATTCTTCTATCTATATATATATATATATATATATCCACAATCCCCAGCCAGCTCCTACTTGTATCCCTTCAAGTCCAAAAGCAATGACTAAAATGAAAGCCAGCGACAAAGGCACAGGAAACAGAATTGTTTTATAATGTTGCCACCTCTTGTGTGCAATGGGAACAGCTATCACCGTATAAGTGCTACCCTTGTTCGGAATTTACCACAACCAAAGAGTTAAAAACTTTCCTTAAAATGCTTGTTTAGGTGGGTACTCACAAACGCAATATAGCTATTTATAGCTTGTTTTGCACATGGGATGTTATCCTTGATAAAGGTCCTAACAAGGACCGAAACGTTGGACACTGATATGTGTATCTAAATAAAATTTTCACAAACGGAAGTGCTTGTCCTGGGATGATTCATTCCTAAACTAAACTATATATGTATATGTATATGTATATGTATATGTATATGTATATGTATATGTATATGTATATGTATATGTATATGTATATGTATATGTATATGTATATGTATATGTATATGTATATGTATATGTATATGTATATATGTATATATATATATATATATATATATATATATATATATATATATATATATATATATATATATATATATATATATATATATATATATATATATATATATAGTATATCTATATTTTTAAGCAAGAGACAATTATTTTAATAAAGTACAGAATACAGTATAATTGTATTCATTGTTGATTTTATTTGCAATTGCTTTTTATTTATTTTACAGAAATGTGAAACTGTAAAAAAATGTGTTTGTCATTTGCCAACAATTTCATAATTTCTTGTGGTGTTCAGTAGTTTTTATAGTAACAGTGGCAATGGAAAAGAACAGGGTCATTTCTGGAAGGATTTAACCATTGCATAGCTTGTTTGTTCAGTTATATCATCTATATGACAATAGCACTACATATACAGTACTATAAGTAAAATTCCAGCTTCTATGAAGCATAAGCTTTTATTTCTCTTAATTCCCCACACTATATGTTTTATTATGCCTGCCTTATGACAAGAAACTGATTTGTAGCTTAAAAAGCAGCAAGTACAAACAGCATTCTGAGATACAAAACAGAGTAAATATGTATTGATCATTTTCTGCAACCTTGCTTGGGATATCTAACGTTTCAATGTCTTATTTCAACTAGTGCTTAGTTGATGAAATAAATGCAAATCCAGACTTGCACTCAATCCTTATTGAATTACCTTAATGGAATTGATTTAAACCCATGGGGAATCTCAGTCTGGGAAAATGAATGTAGTAGTGAGGATTAAAAAAATCCATCTTATCAGTGAAATCACTGTTTAGAAAAGATCAGGGCTCTGCATCCACATTTCCAAAGATATTTTCATCTTATAGCAAACTCTAAATAAGATTCATCTCAAGGTCAAGTTCATTGACTGGAAAAGCATGTAGAAAATGTTTATATTTGAAAGATAAAAGTAAAAGTATATTTCCTAAAATTCTTGACTTTGCAATAATCCATTTAATAAAGGTCATTTCTAAGATACTAACATTCTGCATCTGCAAGAACATGGTTATTTTTTTACTGGGGAGGGGAAACATTGAGAAAGAAATCCCCGTAAGAAAGGAGTTTTTGTATAACATTGGGGTTTCTCACCTTTTTGCACAATGTGTCTGCTTTAACATATTTGCTAATTATATTCGAAAATACTACCTCAAACAATGAGGTTCAACTAATAATAAAGATAATTTGCTTGGTTTTCTGTAATCAATTTATTTCAATAAACTTCACCTTAAATTTTTTTGTGTGGCTGGTCAGCATACTAATTAAAACACTTAGGCACATTTATCAAAGGTCGAATTTCGAATTCATGTGAGTTTTTAAAAACTCCCTTAAACTCCTTCCTTAAATTCAAAATTCAACCAATCGAAATTTATTAAGAAAATTAAATTTTTAAACTCAGATGAAGCGAATCGACCCAAAAACTAAAAACTATTTTGAATCAAATTCGATTGGAATTTTAAAAACTGGGTTCAAGTTTTTCTCCAGAAAAAACTTGAATGTCAGGAAGGCTGCAAACAACTCAAAATTGATCCCTGGACCTCTTCCCATTGACTTAAACAGCAATTATGGCAGGTTTTAGGTGGCGAATAGTTGAATTTGAGTTCTTAAAGGGCCAGAGTATGATAAATCTCTAAAATCAAATTAGAATCTTTTTAAAAACCTCTAAACAAATTTGACTAATTCCCTAGTCGAATTTGACAGTTTTGACTATAAAAAAAATCAAAAATTCTAATTTTGAATTCTAATTTTCAATTCGACCCTTGATAAATCTGCCCCATAATATCACATAAGAGTCATCACTCAGCAATTCATACAAATAATACAACTTTTTTTGTCAATATGTAAAACTATGTAAATGTAGAAAAATAAATGTCCTTGGCTATAGTATTAGTTCAAACAGAAGTGTTCAGAATAAAAGCAGTATGCAGTTTTAGTAATATGGGTCGTTCCAGACATTGTTCAGAAGTACTTTGATTAAAAAGTTGATTGGAGAGAGGAAAGCATATAAAGAAGTGCAGAAAATGATAGGCTGCTCAGCAGTGATGAGCAAATCTGCCCCGTGTGCCACAATTTTTCTCACTCCAAATGCATTAAAGTCAATGGGTATTTTTTTCGTGGCAAATTTTTTGTCTCAGCAACTTTTTTGTCCAAATGCATTAAAGTCAATGCATTAAAGTCAATGGGTGTTCTTTCTTATGGTGACTTTTTTGTATCAGCAACAATTTTGTCTTGGTGACTTTTTTGTCACAGTAAAATTTTTCATGTCAGATTTTTGCCACAATTTAGCAAAAAAATTTGGAGATGGCGAAGTGCAGAATTTCTGGTGAAAAAATTAACTCATCATTGCTGCTCAGCTAAAATTGTCTTAAATGTTTTCAAACAGCAACCCAAACCTGAAAGACGTGGAAGAAAAGAGAAAATTACCATTTGAATGGTTAGAAGAATAGCCAAAATGGCAAAGACTCAGCCAATGATCAGCTCCATGAAGATCAAAGAAGGTCTAAAGTTACCTGGGAGTACTGTTACGAATAGCAGATGCCTATGTGAAGCCAAGATACCTGTATGTGCTGAAGAAATGCAGAAGAATTGTGGAATGTAACAAGTTGGTGGACTCCATGTAACACAGATGTGCAGCAGTTCTCAGAAACACTGCTTATACAACTAAATATTAGTTCAGTGATACAAATGAAAGCAAAATCTTTAAGCATTTAAGAACATGAAGAATGCACACTGCTATTTTTTGGAACAGCCTAATATTCCATTTCTTCACTTTCTGTAAAGGAATAACACAAATTTGATACATTTCCTTCCCGTTTTGATTAGGAACATAATGTGCTGTGTTCGCAATGCATTTGCATGATAATAAAAGCTATTATAAGGATTTTGTTCGACCTTATTAGCTTTATTAAACACACTGCTATTATTCTGAACACAACTGTATATCAAAGCTGTTTCAAGATGGAATCAGTCACTAAAAAGATGATTTCACAAAGTCGATTGCTTTGGCTGTGGTATTAATTCATATATTAAAAAACTTTCAAGCTGAAACAGGCAGAAAGTGTCAATTCTACATATACTATAGTATTAGTTTATATATAAAAACATTCAGGTTGAAACAACCAATTCACAAAGTAGAAAATACAGTATATATATATATATATATATATATATATATATATATATATATATATATATATATATATATATATATATATATATTGTATCAAATCTCTCAGCCAATTAAATAAAGTATTACTACCTTGATAAGTGATTAATCTAGCTACATATTCCTGTGCATTATGAGCTAAAATATTAGTGATAGATTTATTTAAATCTAGGATTAAAGGTAGGATTAGTGTTAAGAAAGTCTGCAGCTGAGTTTATTAAACATGTCAATGTGCTGCACATTTACTGATAATGTATTGATTTTCTAAATCTGATTTTAGAGAACCAAATAGCTGTGAAGGAAAACATAAAAAACATAAAAAAACAGTTTGAGAAAGTGAATGCAGAATACAGTACTTGGAATATATAATAGCAGGAGATGAAAAATGTATTTCTTTAACAAAAATACATTCTTTAACCCAGTTACTGTACTTGCTGTGCATGATCATGTGTTGGGTATAACCGTAGAGGTGACGTATCATTGAGTAATACAAAGAAATATCTGAAATGTAAGAAGACAAAATCATTTTAATTTATAAGGGCTGTAAAAAAAGCCCTGTGCAAGAACACAGATAGGATGGCATTTTTTCTATTAAATTGTACTTTAAATAAAAACTAGTCACTAGTGGAAATAGGTTTTTTTCACTCATGTCCATGACAGAGACATGGGGGTAGAGAGGTTGGTCCACCATTGAAATATATTGGTGGACAAGTTCTACAAGTGCCATTAGACTAACAGGACAGTCTAGCATGAAGTAAGGGGCTGGATTATCAGGTAGCTAAGCCCTTTTTGACCCCTTAGCAGTGGCAGAACTACGAGGGGAGTGGGGGATGTGATTGCACTCGGGCCCACACCCCCTTGGTGCCGTCTGCTTTTGGATCACTGCAAGTTTCTCTATTATTTGTTGCACAGCATTCTCTTTTCTTCTAAACGTCTTCCCTTTTATGCCTCTCAGACCTAAGCAGCAATTCAGCTCAGATAAACAATATAATTACCCTTTACAGAACAAAGTAATTACGACCAAGATTCTCTAAATGCAGACAACAAGACATGCTTTCATTTGTATATGGAAATTACTTGGATGCTTTCAATTTGCACTACAATCGAAGAAGACAGAGAGAGCGTTTGGATAAGTTTAAATATATGCATCTATTATGTTTATGCCAATAGCTGTTAGCTGCTAATAGATGTTAACTTTATTATCAGGATTATAGCAATATGTTCAGTGAGGAACACAAATCTTACATATTCATTTGTTTCTAAGATGTTCGATTTTTTTTTTAAAGAAAACTGGTGCAAAAAAGGAAGATTATTTCATACTTACCGAGATCTTCCTTTCCTAGACGTACTCCATGTCAGTACGTTACGGGATAGCCCCTCCTCCCTGCTCCAATTAGAAGGAACCTCCCCAAGCCTTTAAAAGGCCAACCACACCCACCTACCGGCGTCTTTGTAACAAGCTCTTAAATTACCGGAAAAGAAAGGGCGGGTGTACTGACATGGAGTACGTCTAGGAAAGGAAGATCTCGGTAAGTATGAAATAATCTTCCTTTTTCCCTAGACGTACTCCATGTCAGTACGTTACGGGACATAGCAAGTTAACGTTATCCCATGGGAGGGAATATGCTTTAAGAAGAAACTGTAATAAGGAAAGGAGTATCTCTGACTAGATAGTCCACCATCATGCAAACTCCTTACCTTAATATAGAGAGTCCAGGTGAAAACCCCAGAATAAGTTCACCAGGCTAAGAATAGAGCTATAGTATAGCATATACTATAGAGAAAGAGAGAGAGAGCGCGAGAGAGAGATGTTAGCCCACTGAGAGTGAGGAACAAGTTAGCTCACTAACCACCACTTCACCCTCCAGAAGAGAGAGAGAGAGAGGAAGACAGTCCTGTAAAAGGCGAATTCAGCAAGCTGAAATACTTACTCTCCTACTCACCAAATAGCATTCATCACATGTATGCCTAAATTCAGTGCAAATTGCAAGGTACCTGTAAGAAACACTTGGTAGGAGTAAGAACCCAAAACAGACACAATATAGAAATGATCTACTTAGGATATATCCATAAATGTAGGATATCCAATGAACCCTGAGGTACCCAAGGCCAGTACCATAAATATCTTTATATCAGAATGCATGTTAGTCAGGACTGTTCTAACCGAAAGCAGATCCTAAAGATCGGAGACAAGGGCACCTGAGAAAATAATTGGGATTAGAATTCCTTACCCTGTGTAAGGTCCTGTGATGAGGCAGACTCAATTAACTGTAAAGAGTTGAGCAACTCCAGTACCTAAGAAAGAGCCCCTGTTGGTTGACCCAACCTAGTACTCTGAGAGGTATAACTGAATACCCCTAAGGTTACAGATCCCAATAACCACAGTGCAACTAAAGGACTAATTCCAAGATTTATGGAGGCAGATTATATGCCCTGGATAAATGTTTCTAGTCACCCACAAACCTGTGTTCTCTCTACCCATAAGGGACCCACTTATATGTGGAATCAACTATACTACATATTTAATCGTTGAGGCTGACCTTGGAACTGGAGGGACGCTATGGATGTTCCAGTAAGTGTCAGAAGGGCCTCTGATCTACTAGAGTCCTGCTGGGTCATATGTATCAGGAGTGGCGCAGGAATGTGAATCCGAGAACAAACCAGGATAATAGGAGTGTTGTATCTGGAAGTTACCTGGACATTGAGCTCTGTGCGAATGTTTCAGACACAATTTTCAGCAGGTGTAAATGTAATCCCCCTAGCATAGGGAATAATGTGACAGACATGGTCAAAACAGACAAAAAAAAAAAAAAATACTTCCAAGCATCCCATTTGAAGCTAGACAAACCTGTATGACAGATACATAAAATATCCTTAATTCATTCTCAATGAAATTAATGACTAGAAGTGGTAAGAGATTACACTCTACTGTAATGACTGCAACCGTCCCACTTAAGGGAAGACTATGATCCTGCTCAGAAGAGCCAAGTACATTTTCGGCCGAAACAATAGGACAAGTAGCAACTGCAGTATGTAACTGTAAGGAGGAAAGATCCAAAACTGCTGGTGTTCCAAGAGGGCACAGACATAGAGAGGGAAAATAATTAACGCTCCTAGGACGCCTCCATCTGCTGTCCAATCAGTTACCTATCTGGTGTGGAAGAACAGCCAGCCCTGTATTCTAAAAAACCACTAACTAGGGGATTGAGAAATTGAAGAAAAAAATAAATAAATGGGCCCAAAATAAGTGCCTTCTGGACACAGAGCCTTAAGTCACAAAGCCGTTTTGATGATAGTATAAGGTAGTATAAGCAGAATATCCCTATCCTGGGCCAGACTTGAACAGAGGTCATCTCTATGGACTAACAAGACACTTTGAGGACTCCTATAGCCTGAAAACCCTTGGTTTGAAATATATACCTTATGCAAATTCCCAGTGGCCTGATATGTATGTGTACCCTGTCTCTATAGACACCCTGTATTGGCAGATAAAATGTCCCATCTATCCTGACATTAAGAATATCAGTAGAAATAGTATAGGAATAACACTGGGTAGTGGCTCCCCTCTCTAATTTGTAGGAGGCACTAAGGAGTCACCCTAGAAAATGGTAGAAATACATTTGGGGATCCTTCAGCCAAGCATAGAGAACTGTATACCTTGTTCTTCCTTAAACCTATGAATATGGAATTTCCACAGGTTGCACCCCTAGAAACTAGCCAGATGTCCTGGCTGCTATAGTGAAATTTATGGATGAAGAGTTCAAGTACTGATTGTTCCAGGAATCTTCAAAAATACTATATGTTGCATAAAAATATAGGTTTATTGAGCCAACGTTTCTGGTTCCAAAAAAGAACCCATCCCAAGGACACAAATCATATATAGATATCTGTGCAAACATATATACACACTCATATACATGCCTTAGTATTAAAATATATGCACCTGCCTATGGCCCTCTTATAGATGCAAACATATATGTTGCTTGGTAGACCAGTTGTATTATGGAGTTTATCCATTAATTGAGCATTTGTTCTGAAGGCAGTAGAATCCCCCTGCAGGATGTGGGCCATGGTGCAAGCATATATTAAATTATGTGATAATAATATGTACCTCGGTCAGAGTCCTAAGCTCCTGGTAGAGCACAGTACCCGACCCCAGAGCTCGAGCTGCGTGGGTAGTAATAGACTGCACAATTGACTGGGCAAAGCAATTATCTGGTCCTCCATTCGTTCAGGCAGTGATCGGTGATACAAGGCTGCTGAATCTGGAAAAATTTACATTCAATGGTCCCAAAAGTAGTACATACCTGTGGTTATTGTTAACCCAGCAATCCTTATGACGGACAGGCTTCAGAACTCCTGTAGTGTTTATCAAGACAAAGTTAAGCTTACCTGCCATCGGGAAAAAATATTGCCTAGTGTCTAATTTATTAAGCCATATCTTATCCCAGGAGCAATGCCATGGAATGAAAAGACATTCATATGTAGGTATTCCTATCAGTAGTCATCTGGATTAAACCTGAATGTACCCCAGAAACAATTACAACCCCATGTAATGCATAGTTTAGGTTAGCTGCAGTCAGAGCAAACCTATATCCGACCTTCATAGCCACCCAGTCCAGTGATCTACATCTATTAGAGCTACTGGTTCAAGGTGAGCAATAATTAGAGCATATCATACTGCAGAGAATAGGAGCATACCGATATGATCACAGCAACATGTAATACATAAAATATTAGCTACTGCTTAGGGCAAGCGTAAATCTGGTCCTAGCCGTTCCCAGGCCTGTGCTTTACATACCTTAGGGCTACCTATTCCAGGTGAGCCATAGCCAGGGTATATACTGCAGAAGAAAATATAAGCACAGATTCAATCACAGTAACATGAAATACATAGTTTATATTAGCTGCTGCTTAGGGCAAGCATATCTCAGGGCCTAGCAACTGAAAAGGCCTGTGCTCTACATCCATTAGGGCTACTTGTTCCATGAGAGAAATAGCCAACTCATAAACTGCAGAAAACCTGTAGTACATAGTTAGGTTAGCTGCTGCTTATAGCAAGCATGTATCAGGACCTAGCAGCAAGACAGATCTGTGCTCTACATCTCACAGGGCTACGTGTTCTTTGTGAGCAATAGCCAGAGCATAAGCTGTATAACAAAATAGTAGCACAGGTACAATCACAGCAATATGAAATACATAGTTAGATTAGCTGCTGCTTCGAGCAAGCATGTCTCAGGGCCTAGCAGCCAGCCAGACCTGTGCTCTACATCCTGTAGGTCCACGTTTTACCTGTGAGCAATAGCCAGAGCTTAAGCTGTAGAACAAAATAGGAGCACAGGTACAATCACGGAAACATGAGGTCCATAGTTTAGATTAGCTGCTGCATAGAGCAAGCTTATATCAGGCCCTAGCATTCAGCCAGACCTTTGCTCGACCTCTATTATGGCTACCTGTTCTATGTGAGCAATAGCCAAAACATAGAATGCAGAACAAAAATAGTGCAATACATATTATGGATTATCTGATGTTTATAGCAAGTATATATCAGAGCCTAGCAGCCCCCCCAGCCCAGTGATCCATATTCAATAGGGCTACTGGTGTCCTATTTGTAAATGGCTTGTGCTTTCAGGCAGGAAACAATCATAACCAGGCACAGTGCAGATAAGAATATGAATATATAGCATGCAAGCAGTTAGTTAGACTTTAGTACACTGCAGAACAGCATATGGACACACTCCTTACCTGCTGCTCATTATGCAAGGCTGGAAGCAGACCCTTTAATGTCACAAATTCCAGGACACTCTATTGTTAACGGGAAAACAGGCCTCACAAGTTTACTGACAACAGCAGGACTTACCTGAGGCTGCAGCTTCCTAGCTTGCTGAGTTAGAGAGTGGGCGGGGCCATCTCCACTTGCTTTAGCTGGACCTGATTATACTCAGCTGGTGTCTGCACTCAGTGGGGGGTTGATTATACTCAGCTGGTGTCTGCATAGGCAGGGAACCCAAAGCAACTGCGTAGGTTATACTGAGGCGAATTGGATAATTAGTGTTGGTGCTTCCTGCACAGGCCCAAGTTTGCTATAATATGAAGCCTATAGCGAAACTTTTTTTTTTTTATTTTTTATTTTTTTATTATTATTTTAACTACCTCCACCTTAGGAAAGTCTGTTGAGGGAGGCAGTTGGCCATGACCTGCCCCCATTAAAACAAAAATAAAACAAAGGTAACAGGGGGCAGTAAGGTTCAGGCCCCTAACTAATTAGCCTAAGTTAACTGCCACCTCCCTCGCCCATTCGTAAAAATGGGGTGTAGGGGCCACATACACCAGTGCCGCCTGAGGCCCTCTGGGCAGGTCGGGAGGGCACACGAATGGGGGGACAAGCACCTGCCACCCAATGCTCTTGATAGCAATACAGGAAGGCAACTGAAATACAGGCAGACAAGGAGTAGCAAACATTGCACCTCAGTGCCTTACCTGATTCAAAAGCTGAAGTTCAGAAGACTCCAGGTCTGAGGTAGTGTGCTGGGGGGAAAAAAGGTCCCATGGACCAAAACCCCTGTCCCTAGGACGCCTTCCGGGCAGGCCTAATGCTTTCCTAGGCGTAAAAGAGAAAAACAAAAATTTGCTTCTAATGATTGAGGCCTTTGTTCAGAGAACAAAGCCAAGAGCATAAGAGAAGGAAAAAAAAGACGCCGGTAGGTGGGTGTGGTTGGCCTTTTAAAGGCTTGGGGAGGTTCCTTCTAATTGGAGCAGGGAGGAGGGGCTATCCCGTAACGTACTGACATGGAGTACGTCTAGGGAAAGGATCATTTGCAAAAAGGCACACTATATACATAATGGCAAAGTCATCCCTCTCAATCCACAAATAGCTGTGATTGATATTCCCGCTCCCCTTTTGAATCCAGCAGAGCCTAATGCAGGCCACACTATCTTTAGGAATTCTGTCTCTTACATACATGCACAAAAACAACCCCTCAAATTGTAAAATAATCTGAATGTTAAATGTACATTCCATTGACTTTCTATAGAAACGTACCAGGTTTTAAGTGCTGAATTTATTGAATTCAAATTTTCAAGATGTTTTCAGTTAATAAATCCTGCAAAATATTTGAATAATATGTTCTAAAGGGTTTATAAGCCGATCAGAAGCTGATTTACTACTATGCAGCAGGCCACACACTATCTCTTGCTCCAGGTCAAAAACTGATAGAGCTTCACCAAACCTGTGTTTTCATTATAGCCAAGTGCAAAGTGTAAAAATTGTCAGATTGCTCCAATTTTGTGCACTTTACACCATGCTTTCAATGATGTAAATGAGCCCTATTAATATCAAGCAGGATCTATAACTGTGGAAAAAATAGGGTGACAGCAGAATAAATTATTTAACTTTTAAAATACTTAAAATGTACGAAAGTTGAAACTATAATGAGACAGAAAGTAACAGTGCACTATTAAAGCTTAAAAATTAAATAGAATTATGAAAAAGGGAATAATTATGTCATTATAGTATCTGTTTAATTGCAGTGGAGCTGTAGGAAACACATTTATATTCATAGCACTAATTTTTTTTTTTAAATGAGCTGATAACTTTATTCTAAAAAGATGTGCCCTTCTCTCTGCCCTTTATCACTTGCTCTAATACAATATGTTGTAACAAGGCTATGCGCTGCAGTTATCCCAATATTAAGCCACTTCAAGTCTATTAATTTTTCTGTTTATCTTTTATGAGGTCTTGTTCTGTTTCTTTCCATGAACCTATCCACTTTTATCTGAATACCCATTTACAATGTTAAAACTTGCACTGGCATTGATGCAATTGCAGTAAAATGCAATACATGGAAGACCACTCAAGCTCCCCACTTCTGGAAAATGCTTTATCAAGGCAGTATGCTGTAATACACCTAACACGTTTCGGGATAGTCTCCCTTAATCATAGATACCTGCCCTAATAAAGCCTTTTTCAGAAGTGCCGTCCGACTTTTCAATTTTGTCACATTGATGCAATTCACAAAAATATTTGTGCCTATACACACTCCAAACAACTTACAACAGAGCCAGTGATCCTGCCCAGCCTGCTTTGGTAAATGATGTGCAAATGTCTGTGTTTTGCAATGGCACCAGCAAGGACATGGTGGTAATTCCAGGGTTCCTTTAGCAAGCAGCATCCCAACAGTGCGATTTGCACCAAGCGAATCAGTCTCAAATTCCATTAGTAATGATATTCAATAGATTCTATTTCATACAGTCTACCCATTATATCTACCCATTATAGTCAGCTATTCTTTTTCTCAGATACAAGCCCACACATTCTAGTAAGTTTGTTCCACACATTCAAATCATCAGGGCCGGATTTTCATAGCAGGTGCCCCTAGGCCTGCTTCTGTTTGTCTCCCCCATCCCCTCCCTTTTATTCCCACAAATGTCCTCATCGGGACCAGAGCAATGGGGAATGGTGCAGGTAGGGTTGCCACCTTTTCTGGAAAAAAATACTGGCCTTCTTATATATTTATCTTTTTTCCCTATTAATAACATTGGGATCAACCATCATTTTTACTGGCCAGGCTGGTAAAAAACTGGCCAGGTGGCAACCGTAAGGGAAATTTGTAAAAACTATTGTATCTCCTTCCTATCGCCAGTGTTTCTAACCAATGTGGGTGTGGTTGGACAGCATGCCACCCCTTAAAAATCAGCTGTCCTAGGCCTCGGCCTTGGTGGCCTTTCCACAAATCCGGGCCTGAAAATCATTTTATCTAATCTGTTCTTAGAATTGTATAGCTAATGCTCATTCTATTTTGTCACAAATTCTAAGAATTTTATTTGACACTAGTAATGAGCAAGCATTTTCACTGGGCAGGCATTCTTTGTGAAATTCCATATTTCCCATTGGTGAATATTTTCACAAAACCCCAGCAAGCTTTTGCACAGTCACAAAATGCCCATTGACCCCAATGTGTTTTGCATGAAAAAGTCACAGGGAAAAAAACACCAATTGACGTCAATGTATATTGTGCATAAAAATTTGCAGTGAAAAATGTATTTTGACTCCAATGAATTTTTAAGTAAAATAGTTTCTGCAATAAAAAAATAAAGATCAATGACTTCAGTGCATTGGCCAGAAAACATTTTTCTAAACATAGACCAACCTATAAAAAATGATCAGAGCTCGATACTTAGGACCACCATAAGAGGATTTTCTAGGTGTGGGTATGATTGCTTGTCAAGCTTATGATCATAAATTTGTAACCTCCTGTTAATAAGTTGTATATACGTGCAGACAAAGTATATCTGGCAAAATATAGAGCCAGGGATTGTGCATTGATGGGTTCCTTTATGTAAGTATAGATGCACGAATAGCAAAATGTAACTATGTTTTAATTGAAAATACATTTGTAGAACAGTTTAATGAGGAATAGGATGACAAGTACCCACCTGCACCTATAAAGTGCTTACACTCAGAATAGGAATAACATCTTATCAAGAAAAAATGTATGGCATCCATAGCAGTAGCTTAAATGATCCACTTTTAAGTGAGGGATACAGTATGGCACTTATCAAGTGGTTTTAGGGCAGAACTAAGATGATATTAACTGTGAAAGAAAAGGGAACGCAGTCATTCATAATGATTTTGCCATGAGAGACAGAGAACTGAGAAAGCATGGGACGAGCGAGGCTTGGTGTAAAGAGATAAAATTGTCTGCCATCTGGATATGGATTGAAAGCAGAAGAAGTGAGATACCCAAGGGAAGAAATGCAAAATGAACGTGCAGACCTCCAACAGAAATATTTGAGCTAAACAGAAATGTTGAAATCTATACAGAACAACATTTTAAGAATTTTGTGCCTTAGAAAATAAATTGTGTTTGAGCTAAAAAAAACAGAAAGGTATTCAAAGATGTATGGTATCTTTTTACTATATACAGTAGTTTATCAATAGAATTATACATTAGCACACTTTCAAAGGTGATATATTGAGTGAAAACCAAGAATGTGCAAGTGCATTATACTCTTTTATATAATGAAGGAATGTGCTGAAAAGTAGTGTTTTTAGCAAAAACTCTACTAGCTCCTCCTAGTTCTTGTCCTTGTTCAACTTCCTGCTGCCTCATTTCCCATTCTGTGCAGTAGAGCAGGGGCACTCAGTACACTGCACTGTAAGATAGGAACCAATCAGCAGCTTCGTGGACTTGATAGGGAACTGAAGCATGTCTTTGCCTATGTGACTGCAGGGCTGTGATTGGCTCTCCCCATCCTACTGTGCCTCTGACACACTTACCCCTAACTGGAAAGAAGGACAGGGACCATAGCAGATCTATAGGGAGCTCCAATAAAGAGGCCATTTTTTTTTAAGATAATATTAATTTTCAGCCCAAAGTAAAACCAGCAACATATATTATTCATTATTGCTTACAATATTAGGGGTTTTTCACATTCGATATGTCTCCTTTAAACAAGTATACAGAATATTAATTTAAATATACTGTAATGAATGCATATCTATTGTCTGTTATGACACACTGGGGCACATTTACTTAGGGTCGAGGGTTAATAATCACTTGGCCTCAGGTGTGCACCCACAACCCCCATTTTTGTAATCGAGGGTTAATTAACCCTCGATATTCAACAGTCGAAGTAAAATCCTTCGACTTCGAATATCGAAGTTGAAGGATTTACCGCATTTAGTACGATCTAAGGAATCGAACGATTCGAAGGATTTTAATCCATCGATTAAAAGATTTTCCTTCGATCAAAAAAAGCTATGAAAGCCTATTGGGACCTTCCCCATAGGCTAACATTGATGCTCGGTAGGTTTTAGGTGGGGAAGTAGGTGGTCGAAGTTTTTTTTAAAGAGACAGTACTTCACTATCGAATGGTCGAATAGTCGAACGATTTTTAATTCGAATCGATCGATTCGAAATCGTAGTCGAAGGTCGAAGTAGCCAATTCGATGGTTGAAGTAGCCAAAAAATACTTCGAAATTCAAAGTATTTTTTATTCTATTCCTTCACTCGAGTTAAGTAAATGTGCCCCACTGAGTTGGCTAAGAGAGACGTCATCTGATTTTATTCTGTGTGGAGACTATGCATATCAATTACAGTTTTTGCCTGGTCGAGATATCACCAACCTTTCTGAAGTTACTAAATGTGATTGTCTTGTATGTATAGGACAAGAAATGAGTAGATTGTGTTTTATGTGTACTAAAATTCAAGATATCCTTTCTATTTTGTTTAGACAAGAACATATATATGGCCTATTAGCTTTTATGGAATTAGAATCCTTCAGACGTTTCAGTCCTATGAATTTGATTTCAGTCCTTAGTGGAGGTTTAATATCTTATTATATTATTCTATAAACCATAGAATACACATCTTTTGACCCTGCTGGATGGGTCACTAAATACTTTAAGGTTTCCTCAAACACTATATTAAATAAGCTCTTCATTATTTAGGCCCTACTTTATGAAAAATTTAAAGATTTTCATTCCATTTCTCAGTTGACATATTTTACTCCACATTTCTTCTTACAATAAAGTACGGGAGTTAACTGTCTAAGTTACACACACAAAAACAGTAAACTGACTGTGCAAATGTATGTAATTTATTCTACTTCCAATCCCAGTAACAAGTGAGATCTTCTTATAGAGACAAAGGCACATTCTATGGAGAATTCTTCACAGATCTAATCAGTTACTCTACTGGGGTATGCACAAGACATACTGCTTCTGTTCTACTTTTATAAACCAATTTCATTTTACATAATTGGAAATTTAGAAAAAAAGTACTGCAGGGAAACTACTACATTACAGCTCTAAGAGATGAAAACCAAGCGTAGATACAGTAAAAACAAGTGCCAACCCCAGACTTACTTAAGAGAAGTCTAACTTATCCATTGGCAAAAAATATAGAAAGAAAAGGAAGAATTCCATTGAAGACTTGCAGCTGCTCCCTAGACTGCAGTGCTGCCTGAATTCTGCACAGTTGTATTCATGATAGGTGGGAGGGGAAAGGCTTGTAGGCATTACCCATCTTCTAATGTGCTCTGAAACATAGTGCAGAGGCCTGCAACTTTGCAAACTGCCTTAGAGATCATACATTACCCTTATATTCACAATATAGTATCCCTTTAAGGAAGTACCACTCACCAAGAAAACATTATTTAAAGTGGGGGAAAATATGATGTACAACAAGGTAGAATATCAGACCTCATCCTTATCAAATAGATGTTGTATTTATATAGTAATAGAAGGTAAAGTTGCTGTACCGTGTTAGCCAGTAAAAATGTTACAGGACAACCCTTTTGAAATAAAAAAATAACAAAAGTGGTATAAAGGTGATACCTTTATTGGCTAACTAATATAATCATAGCAAGCTTTCAGAACATTTAAATTCCTTTTTCAAGCTGATTACAATGAAGCTGTGGTGTTCTCTGGTATATATATACAACATTCAGCTCATAGATCAAATGCCCAACAAAAAGGAATATCAATCTATGTGCAAGGTGTCAAAGTCATTTATAAGGGGATCTGCAAGAGACAAGCAGATAAGGTACAAGATAATGTGGGTCAAAGAGGCCGAGTATAAATTAGGGCTGAATTATTGGAGTGTAGAAACAAAGGAATTCCATATGATCTCTTAGTCCATATCCAGATATGTTGGTATTTCTGACCTGGTGCAGTCCTTTCTTAGTTCAAGAAGAACAGTTGTAGTGACCATGGATGCTGTATTCCTCCAATGTATCCAGAATTGGTATTTTGTCTGAAGTCAGGATGTGTGGGCAGGTTTTGCATTGTTTTTTGCAACAGGGGTATGTTCCATTTTTTGGTGGGGTGTAATAAGGCACTTCTTGTTATTAGTGACTTTAGGTTGGGAGGCTGTCTGAATGCTAGGAGTGGTGGGTCTGGAAATATGCTTTAGACCCTCTTGTCCTTATGAAGTGTACCTTGTAGATCTCTGGCTATTTTTCTAAGGGTCCTTAGTTGTAGATTGTATGTGACCACTAGGGGAACCCGATTTGAGTTTTTTGTTTATACTGTAGAAGGTGACTTAAATGTGTTTCCTTAAATGTATCCAATCACTTATTGAAAAGACCTACCGCATGTGCAACTACAACATCAGGAGGAGAAATGCAAAGTTTCCCATTCTCACATAAAAATAGAGAATTTTACTTACCTACTTGACGTAAATTCCTTTTCTTCTAGTCCCGACATGTCAGTACACATGGGGCATTGCCCCTCCCAGACCTGGAGGTAGGACCTATAACATAGCCAATCAAAATGAATCATGACCTATAAGACCACATGACTTCCTCCTCACCACATTTATACTTTTGCCATAGCAGTACAGTAACCAAAATAAATAATTGGGATGGGAAACCCTGTACTGACATGTCGGGACTAAAAGAAAAGGAATTTATGTCAAGTAGGTAAGTAAAATTCTCTATTTCTTCTACGTCCCTCCATGTCAGTACACATGGGATCTACCAAGCCATGCACCGAAAACAAGGGGTGGGAATAACCAACATAATGCAAAAACCAAACTGATGCTAAGGAGGCCCTGAGAAAAGGCCAGCATCACATCCATCCAACAGGGGAGCTGATAAAATGTATATCTCCTGAAAAAGGTAGATAAAAGGCACAAGAACAACATGTCCTAGGACATGGTAAACGATTAACAAGAGCTACAAAATCAACCACAAAATTACAGAGACCGGTACTTGAGGATCAAGCATTGCAGATTAAGAATAAACATATTCTGTTTAAAAAGGTTCTCTCAGTGACTAGAGGGATACCTGCAATATGGTTATCTGACAAAACCCCACCTGGGGAAGAACAAAAATCCTGCAACTGTTAAAACAAGAATGATGGCAATAGCCATCTCAGAACTAAAACACCCTAGAAACCACCAGGAAATCAATCAGATCAGAAACTAAACACAACTTGAATGCATCTATCACCAGTGCTGGAGAAATACACGATCCTCAGCAATAGCAAGTGGCCCTAAAAAGACTTGGCCCACATTAGCCTGGTCCTGCATCTTAATGGAAGCAGCTCAAACCAGTGCTGACCGGAGTCACCTCTACACCAGAGATCAGTCCAAGAGCCACTAACTCCATGCTAATAATACCTAATGAAGATTTAACTAAACGAACACCAACTCTGGGTTATCATACATAAATCAGCATATCATTGTAACCATTGTAGAGCCATGCTGGTACAGCCCAGTTGCTCCACCAACCACCAAATCTAAACTGGGTATACAACAGCACAAGGATAAGCTGCTGAACCAACCAATGTGACTTAAGCCATCTACCAGTAAGCTATGCTGTTGCCCCAGCCAACTGCTACACAAGCAAGCAATGGGACCCAAGCCAATTACAGTTCTAGAAAACACCCACAAAAGCCGAGGCCACTACAGCTCAAGCTGCACAATGCTACAGTTTATGCAAAAACTGAACCAAACCTGTGACCATACATAGAAGCTACTGAACCAGCCAACAGCTGGGATCACAATCCAAAATTAGGCATGCCAGAAGCTTATAGCCTACAAAAACTGGTACCAACCAGCAATGATGCACAATCCACTGGCAGAGAGCCAGCCACCATACATGCAACCAGTGGTGGACCAGCCAGCTATTATGTATTCCAACATAGATGTGCAAGGCCATTGTCACACTAGCAGGCCAAGATGCCCGTCAGCTGAAGTGTTTGCAAAAAAACAGAGTGGAATTCGAATACACAAGCAATAGTAAATAAGCCAGCTATTGTGAATGCCACCCTTAGGGACAAGGTAACCAACTGCACTGGCACCTGACCCAAAAGTCAATTTCCATACATGCAACAACGGAGCACGTCAGTTGTTGAACTTGCAAAACCCTGGTCCACAAGCCAGCCTTATTGATAATAAGCAGTGGCATACAAGACCAAAAACAATGCATGTAAGGCAGAAGAAAAGGTTAGCTGTAAGCCAACATATGACCAACATGAATCTGAATACCAATCAGCAACAAAATTAGCTATGGGCTGTGAAACTCAGAGCAAACACCAGCTGATGGTACAACCCATGCTAGATCCAACCAAATAGTCATGCCTACTGCTGGAGTAACCATAACCATACCTGCAAGGATTGCAGACAAGACAAAACCAATGGCTGTTGTACTGCCAAGGATTGCCGCAAGGCAAACAGACATGCCCACCAAGGGCCACAGCAAGAATAGTAACCATGCCTATCAGCCGCCACAGCCTGGCTGGTGACCTATGCACCATAGGTCACAGCCAAGACTGGCAGCCACAAGCCCACAAGGACTATAATAAAAACTAGCGGCCACCTTAGCCAGGGGCCACAGAAAAGGCCAACAGCCCAAGAACCCTGGTAAAAGGCAAGCAAGCACCTAAGTTAAGGGCCATGAAAACAGGCCCGCAGCCATAATAACCCAGGTAAAAGGACAACCAAACAAATGTGCCAAGGGTAAAAGACCACATGAGCCAAAGGCTCATGCAACAGGCCAGCAGAACAAGGGCCCTTGTAAAAGGCCAGCAGACCCAGGAGCCGAGGACCATGGTAAAAAGCCATGGACCAAAACAAGGGCTCTAACCCAAGCCAAGGGCCATAATGAAAGCCAGAGGCCACACAAACCCAGCTCCCTGGCGAGATGCCCGAGGCCACACAAAGGGCCATAGACTACAAGCATGTTAAGGTGCCAATAGACATAACAGTAAGTGCCCTTTAATCTACCAACAATTAAGAAGGGAAACCTACAGTCACAAAAACACAGTAGATGTATTATAACTACAACTGAGCTCCCAACAAAAGCCACCAGATGGGAATAGAATATCTAAGAGAAGGCCTACATCACACAAAAAGACACCATATAACTCGGAACACTGCCTGTTAAGTGTGGAAACATCATAGGAAAAAATGGGGCACAATGCTGCTACAGCAGAACAAACCCCTAGCCGGTCCTGGAAATACCAGGTGTAATAAGAGCACACTTGCCTACTGTGTCTGCGCAGAGAACTCGGGCTCACAAACCTAAGACCTCAGATGACAACTATACAAGAAGTCAGAGGAACACAGGCACCTAACCAGATAATATGCGCTAGACAGTAGGAATAATCCAGACAGATCCTTGGTGGCAGACTGCTTCTAAGGAGCAGACTCAGGGGCGTAACTAAAGAGGAAGCAGACCCTGCGACTGCAGGTGGGCCCAAAAGGTATAGGGACCCATGAGGCCCAAATAAAGAGCAATTTCAATACGTATTGGTAAAAAAGCACAACCTCTGGATATGTTAGGGGCCCTAAAATGAATTTGCTGTGGGGCCCAATGACATCAGGTTACAGCACTGAGCAGACTCAATGTAAGGAAGGAAGGGGCTACCATACTGCTTCAGCAGTGCAAGCCTCCAGCCAACCCTGCAAGCACCCAGTGTAATAAAAGGCAAATATAACCTCTGTGTCTGCACAGAGGACAATAGAAACAACAGTAGCAAACTGAGGAGTATCTGCACATTACCTGATAGCAATGAAAAGTCCGCAGGTTAGAAACTTCAGCTAGAACTCGGATAGGTTTAGCGGAGGGACATAATAGCTTATTAACATGCAGACTTAGTACCTTGTGTAACTGCATTTTGCACAGAGGACTCCAGCTCACAACATACGACTTCATATGATATAAGAAGGAACACAGGCAGCTTACCAGATAGCTCAGACTTGTCAGCAGGAATATCCAGTCCAGTGGAACACTGCTTGTTAAGAGCAGACTCATAAGAAAGGAAGGAGGTGCCATACTGCTTGAGCACATGAGCCAATATAACCACTGTGTCAGCCAAGAGGATGCAGGTTCACCCATACAAAACTTAAAATATTAAACAGCAATAGCAAAGGGGCCAAAGGAACACCTGCACCTTACCAGATAGTGACTAGTTTGCTTGATGGAAACTCCAGCCAAAGCCCTGATAGCTTTCAGCTGAGGGACATATTAAGCATATTAACATGCAGACTTCCCAGTGAAATTAATGTTTCAAATACACAATGGATACTGAGAAATTAAAATCTCTGGATTCAGGTACCACACTGCTTAGGCAGAGGGATTCACCAGCCAGTACTTAAAGTGTAGCAAAAGCCAAAACTGTATTTTGCACAGAGGACGCCAGCTCACAACATAAGACTTCAGATAATACAAGAAGTCAGGGGAACACAGGCACCTTACCAGATACTCAGGCTTGTCAGCAGGAATATCCAGGTGGAACACTGCTTGTTAAGAGCAGACTCATAAGAAGGAAGGAGGTGCCATATTGCTTGATCAGTGCAACCTCTAGCCCTTCCTGGAGGTGCCTTAGTAACATGAGCCAATATAACTTCTGTGTCTGCACATAGGATGCACGTTCACTCATACAAGGCTTAAAATATTAAACAGCAATAGCAACGGGGCGAAGGCACACCTGCACCTTATCAGAGTGGCTAATTAGCTGGATGGAAACTCCAGCCAAAGCCCCAATAGCTCTCAGCTGAGGGACATAATTAGCTAATTAGCATGCAGACTTCCCAGTGCACTACACACAGTAGATAATGAAGAATCATACTCACCAGCTTCAGGCAGTTATAACTAGCACATATGCATACCCACGGCCCTTTTGCAGAAGTTCTGTAGAGTTCTGTAAAGTCTCACATAACTCAAAAGAAAAGGGGAGTCCAAAAAGCTCACAGGTAACAATGTGGGAAGCCCACACCTGTGTCTGTTCCCAAAAAAGCACTAGATTGAATCTTGTGCCTCGCTGGGCATATAGCAGGGGGGCTGTTTTAGCACAGGGCTAGGACCATGGGTATGCCCACACCTGCACTTCTTCCCAATAAGCGATAATTTACAGATTATGCGTCTTGAGGCATCAGGTAAATTCTTCTCCATTACCTGGGAATCATCCCTCTGTGTCCACACAGAGGTAAAAAATAAGCAAAAATAAATAAATAAATAAATAAAAATACAGAAGAAAAAACAAAAGGCTCACAGGTAATAATGTGGGAAGCCCACAACTGTGTCTCTTCCCAAAAAGCACTAGATTGAATCTTGTGCCTCGCTGGGCATATAGCAGGGGAGCTATTTTAGCACAGGGCTAGGACCATGGGTATGCCCACACCTGCATTTCCTCCCAATAAGCGATAATTTACAGATTATGCGTCTTGAGGCATCAGGCAAAATCTTCTCCATTACCTGGGAATCATCCCTCTGTGTCTACACAGAGGTAAAAAATAAATAAACAAAAAGAAAATACAAAAGAAAAACAAAAACTGTATTTGATTTCTCTCAAAATTTAACAAAAAATAAAAAGTGAGGAGGGAGATCCTACCTCCTTGTCCAGTAGGACAAAAAATAACTGTGGTGAGGAGGAAGTCATGTGGTCTTATAGGTCATGATTCATTTTGATTGGCTATGTTATAGGTCCTACCTCCAGGTCTGGGAGGGGCAATGCCCCATGTGTACTGACATGGAGGGACGTAGAAGAAAAACCTTTTCCTTAACTCCAAATACAGTCCAAAAAAAAAAAACAATGATGACTTTATAGTGTTAGACAGTAATGCAGGAAAAAAATACTTGTAGTTTTGCATTCAAAAGAAAAAAATTTAATCTGAAAGTTTACCTAGTAATAGCCGTATACAACTTTCTCTTAATACTTTAAGTGCCACACAACACAGAATCTATGATCTGTGGATAAAAGTACCCCACAGAACGTAGATTCTACTGGAAAGCTGAGCCAATTTTCAGGTATTTCATCAAAACCGACAAATTTGGGAAAGTATTGCTACTCATTATTTTGCAGTACAAAGACATGGTTACCCATTTTGGATTTGACTAAATTTGTATCAAAAATATATGGTTTTGGTGTATATCTTTTTTTTTACCCTGCAAAAAATGTAGTAAATGTGCTGATTATTCAGTGCTGAAGTGACTTCTGGGACAAATTTCTAAACACCAGATACTTTGGTAATCCAATTCACAATGGGCATCAGACTGGGAGATAAGATGCTAAAAAAAGCACCGGCTTGTAAAAGTGAAAATTTTCTGGAATTTCATCTAAACGGACTAGTGATGGGCGAATTTATTCGCCAGGCGCGAATTCGCGGCGAATTTGCGTGATTCGCGTCCAGCGAATAAATTCGCGAAACGCCCGCGAAAATTAGCCGAAAAAATTCGCCGGCGTCAAAAAATATTTTTTTCGAAAAACGGGCGCCGGCGTCGAAAACGGGCGCCGGCGTCGAAAAACGGGCGCCGGCGTCGAAAAAACGGGCGCCGGCGTCAAAAACGAGACGCCGCGCCGTTTCGCGAATTTTTCGCCGTTTCGCGAATTTCGCGCGAAATTCGCGAATTTTTCGGCGAAGCGAAACGGTGCAAATTCGCCCATCACTAAAACGGACCAATTTCGGTAAGCATTGCAACTCTGTAATTTGGAGTAGTTGGTTACCCATTTTAGATTCAGCTAAATGTGTACTTTCTAAAAATTATATGATTTTGGGAGGTCGATATATTTCTGTGTTTTTACCACACACAAATGCAGTAAATGTGTTGATTATTCAGTAGCTGAAGTGACTTTCAGGACAATTTGTCTGCGCTAACTTAATTTTGGGGTCTCTAAACACCATATACTTTGGTCATCTTATGCAAAATATGTATTTTTTAAAAAAATATATGGTTTCCTGGGGTAAACCTACTGTTCCAAGATTTTTTGGCTTTGGAGTGTAAAGTATGCCATATTCTGGGTAATGCTTTGAAAATTCCGTAATTTACTGCTGGGAGTTTTTGATCTATAGAAATCAGAAATCTCCATACAACTATACATATCTGGTATTAACACATTTGAGACACTTGAGACTTTCCAAATCAGTTGAATTGTTGTGCATACAAAATAAAAGTGTTCTGGTATAAATCCCTATATCATGAAAAATGGCAATGTTTCCTTTTTTTCTGGTATTTAGAGCTCTAAATCATGTTCCAGAAGTGAAAATATACAAAAACACAGGCAGCTTTAGAAAGCTCAGGTTCTTCTGAAGATAATGATATTGATGTATAGTTTTCATAATTTAACTAAAAATTCCCCCCAGAAAATGCCCTTAAAGTGAGAGAGCACAAACTGTTACGGCTAACACGCGGCTGAGTGCAAATGAATTGCAAAAATCTGCTGGCACTTAAAGGGTTAAAAGTTATCACACAACTCATGATTTGATTTCCACATGAGTGCAAAATGTAAAGTTTTTTCTTCTCAACTTAAAATGGATCCTTATTTGCTCTGATCAAAAAGAATGCCCTTGTGTTCTTGGAACTGTCCTCTACTGTATATTAAAACAGGAGAATGTATTCAGCCTTGAGTGTCTCTTCTACAGTGTAAACAATTACTAATTGTTCAGTCTCTATTTTTTTTATCTTTGATCGTGATTTTTTATTAACTCTGCATTCTTTTTGTTAATTGAAAACCAAATGGCATTGTATTATCTAAATAGATCCTTACCATAACTTTATAAAGAAGCATAATGCAACAATCCTCATGTGTTTCTCTGTCCCTTTTAATACAAGACAATAGTTTGTTGGCTCTGGAAGCGGCACACTGGCATGTTTATTTGTGAGACATTTGGACTTTTGTTTTTCTAAAGCACACACAAATGGACAATAAGAATATGTTTATTCCTAGTATAAAAGAGGACAAATGGAATGTCATATGAAAGAAGTTGGATATCTGCTTCACTTACCATAAGCAGCTCATTCAGTAATTGTTAATATTGATGAAAAGAATAGGTTCAAGTTGAACTATAATTTTTTTTTTTCTACTGAATACTCCTATATGTGACTATCTGAATTTTAGTGATCATAGTGGTCCATGTTACTGGTATGGTGCACATGGTGTGATCAACCATGTTTTTCAACTTTACTCCATGTCTTCTAGAATAGAGCAGAAAGACCTGTGTATCCCCAGTATATACACTGCTGCCTCCATTTAACAGAAATGTATTCATGAGGTGCAGGTGAGGTACATAGGCCTCCCCCACCTATGTACTGCAGACATGCAGCTTAGAGAACGCTGAAGGATTTAGAGTAAAGTTAAGAGTGCAGCCAGAGTTTGGATGCAACTGCCTATTAAATGAGCACTAAGAGGCATGCTTTTTTCCCCTTTGGGCTCTTGCTCTGCATCCAGGGTGTCAGTAATTACCCCTCTTGACCACTGTTCTGTAGGCAAGATTTTCTTCATTGCAATATCTACTGATGCTATTGTAACAAAAAACTGCAGATCATTAATGCTGAATGCTGCCAGCTAGGAGACTTAAAACATAATGCAGATTATACATGGATTAAATCAGTTTGGAATTTACAAGTTCAAATAATTTCCTTTTCATAAAGCATGAGTGAAAATTCTCCCTTTTCTGCTGCAACACTAAATACATATTCTCTTACATATTTGCAAACTGTACTATAGTTTCCATCACTAAACCAAAGGGAATATGAATACCTGTCAAAATGAATTAAATCTGAAAAATGTCCTTGTGAAAAATGCAGAAGAGGCAGAATAGAATTAAAACATTAATGTTCAGTAGGCTCATTTATTATAATCATCTTCACTAAAGAATACTTCCCTCTAGCCTTCCATTGTTAAATTTACATTTGTTTCAGAGTCTTTTACCCTTTGTATTTTCATGTCAGAGCCACATTAATTTTAGAATGTAATATTTATTATCTGTATAGGGTACTCTAGCCTCGACTACCATTTATTCCTTGTAAGAAGTTAGGTATGTAGCCAGTCAATATATCAAGAGGAAGATAACTTACAGTATTTATTCAGTAAAGATATGCATTGCTTTAACCACACATTAAGAACAATAATTATGTCATTTTGGCAATTATCCTTGTTTAAAACAGTTGTTATTTATTTTTAAAGGTTTGACAATTTGGCCATCAGCCAACAACTGATCTTTAGAAACCTGTTGACAATCACAGGTACTGATCAAGTACAATTCCAGGTTATACATTTTGTTTGCATAGATTAAAAAAAGATTATTTTCACCTTTATTAACACAGAATTGCAACTGAGAAACAATCAGTTGAATACCAAATCCAGTTTGTGTGAGTTTGTATGCAAGACACAATGGGGCTCATTTATAAACACTGGGTAAATTTGCACCTGGGCAGTAACCTACAGCAACCAATCAAATGTTTGCTTTCATTGTTCAACCAGCACCGGCTTGTAAAGAGCCAGTCATTGATTGGTTGCTATGGGTAACTGCCCAGGTGCAAATTTGTCCAGTGCTTATAAATGAGCCCCAATATATAGTGGAGGATGATGTGGGGGAGGGGGCCATGAAGAACAGGGCATAGAACAGAATGGGAAACTTTATTTCTGCTTTAGTATTGTATTAAGAGGGGGGATTATGTGGAAGATGGTCATTTATACATTTGTGAGACAGATTGTGTGTTAAAATGTACAGAATGGAGTAAGTAATATAATGACATCCTTTTGTGCACAAACCAGATTTTGTTCTTATTCTTTAATAGAAATAAGTCTTTTGTGTATTTTTTTTATCTGTGTATGGTCACAAATACTTATATACCATGAGAGACATTAATTCTGTTTATTAGGGATACTTTTGTATACAGAATGTATTTGGGACAAACGGCAGGAATGAACTGAAAGATTACTAAAAATTGTTTTTTGATCCCTATTTATGGTTGATGGCTAAGCATTGTTTCAGAAGAAGAGGTCAAAAATAGAAAGATGGAGAAATTTCATATATTTTAAATACGATTTTAAGCATATCTCAGAAGTATAACCACGTAGAGGCACCAAATTCAAGACTTAAGCTGGTATGGACAAACTTTTCAAATGTTGCAACAGATCAGAAAATGTAATTTTAGATGAATACACCAGTTATATTTAGAAAAAAAGATACCTTTTGTTTTAAAACATTTCGATTTTAGGGCTATGGTATACATTCTGTTTAGAATGCTGCAGTACTGTAAGGGTGTTTGGGATACTCTCTGCCTATAAAAAAATAATGTGTTAATCAAGTGGGGCTAATGGTTTAATAAATTCTGCTTTACCTGTTAATATTTACCTTTGCCCTTTGTAAACTACAAGAAATTTGGTATCAATGGCAATTCCTTTTAGAGTGTGCTCCTATAGTACTGTCCCACAGATATAATAGTAGGATGAACCTATCTTATAGAACAGGGGTGTCCAAAAGGTAGATCGGGATCTTCCAGTAGACCTTTAGTTGGTAATCAGTAGATCTCAAGACACATCAACAAACAGCTTGACTATATTACCCATTTGTTTTATTCTTTTCATTCAGATATTTATTCTGTTAAGGTTACATAAGAAATAGTTGTTTTTTAAGCATAGTAATATAAATTCTCTTAAAAGTAAGTAACAGAATACTAAATACTAAACAGAATGCTAACAGTGATATTATGGATGTAGATCATAATGGACAACATCACTAAAAGTAGACCTCACATTAGTAAAGTATGGGCACTCCTGTTATAGAATGTTTCCTTTCAGTTGAAGACAGAGTGTACCACCCCCTTGTGTCCTATATGAAAAAAAAGGACCAGGTAACACCATGCAGAAAGTAAAAAGTAAAAATCAAAACGTATCTTTTTTTTGTATATTACATTGGAGAAACCTACATTTTTTTATTGGAAGGAAGTGGATCCATACACACATTCAAGTAGGGAAACTCTATGGGGCCCATTTACAAAAAATCGAATTGACTCTCGAAAAAATTTGTGGTTTTCCTATATTTCTAAAAAGGTCTAAAAATTCGCAATGTATTAGGTGAAAAAACCACAAAAACCTTTAATATCAAAGTTCACCAATTAAAAGTTGTTGAGGTGTTATAGAAGTCAATGGAAGCTGCACTGATCCGAAAAACTATGATTTTTAGAAGTTTTTGAGGTACTTTTTTAGCACATTGTTAACATTTTTTTTCTTTTGCACTTTTTATAGCCGGATCTTTTAATAAATTAAATGACAATTGGGGTTTTAGAGTTTGTGAGTTTAGTTGTGGTTTCCAAAACCACTTAAATTCGACTTTTAATAAGTTAGCCTCTATATGTAAGCGCTAGGGATGTAGCGAACGGCAGAAAAAATGTTCGCGAACATATTCGCGAACTTGCGTCAAAAATGCGAACGGTTCGCGAACGTCGCGAACCCCATAGACTTCAATGGGAAGGCGAATTTTAAAAGCTAGAAAAGACATTTCTGGCCAGAAAAATGATTTTAAAGTTGTTTAAAGGGTGCAACGACCTGGACAGTGGCATGCCAGAGGGGGATCAAGGGCAAAAATGTATCTGAAAAATACATTGTTGACACAGCGCTGCGTTTTGTGCTGTAAAGGGCAGAAATCACACTACGTCACTCAGGTGATGTTTCTGGACACGGAATGTGAAAAAGCTCACACAGCTAGGTGGCACTTGGTTAAAGACTGTGCAAACAATGCCTGCAAGGGCAACGTATACAGTAGTGGATACGGAATATATTATTGCTGCTGTAAAAACATCACTCAGGTGATGTTTACGGACACGGAATTATTATTGTTATTTAGACAGAATGTGAAAAAGCTCACACAGCTAGGTGGCACTTGCATACCTCCCAACTGTCCCTCTTTTGACCACTCAACCCCCTGTCCCTCTTTTGTACTGGAAAGTCCCTCTTTTCTCTGCACTGAACAGCCAGAAAAAAAACAGTTTCTAACTTAATTAGCTTTTGGCAGAGAGCTCAGAACAGCTAACAGGTGCAAATAAGATACTTTGTAACAATTTTGACTCTGGTTGGTGCTGGTGGTGGTGAACTACTAGGAGGAGCAGCACACCAGTCCCACTCCCCAACACAGCTAGACTAATAGCACTGGGCTCTTACAGTAGCAAAGTAAAAAAAACAAAAAAGAAAATAAAAGCAGTCCTTACAAGGACTATTGGGTTACAGGCAGCAGTCAGCAGATGAGAGATCAGCAGCAGGACAGCTGCCCACAGCAGCTACATACAGAGCACTGCAGTAGAAGGTAGATTACTAGTCAGCAAAGCTAACTAACCTAAACTCACTGTCCCTCAAATCCCTGCAGAGATCTGTCCCTACAATACAGAGCAGTATCAAGTAGATTACTAGCCAGCAAAGTTACTATCAACTGTCCCTCAAATCACTAAACAGCTCTCTCCCTACACTAGCTCTTCCAAGCACACACAGGCAGAATGAAAAAACGCTGCAGGGCTTCAGTTTATATATGGAAGGGGAGTGGTCCAGGGGGTGTGGGGGTGGTCCAGGAGGGAGAGCTTCCTGATTGGCTGCCATGTATCTGCTGGTCTGGGGTGAGAGTTAAAAAATAAGCGCCAGCTAAGGCGAACCCAATTGGCGAACGTCGCGCGACGTTCGCGAACATTCGGCGGACGCGAACAGCCGATGTTCGCGCGAATTAGTTCACGGGCGAACAGTCCGCGACATCTCTAGTAAGCGCTATAGAATTGCAGCAGGACTGATACTGGATGATCTACCAGTAAAGAGATCACAAGTGACTATGGATAGAGAGAGAGAGCTGTTTTGAAACAGCGCTAAAATTATGTTTATTTTGTATTCTGTAAAATAACGTAAGTTATTAGGTTTATAAACTATTTAACACAAGTATAGTATCCTGCACTTCACATTGTTAGAGCACAATAATACAGACCCATATCTGTGGAGCAGTCTGTATGCAAGTCTTCCAGGGTCAGACTGGGCTTGTGGGACACCGGGAAAAAATTTGGTAGGCCCCCGGCTTTTGTGGTCCCCGGCAAAAACATTGCACGCATGCATAGAGCGCCGGCGCAGCAGGGGGGGTCTAGAGGTGGGCCCTGGGATAGCAGTCCCAGTGGGCCCCTGGCCCCCCAGTCCAACCCTGAATTCTTCTGACTATACTCAATGCTCTACATACCTGCCACAGGTCAAAATTGGCCCCCTTCATGACATAAACAGGCAAGATGAATCACTTTATTCGAACAAAATCCACATAAACAAGCTAATATACAGTTAGAAATAGACTATTATTTTGAAGAATCTGTTCAAAAGCATGGTAGAAATATTTAATTGAGAGGAAGAATAATGCTTCACATAAATGAGTGTCCTACCTTTTGTGGTAAGGATACCTGGCAAAGTCCAGGATGAAGCTTATTTATGTCCCAGGTTCCTAATGGAGTGTTCCCCAGGTGTTTTGTGTTTTCCTGAGGCGACTAAGTTGGATAATTAAAAAGGCAGCTCAAGCCAGAGTGAGAGAGCTCCATACTGGAGGAAAGACACAGGGAAGCTGCCTGTATGAGCTCACTGAGAGACTTGAAATCAAAACAAGGTTTGTTTTTTGAATGTTCTCTGTTTTTGAGGACAGGCGGTAGGCCTACTCCTGGTTAGTTAGGAAAACTGACCTGTGGTAGTAAGAAGCCCATTAAGTGGCAAGGATTTTATTTTGAACTGTTGTTTTATTTATTATTTTGTTTATTTGCTGCAAGTGAAAATAAACTGCCAAAAAGAGACTACAGTCTCATGAGTTGTGATTGTGCTGTGGGCTGCTTTACCCCAGAAAGCTAATCCCAGCTACCTAATCCCTGATACTTTCTATAAATTAAATTATTCACACACTTTTGCTTAAAATGTAATTGGCAATCTTATTTCTTAAAAATCCACACTAAACTCATCCTGCTTATTTGCACCAGTTCAGTTGTCCATGGCCATGACCAATCAGAAAGGAATTTTAATCAGTCCACAAAAATTAGGTATGAAAGTAAAGTTCTGATTTTTTTGCTAAGGGTAGATACCTACACCGATACAGTTTAGCACCTAGATTAGCCATTTCTCACAAGCAGCTACAAAAATTGAATTTGTAACCTCCTTTTGCTTAGACTACTGCATCCTCCTGCTAACTGCTGCTCCCCTCTTCCACAAGCTCTTCCACTCTCCAGCCTATAATAAATAATGTTGCTTTATCAGCTGTAGTGAGAAAGAGAATTCATTCTTCTTCTGCTGAGTATTTATCTGTATTCCAACTTAAGCTTGCAAAAGTATTTTTAACTTGTAATGCAATTCTCTTTGCCACACCTCACTATTGGGCAAATTTACTAAAGTGTGAATTTTCTCTTCATCTAACTTCACTAAAGTTCATCTTACTTCACCAGGTGTATTTTTATAACACATATCATATTTACTAAAAATCATAAGTTCACTTTTTCAAGTGGTGAATTTTCTCCTTCTGTAAATTCTTTGTGAAAATTCACCAGTATATCTTCCCTATACAATAGTAGTGGCATAAATTCTCTCATATTTTGGCCAATGTGTGATACTAACACCTCATTTTTGTAATAATAATTTTTTAACAGCAAACCATGCACTGGCAATTGTTCTCTTTCTCTTTGAGCTTAATAAATATACATGTCAGTATATTCCCCTTGTAAGCAAGGAAAGCTGTAACAAAACAAAAGCTTTGTGGTTCAATAGAAGTGTTTGTGTTGAGGTGGATAAGGTGTGTCAAGTCAGCTGGGACAGCCAGAACGTTTGTCAGGTACAAGAAGGCCAATAAATCATGCAAAAAAGCTAACATTGAGATAGAAAAGGTATTGCACCTTTCATTTTAGAAGGGCATCAGCTGGTTGATGAGAACAAAGAAAAAGCAGAGATTCTGAACTGTTATTTTTCATCTGTCTACAAACATGAATGAGTAAGCAGCTAATGAAGGTTTTCTTGTTAATTCTAATAATACAACAGTTGATGCATGGTTCACGCAAGAGGAAATTCACTAGAGACTAGAACATGTAAAGATAAACAAAGGTCTGGAACCAGACGGTATTCATCCCAGGGTACTAAATGAGCTTAGCTCTGTAATTGCCAAACCTCTTTACATAAAATGGCAGGATTCATTGAAGTTTGGCATTTTACAGAGAGACTTGTGAATTGTTAATGTGGTGCCACTATTCTAAAAGGGATCCTGTTCTCAGCCTCAGAACTATAATCTGACATCAGTGGTAGGAAAGCTTTTCTAAGGGGTATTAAGGGATAAGATACTGGACTTTACTGCAAATAATAATAGTGTGAGTTTGTGCCAGCATGGTTTTATGCATAATAGATCTTGCCAGACTTTTTATGAGAAGGTGAGCAAGGACCTTGACTCTGGGATGGCAGTGGATCTAATCTACTAAGACTTTGCTAAAGCATTTGATACAGTACCACACTGGTTAAATTAAGGAATGTTGACCTGGAACATAGTATTTGTACTTGAGAACTAGAGAACTGGCTCAAAGATAGATTAGATGAGTGTTGGTAAAAAGAACATTTTCTTATTGTACCAATGTTATTAGTGGAGTACCACAGGGGTCTGTAATTGGTCCTTTGTTTTTCAACTTGTTTATTAATGACCTGGAGATGGGCATTGAGAGTACTGTTTCTATTTTTGCTGATGATACTAAATTGTGTAGGATGTTTCCAGTGATTTGACTAAACTGCAGAAATTGGAAAATTAGGTCTAGGTTATGCACTTTGGCAGAAACTATATAAATGCAAACTATACACTAAATGGCAGTGTTTTGGGGGTTTCCTTAATTGAGAAGGATCTAGGGGTTTTTGTGTCATTCTGTGTCTACTAAAGCAAATAAAGTACTGCCTTGCATAAAAAGAGCATTAACTCAAGGGATGAAAAATAATTTTGCCTCTTTATAGGTCCCTGGTAAAGCCTCATCTGGAGTATGCAGTGCAGTTTTGGGTTCCAGTCGTTAAGAGGGATATACATGAGCTGGAGAGAGTGCAGAGACGAGCAACGAAACTGGTTAGATGGATGGAAGATTTAAATTGTGAGGGTAGACTGTCAATGTTGGGGTTGTTTTTGCTGGAAAAAAGATTCTTGGTGAGGGGACAAGATTTCACATTACAAGTACATAAGAGGACAATATAGACAAATAACAGGGGACCTTCTTACCTATAAGGAGGAGCACTGCACCAGAGGTCACTCCTTAGACTAGAAGAAAATAACTTTCATTTAAAGCAGCGTAGGTGGTTCTTCACAGTGAGGGCAGTGAGATTGTGGAATGCACTGCCAGATGATGTTGTGATGGCTGATTCTGTTAATGCTTTTAAGAGTGGCTTGGATAATTTATTGGACAAGCATTATATCACAGGCTATTGTGATACTAACATTTACTATTGGCTGTTGATGTGCCTGTCCTTCCTCAGCCTACTCCTGATTGGTTCCTGCTCCCTTAAATACCTTCCTCCTCTCCTTGCCCAAGCTGGCTTCAGTTTCTACTGTTCCGTTAAAGCCCTGGTTGTCCGTGTTCCTGTTTGACCCTCTGCCTGTTTTCCTGGACCTTCGAACCTTCGCTGCCTGAAACCGACCTTGCCTGAAACTTGACTACGCTTTTGGATTATCCTTTGGTACCGTGCTTCTCTGACTTCTGGAATTGACCTTGCCTGAACCTGACTACATTCTTGCCTGATCCCTTGTACTGCGCTTTGGTAACACGCTTGGCTCCTTTGCTGTCTCCGCCACAGAAAGCCCGGGGCCCCAAAAGGGCGTCGGTGAAGACCGGAGCCGTAGAGGAGTTCCCGTTGCCACCAGTCCTCCGTGGACCAGCCATCTTCCTACGGGATCCTAGGTAACAGAATGTACAATATGTGAGTGTATGGAGAGGTCAGTGTGAGGGTGTGTGTATGGATGCTGGGTTTCATTTGGAGGGGTTTAACTTGATGGACTTTGGTCTTTAAAAATTATAAATATGAGGAAAAACTTTTTCTTCAATGGGGTCCTAGGAGTATTAATACTAGTACTGTTAAATTTGTTCACACCTGAACAGACATGCAATCCTTTCTTAATAGTGGTATGACCACTTCTGGAATAGAATTCCCGTGTAAAAAGCTTCCATTTTTACAATTGTGACATTGTCTGGACCTTTGATTGTGTCAATAAAAACTTGTACAGTATATCACAAGCTGCACTATAAGTATTTTGATTTTATTAATTAATATAATACTTTTATTATTTTGTGTACTTACTGTATGTCCTTGAAAGTTTGTATTTGTTTTTTTTTCCAATATGAAATACGTGAATCTAGCAAGCGCTGATAATATATAGTTTCATATTTGAGCAAAAGTTGTTTAGACATAATTAAAAACTGCCTGTGTTAGTAGCAAATTATTTTCTGCAGGGTATAAAACATACAGGACTCACTGTCAAGGTGAGGAAAATTTAAATTTTCTTGATTGATTGCTTCTATTTTAGAATTAATGGTGTGTGCACTTTTAGGTCAGAGCAGAAGAAAAGACATCTATCTCTTTTAGATTCTCAGTAACTACAGCAAGATATTCCTCTTAGAAGGCAATTTATGATTTTCCCTTTATGAATACAGATTAGAATTTTAATGACAATTTTTATTCTGTGTGCCTTATAAACCATGCTGATGCAATGGGCTTAGCCTTGAAATTATTTGTTGTAGTGAAACCAATATTTTGCTACAGTTAGAAAAAAATTTATAAATATTTTCCAAGCACTGCATTTTATAAATAAAATGTGAAGCATGGGGGGAAGATAAAATAGCCTGTTTTTTAAAATGTTGTATAGTAGGTCATACCTAATGATGTACATATCCTTGGACATCTAGTTCTCAGTTAAGAAAATGATGAGGAACTACCCTGAAACATTTTGATAACATCCCAATAGCGAGGAAAACATATGGCAACCACATCTTCCTATAGAAAAATAAATAGGACTATAAAATGTTTTTTTTTTCAGAATAGTAGGTATAGCACAAAGTAGTTGTCAATGCAATACAGGTAAAAGAGCCCTCATCCAGCCTCTGTCATGGAAAAACATGTTTTTTCCAAAACACATCAGTGAATAGTGCTGCTTCAGCAGAAGTCTGCACTGAAATCCATTTCTCAAAAGAGCAAACAGGTTTTTTTATATTCAATTTTGAAATCTGACATGGGGCTAGACATTTTATCAATTTCCGAGCTACCCCAGTCATGTGACTTGTGCCTGCACTTTAGGATGGAATCACTTTCTGGCAGGCTTTTTCTCCTACTTAATGTAACTGAATCAGTCTCAGTGGGACTTGGCTTTTACTATTAAGTGCTGTTCTTAGACCTTCCAGGGAGCTGTTATCTTGTGTTAGGGAGCTGCTATTTGGTTACCTTCCCATTGTTCTGTTGTTAGGCTGCTGGGGGGGGAAGGGAGGGGGTGATATCACTCCAACTTGCAGTACAGCAGTAAAGAGTGACTGGAGTTGATCAGAGCACAAGTCACATGACTGGAGGCAGCTGGGAAATTGACAATATGTCTAGCCCCAGTCTAGCCCCATGTCAGATTTCAAAATTGAATATAACAAAATCTATTTTCTCTTTTGAAAAATGGATTTCAGTGCAGAATTCTCCTGGAGCAGCACTATTAACTGATGCGTTTTGAAAAAAACATGTTTTCCCATGACAGTATCCCTTTAAGGTTGGACATACAGTAATTGTGCTTACTAATAACTTTTAAAGAATATAGACACCTTGTTGGAAGAAAAAGGCTGCAGTGACTTCATTTATCACAACCATAAACAACCATTTGTGAACTACCAGGAATGGATAACTCCTAACATGTAACTTCAAGATTATAACCATTACCAGGTTAACCACCTTTGTTGCTCCAAAGCAGGTAGTCACTACCATTCACCAGCTCTTTCCATTAATGCCTAGCTTAATGTAAAAAACTCCCCCAATATATACTATCACTTTGGCTAATTCCCCACCCCCATTTTCTTAAATTTCATTTCAATGAACATGACTCTTCAGCAGAGGATTGGCCATCATTTTCCACACCGCCGAGAGATCAATGTGCTATGCCAGGAAATACCAGGTTATTTATTGCCCAGATGCCTAACATCCGGCGAAACAGAGTGATGAATAATTAAGCAACAGATAGTTTATATCAAATTTAATGACATATTTAAAAATCTTACCAAACTGGTATATATATTTCAGTAAATATTGCCCTTTTACATCTCTTGCCTTAAACCATCATTTTGTGATAGTCTCTGTGCTGTCTCAGAGATCACCTGATCAAATAAACTGCAGCTCTTTAACATGAAGAAGTGTGGAAGCAAAAGACAGAACTCTTGTCCGTTAATTATTGTGACCTAACATGTATGGTTTGTTTGGTTTGTTTGTGTGTACTGTGAATCATAGGATCCCAGGGGACGGCCCATATTTATTTAAAGTGGACCCGTCACCCAAAAAAATTATTTCAAATCCTATTTTATCATGTTAGTCAAGCAAAATGAACTTTAATTACACTGTATAAATTATTTGAATCTTGTTTCTATCAGTCTGGGACTCATAATTATAACAAGCAGGCAGGAGCCATTTTGTGGACACTGTTATTAAGACAAGCCTTGTATCATCTCAGAATCTTGTTTGTGCACCAGAATGGGGGACCTGATGTCCATCCCCATGTCCTGGCTACACAATTAAATGGTTAAGAGAACTGGGGGAATGTAGGGAGAGCAGTGACACCTAGGAAGTGCCTAATGGAAAGTGAAAGTAATTGCTTGACCCGCCTCTATGCCTAGGCATAGAGGAGGGGCAGGCAATATTTGATTGACAGTTGAGATTTTTAAATAAGTTTACAACAGTTATGAACGCTTTAATAAAAAAAAGAAATTGGATTTCATATTTAATTTGAAAAGGACTTTTATTATACAGATTTTTATGTCTGGGTGACGGGTCCACTTTAAAATTTAAATTTTCTATTTATGATTACCCAATGGCATGTACTACTAAAAAATGTATATTATTATGAAAATGGTTTATTTACATGAAGCAGGGTTTTACATATGAGCAAAAGCTTCTACTCTCTTTGGGGAAAATCTTATAAAAGTTCTAAATAGAAAATACATTTTATAAATAAAAGCAAACATTTTGTATTGTAATATTTTACAGTTTTGCTTGATGTCTTTACATTACCTATCCAACACCCCAAGTTCTTGTATGAAAGACTACAATATTTTTCAGTTACAGTAGTCTGTTAAGGCCATGCACCAATCAGATCGTACAAAACCTCTAAAACCACGAATCAAAAGAAGATCTTCCAGTTGTAAAAGGGACATCTGCTATTGACTTCTACATGATTTCTACAGGTGTTAGCTGGAGTATTTTTGTGTTGTCGCAGTTTTGTTCCATAATAAATCCCGGAAATGTCACACTTTTTTCCCACAACTTTTTAGTATTTTTGGCATCAAAAAGCCTGAAATGAAAAGGTTGCGGTTTAATAAACTGATCCCATAAAGTACATTAATATTTTGAAGAGTAGTTTTCTAGTGTATTACTTTAAGATGTCTATAAAGGTGGTTTGTTTTTTATGCAAAAATAATCAGTTAAATAATATATGATAAATAATTTCAAGTTTTACTACGAACACTGCACAATGGTGGAAACTATCAAATTAGCAAAATTTCTTCCATTAGCGGAGTCTGTTGCTAAATATTCCAGTTTCAAAAAAAACTATATTGAACTTGCTGAAGGGAATATTATTTATATAGAGAAATCATTTTTTACATTGCACATATTTTTCCAACAGTTTTTACTACATTCTGCCCAACAAGCCTTGGCAAAATAAAAATATTTTAGTCTACCACATCCAGAGAGTGTTGAAAAGCAGTAGATAGATTACAGAGTGTGAGGTCTTTCCTATGTATGTGCCATATAAATGCCCTATTAAAGGTGAAGACTCTTTCTTTTACAAGAAGTATGACCATAGGCGACTGACATTAGACATAATTCACTTTTGTTTCAGCACTTATACTTTCAGGGTATGCATTCAAAACCTTATAAACAATGCCATACCACTATTTTAGCTTCTTTATGTGCTCTTTTCATCTCTTTCTCTCGATGTTCCTTTATCAAAAGTTCTTGTCCTTTGATCATCCCTTGCTATTAAGTGATCTTTATTACTCAGACATATATCACAAATAACATTGCATTTACAGTAAATTCTAAATGGACCAAGTACATGCTAAAATATCAGGCTGGAAATTGGAGTTTTTCACAGCCCATATTAGTGGCAACAAGATCTTTGTACAATAAAACACTGTAGCAGACACATCAAAGAGAAATTTGGCATCAGTGCCTGAACACATTACACTTAAGCTCATGGAATACCTCTGAGAGACCGCGGGTAGCATTGTAATGAAACTGATTCAATAGCTTTGAAAAAACGTATTACATTTTAAGGCTGTGAGAGAGAAGTAAGGGTACCTTGCAAGGAACTGAACTTAAAAACCATTCTGTGGGCCTTTGGGAATATTGTCATTACCTGTATTTAATTTAATCAGAACTGAGCATCAGTGTACTCCATATATGTGGCTGCTATTACAGCACCAGCTACATGAAAGCCCTTTAGAAAATTAATGCAGTTTGCCTTTGAAATAACATTTCATTTTTCTGGAACCCTTGTGATTAATCAAAACTAATAGAAAGTGAAAATATAAACATCTAGTTACTGTGTAGCTAAAATTATATTTTCAGAGTTACCGAATCATTTTCTAGAGGGTAACAATTGTTTTTGACACTGTTTGTAAGCTATTAATCATAAACCTGTCTGCCATAGTAATTCCATTGCAAACTGTTTGAAGCAAGTGAACAAAGCAGCAGATTCTGTAGTTTGACGGCAGTCCTATGGCTTATTTAGTCAGGTGCAAGTAAATAAAATGTCAAACCACATATCATTGTTGTGATGTGTAATGATTTTACTGCCCTTCATAGGCCTATTATTAATGTTAAAAATCCATGTTATTTATTGAGCTTAACAGAGCAAAAAGGGAAATTGAGATAACATGCGTGGTCCTTGTGAGGCAGTTCATTATATATATATATATATATATATATATATATATATATATATATATATATATACAGAGTAGACAAGAAAAAAGGCAGCACTCGTTGTATCAAAAAGTGAAAAAAGTGTATTAAAGTTAAAAGTTCATTACATGACCTGTTAGTGGCAGAACATCTCTCCGCCTGCGACGTTTCGGGCCTGCAGCGTGCCCTTTCTCAAGCATAACAGGATAATGTCAGTAACACATGCCAAACATTTAAACATCTCAACAGGAAATGACTACACCAGGCATGTGATTGCCTGGTGGCGCTACATTGACGATATTTTTTTGCTGTGGCGGGGTGACGCTGAGTCCCTGTCGCGGTTTCACGGTTTTTTGCAAACGATGCATCCTTCAATCTCATTCACATTGTCTTATGATTTTGAGAAGATACAATTCTTAGATGTGCTTGTTTATAGGAATTCCATGAATGGGATAGAGACATCAGTATATACAAAACCCACCGACCGTAACCAGATTCTCCATTTCCATAGCAACCATCCACCACATACAAAAAATTCTATACCTATTAGCCAATTGATGAGGGTTGACAAAATTGTCAGCAACACTGAAGAAAGGGCGAGACAACGTCAATTAATGTGCAAAAAATTTATGGATGGGGATACCCTGGGAAAGTGGTTCAAATGGCACAAAAGAAGATTGCGAGCAATGTAACACAACAGACAGGCAGGAAGAATACAGATTCGGCTAACAAACGTATTCCGTTTGTATCTGAATTCAGTAATTCCAGCGACAACATAGGGAAAGTCTTACGCCGCCATTGGCACATTCTAAGCAAAGCTTATCCCCAAATAGGAGAATTTGTGGCTCCTCCAGTCATGTCATACAGAAGGGGTAAAACTATCGGTGGTATGGTCACTTCGTCTGAGGTTAAAACGCAATTCAAGCGGAGTGATGCCTTCCTAGGAAGGAGAAAACTAGGGATGTATCCCTGTTTGGGATGTGTACAATGTTCACATGTCATTAAAGGAGAAGCTTTTATACACCCCAGTTCGGGTGAAAAGATATCATTGAGAGGACATTTTACTTGTGTGTCCAAATATGTGATATATGCGTTGACTTGCCCATGTGGTTTCATATACATTGGGGAAACCACACAGATGGTCAAGTCACGCATATCTCAACACAAATCCTCTATCAATTTGGGAAACATGAGACTACCTGTCTCCAAACATTTCCTAGAGGCTGGCCATGTAGCAGACCAATTAAAATACATGGTTCTGGAGGGAATTCCACCCCTCAAATTTGGAGGCAATAGGGAATTAAAATTAAAGCAAAGGGAGGTGTGGTGGATTCACAGGTTGAAGACACTGGCACCATCCGGGTTAAATAGGGACTATGATCTGTATTTATTTCTGTGATACAATGTAGCAGCATGACATGAAGTAGGTGTGTTAGATTTGATTTTTGAATTCCCAGAGGTGAATTGCTTATGACTCTATGTAACAACAGGGATGGCAGAGAATGGGTTAAAAATGCTGACAGCTAATGAGCCTGATGTCATTTCCTGTTGAGATGTTTAAATGTTTGGCATGTGTTACTGACATTATCCTGTTATGCTTGAGAAAGGGCACGCTGCAGGCCCGAAACGTCGCAGGCGGAGAGATGTTCTGCCACTAACAGGTCATGTAATGAACTTTTAACTTTAATACACTTTTTTCACTTTTTGATACAACGAGTGCTGCCTTTTTTCTTGTCTACTCTGTATTTGTATGGGAAGCCTACGGAAGTTTCCCTAAAGGCGCTGCACCAACCACACCTGTTAAGCTGAAGATACAGTGAGTGCTGCTAAATACTTGTCTTTTATATATATATATATATATATATATATATATATATATATATATATATATATATATATATATATATATAATTCTGTTAATTGTGAAAATAAATGTTTCTTTCAATGACAAATACCCATATTATTGGCTTTAGTTTATTACCATAATACCATTAATTAAATATAGTACATACCTGATAGTTAAATTGGGTTGAAAAAAGACCATCAAGTTCAACTCCTCCAAATGAAAACCCAGCATCCATACACACACCTTTCCCTACTTTCACATCAATTCTATATACCCATACCTATACTAACTATAGAATTTACAATAGCCTTTGATATTATGTCTGTCCAAGAAATCATCCAAGCCATTCTTAAAAGCATTAACTGAATCAGCCATCACAACATCACCCAGCAATGTATAGTGAAGTATTGGAATCACTCACAAAAGCAGATTAACTGCAATTAAGCCTTTATTCTGTTGCCACACGACATGTTTCGGGCACATTGCCCCTTTTTCACACTTGAAAAAGCTTTGCACTGTACCTCTCGATCATAAATTAGGTATTTACTGTGTTTGCAGAAGTTTCTAACTACAATGTTATTTATAGGACTTTATAAAAAAATAATATTGTTCATGTACAATGCAGTATCATTTTTAGTTTGGATAAATAAAACCAAATGACAGAAATAACATAATAGCCTAGAATGTTTGTGTTACTGCTATGCAAACAAAATAAATGATCTAAATATTTATTGAGCCTAATTACAGTTTATACAAAACTATTTCAATCCCACCATTTTAATATGTAATGCGGTGCATTTCTTCAAAGAGTTAAATCAACACATTGACATGCAATTTACATTTCATTTATTTTGCAGGTGTTCTGTGTGCATACACAACAGTTTTACTTGGCTGATCTGACAACTGACATTGATAAGCAGAAAGTAAAATTCAGCCGTTTAAAAAATGTCCACATATATTAATTACAGGATATTTTGGGCAGAGAGATACTGTTAAGAGGAAATAGTTTAGTGATTAATTACAATTTTATTTGTTAACTTGTAGTAGCATCGTTGTTAGGTATTATTTATAGCCCAAGCCTATCTATAAAGGCAGATAGTTATTTTTTTTTTGTTTTGTGCATTTATATACAAGTTTATATCTGTTCATATGCAGCTACCTCATGGCCCTGCTATACAGTATATGTTTCTCCCTAGGTATCTAGGCCTTATATTATATGCAGCTGCCTCTCGCCCCCTTAGTTTATATGCTCCACAGTGTTTAATGTATATATATATATATATTTTATGATTTATTGTACAGTGTACTAAGCACAGTCATTTCTGTTTTCCCTAGTTTTATACCTTGCCCTTTGTTAATAAACTGAAGCTCAATAACCTGTGTCAGTGGGTTAATGAAGGAAGGAGTTTAGCTGCATGTCAATCTACACACTGCCCCAGGGTAACACATGGTGAGGACAGAACACAAGGTTTCAAGCTTTTTTGCTTAATAAATACCAGACATTCAAGTTTTTGCTAATATTATTCAAATTTGTTCATTTTTGTGCAAAAAAAAATTTAAATTGTAAAAAAAAATTCAAATTTAAACCTTGATAAATCACCCCCCTAGAGGCCCATTCATCAAAATTATAATTTTAGTGGTTTTAGAAACCAGGAATAAAAATTTTTCTTGAAAACCACGAATACCATGTAATTTTTAAAAGATCAGAGTATTAAAAGCACGCAAAAAAAACACTGAACGATGTGCGAAAGGATACAAAAATCTATAATTTAAGATTTTAAACAATTAAACAATGCGCGTCAATCTCAAGAAAATGCAGCATGCTGCATCTAAACAAATGCACTGAAACGCAAATGGAGTAAAATGCAACTCGGAACATTCATGAGTACAGCCAGGCAAAATACAATGTAATCAATTAGCAAATGTGCAAACCTGTGTTTAAACACGTATTAAATGCATAAAAAATGCAGTGGTTCAGTAGGATAGGAGCAGCTCCCAATGACTTCTAAAGTTTTGTCTTAGAGGTTTTCGAGGTTTTTACACTTAATAAATCTTGAATTTGTAGACCTTATTAGAAATATATGAAAAACTGCAAGATTTGTGCAAAAAAAACCACAATTTGATTGTATTTAAACATGCCCCCTATAATTGTACTTAAAAAGGGTCAGCATAAGTTTTTTCTGGCTAAATTTTTTCATCCAGAAGTGGTTCTGGATCACCATTGCTTATTAGCCCAGAAGAGGTTTATACATAGTTACATAGTTAAATTGGGTTGAAAAAAGACAAAGTCCATCAAGTTTAACCCCTCCAAATGAAAGCCCAGCATCCATACACACACCCCTCCCGACTTTTAATTAAATTCTATATACCCATACCCATATACCCATTTTTCCAGAGAAAACAACCCCAACCTTGACAGTCTACCCTCATAATTTAAGTCTTCCATCCCTCTAACCAATTTAGTTGCACGTCTCTGCACTCTCTCCAGCTCATTTATATCCCTCTTAAGGACTGGAGTCCAAACCTGCACTGCATACTCCAGATGAGGCCTTACCAGGGACTTATAAAGAGACATAATTATGTTTTCATCCCTTGAGTTAATGCCCTTTTTTATACAAGACAGAACTTTATTTGCTTTAGTAGCCACAGAATGACACTGCCCAGAATTAGACAACTTGTTATCTACAAAGACCCCTAGATCCTTCTCATTTAAGGAAACTCCCAACACACTGCCATTTAGTGTATAACTTGCATTTATATTATTTTTGCCAAAGTGCATAACCTTGCATTTATCAAGGTTAGTTGGAGTATCTGCATTATCTCAAGGTGCAGTGACAGTCAGGACCCTTACCAATCAGAATGATGCTGCAGGCATGGCTGATACTTTATTCTTCTTACAACAAGCAGAAGAAAAATGATATATAGCATCACATCCTGGACACTCTTCCAAGAATGCACATTTTTCAAGAAAACTTTATGAGCACACAATAACATCAATACTGACACATACTGGTAGAACTATATAATAACAGTTTAACTCTGTATGTAAGTGAGAAGGTTTTTGTTGCTGACAGTGTACACTAGTGATGGGCGAATTTGCGCCATTTCGCTTCACCGAAAAATGTGCGAATTACTTGCGAAATTCGCAAAACGGCGAAAAATTAGCGAAATGGTGCCGGCGTCTCGTTTTTTCGCGGGCGTTTTGCGAATAAATTCGCCCATCACTAGTGTACACACAATAGTGTAACAGTGATTATTTGCCATCAGAAATATTCAGGAGGGGCAAAATGACTAACGCTTTTTGTTGGACATATTATCAGCTTTCACAGGGTGTGCAGTGCTGTAATAGTACAGCTTATTATTACAAACCTCTGTGTGTATCCATGGGAAGAACCATTCAAGATGAAATCAAATAACAGATAAGCTATGTACAATAAAGCATAAAATATGTATTGCCAAAAAAGTTTTTTTGTAGGTGCCAAATCAACTATTACATCTTTTCAATGCAAAAATGTATTTTTACTATGATATGTTACTGGTCCAATCTGAATATGTGCCTTTCTTTTGTGTAGCCGTTTTCAAATAATCTTTTCCAAGGGCAGAGCAGCATTTCAGTTGAATGATATTGGATCACAGAACAAAAATCATCTGTTTTATATACCCACCTAATAATGCACGCGTTCTTCTGTGAGGTCGTGCTAAAAGCATGCAGTGCTGGGATTGGGTGGAGATGATAGCACATGTATGTTTGATGGATCTGCATCTCATTTCCTTATGTCAGATTATAATTACATAATTTAATAGATTCCCCTCTTCTCAGCTAGGGGGGAGGAAGTCAAGGACAGGCTGGGAAATTACCATCATGTTGTACTTCTATGACAGTTGATTTGTTTTTTTGTTTGCTTTTTGCATTTTTTACACAGGTGTTATACTTACATGCTCATCCTGTTAAGATTAGATTCTTCAGCATTAAACTCTCTAAATTCTTCAATATATTAATTACTTATTATTGTTGATTTTTTTAAGATGTTTTTTTTATTGAGAAGCAGCACCTGTGCTAAATCCTAGTGTTATTCTGGAGGTGCAATTGCAGCTGCTGCTTTTCTTTCATATATTTTTTTATTCCAGAAACATCTCTGCAGAACTTTTTTTGTCATTTGTATGTCATTCTTTAACTCCTTATTTTTTTCCTACAACAATTTTATTTTCCATGTCTCATTATTACTCATATTCTTTTCATTATTGCTCATGTTCTTCCAGGCGTTGTAACAAGGTGGTGAGTAGAGCATCAGTGGTGGAAGGAGCAGCGGCAGCAGCGGCTTGACCTTCTGCATCCATTGGCCCGTTATAATGTCACGGTCGGCACCCAACACCAGAACAAATGCCAAGCACCCTGGTCTCAGCTCGTGCTTCACCTGTAGTGTGACCGCCGTTGGCCTCGGGAGGAGCCCCCAGCTACTTAGATGCCACCAGGACTTAAACAAGAGGTGTAAGGCAAGAGGTTCTGGATAAGCAGAGGGGCATGACTGTTAGCAAAGTCTTTGGGCAGAAGGTCGTGGTAAAAGGTGTTAAACGGGATCGTAGTCGGAACTGGCCGGGTTGAGGCAGGCAGAAAGTGAGCATAAACAAATCAGCCCGGGTCTGGGCAGGCAGCATTCAAAGCGAGGTCAGGCAAGCAAGGGTCAAAACCGAGAGATCAATCAGAGGTATACGGCAGAAGAGGTAGTCGAAATTCAGGCAATGTATCAGGATACAGAGGTCAGAATCGTCAGGAACAGGCAGGGGTCACAACAGGTAGTCAGAATCAAGCTCAGAATCAGAATAGCAGACAGCTAAAGGCACCAGGAACAAACCTATAACGGGCAATGAGAAACTGCAGAATGGCCCTTAAAATATTTTCAAATTTCGCGTCATTGCGACATCATTACGCCAGCGCGCATGCACCATTTAAGCAGCAGAGACGCACCGCGCGCGCCCTAACAATTCGACGCAGGAGGAAGAGGACGTGGCGGGGGTCCCCGCCGTCACCCCACTAGACCACCAGGGTAATGTCATGGCAATACCTTAACATATTTTTCCATTGCCATTTTTTCTAGTCTAGATAAATGTTGTTTTATTACCACCTGCCTTGCTTCAGACATGTTATAACTAGCGTGCATGTTTCTTCTCTTCATTTTGTTATATTTCTTGCTGTATTTAAACATCACTATCTATAGCTGAAAAGTGTTAAGTTTATTTTTGCTGACAGATTTACTTAAAGACTACAATATGCCCATAGGTGTGAATATGTAAATTAAAATTGAAAACAGACAGAAATTAACAGATGCATATAGAGGCAAAGAAGGAATTAAAAGGCCCAAGAAAAAACAAATATTGGGAGTGGAAATTACTACAGGTAAGGGACCTGTTATCTAGCATGATTGGGACCTGGGGTTTTCTGGTTAAGGGATCTTTCCTTAATTTAGAAAATATAAACATTAATTAAACCCAATAGAATTGTTTTGCCTCTATAAGGATTAATTATATCTTAATTGGGATCAAACACAAGGTACTGTTTTAAAATTACAGAGAAAAAGGAAACCATTTTAACAATTTTAATTATTTGATTGCAATGGAATCTATAGGAGATGAATTTCCTATAATTCTAAGGTATCTGGATAACTGATTTGTGGATAACGGATCCCATACCTGTAAATGTCTAAGGACCATTTTTTATTTTTCAATTTAAATTGTATATCAGACAGCAAAGGTAACATGTACCATTACATCCAAGTGAAAAAGCATATGTGGGAAAGCACCCAAAATGTGCTGAAAAAAATCTACCTCGGCTTATACTCGAGTCAGTATTAAAAAAAAAAAACCTCTGGTAGATGATATACTGGTATTTTGAAGACCGCTGCCTTATCGGTAAATTTGCAGAACTACCAGTATTAGGAACGTTGAATCTCGGCACAAGGGGGCGAGAGGGGAGGAGGCGCCGCCATGAGTGATGCATTCTAGGAGCAGCTTGAGGCTCAGCATGCACTTCCATGATCCCACGGAGTGTGAAAGTCTGAGGTAACTGTCCCTCCCTCAGACCGCGTCACCACCAACACTGTTGCCGTCTCCCTGAGACGATGTGAGGAACTGGCAGGAGGCGAGAAATTGCAGGCTCCCAGTATCCGGGAGGATGGACGGAAAATACCCGTCCCCCATCTTTACTGACCGGCTGGCTCCTGCGTTCCCCGCTGCCTGGGCCTACAAACAGAGCGCCGCCTGGATCAACCCCAGGTAAGAGTGGGCGCGCAGCAAAGTCCTGCGACTGGGGACAGGGAGCGGCTTAAAGGAGTGCGGCAGAAATAATGAGCTCTTCTTCCCTTCCCATTTGTGCTGCCTGTGCACGTAGCCATAACAAATAAGGATGTGTTTTTTATAGAGAAGGACATAAACTGCTAAGTAGGATCAGACTAAAGCATCCTAAAGTCCAAAAAGGCGCAGTTAATACAGCCACTTCATGCTCCCTGGGGCCAGTTCTGTGAAAATAGAATAAATAAAAGAAATGAGATTCAGAGGCTAGTGTTAAAAGAAATCCGTTTATGCACATAAATATTGTGCAAATCACAGGTACTACATTCAAGGTGCTTGGCCCTTCTGGATCCAATATATTTGTGTTGCAGCTACAATAATTTGCATGGTGTATATTAGCAGTGTTTCATAAAAACCTTGATTTGTTTATTTTGGATTAATTGATGGCAAGCTCAGGGCAAAGGTACTATATCCACTGCTGTGCCTTGTCATTATTGTGTGGGGAGTGTGTGTGTATATAGTATATGTGTGTGTCTGTGTATGATGGTGTGGGTAGAGAGTGTGTGTATATATATATATTGTATATGTGTGGGGAGTTTGTGTGTATAGTACGGTATGTGTGTGTTTGATTAGGCTTATACTCGAGTCAATAAGTTTTCCCAGGTTTTTTTGGTAAAATTAGGTTTTACGGTAATAAATCTAAAAAAAAAAAATCTAATTTTTTTTCCCTCTAAAAATTTGAGTTCCCCCCCCAAAAAAAAACTGAACCAGAAAAATGTAGGCTTCATAAATGTTTACAAGTAATACTATTGTTTGTCGTGTGGTCCCTCACTCCAAAGGCATCAAGGCTCTATCAGACAGAGTCAGTGGCACCGTCCAAGCCACACAATATCCAAGGTAAAAGCAAAGTTCACTCTGGAGAGCCAAATTAGATTCAGTGTACTTTATTCAAACACAACATGTTTCAGACAGACATGTCCTTCATTAGCACCTGATGTCCGAAACATGTTGTGTTTGAATAAAGTACACTGAATCTAATTTGGCTCTCCAGAGTGAACTTTGCTTTTACCTTTCATAAATGTTTATTCTAATGTTTACATAAAGAGATGTAGTGATTTAGTGCACACAATGACATGGAACGACATTTACTATTATAGCAAGGCTTGATGTGGGCACACATGCATTGGCAGCAAATAGCTGCTCACAGGAAAAGTCACGTGTGAAATGCCTGTTCATTTAATAGGAAGTTTAGCTCCATGCTCTCTATACATTAGTGTAATACTCTGACTTTGGAGCTGAAGAAAATGTAAATTGGAAGGCTGTCCGGTACCCAGGTGAGCCAGCCTTGTCAGTGGCCAAATTACTCCTGTGAACACAACTGAAGCTTTGTAAGAAAAGTACATCAATTAAACATGCTTCAAATGTCCTTTGATGTATAATCATATTTATATAATTTAATTAAAATGCTGCTAATTCTTCACTAAGCTTATTAGTCTGCTCCACTTATGCACAGAATTAGCTCCTCACATATTACAGATATGAAACCTGTTATCCAGAATGCTCTGGACCCAGGGGCACTGCTTCAATGAGGCGAGTTGAGAAACCTGCCTCACGCGGCAGTGCCCCACTAGTTACCAGGGGTGCCAAAAATGCCGTTCCTGGTAACTGTAAGAGCCAAATTTCCGTATTCTTCGTGGACCCCCCCTCGACCCCATCCGGAGCAAAACGTTTTTTTTATGATTTTTCTGTTACTAGAAAAACTATTTTGCTACTAAAGCAAGTTGCTGTGTTTTTACCCACAATGAAATATTCTTTCCCAAAATTCCAGCATGTTTTATTCAAACTTTTGGCCAAGATACTGAAGGTTCAAAGACTTGTTGCTTGAAATTGAGGTAATATGAGCCAGCAGTGCTGAAAACATGAATGCAGAATATACAAATATGCCCTTCAATTGCATGTGATTCATCTGGCACAATATAGGTACAACACAAACCAATCCCTGCACTTACTACTTGCTGTACTATGTACCACAAGTAGACTCAAATGGTGCTAGTATAGATTAACTCAAGTAGGCACAAAGTGCAAGACTAACTTGCATCTTGCTTCTGTTTGAGCACCCCGCATGTCCTTGATGCACAAGCTAGTGGTGTTTCAAAAGATGTCCACTTATCGCCTCAGTATACACCATTGACAAACATAGGTATGACTGTGAACAGAGTGGAGTACAACTCTTTGTCCCCCATTCTAGGAAAGCAAAGTTGGACAAAGCGCAAATAAAAAGTTCTTTGAATTCATATTTTGATTTCCTGCTCAGGATATAGAAAGTAAAGTGGCTAGTTTAGTTCCATCAGAGAGAATTTCCACTTTGGCCTGAAACCATTGTCCGCTAGTCTTTTAAGTACTAGTTTGCAGTATGACTCTATTATTCTATTGAGAATGATTTTTGTTGTTTTTTCTTTTACTTTTGTGTATAAAGCAGTAATTTCCTTCTCTTCCTTTCTGGTCACTTTGGTCACTTTTGTCCCATCTCAGAAGCAGCTCCACCTCAGTCTCCTGCAACATTGCTCTATACATAATGCAGGACTTACACTGACTGTTATAAACTGCTAATGTAGTTTTTTTTCTCCAATAACCTCTCTTACAATATTATTTTTATCATACATAATTTTTGTTAACATTAGCATGTCTTACTGTTTAGGATAGTTAAATATGTTCCAAATGATAATCTGGCTCCACCTGGTGGAATATTAGGCTGTTAAATCCTCGCTGCTAAGTAATAAAAATTGTGCATCATTAATATGGGCTGAAGTTAACAGTGGTTTGCTAGTGGCATAAATAACAGATCTGCAGCAAGCACAGATAAAGTGGAATCAGGGGTGGAGTGGCCTGGCAAAGGGGCAGAGAAAGTCCTATTGAGCCAAACCCCTTAAAGGGAAATCTCTATTATAAAAATCTAAAAAAAAAAAATCTAGTGGATTTGTAATAATTCATATCATATTCATACAAATTGTTTAGAAGTGCCATTCCTCTATAACAATTTTCCATACTGCAAACAGTAGTCACTGTGAATGTTTTAGTTACAGGATGGGAAAAAATGTTAGGTTGAGGAACTTACAAATAAAACTTGATATGTATGGGCAACTGTATCAGAAAAAAACTATTTTGGGATAAAGGTAATAAGTGCAAATGCCAGTAGACCTTATTGGTATGTAATTTAAAGTGCATGTGCAGGGGCACAATGACACTTCTCAGCAGGCTCGCTGGGTATGCTACTCTCCTCTAGGGGTAGGGTTGCCTCCTTGCTGGTAATTCACTAGTCTAGCTGGTAATCAGTGGTATTACACATTTACAGGTAATGTAAAAGAGGTAAGAGGTAAACAAGTTAGGGACCACCATACGGGATTTACCTTGACGTGGTATGGTGGCTGATCATAACTTTGTAACTAAAAACCTCTGTTTTTGTAAATACATGCACTTGCATATATAGTGAATTACTTATGAGAAGGAATGTGCATTGAATAATTGGCCAAATTGTTAGCACTTCCATTGTATTTAAACACATTTTAACTTAGCCTTGGAGTACACCCACAACCCCCCTTTTTGTATTCATTAACAATAAATGCCAATGATGAAAATAGGCCTCTCCTCGGGATAGAAGACTAATATTTTATCATCATATACCCAAGGGATTTAATTCCATCCCTTGCAGCGGCCTCTTTAATAATTCCCAACATACCCTAATTACCTATTTATTATTCATAAAGGTCAATTATAGATCTCTGTTATCCAAACTGGAAATGGTATAGATAGTTCCAAGGCCATGTGAAGGCATGCATACTGCTGTGTATTGTTTGCTATTTATTATATCTGTGAAATGCTCGGTGCAGGTTTGTTCAGGCACAGCAGGCAAAAAAACTAAATTATACCTAATTAGTCAATTGCCTGCAGCAATGGAAAATTGTTGGGTTAGGAAAAAGAGAGTCATTTTAAATTTATAAGGTTAAAGCACAACAGTAAAATATTAAACATAAAATGTATTAAAAAGCTAAAACAAAAAACATTTAATTTTATAAAAACAAATGTGTTATATGGTATCAGGATCAACCAATATAGTTAACGCTCTACTGGGGAGATGTAAGAAAGAGAATTCTGGTGTGCCTTCTACAAAAGTGTTTCTTTCTTTCTCTTAATACATTTAATTATTGACACAGGAGCACGCATGATCCACCACCAGTATCCAGGTGGCCTGCCTAGGAGTGTGTGGACTAAATTTGTATTTGTCAGTAAATTAGTCGTTGCAGAATATCATAGAAGGTGGGTTATTGTTGGGTCAACTACAGGATCGTATTGGGAGCATCAGTAAAAGTGAGTATTTGCAGTGCCAGAGGCAAAAGGATATAATAAATTAGACTTGTAAGGCATTGGATATTTAAGATGACACAACCAAAGGGCAGAGACAAAACCAAACAGCAGGGATAGAAATAATATCAGAATATTTTTCCTTGTTAACAGAGGCAGTCCAGGTGCAAAAAGCTGATGAAAATATTTTTTGAAGAAAACAGTTTCCAAGGCAGCTTTGAGACATAGATGCAACATTAACAAGTCTATATAGGCTTATAGAGGGATTTGTCTGAAGGCCTACGGGCAAGAGTTTTTGACTGTGCTAGGAAGGGCCTGAAAAACGCAGTATTAATAGAGATAGCAAAGGGATCAGTAGGTGAGAGTTTTAAAAAATGCAGGAAGTGAGGTCAGGTTACTTTAAAATATGAGGTTGAATAAGCGGAAGAGGAATAAGTCTAAAATGAGGAACATTGTCCTACTTGCCCTCCCTTTCGGTTAACAAGGAGGAGGGTGGTTGAAACTTTGGTTATGTTGTCACAGTTTGCGGTGGATGCTTGCCAGGGGTGGGAGGCTAGGCCCCAGTGTTTTGGAACATGGTTGTCAAAAGGTGATTGGTAATCTCCTAGGACAAGGGTCCCAGGAGCGTGGTATACTCAGTTGGCCTGCTCTCACTTGCCCACCTGACTGTGGCAGGCATGACAGGTAGCCAGTGTTGGTTTGTTAATTGGCAAGTAGGGTTGAGTGAATTTTTCCTGTTTCGCTATGGAAATGATGTCCATAGACTTCAATGGAGCATTTTTGCTGTTGCTTTAATGGAAGTGACCTAACACTGCTAGTTCAGGTGGTTTTCAAAATGTTTTAATGCACTTTTTCAGGTCAAGAACTGTCTGTATTTTCTGTGCCAGGATGTTACTGCTTGTGTCACTGCCCCTGCTGATGAGAACACAGACAGAAGATGGCCCCTCTGATCTCCACTGCACAACTCTTCGAATTCATAGCAGGTGAGCAGAAAGGAGACTTCTAAAATAAATTAATACTGAGAGCAGGGAGCTTGGAGCAGGGGCAGTGAAGCGAGCAGTGACGAGGGGTGGAGGGTTTAGATCTCATTTAAACTGGTCTAATAATCCTATAAATATATTCATATATAAAAAAACACACATATATCCCACTTTATTCATTTTCTGAGGTCATTCTAGTGTTGATTTGGGATTCTGACCCAAGGAAAAAAAACCTTCCAGTTTCCTGTCCATCAAGCAAGACAGTTACTAAATCACAGGCAATGTATTGTGCAGGGATACATTTATGAAAAATAACTACATTCAGGGATGAAGAAAGTTTAGCGAAGATGTTTTAAATTGAGCTGTTTCTCTTTAAAGTATACTGATATAGTCTAAACTTTTTTTAAATACTTCAAATAATTTACTGCCTAACTCTTCTATTACTTACGGTTGTTTCTGCATTATAACAACATATTCATCTGTGAATAATGCATGAAAAATATGTCAAGTAAAGCAAAACAATGAATAATGCGTCTCAAGGCAATTACATTTCTGGAGCATTTTCAGGCTCCCATGCAACTCACATATCAAGGCAACAATGAAGATGGCACTTTTAAAGCAATTGCAGTAAAATAGTTTTTTTTTTTACTTTTGAATTACTGGGCAGCACATTTCTGAAACACCTAAAAATGTTACTGGAGAATTTTAAATTATACAACAAAGAGAAAACAATACTTTAATTACAACTGGTTTTAAAAGGATGACTTTTAATATCGTGTTCCCTTGTTGTAGAGGCATATTGATGGGTAGTGATTGCAAGAGCATTATTCTATTTCCAGTATTTATCATTACAGATAACCTCTTTTCAAAACTTTTTTATTAGATAACAATACAGCATTTACTTTCATCATATCTGATTTTTATACATGTTTACTTTCAGAAAATGAATATTCTCCTATGCAGAGGAGATCGCTGTCATCACATTCAAGTATCCCGGGAGCCAAGAAAAAACTTCAATTTGAATCACTCGTCATAGTTACACAGCATGATTCAAAACATTTCGACATTAGATATTGTATGTCAATAGAGATTGAACAAATAAACTTAACCAAACGTTTCCGTGTTTATTATAATGTTGTTACATAACTCCTAGGTCAGTGTTTGTAGCTACCTTAAGTTCCATCATATAGGTTTCAACTCTACCCAACCTTTCCAATTAAAACATACTCTTAGTTATACAGATATATATTATAAAGTCCCTGTTAGACATTTTTATTGTAGTCTGGCATATGTAATCCAGGGGGTCCAGATTTTGGTATAAATATTATATTTGTCTACAGATATACTCAATAGTCTCTCGTTTATCATGATCCAGTTCATTTTAAGACGGAACATAACTATAGGTATTGTACATTTTTTCCAGGAGGCAGCAATAGTCTTTTTTCGCTGCTATAAAGATAAATTGTATCAGTTTGCGATGATATTTAAGTAATGCTGTATTAAGTAATGCTATCATAGTGTCTTTTCGAAGTTTGTTTCCCATAATTGAGTCAATTAACATAAATATTTCGGACCAGAATCTGAACGCCTGTCTACATTGCCACCAAATATGTATAATAGACCCTTCCATAGCACAATTTCTTGGGGACCATATACCACCCAGATATAACCATATATAAAGTTTCCTGCGCCAAGATATTTATTGAGGTCTTGGCCATATTTGTCCAAGTTTGTTGCCATGTACCGTATATACTCGTGTATAAGCCGACCCGCGTATAAGCCGAGGTACCTAATTTTACCTATGAAAACCAGAAAAACTTATTGACTCGCGTATAAGCCTAGACACAACTCAGAAAAGTCTCAGAAATATCAAACAGTCGGTTTAATGTTAAAAATCAAGCCATGATGTGGGGAAGAGCGAGAGTTGTAGTTGAGGAGGAGCCACAGGTTGCAGACATGAGGCATGGCCTCCCCATACAAATACATTGTTCCTACAGCTGTGTCTGTTCAAGTTGTCAACCACTACTAATTATTACATACAGCTTATGGTTCACATAGCAACTAAAGCAAGAGAATGCAGATATGTCATATGGCAACCATTTTGGATTCATTAGCACATTTCTATGGCAGGCACAACATTGTTATTCTTTGTTTATTTCTTCATTAAACTGCTGTATTCAGGCACAGCAAAGAAATAGCTCTTTCTGCTGTTCATCAGCTAGCAGCTCTGCTGCAGTCATGATTAATTAATGAGCTACACATACAGTAAATGAGAAGAGAAACATCTTCAACTAAGATTTCCTGACGAACATGAAATATTAGAGAACCAACAAGATACTGCTTTTCAAATTACCGGTATACAACATGGTGAGGGAAACGACGGCGACCCGACTGTTCTATTCTCCCTCCTCCCGCTGGTGCGCACTGCAGCCTGGGAAAGACTGGCACCTCCTCACTGCAGCCGCTACCTGAGCCTAGTGCGTATTCACTTCCTGCTCCTCCTCCCCTCCCACTTATTGTTATACCTCCCACAGACCGCGACGCCTCCTAGCGCTGTTCTCTCCTCGCTGCTCTTCCGGCTACTTCAAGCTGACCTGTGTATAAGCCGAGGTAGGATTTTCAAGCACATTTTCGGTGCTGAAAATCTCGGCTTATACGCGAGTATATACGGTAGTTTCATCTACTATATTGCCCAATTCTCTTTCCCATTGTTTGGTATAAGTCGGAGGGGAGGAAATAGAAGAATTCAAAATTTCTTTATATTGTATAGATATTATTCCTCCACTATAAGGAAATTTGATGCACATTTTCTCCCAGGCGGAAGAGGTTAGAATATAAGTACAACCTTTAATCACTTCAGTAAGAAAGAACTGAATATATCTGAAACTTTCCACTTTTGGGGGATTATTTTGTTCAACTATATTAGACCATTTCTTGTAGACCAAGGAATTGAGTTACATATATCATATTATGTGACTGCCACCAATAAAAATCTTTATTCTGTAGCCCTGGTTTAAAAGTAGGGTTACCAATCACAGGCATAGCTGGACAATGAGATGACTTTAAAGGCATTTTTGGTATGACTTGATCCCAAATGGCTAATGCCATTTTTAATACTGGAGTGGAAGTAGTGGGTCTCTCTTGTTTAGGAATCCATGGTAACACTGCAGGATTTAATGGCTTTAGTCGTGCTACTTCAATTTGAGTCCATAGTGGGAGGTTAGGTCTATAAAAGTGAATTATCTGCATAATTTGTGCGGCTTGGTAGTAGAAAAGTATGGTAGGGACACTCAGTCCACCCTTATTTCTGGGTAGCAGTAACGTTTTCTGAGATAGACGTGATTTTTTCTCACTCCAAATTAATTTCATAATTTTTTTTTGTATTTTATTTAAGTGAGATATTGCGATTTCTATTGGTTAAACTCGAAAATAATACAATATATTAGGTAATAGAACCATCTTTTACGCATTTATTTTACCAAACCACGATATATGCCATTACAGATAACCTCTAGATGAACTTCCTGGAGAGAAATAAAAATTGTCTCAAACTGTTGCCTATATGTGAGATGGCTCTGAACCCAGTAAATAAACTCCAATTCAATTCTTTCTGGAAGTGGTGCTCACAAATATTAAAAACAGAAACACTTGTTAAACATTGATTGGTAGTTTTTGAAAAACAGCACATTGTAGACATTTTACATTTCACATCACATACAGCCTCTCGGACTAAATAACCATGAAATAGCAGCTGTTTATAGTATATAAGTACAATATTATGACAGATACCATAGAGAGCACCCTCATGCTAGCAAAGAATTGAAGGATTATATTTGGGCACTGAGCAAGACTTAGGGGCAGATGTATGAAGGGTCGAATATCGAGGGTTAATTAACCCTCGATATTCGACTAGGAACTAAAATCGTTCGACTTCGAATGTCGAAGTCGAACGATTTAGCACAAATCCTGCGATCGAACGATCGAAGGATTATTCGTTCGATCGAAGGATTAAATCCTTCGAATCGAACGATTCGAAGGATTTTAATACAACAATCGAAGGAATATCCTTCGATCAAAAAATCTCAGGCAAGCCTATGGGGACCTTCCCCATAGGCTAACATTGACTTCGGTAGCTTTTAGCTGCCGAAGTTTTTCTTAAAGAGACAGTACTTCGACTATCGAATGGTCGAATAGTCGAACGATTCGAAGTCGAAGTAGTAGTCGAAGGTCGAAGTAGCCTATTCGATGGTCGAAGTAGCCCAAAAAACACTTCGAAATTCGAAGTTTTTTTAATTCGAATCCTTTACTCGAGCTTTGTAAATGTGCCCCTTAGCATCTTGTCTTGTAAATCAGTCCCTTTGTCTCTAATTCTTTGTAGAAATAATTGCATTTGCAAGAAAGTATGTACTGTATATAGTTGCAGGAAGAGTGGAGGATAACAAGCACTGTAGGACACAATGTGACAGTACTGTAAGATGATTACAGTTAAGATTAGTTGTTCTTGATTTAGATGTAAGCTAAAGTTTCTTAGGGTTGGGCAATAATAAAGAAATCCTACGCTTCTACTACTATTCCTTGCCACTTTAACAGACAGCCCTAGGTAGTAGACATTCTTTCAGTAGACATGGATGAGATTAATATGGAAAGGAAAGCGCCACAAAGGTGGCTTTCACCCAATTTCTATGACCATGTGAAAGTTGGCCCTACACATAATATATACTTATATTGTATCTTTCTGGTGAAGCCAGGCAACTGCTTTTTTAGATTAAACATTACCTTGCAAGCTGGTAGGACCATTTACAGATGATGATCTCCAATCATAATGATAGAGCTATCAAGGAACGTGTTGGTATTTGTGCCTCTGAAAATGCTCCAGTAGCTCCTCATCTTCTTTTCTGCTGATTCACTGCACATGCTCTGTGCTGCTGTCACTTACTGAGCTTAGGGACCCACTCACAATATACAGTACACATAGAATAGAAATGTCACAATATAAGGCTGATTATTAATTAATACAGATAATTACAATTGTTTTCATCCATTAGAGTCTATGGGCATAGTTTTATAAGCAAAATTTGGCAAAAGCTTTCGCTCATCACTACTCCTCACTCTGCCTATAAAGATTATTTCAGTGAGTGAACCACATGATACATTATGATGTTGTTATATTCCCACATATTTTAGGAACTCGTTCCACGATATTAAATTTTTCCCAGCATTTCTTTGTAATATGCTATCATAGTAACGGCAGTTGCTTCTTCTTGTCTGATTTCTTTTCCACCTTGTATGAAACAAAAAGACCATTTAGATATTTGTATGGTTATGTGTATCAGTATTTTCTTATTCATTTTCACTATATGTGGCATCTCTAACAGACATATAATACAAGAATAATGATCTCACAGGCAGCAAAGCACCTGAAAATACCTTTATAACTGAATGGTCTCATCACGGGGCACTAATAGCAATTTCTTAACATCTTGAGGCAAAATACACTTTCAACAATATGACTCCTCACTGTGCGCACCAAGACATTTCAGTGTGCACAACACGACAAACTTTCATACAACTTTCCTGTCTGAAGTGGTTATATTTAGGGATGTAGCGAACTGTTCGCCGGCGAACTAGTTCGCGCGAACTTCGACTGTTCGCGTCCGCCGAATGTTCGCGAACGTCGCGCGACGTTCGCCAATATGTGTTCGCGTTCGATTCGAACAAAAATCGTTTGACCATTCGACCATTCGATTCCTTCGACCGCTAAAATCGAAGGATTTTCGTTCGAATCGAACGATCAAAGCCATTCGATTGAATGAAATCATTCGATCGAATGGTTTCGATCGTTCGATTCGAACGAAAATCCTTCGATCGAACGATTAAAATCCTTCGATCGTTCGAATCGAACGATTTTGCGGATGTTCGAAGTTCGCGAACTGTTCGCGAACTGTTCGCATTTTTGCCGGTGTTCGCGAACGGCGTTCGCGAACACATAAACGGCAGTTCGCTACATCCCTAGTTATATTCCCACATATGTTAAGAACAGCTCCTACCACATGATAATATTGTATTCTTCCCAGCATTTCTTTGCGACTGCAGGCCTGTCCTGTCTGCTTTGTACCTGTCAGGAACTATCTGAAACCAAACTCTGAACTATATACTTACAAGTTCCTGCATTACCTCACTGAGCCACTGGAGACCTTTGGGATTGGATTCTACGCAAATGATTATAGACACTCCGGTTTCCTAATGTGTTTGCTCAACTCCTCCTTTTTCATCAGGTGTGTGTAGTTTGCCAATGAAGGGGCTTTATAACCTTGTTGCAAACCATGCCCAAGGGCTTGATCATTAAGTGCCACAGCCTGTTTCTACAGACCTGATATTACCTTGCCTGGTTCCCTATTCCTGCCTTTGTTCCTGATTCCTGCCTTGTTCCCATCCGGTTCCCTGTTCCTTCTTAGTGCCTGTGTTCTCCGCTCCAGTTCCCATTACCTGCTCTCTGTTGGATCTGGTAATTGCCCTCAGCTTGTTTACTGGACTACCCTCCGCCATCAGCCTGCCTCCAACCTCGGCCTGCCATACGGACTTATTGTCTTCAGCCTGCCCCCGACCTTGGCCTGTTTCTTGGACTTGCCTTTATTGTTGCCTGCCCTTAACCACTGGCCTGGTGTACGAACTTGTATTAATTTATCTTTTGTTCATTGTTATATTGCCATAATTTTCATTATTAAAATATTCATCTGCATAACATGTTTCCGGCCTATCAAAACCTCAAATACCCACCGTACATGTGTTATACAGCACCAAGGCTCCTACCTGCCAGCCACTCACCTGTGGTCATTCCTGACTGTACCCCTCTTCAAAGGAAAGTTCAAGACAATTGCTATAATTTATTATTCTTAGGGTATTACCCTTTACTGTTTACTGTCCATTGTTCTTTTTACTGAAACCATAAATTGCACTTCTCATATAAGGGACATCCCTACATTTTCTCCCAGCCCACAAATAAAGACGATTACCATTATTTTGGATCAACAGAGATATAACTCCATCACAAAGAAACATTTAGGTGTAAATGGCCCTTTAAACTTTTATCTGTGTGCTAGATTAAACGTCTCACAATGTTTTCTTTTGAAAGACTTCAAGTAGAAAATTATCTACGGCACACAGGCTGCTGCAAACTACAACCCCTTGCAAGTTTATTGCGGAAGTGAGCAACGTTTCGGGGTCACGCCGATTTATCAAGCCTACGGTAATTAGTGAGTTAAAGCATATATAGCCATACAATCACAATGATTGGTGCAGTAATAAAGTCATATATTTACAATACTTGGTGCATTTTAACATTGTTATTCATAATAAAGATACAATATACACAAAAAGTAAAAAATAGTAAAAAAGTTCCGAAAAAATTAAAGTCCTTTAGTGAAATGATACCAAACTAACCAAAGTCCATAAATTCACTTACAATAGAGGATAGGCAAAAAATGAGCGCACAAAATACAAAAAGTGTAAAAAGGTATAAAAATAGAATTATTTGCGGTCAGTAAATCTTACCCTACCAGATGATGGGAAAGGGCGTACAATACCTATCCCTGTCATAAATTGAGGAATATTATCTGCAAAGAAAAAAAGACATAACAAATTTACTTAAAAACATGTCAAGTTGTACTCCTCGTTTAAACCCTTAGGCTGCCTGGACTGTAGGAGCCAAATCCAATAACATTCTCGTTGGTGCAATAGCTTTTTAATATCATGCCCATGCCTGGTAACCACCCGCTCTAATATCTGCCAGCGCAGTTGCGCCACCTGGTGGCCATGGGCAAAAAAGTTTCTTACTAACAACATTTCTTTCCTCTCTTTTCTATCCTTTATCTCACCTTCCCTCATACCTTCAGCAGGTCTAGAACAAGTAGCAGGTTTATAATTTCTTATTATCGATTTATGTTCATTCGAACAAACTTTAATAGGTCTCGTGGTTTGGCCTACATAGGCCATCCCACATGGGCATTTTATGCAATATATCACTGTTTTAACTGACACCACTGAATTTCTCACCAGATTAGACAAAGAAGAAATACCTACTGAACCTTTCTTCCTGTGTTCATTAGATGTGAAGGATCTCTTCACATCTATACCGCATGATGAGGGGATTTCCAAGGGAATATTACCTACCCATATCGTTAACTTTTTATGTACATTGCTGGAGTGTGTGCTCACCAAGAATTACTTCCACTTTAAAAGTGAATTTTTCCCCTCTCCTGATATCTACTGTATTAAATTATATATTGAAAATTTAAGGCCAGGATAAATCTGATAAAATGATATACATCATGACCTCCTATTATTTTTGAGTTTCTCGGTTCTGACAAAAAACCTTGAAAATATAAATATTTATGGTTTTAGAAACATTTGAATATACTTGAGAATAATTTTTATAACCTCAAATAACTGTAACTTTAAAAAAAATACAATACAGAATAAATACAGAAAAGTCACAAGAAAAAACTCAGGAAGTGAAAGTTGGCAAGTTTCTATAGAAGTCAATGGTGAATTGTCTCTATGCAACTTTATTTATTTATTTCCCTGTTTATTAAAACATTCTAGATTTTAAGCATTATTGAACATGAAGGGAACAAAGTGATTTTCACTTCTGTATGAGTTTTTGTCTGTGATAAATGAAGTCATAATTATTCTGTTGGAGTTCTTTCTTAAACAAGCTAGTACTGAGTATGTACTAGAATATGTGTTTGGGGAAAAAGTCATGCATATGTTGTGTTTTCTCCCTCATCCAATGAAAATTGAGATATCGGCCTCATATGTAGGTATCTTGCCATAAATCCAAGGCTTAAATGATTTTTGCCATCTTATCTGTATGTATATTAGAGCCTTTTTATAATCGGCTTTGAAAAATGAAATGTTCTGAAAGCTTGCTGTGATTATCATCTTAGTTAGTAACTCCTTAACACCATTAATGTTATGTTTCATATCAAAAGGTTTACCCTGAAAGATAAAAGAAAGTTAGATATATTTCAGCCTACTTTTGCAGCAGTTCCTTTACGGAACACACATCCTTCCCATAACTATCACAATATACTAAACTCCTCCCCAAGCAGAAACAAGCCAAGTCACAGATTAAACTGGAATTAATAAGAAATTCTCTGGCTGAACAAACAGGAGAATGAAGAGTGATATGGAAGATTCAAAAATTAAACAGAATACAGGTATGTGAACAAAGACATGAGATTGATAAGGTGCAGGAAAGAAAGCAGCTACTGTTTAAAAGAATGAGAGTGGAAGATGGCAGAGAAAAGATATAATACATTTAAATTGTCTAAAAAAGCAGGAAGATCAAATGCATTGTCACCTCAATCTGTAAGATCTCAGATCTTTTCCCATGGTCTTCTCACATTTTCCAGTGACATATCATTCTGTAAATTACAAATCTTTGCCTACTGTCTAGTACTCCTCTGCAGAATATGATATCAGCTCTTCTACGAATGTCACCTGATGTTTGTAACCCACAGAGCTAGCGTTTCTCACACTGTTACTTTCCCCTGTATAAAATAGTGTAAAATGATCTTCTAACATCAACTCCTCCACATTTTTGCACATACTACTCAACTGAGTACTGTGTACTTTTCAAGCCCTCCTTTGATTTGATTTTCTAAATCCTTTTTGCAAACCTGTGCAAAGAACAGATCATTTTCATTACTTATCCCTATGTATTTAGTACTATCATATTCTGCAGTGCTGTATAGGGTATGTCAGTGATGTCATTCCCTGCCCTAGTGAGGATTGCAATATGATTTCCATACATCATGTATACATTCATGAACAGATGCACAATCATGCATATACACAGAATAATTCAGAATTATTCTGATATATCATGCATATATCAGAATAAAACCACTTATCATTGTTTTTTGCGTTTGGGGGAAACCAGAATGCTAGGAGGAAACTCAAACAAGAAGGATATATAGATAGTACCATGGTAAGACTCAAAGCCAAGTCCCCTGGGCTGAAATGGCTTGACGTTATCAACACGTACAATACCAATTTCAAACTCAAATGTATAATGTTACTTTTAATGATGAATCAGTTTTGTATTGAATCTCTTATTAACACTCTTAAGAAAGAATTCATTCATAAATCTCACCTGCTCATTATTTAGTTCTATTTTAATTATGCATTTATTACTGTTTAGTTGCAAAACCCCATTCGTTTTGTTAAACATTAAACCTTTCATTTATTATTTGCCAAAAAAGCTGTGAAAAGGAAGATGCCAAGTTACTCACGTTTTGCAAGTGGTGTTAATCTTAAAAAAATTGACTCTGTTTCTTGTCCCTGCAGCTTTCTGCATCGTGTGAAACCGAAGATATTTCTTCTAAATGTAAGGCCAGCCAGTTGGTTTTGTAAGAGAGAGGCAGGGCTGATGCATTACTCACTTCAGTACACAGCTCCAGACATGTAGACTGCACAAAAAGTTTCATTGTTTAGAGTTCACAAATTTTCAGTAACAAGAACAGGAAAAGGCTCATTCAGTATTACGGTCACAACTAGTCTGCAACTATACGGGGGCTTTGCCGAGAGACAAAACAAGGTAAGGGACATTCTTTAGAGTAATAATTTCAATTTTAAAGATCAGCCATGGTTTTTATTAACCGTATTAAATTCCAGATTTCTGTCTCCAGTTAAAGGTAATTGCCATGACATTGTTTTCATTTTCATTGTTTTAGACAGGTATAGATCCTTGTACAGAAACTGCCTCTATACAATTTATCAGTTCTATCAGTTCTGTGTTAATGCCATGTGCAAATGCTGCATGTATTCCACACGAGGCAAATTAATATTTAATGGGAAAAAAATTAAAAGCACACTCATAAGTAAAGTATTTATATAAGTATAAGTTGGTACCCTTTGATGCTAAAGCTAAATGTTTTAGCAAATAGAACATCTCTGGCTTATTACAAGTGAAAAATAAAGAAATGCCTAAGATCCACTGAAACTAAAGAGTACACGGACTGACCAATTTCTACTTTCCAACGTTGTATTCAAAGGCTTTTCTATAGTACAGGGGTGATTAAATATATTTGATGCAACAAACGAGTAGGGCTTTAGATTAGGGTTCTGAAAGGCAACATTCAGAAATTAATGACACCAGCAAAAAAAGGACAAATAAGATTTTTACTTATTTCTAAAATGGAAACAGGTCACACAAAAAAGAATTCGATATTAGATATTCCTGTGTGTAAGTTTCCATGGCTGCTCTGGACACTTTTATTGACCGATATTTTTATATTATATATTTTTCTACTGCTGAACTGGGTGGGGTGAAGGATAATTGTCTCTCTGAAACTCTCAGGTTGAACTCAGGCTACACTAGATACATCCTGGAGTCACAGGTGCATCAAACTCAAAAAAAGTGCACCAACATATTTATTCTCGTTTGCCTGAAAGTTTAAGGAACTGTGGTTTCTAATTTTATTTTTTTATGTTAGTCCATCAGCTTCTGTCATGTAATATTGCTAATGGAAGTTCTACTGTGGTGCATTCATCTAGAAAATGCTCCATCGATTTTATGCTTGTTGTCGTTCGTGACTTTATTTCCATCAAGCTTTAGATCTAAATTATATCCAATTTTCAAAATATTTTGTTTTAAAGGGGTTGTTTGACTTCAAAAACTTTTTTTAGTTGGTTTCAGATAGTTCACCAGAAATAAAGACTTTTTGCAATTACTTTCTATTTTCTATTTGTGATTGTTTTTCTAAAATTGAAGTGTTTCTTTTTTCACCGTCTAAAGCAGCTCTGGGAGGGGGGGGGTCGCCGACTCTTGTAGCAAATTGTAACAGTTCAGAATCTGCACCTGGATCACTGAACTTCCAGACTGAAACACCAGAGACAGGAACATTAAACTTCAGTTTTGGAAAACAATAACAAATGAATAAAAGGAAAGCACCTAAAAAAGTCTGTTCACCAGAAATAATCTGAAAACAACTCAACTGAAAAGTGTTTGGAAGGTTTACAACCCCTTTAAGCATGACACTTGTTTTGAAACCAGTATCATATTTGATGTTGTGAAATATTGGCTTATATTGATGGATTTCGCTTTGCCAAAAAATTTTCAAAATGGGAAAAATTATATGGTATTTTTGATGGGCAACAAATTGCGGAACACAGTTCCTTTCTCTGGTAATGTTAAAGAAACTGATCAAGTAAGAACAGCATATAATACATTTTACTGTGTGAAGTATGAATATAGACACTACCGGGTGAAATTTAATATAAGTAATAGGTTCTATCAGGGCTGGACTGGGAGTAAAAAGCAGCCCTTGCAATAAAAATCAAAGCAGTCACCAAATAAATTTGTGACATTGCTGGACAGGCCTCCTCCCCTTCAAGTTAAAAAATCACTGGAGGCCAGCCCCACCAAGTTAAAAAACCATTGGTGGCCAGGGTGTTGGGGTGGGTAGTGAGAACGTGTGTCCAGCTGACCAGGAAGCCAGAGTGCCTGAGAGTAGCAGGGAGAGACAGAAGAGGAGATCAACCTGGATTACAACTAGAGTATGTACCTAAGGGTAGAACTCCATGGGTGATTTTACCTGCGATACCTTCCGTTCCGAGGTGATGAGACAAATCGCAGCCATCACGTGGGATGTACCGAATCTAATGTAAGTAATACAAATTGTAATACAATTGCTGGTTGCATCCGACACAACACGACTGTCGGGTGCTAATGCTGCATGTTGCATCTCTATCTGACAGTCGTCATGTCACGTCGGATGCAATCAGCTTCTACATGCGACATTTGCATTACTTACATTAGATTCAACGCATCCTCATAGTCTCATTGCGTCGGAATGGAAGGTATCGCGGGTAAAATCACCTGTGGAGTTCTACCCTGAAGTTCATGGATCTCTTGTGAGTAGTTACAAGCAAGGATATAAAGCCTGCATGTATTTATTTACTGCACCATTATTGGTTTCTTTTGTCAAGGTAACCGCATTGAGACCATACGTGGGCATTTCCAGACACAAATTACTGTTTGGTATAAAAGTGTGTGAACTCTCAACTACATTCTTATGTGGACTTTTACTACATCATTGCTACAGAGACACTAGGGGGAGTTACTACCTGGCTGTGTACTCACTTCTTTTACCACCTGTCTATAGTTAGCAGCATACATCTGAGATGTGTAGTTGTACAGTGAAAAAAGCGCCACTTTTCTTTTTTTCTATCTAACTCTCCAAGGATTATATAAATGCACTTTGGCAGATTTTCACTGTTTTGCTAATTTTCTGTGAAGCAAAACGGGTCAAATTTGCCCACATTCGCCCACATTACTGCCCACATGTGAAGAGTCAGCATGTGATGTTTTATTAGACAATGTTATATTGTTAGTAACTAAATGGTACAGCTGCATATATGTAAAACTATTTAAAAGGAACGTTTATGATTTTGTTTTGTTTTTAAGCATTGGCCCAATTTGGACACAAGTTGAATATTTGTATATTTAGTCTTTTTCTGACTTTTCTGTAGCAGTGAATGGGTTCTTTGTATTTGCTTTACTTCTTTTCTGGATTTTAATTCTTGGATTGTATTATTGATTATTTAACTATGGCATTGCTCTATTTTGCTATTTTCTGAGTGGCTTGCAGCAATTCTTCTGGTTTTCAGGTTTAATGATCACACTTATATAAGAACATTTAGGTCAGGGTGTACTTATGTCTTTTTATTTTAAACACTGGGATTATGGCTGATCCATGCACGTTTCATCATGTTTGTATATGTGTCCACTATAACTGTAACCAATTTTATGATCAACATTTTGGCTTTATGGCTTATTAGTGAAAGCAAAGCCCAAAGCAAATTGTCTTATTCTCTATCCTAAAATAGGTAAATGTGTAATAGTTGCTAAACTTTAAACTTTTTTTTATAGAATGCATGAAAAAATCTTAAAATAAATACATGTACAATATACTACCACTTAGAATTGAGAATTTTTTTTTTCAAAATATTCTAACAATATTTACATTAAAAAATAATCTTCTAAACAAAGAATAGTTAATTACAGAAGCAATCTATTATGATTCATTTACCTACTTTTTCCATCTGCTGTTGTTCCAGTGCACAGCAATCATGAATGTTATCATATAAACAAAAAAGATCATGAAACATGTTGTTGTTGTTGGTTCTTGGTCAGATGTCACCTGTAGGTATTAAGTTTGTTTGAAAAGTAAAGAAGACATGTAGTAAATGGTCTACAGTTTAAAACATATCTAGTAACATATAGCAACCAATCAGAAGGTGGCATTTACTGGTCATCAGTTTAAAAACAATCTGATTGGTTGGTATAAGTTATTTAATGTGGGCTACAGTACCCCTTAATTCCCCTTCACAGCTTCTTTATTTTATTTAAATTGTGTTTTTAATATAACCATAACCAGTTAACCTGTTTTTCATGTTTAGGTGTTTTGAACTGAAGGAAGGCACCATGCAGGCCAACATCTTCCCATTCTATCCTCAGTCCAGGACACCCTTCAAGTTTGACACCAAAATCATTGAAATAATTATAATCTGCATTGTCACAGCCTGTACTTTTATCATAATATTTCCTGGAATCAGAGGAAAATCAGTAAGTCTGGGGTCAGTAAAAAAAACAAAATTAACAAACAAAAGGGTAAATCAATCAGTGATATAGCTGGAGTTAAACTTTGTTTTGATTTTCTAATTAGGGTCTCCACAACAGATTTTGCTTTGCAAACCCTAATTTGCATATTCAGATCTGAAAATGTTTGTTTTATTTTATCTGTGAAGCTAAAAACCATATATAGTTGTCTAGCACTTTAAAGTCAAATGACTTCAAGCAGTGTTTAGTCAAACTGAATCCTGCAAAAAACACTAGGATTTGGCCTATTTGTAATTCAAAGTAGTCTGATCAAAACTAGTTTCTGGTTGTCATTGGTAACTGGCAATTTAACACCACATATTAGTATTTCAGGCTCATAGGGTTGGTTTTATAATACTGCTGTATAAATAAAATCAAAGAACTGACGTTTTCCAGCCAGTCAGTTACTCAAGGCTGCTAGAAGCAAAAGCAAAATATGTCTTTAAATATACTTGCCAGTCTCTCAACAAATTCACAAAATACAATAAAAGTTTAGACCAATAAAACAAATTCACAAAATACAATAAAAGTTTAGACTAATTACTTTTTTTAACAGAACAACACAGAACATAACTGCAAATGCAGTTTATTTACACTAGTGAAGTGATGTCCATTATTCTGAATGGTACTTAGAATGGGAACAATGGAAGTTTGAAAGACTAAATGGTCTATTCGCTAGTGGCAATCTTTGCTCTCTAAATACTTCAGGTATAGTCTATCAAGTGGTTTAAGTTAAAAAGTTCCTTTTATTGATAAATCATTTAATATTTATACTGAGTCTATACTCTCAATTCACATTCTTTAAATACTAAAATATTTAAAAATTGGGGGGGATTCATCTTTGAACATGAATCAGTTACCTCATTTTCGTTTTTTCTTCTGCAACCATATTTTTTATTCTCATGTTTGACCATGATAGACAATAAAATAGATACAGTTACAATGAAAAAGGAGTACCTTGGATATTGCTTGAGGGTGCTTTTTTCATGCAAGTTCCTTGTAGTTCTTCCTATGGAAATTTCCAGTAACTAATGCAATGTCATCTGTTTTAATGTGATGTCTTACAGAGATCAATTTGGCTTTTGAGAACATTATCAAGTCTATTTATTGGCTCTGTAATTTTAGGTAAGTAGGGTTTGGATAAGTTAACTGCTGTAAATTAATGTTTGCTGAACACTACTGAGTGCAAGTCAGATATGGTGCTTTCTGTAATTCAGGACAAGTTCAAGATCCTCCATATTGATTCTCACTATCAAGCCAATAGCTTTAAAGAATAGCCCTATCTTAAAAAATTAAAAAAAAAATGGAAAAATGAAGGGAAGGACAAAGATGGCATGAGTCACTGTATTGACTAATTACAGAATAATATGTAATGCTAGCAAGCATACCCATCAATATGTCACCCATCAAGTTTGACAAGTCAAAGGTATTGGGTGGTTACTATTTTAATACAATTATAAGGATTTTGTACTGTGTGTGCACACGTGAGATTTCGAGGATTAAACATTTTTTGCACACTAGTTTTTCAGTGTGTAACACATGGTAGTGGCCTCCTTAAAATGGTCAGATAATTACAGGATTGTGACAATTCTTGTGGCACAAAGTTGGTTGATGACACTGTATGTAACACAGTGCACCCAGAGAGTATCCAGTGTTATTAAAATGATTAATAGACAAAACCAGGAGAAGATGTAAAACAAACACAGATTTCTTGTCTTAAATGTGAGTGAACACCCAGCCTTTGCAGAGGTTACAAAATTAAATATGACTTTAAAAACTTAATTTCAGGCTTTAAATCAGATATTTTGAGTCAAGTAAAGACCCAAATATTATGCAGTCTACAATTCTCATGGTGGGTCCCAACTGCAGTGAGAGAAAAAGGTACAGAAATAAAGTGCAGAGGAAAAAACACATGCCCAAAATAACTCAATTGTATTTAAACATCAAATATATGTCTGTGATATACTATGCAGAAATAGTGACGCAACCCTCCAGTATCTGTTAGATAGGTGATCCCATAAACTAAACTGTTACAACATGCTGCAAAGCTAATTAATTAACTGCTGCCTAAACGTAATACATTCTACAGTGTACATCAGAGCGAACTAGGATGACCTTCCCTGTAGGGTTATTATATGAGCTCACTTTTAAATTTTTAAAGTGAAAATGCTAATAAAATGCTTCTGCATTATCTGTGGTTCTCCTGTTTGACCAAACATGGATTCCAGATTAGCAAAGTATGTTCTTATATGTATTTCTGAGTTAAAATCTAGATTGCTTCTTTAGTCTGTGTAAGTTTCATTAGTGTACTGTACATCTTGCAAATTGTGTTTCATATTTAGTTTCCATATCACAATCTATATGTTTGAGTTCTTTTCGCAGAGAGAAATGTATCATGTTTTAGGAGAGTTTCCTCAACATTTAATTGCTGCTTGAGTCACCCAGTCAGGGCCAGAACTAGGGGAGGCAGAAGAGGCACCTGCCTAGGGCGCAAGAACAGGGGGGGTGCTTGGCAGGTACCTGTAAAAGAGTCTTTTGTATAACCAGCGCCGATTCAGAGAAAAACACTGTTTGAGGCGGCTCCTACAATGCTGCCCCCCCTCCCGGTTTACCCGTTGGGAGGGGAGGCAGGAACTCTAATGCGGAGAGCGCAATTACGCTCTCTTGCATTAGTAAAGCTGAATTTCTGGTTTAAAAACTGGAAATTCAGCTCTTAAAGGTACCAGGAGAGGCTTTTTGACACCCCTGGAAACCTCTCCATCGTGCCGCCTGAGGCGAGGTTGCGCGCCTCTGTGTATAACTCTAGTTCCTGTTTGCTGCCCTGTGGTGCTCACCCCTCCCCTCCTCTCTTTTAGTCTCCCTTCCCATCCTCCGCCTCTCACGTTCGGCTGCAAAGGCGCAAGTGCACACACGTGGCCGCGCACACGGCTTCGTCTGTGCGCGTGCGATTGGGTGGCTGGCCGGCTGGGTTGCCTAGGGTGCTTGGTCGGCTTGGCCCGGCCCTGTACCCAGTGTCCCATAATTCACAAGTTGTTTTTCTAACGCTTTCCGCCAGAATATTCGCAGCGACTAAGTTTAATAAACAGCGATGCGCTCAGAAGTCATTGCGGTCACTTGCGGTAACTACGTTAACGAACCAGCTTACGTTAGCGGTAATTTTAGCGACAAATTTCGTTATTGCGAATATTTATGCTATAAAATAGTCTTGTTTTATGGCAGTTATTATGGCAATTTTTACTGTGACATTTGTGACATTTATTGCCAGAAATGCATCTTAAAAACTCATAAACTTTATTGACTGATGATTATACCATCCAACAACATTACCAGAGTGATACCAAACATGTCTGCATCATATAAACCCTTCTGCTAATAGAATCATATGAACAAGAAATCATACCAGTCAATCTCTTTGCTACATAGAAATGCACAGTTTAATGTAGCCAATCACAATGAAACCAAAAAAGCGTAGAGGCTGACGAATCCTTGGACTGTGATGCCCGCTACCAATAATAAGCCTCTGAGCTGAAACTGCTGCTGTTGCAACAGAACCCAAAACATCCTGTGAGCAATAGTTAAAGATCTCTCTCCTGTCAGCAAAGAATGATGGGTAAAAAAAAAAAAGTGCTAAGGGATATTTCCTGCCCCTTGAGAATTTTCTGGCGAAAAAATACTTTTACGCCACTACATCGGTGTGCTTATACTGGTTTTATTCACTTATATTGTTAAGAAGTGACAGATATGATGTCTATCTGCTATTTATGATTTCATAAATCACTGATCCTGCTTTATGTTAGCTGTTAATTTCACTAGTGACTGGGAGATGGGAACCATCACTGCTACAACTGTATACAAGTCTTTCAGCCATTCCATGTTAAATGCCAGCATTGGACTCTGGATTGGCCTAAAAGGGGTAAACATCACTCTCATAGGTAAGATTTTAGTATAATGATTTCAGTAACTTTATTTACTAAAGTATAAATATATTTAAGAGCAATTAAATGCATTTTCATAAACTCACATTTCTTCTGTTCTGACTACAAAAAAAACAAGTTTTAATAAATAACCCCTTAAGTATCTCTAAGTTAGGCTTTTACAGAACAATTGTATAGCAGACAGGGCAAACAAAGGCATATAAAAAATACCATTGGCTTTTGGTGTAATATATATGACACGTTTATAAATATGTTTCTTGATAACCTACTGATCTATAAAAGAAATGTTCCCCTTTTCTTACAACTGCATTATAGTATACTCAAAATTGTATAATAATATAGCGCATTCAAATGAAATTAACATGTATGTTCGCATTTTACTAGCACAAAGTTTCACTACAGATTGCTTTAGCATTCCTAAGACTGGTTAAACTTGTTTCTAAGATGCTCTGCCATGTGTTGAAAACAGAAATACAAAAGTACTCCAGGAATGACATTGCTTTTCGATCCCCATAGCAACCTGTTTTATAAATGCAGTAAAGACCACTTTAAATGACTCAACATAGGTCCACATATTTGCTATGAGACATTAAAAACTCACCAGTTTGCCATACAAATGAAAAAGATCAATTTCTTTACAGGAAACCCTGAGTACCAACTTAATGAGACCATAAATTACAATGAGGAATTTGCCTGGGCTTCTGCAAACCAGTTTGACAATAATTATAAAGATGGCTTAGAAAGAGGACTACCATACCCAATTTTATATGTTGCTGAAAAATTCACCTTTAACAGCCCATGTGGACTTTTTTATCAGTACTGCATTTCAACATATTATTCATCAGGACTAATGTGGTACGTTTTGTCAAAGTAGAAGAGCAGACTGCCCAGAATTTTAGTAAAATAAGAATACAATGGAAATTAATGTGTTTTTTACTATATAGTATCTGTGTCTTGTTTTTGGAATTTGATCAATTGCCAGAAGGGATGCACAGAATCCAGGATCCGGTTCAGGATTCGGCCATTTTCAGCAGAATATAGGATGAATCCAAATGCATGGCTAAACCGAATCCAAATCCTTAAAATCTTTTGACTTTTTGTGATACAAACAAGTAAAGAATTTTTTAAGTGTGTGGTTCTCGATAACCCTTCCTAGTCTAATTTGCATATGCAAATTGGAATGAGATTCTGGATTTGGTGCATTCCTAGTTACCAGTATTTATTATTTAGGATTTATTTTAAAAAATACTGATATTATATTTTGCTTCATCCTTTGGAAAAAATCCTCCAAAAATTTGATGCATGTGAAAAAGCTGTTAAATATAGGATCTGTTATTCACAAACCCATTCTCCAGAAAGTTAATAATAAAATAATCCCAATTTTTAAAAATTATTTCCTTTTTATCTGTAATAATAAAACAGTACCTTGTACTTGATCCAAACTAAAATATAATTATTCCTTGTTAAAAGCAAAACAAGCCTATTGTGTTTATTTAATGTTTATAATGCAAAATGCAGATAACTCAAAAACTTGAAATAATTAAATATGAAAACCAATTGCAAATTGTCTCTACATTATACTAAGAGTTAACTCAAAGGCGAATAACCCCTTTATAGTATGAAGATCCAAACTACGGAAATATCCATTAACCGGTCCCATGCATTCTGGATAAAGGTCCCTTACCTGTATTACATATTCTTTGATTCTTTAATACTAGTCAATATATAAAGTCAAATTACCATTTAATTGAAAATAATAAAGAGGTAATTTTAGAGCTAATATATATTTAATTCTTGTTTTCTATCACAGGGTGGCATTCTGTTCATGGATTCTATACAATGTGCTCTTCTCCATGCCAGTTATTCTGTATGGTATCTGCATGCTGTTTGTAACTGCCGTCTGCATGTTAGTTTCCTTGATATCATTTACCAGTGTGAGACCGGTGTGTAAGATTCAGTTTGGAAATTCTATTCTGAAAACTCACTTTGGGGTTTCCTATTGGTTGAGTTTAATAACAGGTAAGTTTTAAACGCATGCGGAAACAAGCTTCATAAGCCAAATTCATAGAGAGAACCATTTTACTCAATTCCACTAACCTCCCCCAATGAAAAAAAACTTCGGATCTTTGGATCCTCTTCCTTCCCTTTGGCAATTCATGAAATTTTTGGCACATGCTCAGTTGGTACAAATACTGGACTGCTCCAACTGTGCATGAGCCAAATATGGCATTCCCTTACAAAAGAAGACCAAAGACCCGGAAGATGCCATCCATGAGCTCTGCTACTCTGCAAGTGAGCATTCTGTCCAAGGACCCTTTCTGGAATGATGCACTATACGGGTAGGAAGTAGGGAGGGGGGACTATCTAGGGTAGTAGATAGGGCTTTTCTTATTGGGAGGGGGGATTTAGTGGCCACACTCACACAAACACCCATCTCATTTGTAACTCAAAATGTATTTTATTATATTTACAATATATAGCACTGTCCTTTATCCAATTAGTATCACTTTCCTTATTCCTGTCAGGTAGATTCTTTTGGCAATAAATACTTATGTACTAGAATATAGGTATTTAGAAATGTCCAACCAGGTCTTGTATTGAAGTTCTACTCACAGCATTGCTATACATCTTCCTGGCAGTTTTTAGTTAAACAGCTATAAATCTGTACATTGCATTCTGACTCTTCTTAAAGGCATCAGCTACTGCCATCTGGTGCCTATCAGTAAACATGAAACAAGATATATGCAGGAAACATTGGGGCAGTGATACACTGCTACATTGTTAATTGAAAGAGAAGATGCCCTTAATACTAATTTATTGCTTCGGTAGACAGAGAGGTCTGATTCAATCAGTGCAGCTTTGTAATAACAAAAAGGAAAGGAAAGAACCCCTCTTCTAACCAATAATCCTATGGTACATTTATAAAAATAAAATTCATCAACTTGCTTAATACATATAATTGAAAGAGATTACACCTTAACTGTATGGTTACGTGATCTTAAAAATATAAATAGTGAATATATCAATTCATTAAAAATTAATAAGTAAGTTACAGAATTATAGTTTTTAATTAAAGTGCTAATTCATTAACTTTATTAAGAAGGGCAGACTAAATCAATTTAATTCTACCAATTCATTAATTACCAATTAATTCGTTTACAATTTATCCACTGCCTAAAGTGCATAGGTGTTAAAAATAAATTAATTGAGGTACTTAGTGCAAGTGTACTAGTCCAACATAGGACTTAGAAAAATATGTGAAGAATAAATATATGAACCAAATTAATTAACGATAAATCAATTACCCAGCAACTCAACCTGATATAGAAGTAGGAAAATTTATATAAAAGAAGGTGGAGTTGTCCCAAAACTTTCTAACTATTGCAATTACTATCCCTGGGACACCACAAAGCAAAGAAAGGCAGGAAAACCAGGACTGTGGTCTCGATTTTTAAATCTGGTCATATCTATTAAAGAACTATCTAGACCTCACAAAAGACAAATCCTGGCCCCCTTGAGAATCCCAGTGCGGGATACAATGGAAAGGGAAGAGTAAAGAGTGGGGTTTGAGTGCCGATTTCCACCACACAACCTCCCCCCTTGACCAATTCTGATAATAAGATAAAAAGGCTTGAAGGTAAGGTTTTAAAAAAAAAGTATTTTGTTAAAAAGCTTTTGAATTGCAGAGTTCACCTGCTACATTGTGTTAATTAATTTAATTCAATGTTATAATAATGTTCAGAATTGAATATATGAAAATGGCTATAAGACAGCACTCTTTCTGTTTTTGTTACAGGACTACTTTGCCTCATCATTAGCGTGGCACTTCTATTTTTATATAAAAAACAGCCAAAGGTTCTCCGGCTTATCTTTGGCTATGGTGAAGAAGAGGACCTCTCAAATAAATCAGAAAATGAAGAGGAACACAATTCAGCCTTAAGCTTAAATGAGATGCTATGAATTGTGTTACCAGTTTTGAGGCTCAATTGCACATTATTTTATGAAGGGCAGACATATGACAGATGGATTTCCTTTAGAAGATGATCTTTCATGTACTTTGCTTTTTTGACCCACTATTTTCAAGTTAAAGCATCCATCAGTTCCTTGAGATAAATAAACTACACTCAGAGTTATAAAGCAAAGCTTTTACTTTGCTCTGGAAAAGAACCCTTTTTGTGTGAAGTACAGAAGAATAGAGAAGCTTAAAGCTACTTGAACGAGATGATTTTTAAGTGATTTTGAAGCTGTAATAAATATAGTTACATGATATACATTATAAAAACAGCCATTATCCAGTTCTCTTTTTTAAATATTGCATGTCTTGTAATAAAGCACTTTAAGCAGCAAGTACTGCATTGTGGCTCTCTCATGGCTTTACTAAGCAATTCCCCTTTGTGAGGACAGGTGTTGATCATATGCCTGCTACATGGGAGCTACTGCCTGTATCCAAAGTAGGGATGTAGCGAACGGCGGAAAAAATGTTCGCGAACATATTCGCGAACTTGCGTCAAAAATGCGAACGGTTCGCGAATGTCGCGAACCCCATAGACTTCAATGGGAAGGCGAATTTTAAAAGCTAGAAAAGACATTTCTGGCCAGAAAAATAATTTTAAAGTTGTTTAAAGGGTGCAACGACCTGGACAGTGCCATGCCAGAGGGGGATCAAGGGCAAAAATGTATCTGAAAAATACATTGTTGACACAGCGCTGCGTTTTGTGCTGTAAAGGGCAGAAATCACACTACGTCACTCAGGTGATGTTTCTGGACACGGAATGTGAAAAAGCTCACACAGCTAGGTGGCACTTGGTTAAAGATTGGGCAAACAATGCCTGCAAGGTCAACGTATACACTACAGCAGTGGATACGGAATATATTATTGCTGCTTGGAAAACGTCACTCAGGTGGTGTTTCTGGAGACAGTATTATTATTGATATTTAGACAGAATGTGAAAAAGCTCACACAGCTAGGTGGCAGTTGTTTGAAGAACACACTGGGCAAACAATGCCTGCAAGGTCAACGTATACACTACAGCAGTGGATACGGAATATATTATTGCTGCTTGGAAAACGTCACTCAGGTGGTGTTTCTGGAGACGGTATTATTATTGATATTTAGACAGAATGTGAACAAGCTCACACAGCTAGGTGGCAGTTGTTTGAAGAACACACTGGGCAAACAATGCCTGCAAGTGCACTACTATTGGTGCACTACTATGAAGAACAGCAAACAGCACTGGACACGTTAAAGAACAGTAAGATAAGTAAAATAAAAAAATATATATATGTATATTAAAAAAAAAAAATTACTCTGGTTGGTGCTGAACTACTAGGAGCAGCACACCAGTCCCACTCCCCAACACAGCTAGACTAATAGCACTGGGCTCTTATAGGTAGCAAAGTAAAAAAACAAAAAAGAAAATAAAAGCAGTCCTTACAAGGACTATTGGGTTACAGGCAGCAGTCAGCAGATGAGAGATCAGCAGCAGGACAGCTGCCCACAGCAGCTACATACAGAGCACTGCAGTAGAAGGTAGATTACTAGCCAGCAAAGCTACCTAACCTAAAATGTCCCTCAAATCCCTGCAGAGTTCTGTCCCTACAATACAGAGCAGTATCAAGTAGATTACTAGCCAGCAAAGTTACTATCAACTGTCCCTCAAATCACTAAACAGCTCTCTCCCTACACTAGCTCTTCCAAGCACACACAGGCAGAATGAAAAAACGCTGCAGGGCTTCAGTTTATATATGGAAGGGGAGTGGTCCAGGGGGTGTGGGGGTGGTCCAGGAGGGAGAGCTTCCTGATTGGCTGCCATGTACCTGCTGGTCTGGGGTGAGAGGTCAAAAATAAGCGCCAGCTAAGGCGAACCCAAATTGGCGAACGTCGCGCGACGTTCGCGAACATTCGGCGGACGCGAACAGTCGATGTTCGCGCGAATTAGTTCGCGGGCGAACAGTCCGCGACATCCCTAATCCAAAGGAGAGGTATAGGGGGCAGGTAGCGTTACCAGGGGAAAGTAAAGAGGTCTCGGACTGTGATTGCGCATCCACCAGGAGTGGAGTGTGGAAGACCACATGGGTTCCCCAGGTCAGGGGTGTTATTGATGTGTAATTGCATTTTATTCTGCACTTTGCCAGTTATATAAAGTTTTATCAGTTTTACTGCAACTGTGTGTGTTCATTGTCCCTAGTAGGGCCACCCGTAGCTGTATTCCTGGATCCCACTAGGTGGAGGCACTGCCATTGAGAGAAATTCTCAATACCCTTTCATTTAGCAAAGGGGATTCAGGGCCTTTGATCTGATATTGGTGGCAAAATAAGGTTATATTTGCATTGCTCCATTTTATTTAACCTGGATCCTTCCTACAAGTGGTATACCAGATTGAAAGCAAACATCTCTGGCTATAGGTTACTACACCTGATGCAAATAGGAAATTTATATTCTACAAGAGGGCTCATTTGAAAATGCGGGCCATTTTATCAATGGAATATCAATCACTCTCAGGAATGACGCTTTGTGCTTCCTAAATTCAAAGAGTTGCACCTGTGTATGCAGTACTGTATACGGGAGTGGTGGCACAGCGGTGAAACGTTGGTCTCCCCTTGCATGTCCCAATCTGATGCGAGGAATGGAGCACAGCATCAGGAGGCGCAGCTAGCCCAGTCCTTATTACAGGTTTGGTACCTTTTATCCAGAATGCTCAGGACCTGAGGTTTTCTGAGTAAAGTATCTGTAATTTGGATTGCCATACCTTAAGTCTACTAAAAAATAATTTAAACATTAAATACAGTAGGATTGATTCCCACCAATTAGGATTAGTTATCTCAGTTGGGATCAAGTACAAGGTATTGTTTTGTTATTACAGAGGAAAAAGTGAATTTGTTTTAAAATTTTGAATCACTTGAATAAAATGGAGTATATGGGAGATAACACAGGCAGGGCTCGATTCAAAGAGTTTGTCACAGGTCTGCGTGATTTGACAAGAATCGCAGAGTCCTGCAGCCATTCTTCAGATTCAACATGCAATGTGCAAAGTGCAAAGTCAATGGCAGATTGCAGCCTTTTCTTTTTCTCTGCACACTGTGTGAGACAATGTAAGTTAAAGAAAAAAAGTGAAAGTTGGACCCACCACTAAATTTTAAATTTTACTTCTAAAACTTGCATTTTGTTGCATTAAAGGTTTGAGGTTAAGCCAGCTAAATGCAAAAGTATTTAAAGGAGAAGTTAAATGAATAGGGGGTGCCAAACACTAGGGCACCCCCCCCCCCAAGGACTGTAATCACTTGCCTAATAATTGGTGCCCCTGTTAGCAGAAAACTGCATTGGCCCCAAGTACGTGCTAGTAAGCGATCCTCTTCCACCATTCTTTTTTTGCATGGGTATGCACGTGCAGTAGAGTTAAAAGCTGGACTTTAACAAAAGGCCAGCTTTTCACTTTACTTTGGATGATCGGCTTCAGGATTATGAAGAAAGGAGAAGGGGGAAAGGAATCGCTTCCTCGCAAGTACCCTGAACCAGACTTCTAACAGGAACACCGGCCCAGGGTATCAGCGAAGTGATTAAAATTTGGCACCCCCCCCCATCAATCAGAATTGTACTTTTTTTCAAATTTGACGCTTGAAAAACAACAAATTAATCAGATTATTGTATGAAACCCAGAGCAGATCATATCTTCCAATTGTAAACAGGACATTTATCATTGACTTCTACATGACCTCGGAAGGTTTGAGATGGAATACTTTTTTATTCAGACTTTTAACAGCATCGGGGTTTAATAAAAAACAAAAAATTCAAGGTTTTTTTCGTCTCCGAAAAAATTGTGTTTTTAAAACTTGGATTTTAATAAACTTCCCCCTAAATGTATCAACAATAAAATGTTACAACATATATCTAACAGGAGAGGGCGCTAAATTACTGAAAACAAAAAGAAATTTTATTTCATATTTAAAAACAGGACAAAACAACATGAATAAACTGCTAAATCCATATAGAACATTATTGCTTTTATATCAGTCAGTGGCCATTTTATTAATATTTTCCTACTACAGGTATGGGACCTGTTATCCAGAATGCTCGGGACCTGGGGTGTTCCGGATAATGGATCTTTCCGTAATTTAGATCTTCATACCTTAACTCTACTAGAAAATCATGTAAACATGAAATAAACCCAATACGCTGGTTCTGCTTCCAATAAGGATTAATTATATATTAGTTTGGATCAAGTACAAGCTACTGTTTTATTATTATAGAGAAAAAGGGAATCCTTTTTAAAAATGTGGATTATTTGATTATAATGGAGTCTATGGGAGATGTTCATTCCGTAATTCGGAACTTTCTGGATAACGGGTTTCCGGATAACGGATCCCATACCTTTATTTACTTTTAAAATATTCTTAAAATATTCTTTTCAAAATGGTGCACTATTTGCTCAGATGCTTCTATTACACTTTTAAGCTATTGCTTTAACCCTTCCTGCAAAACACATTATATCAGTATGATTGATGTGAAACATAGATTGATAAGAAATTGGTTTGCAATGCACAGATTCTCGCAATTTGATTTGAGGTCTCCTCACTACCTTGCCCTATTATCCCATCAGCTAATGTGAGCACGTTTTATTATAACGTAGAGTAGGTCAGTATTAAAGAGGGGAAATTGCAGTGCCTTATCTCTGTAACTTAGCTCTGGTCCCTGCTACTATGTGGGGCATTGAAAACACTGAGGTTAAATATATGTTGCTTACTACAGCAAAGGAATTGCCTGGTGTTGGCAGTCTGTGACTGCTGCCTAAAAGCACACTGATGTTTGTGAGCTAGTATCTATGCTAAAGGAGTGTCATTCATACAACTTAGTGCTCCAGTATAGGTCATAATTTGCTCCAGGTGTTCTGTGTAAGCACTGGGTGTATGTGTGAACATGCACCTAAATAAATATCTGCTATATACATATTCCCGTCCTCGCTTGCTCAGGAAATAACAAGTCACAGCAAGAAGCCCAACCTTAATTAGTAAAACAGAAATTCTAGGGAAGCTGCAATTCTACCTCCTCCCAAATTTTCCTTTCATTAAGAAAGAAAGTAATTACCTTTGTTCAGGCAAGAACATTGGGCCCTGACATCACTGCAACTCATAACTAAACGGACCATCAGGCTGTTAAAAATGTCCAGCATTAAAATGTACAAATCCCTGACATGAAATAACCTTTATATGGAATTCTTGCATTTGTTATAATTAATTCTCCCTATGTTCTGCAATTCGAATGCAGCCAAATAGAGCAGTGTGCTAGAATTCTTTTAAGTGTCAGTCTACTCATATAAACTGGCATAATACTGGCTTTTCTTCCTTTCCCCCATACTATGGCTATAGAAGTATAAGGTAATCAGTAGGGATCATGACCCCAATAATGATAGTATATTACTTCCCATCAGCCCAACCAGCCCACCAGTGGCAACCAGGGCTTTTAAGACACCCTGCTCACCATATTCCTCTTTTTTGTTCTATTATTTTACATATTTCCATTATTTATTATAAATATTCATTTAATCATCTTAGATCTGGTATGTATTATGAAAAACTAGCCAGATAAATTTGATCTTTACAATAAAATGTAATAGAAAGAGCAAAGAGAATGTGCCATTACCCCTAAGGAAGAGAAAAACAGAAAAGCGTCTTGATAATGTGGAAACACAATGCTGTTTTTACTTCATTATACCCTTTTCTTTCAAGTAACTGTGATATAAATCTATATTCTGACTTTACATATATGTCTCTGCTTGCCATATGATGTATGATTCTTGTGTCCTGATGATACTTTATTAAAGAAAGTGTAAAATACAAAACCAGAATAAAACGTGGGCAGCAAAGCCACATGCTTATAACCTCCGACTGGTCATACATTATATGAGTTCACCTCACTGCTCCTGCAAAATAGCATATATTTAATGCCCCGAAGGTGTTATGCCTAATTCCTGATACTGTTTGATCGAACTAGGAATATAATTTCCTGCTCTTATGTTACCTCATCATTATAACTGGCTTTCAGTTTCCTAGAAACACCTGGCTGGCATATTACCATGCTTGTGACAGAGACAACAGAGATAGCAATGTAGTTACCTTTTCCTATAAAAGGCAACAACCCTAGCACAGACTCAGTACTTAGTGTATTATATAATCAGTGAGACAGGTGAATGCTGACTTAATATGTATCTGTGCCCCAGGCTGTAGTTGTATAAAAGTGCCTGGTACTTATTTATTAAGCCTCAAATTTTTCTGGTTGAGTTTTTAAGGGTAAAAATCTGATTTATTATGCTCCAAAGCTGCTAAAAATCTGAAAATACTCCAGCTAAAACCTGTCTAAATCATGTAAAAGTCAATGGCAGATGTCCCTTTTACAATTGGAAGATGTTTTTTGCCTTCATCATGTTTGAGAGTTTTAGGCTGCTGATTTATTTTGAAAACTAAAAAAATTCAAGGTTTTCAGGCAACAATTCAAAAGAATTGCACAATTCAATTTGTCACACGATTTTGTCTTTTTTTGACTTCTCCAGCACTTACAATTTCTGTTTTTTAGATTTTTTTGTAAATTAAGCCACATTGTGGTTGGGAGTTAGTGTGAACATAGTGGTTTTAGAACTTAGACTTTTGTTTTTTTACAGCTTAGTGAACATAGTGGGTAATACATCAGGGGATGTAACGATAGGAGAAATACATTAAAAGGCAATAAAATATGTACTAGTCAATGGTCATCTTTTGATGTATTTGGGATTTGACTGAACTGACACAGTCGAGTTTATAGCATAATACATTAGAGATGTATTATGTAGTTTTATTTTTTAATGTTTCTATAATTATGGCCTGTTCTAGGGATAGTCATAGAAATACAAGTTAAGGTGTATCACAGTGACATCAAGTGGCTAGAAAGCATGTTGCATGAACAGTAATTCTTATACCCTATCTTGTCCAGTAGTATTCATATCACTCCCATTGCTGCTGCTGTTCTAGCTTTCCCTAGTTCCCTACATTTTTGTCAAAAATATCCAGACACCCTTTCTAAAATTGTCTTCAGCTGAAACATTTACTGCCCAATAATTCATTAATCTATTAACAGCAAAACTTAAAGCCAAAGTGTACAACGTGTGTGACATTGACAGTTCTGTGCTTTCTACTTTGTGGCAACAGTTTAGGGGAGGCTCTCCCCTGTTTCAGCTGGATAATACTCCCTGTATAGGATGAATGTACTGAGGTATTAGTGGAAGAACTTGATAAGGGACCTTATCTGCAGGGGCGCTGCACCAGTGAGGCAACTTGAGAAACTCACTTTTCACTTAGATTGTAAACTCTATGGGGCAAGGATCTCCTTCATACTGTTTCACTTATCACATGGCACTTCATTTCTTAATCTCTGTATATTTCTACATATGTACTGTATTTTATCATAAGGGTTCTCCTCCCAGTGTATACTTTTTATATTGTAAGATTGCACAGTGATGATCCTTGTAGTACTTGATAAATAAAATTAGACACATAAGATGCATATAGCAATCAAATTAATTAAGAAGTTATGGGTACATTGATACTGATCCATAGATACTGTTGCGAAAACTACTAAATATTTATTATTAACTGTTCACTACTCTATATTTGTCACCAATACTTATGATCATTATATTTGTTTTTCTGTTTTCTCTGTTTAGTGCAGTCTGGCTCTTGACTAAACAGTGATAACTCTTCAATAGTAGTGAATGAAAATAGTTTTATAGCTTTGCAGTCCTATCCTGTCAGATGTAGAATCATCTCATACACAAAACAGTTTATCTGATCAAGTATCCCAGTGCTTTCCAGGGGAATAACTTATTCGTAAGCTTTGCGCTTTGTGAATTTTATTACATTTTCCCCTGTTTACTAACATTGGAGATAAATATCTGGAGAGATCGCTGGAGATGTTGCCCATAGCAACCAATCAGATCTTTGCTTTTGTTTTCTAACATAAGCTGGCCAGAGACGCAAAGATTTAATCGTACGAATTTTTGATTCGTATGATTTTCGGGCCATGTGTGGAGAGTTCCGACATTTTTCATGCCATGGCGATCGGTCATTCAGACAATCGGACAGGTTAGAATATTTCTGTCAGCTACCGATAATATCTCAGCATGTATTGCCCATCTGATGATATCAGTGAGAGCTTTTGTCGGACCTATCTTTCATATGATTGCTGTAAGGGGAAGAAAATCTCATCTGTTCTTATACTACTTTATTTGATCTGAATGGTTAGTGGCAGGTCGGGGGATGGCACCGAATGATCATTCATTCGATGTGAAGGTAAATCTTTATAGACTGCAGCAGGTGGTTAGTAATTTTGGGCAGCAATTTGTCATGCCCTCTTTTGCCTCCAAACAAAACGACAGTTTCAAAATAAATCGCTGTATACCTCAAAAACATGTCTGAGGGGGGGAAAAAACTGAAAAATAATATTGTGTAGTATTCTTAATTAGTTTGCCACCAAACAAGTGTTTAAAGCCACTTAACTTAGTGCACCCCAAAAATTGCCTTTTATTGTGGTGAATAGTGAGAAATAACACATCAAACGTTGTGCTTATTGTGGATGATGAGAGAGAGTGGGGTATAATTAATACTCACACTATATTCCGCGGTGGTTCTGGTGGTCTATTATACTCACAGACAACAGGTGATTAATGGCATATATCAAGTATGGACATTCCGTCATTAGTCCCAACACTTCCTTTCTCCTTCGTGGGCAAAAGAAAGTGACATGTGTAGAAGCATTTGCTATCTTTTAATAAACAAGTAAAATTGCACTCACAAACGTATAGTATGAATCCACTTTAAAATCCGCATTCAAATCAACAAGGGCAGCTTCGCATCGGTTGTGTGGCTCTCTTGCGCCTCTCCAGCATCTCTTTGGGGCAGATTCTTTGGGGCAGATTTATCGAGGGGTCAAATTGAAAATTTGTATTTTTAAATTCGAATTTCGAGTTTATTTTAGCGTAATTCAACTAGGGAATAGTCCAAATTCGATTTGAATTTTTTTTAAAAAAAAAAAACAATTTCGAATTTGAAATTTATCATGTACTGTCCCTTTAAGAATTCAAATTTGACTATTCGCCATCTAAAACCTGTTGAATTGTGTTTTAGGCTATGGGGGACCTCCTACAATCAACTTGCAGTCGTTGGTGGACTTTTGAAAAAAAAAAAACATTTTTTAATGAAAAAATTCTAATAGAATTTGCAGCTCGATCTTATTTTTTTTTTCCTTAATTTTTAAAAAATTCTATTTTTAATACATTTCAGTAGGCAATTTTTTTCGAATTTCGAGTTTATGGGAATTGATGGGAGTTTTTAGAAACTCCCATAAACTCGAAATTTGACTCTTGATAAATCTTCCCCTTAGAGTCCACTGCGCATGTCTCTGCTCCCCAGCAGCTCACTTCCGCTATGAAGTTTCCTCAATCTGCTGCGTGTCAATGGTACCCCCAGTGGAGCCGGCTCCCTCTTCTCTCCAGCATCTAACCTCCACCAGTGCCAGCTCAAACCCACACACACAAGCACCTCAGCACCAGCAAGGCTACAGCAACAGCAAGGGTTGTTGTGCCTTGCTGGGGCTGAGGTGCTTGTGTGTGTGGGTTTGAAATGTGGTTCAATGTTGATAAATGTAAGGTTATGCAATTTGGCAAAAAAAATATAAATGCAAGTTATACACTAAATGGCAGTTTGTTGGGAGTTTTGTTGAGTGTCATTATGTGGCCACTAAAGCAAAAATGTTCTGCCTTGCAAAAAAAAGGGCATAAGCTGAAAAACATAATTTTGGCTCTTTATAAATCCCTGGTAAGGCCTCACCTGGAGTATGCAGGGGAGTTTTGGGCTCCAGTCCGAAGGATATAAATGAACTGGAGAGAGTGCAGAGACGTGCAACTAAACTGGTTAGAAGGATGGAAGACTTAAATTATGTGTAAAGACTGTCAAGGTTGGGGTTGTTTTCTCTGGAAAAAAGATGCTTGAGAGGGGACATGATTACATGTTACAAGTACATTAGAGGACATTATAGACAAATAGCAGGGGACCTTTTTACCCATAAAGAGGATCACCGTACCAGAGGCCACCCCTTCAGACTAGAGGAAATGGGTATACATAGTTTATGTGAGTGTATGGACTCGACCCAGTGTGAGCGTGTGTATGTATCAGTGCTGGGTTTCATTTGGAGGGGTTGAAATTGGACTTTGGTCTTTTTTAACCTGTAAATATGTATTTATCTGAACAGCAGAGCTCTGTTGACACAGGTGTTATGTTTTGGTAGCCAAGGATGAGTAGAGTATAACAGTGCTTTATTAGCAGTTTCATGCAGCCATTACACAACAGACAGAAATATTATTACTGTAGCTGATGCCTGATGTTATATGAGAAACAAATACAATTTCTGTCCATTTACTGTAAAAGTATATCAAGGTTATAGCAAATCTACAGTCTATATGAGCATCTGCAAAAGGACCCACAATATCAATAGCAAGTTTTTCCCATGCTGAATCAGGAAATGGTACTGGCTGAAGTGGTGGTGTATGTGTGAAAGCTGTTTTGTCTCAATTCTGACAAATAACACAAGAATGAATCACAGTTACCACATCGGCATCCATTTTAACTTTGTGTACAAATTTATTTGCACAACCCAGTGCAGTGTTCATTTGTGGTGACATTTTAGACACTGGCTGTGTGGCAGGCACTGGTGCTGTAGTAATGAGACCATCAACTAATTGTAGTTTTAATGCAGCAAAGAGATCCCTTCCAAGTATAGCAGTACCCTTATTCACAATGTAAAAGTCACCATTTGCAGTATTTGATTCAAATTGTACAGTCACTGGCAAGCAACCAAGCACAGGGATTGGATCCTTTAAGTAACTGACCAGTCTCAGTATTTCAAGAAAATATCCTTTTGCTAGTATAGAAACAGCTGAACCTGTATCAAGCATCAGGTTAATGGAGTGTCCCTTGTCAGCAGAAGCAGTATTGACACTGACAGTGCATATAAACATATAAACTAGCTGCACAGTTTTGCAGTGTAGGTGACTGTGCATTATCAGGCCACAGTGTTGAATTCACAGTCTGTACATTCCCAGCAGTTCCCTGACTGAGGTGTTTTAGCCTCTGCCACTGCCACTGCCACTGCTGTTTCAACGGATTTTTTTAATCAAGGTTGAATTCTCCTTTAATCGGGACTGGGGTTATACACTTTCTCAAGTCAGGGGGTTAGAAGAATTGGATTCACAGAGCTCTAATGACATGGAATTCACAAATACTGTAATAGGAAAATTCCTAGCATGATGCTTGAAGGTTTCATTAGCCTCCCTACCATTCCTAAAGTAACAGTTCGGTGTAAAAATAATAACTAGGTAAATAGATAGACTGTGCAAAATAAAAAATGTTTGCTACCGCTTGTCACTCTCCCCTCCGTCGCTCACCCCTCCCTCCCCTCTATCACTCTCCCCTTTGTTGTGGTATGCGCCGGGGGGGCGGCTGGCCTGGCCCTGCCCTGCCCTCAAGTCTCTGATTGGTTACTGCCTGGTAACCATGTGGAAACCAAGGGAGCTGCAAAGCAGGAAGTAGTGTTCTGGCTCCTGGTGTCGGTGGTCATGTTGAGGCACACACACGTTCTATCATTCTGCACCTCTGGTGGGGTAAAAAATTCAGGGTAATCGTGCCCTTTAATGGTAGAGTTCACCCAGCAGGAATGAGAACATACATATTACAGTATGTGGAATGGTTGCCTCATAGAGCTACTTTAGAAGATTCTGCACATCGAGTCCTACTATAGTTTGGCTACTGAGTGCAGAGGTGTTGGGAACTTCTGAGAACCTTTTTTTTTTTTATTAAATCAAGTTGATCTAATGATTACATTGAAATAATTATCAGAATGTTAATTTATCTCATCACTGTATTAGTATACCTGATAATATAATATAAATTAATTTGCACTTAACAACTTAGACATATATTTTTATTACAGAGACAAGTTTTAGTTACAAATCTTTCATCGAATGCATGGATATCTTGGTTAAACCACACCTATTAAGTAATAGGCCTGCTGTTGCAACAGCACATAGGAAACATAAAGGAGAAGGAAACATATCCCACTTGGGGTTGCCAAATGTTAGGCACCCCTATGTGAATGTATTTACTTACCTGAAACCCCGTGCTGGTGCTCCTATCAGCAGAAAACTGCACCAGCCCAGGGTTATTCCAGTGAGCACCAAAGAACAATCCTCTTCCTACTTCTTCTTTCTTCAAATTTGCCAGGGCAGAAGTATGCACAGTAGAACAAAATAAGCCGGGGCTGGTGCAGTTTTCAGCTGATAGGAGCACTGACCCTGGGTTTCATGTAAGTAAATACATTCACTTAGGTGTGCCTAACTTGTGGCACCCCCAAGTGGGATACAACTTTCCTTCTCCTTTAAAAGATCTAAAGATACTGCTCATAGTGAATTCCTAGGAGTAACACATACCCTACACCCAAGTCTGGACTGGGATTCACAGTAGGTCCTGGCATTCCAAGTACACCAAGTACACAGAGGCCCAAGCAGCCCCCCACCAACCCAATAAATAGTGACTGTCTATGGCAACTTACAGCAGCCCCTCTGGCATTTGCCAGAACCCACAGATTGCCAGTCCGGCCCTGCCTACACCACTGTTTAGAGCACACTTCATTGGAAACTTCATGCATATGGGACTTGTGATGGAACAGTAAGGGGGTTATTTATCAAATTTCACATTTGTGTAATTTTAGGAGTTTTTTTTGAAACACATATAATCTCCCAAATTTTAAAAAAAATCATTATTTATTACAAAAATCTGAATATACAGTACAAAGTACAAATGGATAAAAGAGTGGAATGTATACTAAAACCTTGAAATCATTGTTGACCCTATATTTCTTCTGCATTTACAAGCAAAAAAAAAACTTTGAAAAATTCTATTGAAAGAATGTAACAAAATTCACAAAGAGCAAAACAATTAGCACAAATAAAAAAAAGTCTCATTTCATAATGTAATACTCTTCCTTAAACTGTAAATTATACAGAAAAAGTGCCCCGTATTTACCAATTTTTACCAAAAGCTTATCAGTACAATTAACTCCAAATTATTTACTGTAATTAGCAAACTGATTTTTATCAGTGATTTTACTCTAATCAATCAAATAATAATTTAATTAAATATACAAAATTAATTCCAAGATAATAATGAATTAATTTTACCCAAATAATTAATTGATTAAAAATATATAAACATATATAAAAATATATACTTTACAATATAAATGACACACTGACGGTAGTCAGACCCCTGTTTAACCTACAATAGAAAATATATAGATTGTAAGTGGATCGATCTTACTGATTACTCTTACTTAAACTATTATTGCATTGCGACCTTTAATTGCACCAATTCACCAATTTGCTATTACATTCACAGCGCACAGGCCCAAACTACAAAATTTGCAAACCTTCTTCCACTGTCGCAAGTGGTCACTAAACAGTTTCTGGGTTTGCAAAAGCTATATTAAATCCTGGCAAGAAAAATTGTTTGCATTACAGTCCCCATAAAGCCTCAAAGTAACTCCTTTTTTTACAATTTGCTACAGATGGCTCCCACTGACTTCTACATGACCTCAACAGCTTTTAGAAGAAAATTTAGAGTTTTAAAATCTTTCTTCACTTTAATAAATTGCCCCCTTTTTCATGTCCTTAGCAAATTTTTAAATATTTCGTTATTTTGAGGTTTTGGAAATTTTATTACAGGGAACTATCATGAATTTCATTTTTTGTTATATTTACCACTCACTCACTAAAGGGCACCTATCACAGAATTGGTGCCCCCCAGATAGTACAGGCTAACAGAACACTCAAACTGGGGGAAACAATAGTATTTTTATAATTAGATGTCATGGAGGAAACATATGTTCTGTCATTGGTGCCTTTTATGAGTTTTTGTAATTATAATCAATTATACATTCTTTATATTCATTACCATCTTTCAGGATATTAAGAGCACTGTTTCTAGCGTGGAAGCATTAGGAGGGTGCAAGCTAAAATGATATATTTATTCTGTAGAATGTTTTACCATACACAAGTAAACAGCTCTAAAAGCTCTCTCTGTTTGTTTAGGATAGCAGCTGCCATATTAGTTTTGTGCAACATAACTTCCTGTCTCTTGCTACTCACTCAGCTCTGGGCTCAGATTACAGCAGGGAGAGGAGGAGGTAGGAGGAGGGAGGATGGGGAAAGGGAAAGAGGAGCAAACTGAGCATGATCAAACCCATGCCCTGGAGGTTAAACTGAGAGAAGAAAGCCTGATACAGAAGCCCATGTGTACACGTGCATTTACATAGACCTTTCTGATAAAGCTTACTTAGATTTAACCTTTCCTTCTCCTTCAATCATTGCCACACAATGATACCAGGAGTTGGCTAGTCAGTGCAAAGTATGCAAAGATGTGAAGATACCTGACATCAGAATGGCCTGAATTTAATCCACAACAGAATACATGTACATCAGAGAACAAAATTTAGGGTATCTAGCAATAATATATATGTAATCATATAACTAACTAACTAACTGAAATGTCTTTCATTCCCTATTTCCCTTAGGCCTGAAGTATTATTATCTTATTAAATGAAAAACCAGGTGTGTGGTTGGCCAATGTAAAGGCTTACTTTGGTCAAATCTGGGTATACGAGAATATGAATGTCTAAAACATTTTTTAAAGTTTATTTTATTTTAAGTTAACATTAATTCACATGTAAACAATATGAACCGATTCCTATAAAATACATATACATTTACATTAAAGTTATGTGGTTCTTAACTCATTGTAACTCAGAGGTGTCCAGTCTGCAGCTCACCTGCAGTAACCCAACCTGTAGATGTGAAATGTTGGCAATGCTGCTTTGATTATGAATAATATTGCTGTCCATTCATTAGATCATAGCAGTTCAACCAAAAATATTTATCAGATGGTCACACAAGTTCCTATGTGATCTCTCATATCTGGGTAAAGATCTTTTGAAGCATTACTTATGCTGTGCAAATAAGTTCTGTGAAACATTCCTCTTCATCCTCCTCAGTCAAGTAAAATGCAATATTTAGTGCTGTCAATTTTGTGTTTAGAAATGCTATTGTTTTATGCCAAGCTCATTTTGTCTGAACAATCAGTTAAAAAGCTGACATAAATACCTAGAAAAGTCCACAGTTCATTCAGGAACTCATACATCTGGGTGACGACAATATTCATTAACATAAAGTTCTTGGTAGTATTCTTCTTCATCATCCTCAATAGTGTTAAAAAAAGCCTTCAGTTTTTCAGGGACACACCGATCCAGCACAATAAATGTTATCCCAATGAAAAAGCAGAGAAGACCTAAAAAAAAAAAAAAAAATACAGCGCAGTTGTAAATCTTAATTTTTTGTTATGGTCTAGTTTCCTAAAATGGGTCAAAAATATTCTTTATTGAAACCTATTAATGCTAGCTAGCAAAGAACTAATAGCTATACATAATCATGCAGAACATGCTGTTTTTATTCCATTATTACATATAAAGGAAAATATAGAAAGTGTTAAGCTGGACTGGTCATTTTCCAGTTATCACCGGTCCACAGCCTCTACTGAAAGTTAAGTTCAATTCAGTAACCTGTGACTGTTTTCATTGCCTTTGCTCAGCTCCACTGAATATGTACAATCTACATAGCTTGATTATTCTTTTGGATTCCGCTCTAAAAGTGGCAGGCACTGAGGTACCATGTGTAATATATGTACATTATTCTGTATTCGTAAGTACATTCATTCACACATACATGTCACATAATGTTTAGAACTGTAAATCTGTTTATAATTGCCATAAGGAAAGCTTAAAAGACAGATAAAATAAATAGGAAACACACTTTCCTTATCTCTTATTTGTTATTCTTGTGTGCACAGGACATTCTCTTTCTGTAAACATTATAAGCATTCATGCAAATAACAGGGGTACATTTAATACTCTAGAAAATTATTTAACTGGTGAAACTGACTCTCTATAGAGGTAAGCAGCATAATATTCTGCACACCTCTGTAACAAGGTTAATGTTTTGAAAATGAAAGCATTTGCCTTCATATAGGACTACATATGGGGAAGTAAATGCATACCAAATATAAATTAGCTGCATTTATTGTTTAATCAATGAGTGTGTTATGTTTTGGTTGCAGAGGATGAGTAGAGTATAACAGTGCTTTCTTAGCAGAGTCATGCAGGCCTTACACAACAGTAACTTTCACTTTTAAGCTGACAGGAAGTATGCACAGTAAATCATGTAGACAGTGACACCTGCAGGCCATTTCCATTTGTATAAACACCACAGAGTGTTTATGCTAAAATCACTCTGCCCCAACTCACCTGTTGCAAGAGTCAGCCAAAAAGAAGCACCAAATTCTGTTTGCAGAACATCAGTTCCAAATTGAATATTACAAAATGAGACATTTTTAACAGTGGAGAAGGAAATTAGTGAGAAGATAATAAAAGCTGATGTCACAAATGTCATATAAGCTCCATATATGAAAGACGGCATGGAAAAGAGGATATTGCTGATTACCCAAGAGCAAAATGCCACCCTGAAATATAAAAAAAAGAGATTAATTAATTAAAATGTCAATACATAAAGATTGTTGTGCAGTCAAAAACATGTAAGAGATTAGATTTTATTATTTTTGTAGCTTAGTCTGTGACCCCACCCCAAAAAAATAAAAGTTTTTTTTAATGTATTTAAATATATAATATTCTGATATCTAGCCCTGGCATGAATTCATAAACTGTAAAACATTTTATATAAAGTTATTCTATAGCCATGAGGTCAGCCATTCAAGTTCCAATAGGCCAACATTTAAATAGCAGATAACAGATAAATCACTTGGAATGCAAATGGTTTTTATGAAGATAAATAGGGGTCAGATATAATATATGGGTTCTAAAACACAAACAGAATGAAAACGTGTTACTGCTAAGATATATTTTTTGTAAATGGTGGACAAAACAAACTTCCTGTGTTAATAAAACCTTTTCACTTTGTGCTGTTACTAGTCCTTTAGCTGTTAATTAGACCCTCTATTATTTATCATCCACTCTGCAGTGCAATAAATATAATATAATTGTATTCTGGCTAAGGAGAACTTAAACCCCAGTCATATGGATGTTTAATCATAAAAAGATCTTTCTAGTGAAAATAATGACACATAGGGGCACATTTACTTAGCTCGAGTGAAGGATTAGAATAAAAAATACTTTGAATTTCGAAGTATTTTTTTGGCTACTTCGACCATCGAATTGGCTACTTCGACCTTCGACTACGACTTCGACTTCAAGTCGAACGATTCGAACTAAAAATCGCTCGACCATTCGTTTGTCGAAGTACTGTCTCTTTAAAAACAACTTCGACCACCTACTTCACCACCTAAAACCTACCGAGCATCAATGTTAGCCTATGGGGAAGGTCCCCATAGGCTTTCTAGCCAATTTAGGATCGAAGGAAAATCGTTCGATCGATGGATTAAAATCCTTCGAATCATCATAGTAAATGTGCCCCATAGTGACACAAGTATGAAAGTAAGAGTAGAATAAAAGAAGGATCTACTACCTTTTAAATTACAATACTTTTTGGGCCGCTCAAAACTATAAAACACTTATCTCCCCAGTTTACAGAGTTGAACAGCATTTTCTATAAGGGCCCCTAATCATGCCTTATTATTATTACTTGCCCATCCTATTTCTAGACTGAAGTGTCCCTTATGGCAAAATTAAAGTGGTAATCACTTGTCCTACCTACAGAATATGTATATGTTAAGTAATCTTTGTACCAGCCATAATTTATATGCACATATAATGAAGATACAAGAATAAGTCCTACATGTTTAACCAGATCCCAGTTACCTATGTAATAAAAAAAAAATCCCTCCTGACTTTAATTACAAAAGACAATATTTGAGAAATGATCATAATCCTTCATTGTAACTGTCTAAACTGCAGCGAACCTTCTTAATGTGTTGCAATTAGTGATGGGCGAATTTATTCGGCAGGCGAATAAATTCACGAAACTGCCACGAAAATGTCGCCGGCATTCAAAAAAACAGATGCCGGCTGGTGGCGTTTCGCTAATTTTTCGTCGTTTCTTTCGGCTAAACGGGACAAATTCACCCATCACTAGTTGCAATCTTGAATATGCTCATATGATATAATGTACTGGTGAAATGCAGACGTGTGCCTTCATCTTGTTCTTACAACAGCAACGTCTACTTTTATCTTCATGTTCATTTATCTTATCTAATCTTGACTAAAGCATTATTTTGCTTTCCAATGAGGAAATATTAGCTAAACCTTTATCCTAAGAAAGTATGACTTATTTAGTGAGCATTAAAGGACTGTATCTACACAATCTCTGAGTGAGATACAGTATAGATGTCAAAGACAACTGTAAACTGAGGAATATAGAAACAAGCTACTTGTTTTTGAAACCAATCTTTGGACATATTTTGTACAGCTGTAATAGCAGACTAATAGCACCCTGCATGTTTTAATGTGAAACTGGTGGTTTATCAAATCTGTGAGGGAGAAATGCCATAATAATGGTATAATAATATAAATAAAGGATTTTGATGGTGTATAGATAATTAATTTATTATCTGTGCTATCCTCTAAATGAATTCATAGAAGGCATGAACATGAGTTATTCATGTGTGTATAATAATACAACATTGAGGGAAAACTTTACCCACAAACAATGTACTGTAGGACTCTATAAAAATATATTGCATAAAAATCCTATGTAAAACCCTGCTTCATGTAAATAAACCATGTTTATAATAATATAATTCTTTAGTAATATGTGTCATTGGGTAATCGAAATAGAAAATTGTCTTTTTAAGAAATAAGGGCTGCTTCCTCAGATCCTATGATTCACGGTGCACACAAACAAACCAAACATGTTAGTTCACATAAGCCAGTAAACAGATACAGTTCTGTATTTTTTCCACACTGCTTCCTGTTACAGTTAGAGCTGCAGTATTTCTGGTCAGGTGAATTGGAATCGAGAATATCATAAAATGTTGACTCAAAGTAAATGATTTTGAATGGCAATATTTACTTAAATATATATACCGTATATACTCGAGTATAAGCCGACCCGAGTATAAGCCGAGGTACCTAATTTTACCTACGAAAACTGGGAAAACTTATTAACTCTAGTATAAGCCTAGACACAACTACAGCCCTGTCTCCAAGCAGCGCACATTTTGACAAAGCGACCCCCCCATCGATCAACCGGACTTCTTTGCAAAGTTGATGGTGACAGAGAATTGCCAAACGGATTACTGTGTGCATTGTCCCACTGTCCCACTACCATGTGCAGAGGGTGCTGTTTGATATTGCCATCACTGTTATTCTTCCATTTAACCAACAGATGGCGCTGTGTGATATTGCAGTCACTGTTATTCTTTCATATAACCAACAGAGGGTGCTGTGTGATATTGCAGTCACTGTTATTCTTTCATATAACCAACAGAGGGCGCACTGTTATTCTTTCATATAACTAACAGAGGGTGCTGTGTGATATTGCAGTCACTGTTATTCTTTAATATAACCAACAGAGGGCGCACTGTTATTCTTTCATACAACCAACAGATGGCGCTGTGTGATTTTGCAGTCACTGTTATTTTTTCATATAACCAACAGAGGGCGCACTGTTATTCTTTCATATAACCAACAGAGGGTGCTGTGTGATATTGCAGTCACTGTTATTCTTTCATATAACCAACAGATGGCGCTGTGTGATATTGCAGTCACTGTTATTCTTTCATATAACCAACAGAGGGCGCACTGTTATTCTTTCATATAGCCAACAGAGGGCACCGCTGACCCGAATATAAGCCGAGGTAGACTTTTTCAGCACATTTTGGATGCTGAAAAACTCGGCTTATACTCGGGTATATACGGTACTCCAGTTTGATGCCACTTAGCATGAAATAAACTAAGGGGCCAATTCATTAACTTCGAGTGAAGGAATAGAAGTGTTTTTTTGGCTACTTCGACCATCGAATGGGCTACTTCGACCTTCGACTACGACTTCGACTTTGAATCGAAGGATTCGAACTAAAAATCTTTCGACTATTCGACCATTCAATAGTCGAAGTACTGTCTCTTTAAGAAAAAACTTCGACCCCCTAGTTCGCCACCTAAAAGCTACCAAACCCAATGTTAGCCTATGGGGAAGGTCGCCATAGGCTTGGCTAAGTTTTTTTAAGGATAATCCTTCGATCATTGGATTAAAATCCTTCGAATCATTCGATTAGAAGGATTTAATTGTTTTGATTTTAATTGATTATTCCTTTGATCGTTCAATCGAAGTATTTGCGCAAAATCCTTCGACTTCGATATTCGAAGTCGAAGGATTTTCATTCCCAGTCGAATATCGAGGGTTAATTAACCCTCGATATTCGACCCTTGATGAATTTGCTATGTATAAAAATAGGGGTGTGGAAGCACTCTAAAGGCTAAGTAATAGTATATTTAAGTATAAAGGAAGTGCTAGTTTTAATGCACATTCCCTGGGCCCCTGTCTCAAAAGTAAGTTTACAAAACAGGGGTTTTTAGTTACAAAGTTATGATCATAAAGTTGAAAAGCCACCATACCACGTCAAGGTAAACCCCACATGGCGGTCCCTAACTTGTTTGCCTTTCGGACATAGTATAAAAAGTCTTACTGCATAGTAGCATTCAGTGTAATCAGTGTCTGTTGAACCTTGGTTTCAGTGAAAAGGATCTATCCTCCCCCGCCAGTATGCGGCTTTTAAGGGAGAGGCATTGTCCAACCAACGCCCATTTTTAAAAGTATAGGGCCCCATTAGTTTAAGGGGGGGTATGGGGTGCTATTAAAAACCACATGAAGCTCAGCCACAGCTTCTGGCAACAATACAATGTATAAAAATAGGGGTGTGGAAGCACTCTAAAGGCTAAGTAATAGTATATTTAAGTATAAAGGAAGTGCTAGTTTTAATGCACATTCCCTGGGCCCCTGTCTCATAAGTAAGTTTACAAAACAGGGGTTTTTAGTTACAAAGTTATGATCATAAAGTTGAAAAGCCACCATACCACGTCAAGGTAAACCCCACATGGCGGTCCCTAACTTGTTTGCCTTTCGGCCATAGTATAAAAAGTCTTGGTTGGTTGGACAATTCCTCTCCCTTAAAAGCCGCATACTGGCGGGGGAGGATAGATCCTTTTCACTGAAACCAAGGTTCAACAGACACTGATTACACTGAATGCTACTATGCAGTAAGACTTTTTATACTATGGCCGAAAGGCAAACAAGTTAGGGACTGCCATGTGGGGTTTACCTTGACGTGGTATGGTGGCTTTTCAACTTTATGATCGTGACTTTGTAGCTAGAAACCCCTGTTTTGTAAACTTACTTTTGAGACAGGGGCCCAGGGAATGTGCATTAAAACTAGCACTTCCTTTATACTTAAATATACTATTACTTAGCCTTTAGAGTGCTTCCACACCCCTATTTTGTACCTTGATGAATTTGCCCCTAACTGTTGCTTAAGTATTCATTTTGAGTGTATATAGATATATTATTTTTTCTCGGCTAGCAATATACAGTATATCTGGCAAATATGTTGGTCTCGCAATAAATGTAATCCTATGTGATTAGAAAATTAGCCACACAATGGGCAGCTAGATCTATCAACCACCCCCTCCCCCCCCAGCAGCCCATTAGCAGAACAATGGGAAGGTAACAGATAACAGCTCCCTAACACACGATAACAGCTCCCTGGTAGATCTAAGAACAGCACTAAATAGTAAAAACCAGGTCCCACTGCAACACATTTAGTTACATTCAGTAGGAGAATCAACAGCCTGCCAGAAAACAGTTCCATCCTAAAGTGCTGGCTCTTTCTGAACGCACATGACCAGGCATAATGACCTGAGATGGCTGCCTACACATCAATATTACAACTAAAAAAAATACACTTGCTGGTTCAGGAATTACATTTTATATTTTAGAGTGAATTATTTGCAGTGTAAACAGTGTAATTTAGATTAAATTTAATACATCATAAAAATCATGACAGAATCCCTTAAAGCACAATATTGTTGAAAAACACAAAATCATGTTAAGTATGTGAAACAGTACTCCTAGATTCAATTCATGATGAGCAAGCAGTATGATACATCTTATTAAACCATGATATTATCAAGAGTAACAATCTTTATTAATTTGTTTGTTGAGGTTAGAATTGTTTGGGGCCAATTTATCACAGTAAAATCCAATGCTTGCTAATGGATTGGATCTTTCTTCATCTAAACTTTACCATTCTTCAAGACAGGGCTACATTTTCCTTCATTATTTCCTTCATTATTTCTCTTGAACTTGAATTCGACATTTAACTTTACTTACCACATGCAAGCTGATGCATAATGACCAGATATTCTGTACTGGGCGAACATCCCACATGGGTTATACTGAGTAAATTTTTCAGCCACATACAAAATGGGGTTTGGGAGCCCTTTTTTAAGTCCATCATTATAATATTCAATGTAATCTGACCCAAAACGCCAAACAAACTCCTCATTGTAGTTTATTGTTTCATTAATTTGATGAATAGGATTTCCTGTTTAACAGACAGAACACGTGTTTAAGAAACCACAATATCTATTTTAAATAAATGTATGCCTGATGCATAATAATAATAATATATTATTATTAATATATTAATTAATAATAATAATATATTATTATAAATATTTATTATAAAATATAAGCATTATATAAGTCACCAAAGAGTTCAATGGCCATATAAAAGCTATAGGTTAAAAACTAATTGCTTTCATACAGGTCATGGAACTCCAAGATGACATCTAATATCCTCATATTTCCAACAGGGGGTGCATAATATATTATAATACACAAATATCAGTGAGTTGGTGCATAATATAGTGAATAATGCACCCCTTATTGTAAAATATAAGCATAATATGTCACCAAAGAGTTCCATGACCATATAAAGCATGAGATTAAAGGCAAAGTATTTTTATACAGGACATGGAACTCCATGGTGACATCTAATATCCACATATTTTACAACCAGGGGGTACATTTCTAAGCAAGGATTATAACTGATGACATCAGTGAGATCCATTGATAAGTGATTATGGCCTGCTAAGGCAGCCGAGTATGCATTTAAAGAAATAGAAATGGATGAAACAAATAAATGAAGGGGTAAATTACCAATAAATAAATGTGTATATAAACAGAGCCATGCATTAAAAGAAGGCTTTGAATAATACTTTGTGCAATATTTAATTGAAATTATGCTGAATTTATGCCAGTAAAACATTTTGTATAGATATTATTTTTGGTAATAAATAAAATATAATTTATACACATATATTGCATTTAATTTTGAAATATGTTAGAAGCCTTTCAAATAAATGACAAAATGGAAGCTGAAGTTCAGCAACTGCATCAAATCCCTGTAATCTTCTAGTTCAGTATGATATATAAATAAAATGTTTCTCTTTGAGGGCTATTTATTAAAACTAACTTTTTTTCCCATTAATTAAGGGGGTTATTTACTACAATCTGAAAATTTCTCATTATTTTAGTAAAACCACTTCGACCAAAATCCCATTCACATTTGTACCGTATTTATCAATAAATTAACTCAAAAAAAGACTTGATAAAATCATGAAAAAAATCCAAATTGTATGATTTTTTCAGATTTGACCACCGAATACTCAGATTATCACCCGATTATTGTACAAAACCCAGCGCAGATCATATCTTCTAATTGTAAATGAGACATCTGCCATTGACGTCTACATGACCTCGGATGGTTTGAGATGGAGTACTTTTATATTCAGACTTTTAGCAGCCTCTGGGTTTAACAAATCTCGAAAAAAAAATGTTTTTTTTCCTATGAAAAATTATGTTTTCATTTTAAAACTCCAAACAGAAAAAATTGGACTTAAGTAAATAACCCCCTCTAAATTAAAATTCGACCTAACTCCCAACCACTGTCTGTCTTCTAAATTAAAATTCGACCTAACTCCCAACCACTGTCTGGCTTACTTTACTAAAAATTCAGATCTATAATCATACGTTTGGGAGAGGTCTCAACAAAATTGTGAGACAATTCTAAATTGTCGCCCGGAAAACTAAAATTTATCAGATTATTGAACAAAACCACAATGTTTTTGAATTACTGAACGAAAATCAGCATCAAACAGCCCGAGACTCTCAACAATCATGAAGGCAAAATACATTTGAACAAAGGGACCATCTGCCATTGACTTTTACACACTTCAACAGGTTTTAGCTGGAGTATTTTCAGATTCTAATTTCTAGCAACTTTGGAACATCAACAAATCTAGAAAAATTAGAGGTTTTTCTTCCCCTCTAAAAATTCTAAATTTTCCCCTTAAAAACTCGACCAGTAAAAAAGGTTTAATAAATAGGCCCCTATATTTTCATAATTTTGCATCTCCAGTGTTAGAAATTTCTCAGATATTTATTAGTAGAAATATAACTTGCCTTACCTTTCAGAGTAATATTAATGCCATTAAGCCCGACGTGTAGTCCAATATCAGCATTTACAACAGAATTACTGAAGGATTTATATGTAGTTGTTGCACTCACCGATCCCACCTCCCAATCTGAGGTAAAGTTAACAGCTGGAAATAGCAAATGATATTAATCAAGTGATGTTACTTGTATATTACTTGTATATTATACAAGTGCTCTCAATTATATTTTTACCACTTGACTGTAACTACAACTGTAGACTTTTCTTTAAACTATAGGATATTTAACTTGCTAGAACATTAGAACTTTAAACCCACATCCAAACAGCTATATTATTCTTTTTGGAATACAAAGTAAATCTATAGTGTTTTGTGACACAGATATCACACAATAGAAATATGAAAATATACACTTACCAACAATTACAGCTCCAATAAATAAGCTTGTTATGATTCTGCACGCCCACGATATTCTCTGTGAAGGTAAAAATACCATCTTAATTTGAAATATAAATTACTTAGAGATAAATATTTAATTTTAAACAATTCAGTGGCATTTTTAAATAATAAAAAAAAAAATAAGAGCTGAAATGTAGCCATTAGGATATAATACTTGTAACATACAGTACTTTTAATTCTAGAGTTATACTTTGCTGAAAAAAAAGATAAACTTTTGTGGGATAGTTTAGCACTTTCTTTGCAAATGAAACATGGAACCTAAATTCTTTTTTTCATTAAAACATTTGCCTCACAAGGAAACTTCGGGCGACTTTTGAAAACGAATCGATCTGAGTGCCATCCTGCCAGTGACTTTGATTCTAGCCAGCAGGGAGGCAGTTCGGGGAGGTTAGTTGCCCGAAGAAGAAGCGATTTGTTGCTGGGCAACTCATCTCCCCCCAGTAGCTTTGTGTGCCCCTGCCCTTACATGTCACTGCACTCCTCAAATGTCCCCTTCCCACCTCAGGCTCTATAATTGTGTAGGGCACTGCGCATGGGCATTTGGTTCCCCATTCTGGTGCATACACAAGATTTTGGGGTGATAAAAGTCTAATTTAAGTAAAAAGCCTAATTTAAGTATTTTAAAAGAAGGGTAAACCTGTACACTAAGGGGCACATTTACTAATGGTCGAATATCGAGTGTTAATTAACCCTCGATATTCGAATCTCAAAGTTAAATCCTTCGAATATAGAAGTCGAAGGATTTAGCGTTGTTCGAATCATTAAATCCTTCGTATTGAACGATTCAAAGGATTTTAATCCATCAATCTAACGATTTTCCTTTGATCAAAAAAAGCTAGGAAAGCCTATGGGGGCCATCCCCATAGGCTAACATTGATGCTTGGTAGGTTTTAGGTGGCGAAGTAGGTGGTCGAAGTTTTTTTTAAAGAGACAGTACATCGACTATCAAATGGTCGAATAGTTGAACGATTTTTAGTTTGAATCGTTCGATTCGAAGTTGAAGGTCGAAGTAGCCAATTCGATGGTCGAAGTAGCCAAAAAAACATTCAAAATTCGAAGTTTTTTTCCATCTAATCCTTCACTCGAGCTAAGTAAATGTGCCCCTTAGTAAAATGATGTGATAGCTGAATATGTTGGTTACAAGTGGCTCACTTTTAACTAGACTCACTCTCATAGCATCTACCTAAATTAAAAATGTCAAGAAAAAAACATTTAGACTGCATATATCCAATGATCTTAATTATCTGTGTCTCTTAATGTAATTAAAGTATTAGTGTTCTGGTTAATAAATTATATAATAAAACATTTTCATAAATCATGGGATATATTTATATATTCCTTGTGCGTGTACTTCTTACGCCTAACAATAATATTCCTTATTTAGAATGAGAACATACATAAAGTGCTTATTATATCTTGCCTTATAGGCACTAGTTAAATAATTATTAATTCCTAGGAATGCTTATAAGTGTTTTACATCTAGCAATATTCAGACATGAAAATACATGTGAAGTGAAATGAAAGCACAAGGAATCCCTGAAACACTGAGGGTTGCCAATATACCCTAGGTAATCAAATCATTAACAGGGGAATGTAATTGAAGTAGCAAAGAGCAAAACAATTTGCACCAATAAGACTCCACATCTTGCAATGCAATATTGTTCCTTAAACTGTTATTGCATTGCGAATTTTAATTGCGCACTCTTAAGAAGTGCTTGAAGGTGTCATAATCTTTTGGAGCAAACATAATGACTTTTTAAGAAGTTGTGTTACATTGACTGTGCATTGGGGCAAACTATAAAATTCGGAAGTGGTCACTAAACAGTTCTTGCAAAAGCTATATTAAAATTTGCGCAAAAGCAAAATTTGTTCGTGGAAAGGCATAACTTTTTGCATTGCGAATAGTTTTTCCGTTAGCAACTTTTATTAAATTCCCCCGTGAGTTTTTTTCCGTGGGCTGGTGCTCCTTTAAGGAAGAAAATAGCTCAACCGGGATAGAGGCTTTACTCATACTATGCATGCGTGAGTCTAAGTCTGCACTAGGCTAAAAGTGAGTAAAAGGTGAGATGTGTGCAAATGGCTGTGTGGCACTGCCCTACTTTTTTCTTCATGTCCCTAAAAGGAGAAAAAAGATTTGAGGGATGTCTAACGTGAGGATTGTGTTTAACTATACTCTGGCATATATCTTAAAGAACACTATAATTCGACCTTTGTTGCCTATGGACTGCTTGGTCTAACATATTGTGATATATTGATATTGTAGGTTATGAGTAAAGAAATTGATCAATAAAAAATGAGGGGAAATACTAAAATGAGAATCCAACCAAAAGAGGGGAAGGCAGTAAGAATAAAACTATATCAGTGTAGAAAAAGGATTAATGCATTAATATATGCAAAGTTTGATTAAGATCTGCTTGCTCATAAAATCTAGTCCAATGCATACAGCAGACTAGTACTGCAACCTGCAGATTAGTTACTATGGGTTAGTAGAAAAAACTACAGTCTGTTCCCTTATGCTCCTTTTTAGGTAATTTGTCATAGAAAATGTACACATAATTTTCTATTTTGAGAAAATAGTTTCTTATTTTAATGTTACAGCTGTGAAAGCTGTTCCTCTCTTGATGATACAGAATACAGCTTATACATTTAATAGCCATATATTACTTACCCCTCTACCTCTAATTCCAGGAAAAATGACGATAAAGGACAGGGCAAAAACCAGAAAGACAATGATGATAATGATGCACTGGACATTAAAGACCCATTGTCTTCTTTCATGAGAATAAAAGGGATACTGGCCATCATAAAAAGTCATTTTTTACAGTGCAGACTTTCAGCCTGAAGAAAAAAAAAGATAATTGCAGTAAGCAATATATTAGCATCTCTATTACACGGTTTCTAATTTATACTTTGCACATAGACATGTATATTTATATTCCCATGCAGAGCAGGTTTGCCTAGCTTTTCAGTTTCCCATTCCAAATCCTCTATTCTTGGCATCCCCAATATAAACACTTTAAAACTTTAATTTGCATACACTGTGATAAATAGTCAGCATTCCTGTAGCACCAAGTTACAGAGCACAGTATAATAATATTATAATAAACAGTGGGCTTGTTGAACAAAACTAGGGTCTCAAAATGAAACAGCAGATTTAGAGGGCCATAGTCAAACGATTTTTACTTCGAGTCGAAGTAAATTCGAAGTCGTAGTATCCTATTCGATGGTCGAAGTATTCAAAACACTACTTCGAATTTCAAATTTTTTACCTTCCAAAATTCCCTCTAATTCCCTTCGACCCTTGATAAATCTGCCCCTATGTGTTAATTTATAAAATTAACTTCACATTTTCCTGAAGTGGAACAAATCTTAAGAGCAATATGAAATCTCTATCATTTTAGTCTATTCATTGAGAAATGAGGCAGATAACATGAAAGAGTAATAATTTCTATATTTTGTTGATTGCATAGTAAAGTTAAATTCTCTTAAAATAAAAACTAGCAAAACATATTGGCCAAGTTAATTGTGCCCACAAAGCCTTATTTAACATAAAACGTCTGGTTAGTCAGAGCTTTCAAACTGTTTCTGTTCAGAACAATCAAGTGTTATTTTAGACTCCAATGCTTGCTTTCACTTTTGAATGCATCATTACTCAGACATGAGTGTACTCTTGGCTTTCCAACAAACAAAGCTCTATAAAATTGTTACTGTTTTTACTACATGTTGAGCTAGGGATGAAGGTAGCAGACTTATTGACTATATAAAGGGTCTAATGCTTTACTACCTGATATCAGTATATTTATTACAGGTATGGGACTTGGTATCCAGAATTCTTGGAACTTGGGGGTTTCTGTATAAGTGGTCTTTTTGTAATTTTGGTCTCCATACTTTGTCTACTAAAAAAATATTTAAAAATTTAATTTGATCTTGCTTGTCACAAGAAGAGTTCATAAAATCTGTAGGGGAGCAACACCTAGGTTAATATACCAAAGCTCTGGTATACATTACAAATTTTCACTCAGGCTGGAAACATATTACACCCTCTAAAATAATAAATTAAAAATGCATGCCTGCCTGTCTGTTTGTTTTTTCACCATGGCTAAATATCTTTGTTTCATTACTCCTGAATTAGTTTCACATTAGTTTCAATAAATCAAATTGATTTTGGTTTGACTTAATAACACAAACAGACATTACTATAATGAATTCACAATACAGTGATACACTATTAGCATAATTACAATGATTAAAAAATCCCACACCATTCTGAAACTTCCTTATGATGCAATCAAACATACTTCATATACAAATGTAAACCATTAAACTAACAACAGGATATTCCCTCTTTCGGTGTCTTATTTTAGAATAATATGCAATTCAATTAAATGCAGAAGCTCATTCACTTCTTTCTCAGTTTATTGCTGTATTATTAGTGTGCACTGGTGTTTCATATTGGTACTCTATACGATCCCTGCTTCCACTGTGAGAACAAGGAAATTCTTCTGACATTTTCCCTTGATTCAGAGCCAACTCAGTCGGAGTTACAATGCCTTTTGTTAAGGATTAGTTATATTTCCACATTGTCTAGATAAGCCTTTCTTACCATAAAAGGGGATATTAAGACAAGTCATAATGGGGATTGTCACTAAATACAAGAAATCAGAAATTTTGGGCAAATGCATCTGCTTCTTGTTATTCTTTTATGCTTTGATTAGGAATTGGGTGGTACGTATTCTCACTGTGTTAATGAATTGGTCTGGTTTGTAAATGCGCCCAATTTATAATAAATGATGTTTTCTATGATACCTATTTGTATCCTTATATAAAGAGATTACTTTTGTAATACCACCTTGTTTTGTTGATTTATATATTTAGTGTGCAAACCCATCATAGGAAAATTGTGCCTTCTCCCCATATTTGATGATATGCCCATAAACCAAAGTGGAGTTTATGATATTGTATTTTTTATTTTAGGTTACATATGTCATTTTGAATAATCTGTGTCATAGCAGATATTTAAGATGAACCTGTTACCCAGAGAATGATTGGCCAGGTGTTACTGTGTGCAAAGCACACTTTCCCTAATCTTGTAACAACATGCTGTAAAATTAGGCAAAGTTTCACTCTTTCTGTCAGCAAATGGCTCTATAAGAAAAATTGCCACTTAAATGCTACCTGTTCTTAGTTGAAGGTGAAGCTAACACACCCGGCTACAGGACAAGGAAAACTGGAATTAATGTTCTGTGTAGTCTAATTAATGCTACTTCAGTCTCTCATCTTTAACCTCCTATAAATGCAGTAATTTTCAATCCCAGGCATTATTAAAAGCTGTCAAAATTTGTAAAATTCATCAAATGGCTGCTCTAAAATTTAGAGGTAGGACAATTATGATTTACAGTAAATAGCAACATTGGTAATGAATTAAAAAAAAATACACTTACATTTATTTTGTATAAAAATAATGCACATGTGTTAACAAAATAAGGCATAAATGCAATAAAAATGAATATATATATATATATATATATATATATATATATATATTTACAGCATTTTACTTTATTCTGTTATACTTGTATCACCCATACTTTTTCATATATATATATATATATATATATATATATATATATATATATATATATATATATATATATATATATATATATATATATATATATATACACACATATATATATACATATATATATATATATATGTATATATATATATGTATATATATATATATATATATATATATATATATATATATATACATCTAATAAGTGTGAAAACAGGCATAAAAACCCAGGCAGACCTACCTCAATGATACAGAACTTGCAGCAGCGTTTACAGGTATCTGCTTGTGCCAGTAATCTCTCATAGGCTGAGTTGAACACTAGTGAGGGTAATGGCCCATCCAGGCCTTTTATGGCAAAATTTTGAACTGCCCAACCATTGAATGACATCACTGCATCCTAATTTTATAGTTTAGTTATAGTCAAATGATGTTGTAACAGTAGGAAGTGCAGGCTGCTCTTCCAGCCCAGCCCAATAAATGAGTTATCAAGGATTTACTTCCTTCAGAAAGTCACATACACACAATATGCTAGCCAGATCATACTTGCAGTAGAGAACTCATAACAGAGAATTCACCTGCTGTTAACAGGTAAGGTCCTACAAACCTAACAAAGCTAAGTATTTCTTATCTGCTGGATTCTTTTTTCTGTATATGCAGAACACATATTTCACACAGAATGAAATTCCATTTGATTATATTTGATGTTTATTTAGGTGTATATAAGTATTAGTAATTAGATGCATATCATAACAAACAACCCTTAATTCTGCTACAAGACTGTACTTGATATATCATCATAATGTACTGAAATATAGTGCTCTTTGTAAATGTGTTCTAAAAATGGCCATGTGAGGCATTAGGATGCTGAAACATCAGTAGTATGATGCTATGGCACAACCACACACTCTCCTAGGCAGCTCTTATATATGTTTTAGAAATAAAAAAACAAGAATCTACAGGTTTGTTTTATGATTGTTTTGCATTTGAAAGTCAGAATGTGATCAAAATCTTATTAGACTCAGTATTATACGGAAACACCTCCTTTCTCTATCAACACTGGGATTTTCCAGTTGTTGCTATTAATGTAAAAAAAATAAGACTAAATAAAAATTCCACAATGCATTTTACTGTTATACTGTTCAAAAATGTTTTTAACATCCGAATCTCTTTAATGTAGTGAATAATTGTTTTTCATTCTTGGAATATGGGATGATGCTTATGTTGAAATGCTTATTTCTAGCTAATCAATCAAAAAATAACGAAGAGAAAGAACTGACCCATATAACTGCACCATCACATTCACAGCATCCAAATTTCTAATGTGTAATGAGAAAAAATATTAATAAAACTTAACTTTTATTAAGAAAATTGTTAAAATATTAATGTCCAGTGTCCACACTTAAAAAATCGGCTAAGCACGGAGTACTGATTGACCAGGGCAAAAATGAGGTGGTGCTTTTGGTCAATATGAATTAATTGTGTGGTAGATGCATACTACCCCCCGCATACAGCGTGTAGCAGATATGAAGTGTCCCAATATTGGACACAAACCACAACCATTGGAGGACCCCACTTCGCATGCCAACCCCTTCCACCAGTTTTCCCTTTGAGACCTTTCTCTTAGGATAGCGATCCGGGCATGCTTGGTCAGTTTAGAGGATTAAATACCCCGTGCCAACCCCTTCACCCACTTAGAGATCCCTCCCATTAAGTGGTGTCCTCGGTACCATCAACCAATGCCCGTTGCAGAGTTGCACCTTATGAGTTAAAATGACACGGCTGAGAAGTGTGCCCAAAGCGTTGTAAATTATTGCTATTGAAGCTGTTGATCGGATCACGCGACGCCACCAACCCCTTCACCCACATCTGATTCCCACCTGGTCTATTAGATTAAGCCCTTTAAAGGTCCTTGTTACTAAACTAAAAAAAAACTAAAAAGTGCGCCTGACGCGCGTTTCGCCTGCTAAATTGCGGGCTTTGTTTCTAGCTAAACCTTTGATTCAAGTACAGTATATGAAGTGTCTAGATATATGTTTTCTTAATTCTGCATCAAGTTAACTCAGAAGAGATCATAATGCTGTTCAATACATCTCTCTATAATTATAGCATATTTACAAGTCACTTAAGAGTTTATAATACAAAAGTTGAAAGGTGAATTGAACACTCAATATAAATGAATAAATGTAGGAAAGTGATATTGTGTTTTCTTCTACAAACTTAAAACTCACAAATCCTTCACCAGACTTTTGGAACATGTCCCACATTACATTTGCTCACTATTATCAGTATGTAATGAAACAGCTAGATATGGAAGTTGAATGGCAGAGGTCCAGAAGGGTTGTATACTTTATATTCATATAACAGACTATTTCATTTAAAATTTATAAATTATAATAACAATATGCTCACTGTGAAAAATTTAAAATCATACATTGAGCTAAAAAGTACTAAAAATATGTGCAAATATTTTAATTTACAAGTTTTAGAATGATATAGGGTAGAAGTGTATTAATATCCAGCGCTAAATTATGAAGGTGGTTCAGAGAATATAAATACATGAAGGGGCATATTTGTGACATTTTGAAAACATTTCTTGATTTTTTTTTCACGTTTGTGTATTATTATTTCTCACATCAGTTCATCCCTAGACATGAAGGCATGAGATATTGTCATAAAAAAACATGACAAAATTAAGGAATAGCATAATATAACATTGATCTAAACTAAGATAGTCTTCTCGATCTTTGTTAAATCAGTCCCAAAGAACCACTAGACTATCTGCAAAACAGAATGTATAATGGGACATTAATAATAGAATGGGACATTAATAATAGAACAGCATGCCAGTGAAATGATATAGGCAAGTTCTGAACTTATATACAACCTGTATGCAATTAAATATGGTCAAATTGTTTACACTTCAGCTAAGAGACTGCTTAAAGTCTCAAGTAGATATTTCGGTATTCTTCATAGGGAAAGAGAGAGATTTCTTGTTCTAACATATGAATAAAAAAAAAAACATTCCAAGTACAGTAGATTCTGATAAAGGAACACAGAAATATATCTGTCACAGAGGTTGATCTGTCCTGGATGAGATACAAAATTTTCCTGGTGCATTCCAATATTGTCCTGAGTGCACTGGCGTCAAAGCAGAAAATGCCTAGTTACCTCTGATCTAGCAGAATTATCTAACAGAATTAATATAACTGTTAGTTTCTTCAAATCAGAGCAGTAGATGCATAGACAGCAATAATTAGCACATGTTCCATGAGTCACTCTAAATAAATATTGCTAAATATTGACAGAAGTGCTAGAAATCCACTGTTACACCTTAGCAGAATTTCAGATAAAGATACACCTGTAGCTGACACACTTACCTTTACTGCTACTTACTAAATATTTCTGTTTTAAGGGTGCCTTAATAGAACTGTTCCAGCAGAATTCTGCACTGAAATCTGTTTTTCAAAAGTGCAAACTGATTTTTTTTTTATATTTAATTTTAAAATCTGACATGGGGCTAGAAATATTGTCAATTTGGAAGGTGCTCCCAATCATATGACTGATAATTTTCAGTCACTCTTTACTGCAATTTGGAGTTATATCAACCCCCCCCCCCCAGCAGCCTAAAAATAGAACAATGGGAAGGTAGATAATAGCTCCCTGACACAAGTTCACAGCTACCTGGTAGATCTAAGAATAACACTCAATAATAAAAATCCCATTGTGACTCCTCCAGTTACATTGAGTAGGAGAAACAATAGCCTGCCTGAAAGCAGTTCCATCATAAAGTGCTGGCTCTTTTTGAAAGCACATGACAAGGAAAAATGACATAAGATGGCTGCCTACACACCAATATTACAAGTAATAAAAATATATACTTATATATATACCTAGCTATAGCCTTAATGCATGTATGATATATGGAGGGTTCAGACATATGTGAAATATTTCATCAACGAACTTTAAAAATGTATCCGATATCTTATATAGAAATGCCCTTAATATCCTCATACTCTTTGTTTCTTGCACTGTCCTACTCCTTAGCACAAAGATCAGCATTCTGATAGATGCCAATAGTAAGTAATGAACTCCTAACATCTTTAATTTTACGGTACAGATCAGAAATAGTGTGTGACATTGAGAATTGACATTCTGCTTGCATGGAATACTGAATTACCTCATAGTGAGTTTCCTATCATGCATCACTGTCATGCTCTATAACTGAAATTATTCCAAAATGGGAGTGCCCCAAGGCTAAGGAAAAGATCAGTGAGGCTCCTTACTTGATACTCATAATTTCCATTCATTACATTAACACCAATGTAGAACAAATTGTTGTAGCAATAAGTATTTGTTAAATGAATCAGAGGAAAGGAGCACTTTAACATTAATTAATATATTGCCTGTGCATAAGAGGTAGTAAAAGTACTAGCATTTACTAATGAGGATTTCCCTTGCCTTGTTATTTTTAGCATAGTATCTTGCACAACCAATGCATTCCTTAAAGATCCATATGTTTTTTCTGGTTCATATACACATATCCTATATATCTAACCCAAACAAACAAAAGCCAATGATTCAATTTCCATTACAGAAAAACATGAAAACTAATTTAATGGCATCAAGTGTTTTCTTTTGCTTGTTTCATGGAAGTGGCTATGATTATATTATTATATTTTACATTATATTTTAGCTCTTATTAATAATATTTTATTTGAACCTTAATCAAGGTTACTTAGAAAAAAACACGATAAAATTAAAAAGAAAAGACACACTAGTGTTTTAGTGATGTTTACAACTACTGTATATATTTAAAAACATCTTATTAACCCTTTAAGTGCCACAGAACGTAGAATCTACGTTCTGTGGAAAAGTAACTTGAAATGCCACAGAACGTAGATTCTACGTTCTGCAGCACTTCCGGGTTGTGGAGCGGAGGAGCGGCTGTTAGAGCCGCTCGCTCCGTTCCGCTTCGATCCCCTGCCCCTAGGCAACGAGCAGAGCAGGGGATCGAGTGGCCCCTGGGGCGCGATCGCCCAGGGGCCCAAAAGCAGCAGCAGGCACGTGTTACTTACGTGTCCTGCTGCTGCAGCCTGCACTGCGCCGTTGATCTCCGCCCCCACAGCACAGGAACACGAGGATCGTCGCAGATGTCTTCCTGGGACCCCTCCACATCGTGTGCAACAGTCTTCAGCGACTTTTTCAGGTTAGTGCAACAATTACACACACAAACACACCAACACACACTTATTACAGTAATACACACTTAGATTCACACTTACACACACTTACACATACATTTTTGGGGATTGGGGGGGTCACTTACACTCACTGCACTTACACACATGTGCACACGCACACACACGCACATAACATGTAATTTACCATTTGTACACACGCACACGCACATACATGGCATTGTGGCTTTTTTTTTTTTTTTCTTATCGCATCGTCTCTTTTTTTGGCTGAAAAAAATGTTTTATTGCCATTACGAATAGCGTATTCGCTAACCGTACTGTGCAATATCTTTTGTATGTTATTTCGGTGATTATATTGCAATTTTGGGTATTTTGGTGCATTTTTAGCCATTTTATTGAATTTTTAGCCATTTTATTGCATTTTCAGCTCTGCATATGTTGTGTTCACTTGTTTCTAGCCGTATAACCTGTTTGGCCCAGCTAAAATATTCAAACTGTGATTCTGACGGCCGATAACACTATTCTGGAAAAAAAACATTGATTTTTGTGGTTTTATTGGATTTTTTTTCATTTCACTCTTTACTGCCTTATTTTGTTTTGCCTTGTAAATTTTATCTACTATATATCCATTTGGGGGTCTCTGTGCGCCACATAGTTTGGTATATCTATGCATATTGGGCATCAAAGTGTTCCGTAGACCCCTGGCGTTCATATTTAGGATGTTTTATGCTGATACGTTACGAAATGTGGGGCATATAATGGGGTAAAATTCAAGCTTTGTGACGATTTTCAGAAATTTGATAAAAACCGTTATGTTCAGCATTGCTTTGCAGTTTGGCAGTTTGTAGTAGAAACACTTATTTACCTATATTGGATTCGTCAGAATGTGTACTTTCTGAAAATATATGGTTTTCTGGGGTCTCTGTACTGTTAGGGGGGTCTAATGTTGCATAATACACACACCAGGTGCTTATATTGCAGCAGCCAGCGCGTCAGCCGTGAAAATGTATATACACTATTGTCATTTGGGGGTCTCTGTGCGCCACATAGTTTGGTATATCTATGCATATTGGGCATCAAAGTGTTCAGTAGACCCCTGGCGTTCATATTTAGGATGTTTTATGCTGATACGTTACGAAACGTGGAGCATATAATGGGGTAAAATTCAAGCTTTGTGATGATTTTCAGAAATTTGATAAAAACCGTTATGTTCAGCATTGCTTTGCAGTTTGACAGTTTGTAGTAGAAACACTTATTTACCCATATTGGATTCGTCAGAATGTGTACTTTCTGAAAATATCTGGTTTTCTGGGGTCTCTGTACTGTTAGGGGGGTCTAATGTCGCATAATACACACACCAGGTGCTTATATTGCAGCAGCCAGCGCGTCAGCCGTGAAAATGTATATACAGTATTGTCATTTGGGGGTCTCTGTGCGCCACATAGTTTGGTATATCTATGCATATTGGGCATCAAAGTGTTCAGTAGACCCCTGGCGTTCATATTTAGGATGTTTTATGCTGATAAGTTACGAAATGTGGGGCATATAATGGGGTAAAATTCAAGCTTTGTGACGATTTTCAGAAATTTGATAAAAAACGTTATGTTCAGCATTGCTTTGCAGTTTGGCAGTTTGTAGTAGAAACACTTATTTACCCATATTGGATTCGTCAGAATGTGTACTTTCTGAAAATATATGGTTTTCTGGGGTCTCTGTACTGTTAGGTGGTCTAATGTCGCATAATACACACACCGGGTGGTTATGTTGCAGCAGCCAGCGCGTCAGCCGTGAAAATGTCTATACATATTGTCATTTGGGGGTCTCTGTGCGCCACATAGTTTGGTATATCTATGCACATTGGGCATCAAACTATTTAGTAGACCCCTATGTTTATATTTAGGATGCTTTATGCTGGTAATGATACATGGACAATACGTTGCTGGAAAGTTGAAGCTTTGAGGCAATTTTCAGATATTTCACCAAAACCGCCAAATTTGGCAAAGCCTTGCGACTCAGTAGTTTGGAGCAGAAAGGCATGGGTACCCATTTTAGATTCTGTAGAATGTGTACTTTCCAAAAATGTATGGGTTTGGGGGGTAAACATATATTTCTGTGTTTTTACCCCACAAAAATGCAGACAATGTGCTGATTTTTCATTAGCTGACGTTACCCACAGGACAATTTGTATGTGCTAACTTCATTTTGGGGCCTCTAAATGCCATATACTTTGGTAAACCTATGCACAGTGGGCACCAAACTGTTTGGAGGACCCCTGGCAATCACAATTTGGGTGCTTTTTTGTGATACGTAATGATACATGGGTGATATGATGCTGGATAGTTGAAGCATTGAGGCAATTTTCAGATATTTCACCAAAACCGACAACTTTGGGAAAGCCTTGCGACTCAGTAGTTTGGAGCAATAAGGCATGGGTACCCATTTTAGATTCTTTAGAATGTGTACTTTCCAAAAATGTATGGGTTTGGGGGGTAAACATATATTTCTGTGTTTTTACCCCACAAAAAGTGCAGTTAATGTGTTGATCTTTCATTAGCTGAAGTTACCCACAGGACTATTTGTATGCACTAACTTCATTTTGAGGCCTCTAAATGCCAGATACTTTGGTAAACCTATGAACAATGGCCACCAAACTGTTCGGAGGAACCCTGGCAATCATATTTAGGGTGCTTTTTCTTGGTGCATAACGATACATGGGTGATATGGTGCTGAGGAGTTGAAGCTTTGAGGCAATTTTCAGATATTTCACCAAAACCGACAATTGTGGGAAAGCCTTGCGACTCAGTAGTTTGGAGCAGAAAGGCATGGGTACCCATTTTAGATTCGGTAGAATGTGTACTTTCCAAAACTATATGGGTTTTGGGGGGCAAACATATATTTCTGTGTTTTTACCCCGCAAAAATGCAGTCAATGTGTTGATTTTTCATTAGCTGAAGTTACCCACAGAACTGTTTGTATGCGCTAACTTCATTTTGGGGCCTCTAAATGCCAGATACTTTGGTAAACTTATGAACAATGGCCACCAAAATGTTCAGAGGAACCCTGGCAATCATATTTAGGGTGCTTTTTCTTAGTACGTAATGATACATGGGTGATATGGTGCTGGGAAGTTGAAGCTTTGAGGCAATTTTCAGATATTTCACCAAAACCGACAACTTTGGGAAAGCCTTGCGACTCAGTAGTTTGGAGCAGAAAGGCATGGGGACCCATTTTAGATTCGGTAGAATGTGTACTTTCCAAAAATATATGGGTTTTGGGGGTAAACATATATTTCTGTGTTTTTACCCCACAAAAATGCAGTCAATGTGTTGATTTTTCATTAGCTGAAGTTACCCACGGGACTGTTTGTATGCGCTAACTTCATTTTGGGGCCTCTAAATGCCAGATACTTTGGTAAACCTATGAACAATGGCCACCAAACTGTTTGGAGGAACCCTGGCAATCATATTTAGGGTGCTTTTTCTTGGTGCGTAACGATACATGGGTGATATGGTGCTGAGAAGTTGAAGCTTTGAGGCAATTTTCAGATATTTCACCAAAACCGACAATTGTGGGAAAGCCTTGCGACTCAGTAGTTTTGAGCAGAAAGGCATGGGTACCCATTTTAGATTCGGTAGAATGTGTACTTTCCAAAATATATGGGCTTTGGGGGTAAACATATATTTCTGTGTTTTTACCCCACAAAAATGCAGTCAATGTGTTGATTTTTCATTAGCTGAAGTTACCCACGGGACTGTTTGTATGCGCTAACTTCATTTTGGGGCCTCTAAATGCCAGATACTTTGGTAGACCTATGAACAATGGCCACCAAACTGTTTGGAGGAACCCTGGCAATCATATTTAGGGTGCTTTTTCTTGGTGCGTAACGATACATGGGTGATATGGTGCTGAGAAGTTGAAGTTTTGAGGCAATTTTCAGATATTTCACCAAAACCGACAATTGTGGGAAAGCCTTGCGACTCAGTAGTTTGGAGCAGAAAGGCATGGGTACCCATTTTAGATTCGGTAGAATGTGTACTTTCCAAAAATATATGGGTTTTGGGGGTAAACATATATTTCTGTGTTTTTACCCCACAAAAATGCAGTCAATGTGTTGATTTTTCATTAGCTGAAGTTACCCACGGGACTGTTTGTATGCGCTAACTTCATTTTGGGGCCTCTAAATGCCAGATACTTTGGTAAACCTATGAACAATGGCCACCAAACTGTTTGGAGGAACCCTGGCAATCATATTTAGGGTGCTTTTTCTTGGTGTGTAACGATACATGGGTGATATGGTGCTGAGAAGTTGAAGGTTTGAGGCAATTTTCACATATTTCACCAAAACTGACAATTGTGGGAAAGCCTTGCGACTCAGTAGTTTGGAGCAGAAAGGCATGGGTACCCATTTTAGATTCAGTAGAATGTGTACTTTCCAAAAATATATGGGTTTTGGGGGTAAACATATATTTCTGTGTTTTTACCCCACAAAAATGCAGTCAATGTGTTTGATTTTTCATTAGCTGAAGTTACCCACGGGACTGTTTGTATGCGCTAACTTCATTTTGGGGCCTCTAAATGCCAGATACTTTGGTAAACCTATGAACAATGGCCACCAAAATGTTCAGAGGAACCCTGGCAATCATATTTAGGGTGCTTTTTCTTAGTACATAATGATACATGGGTGATATGGTGCTGGGAAGTTGAAGGTTTGAGGCAATTTTCACATATTTCACCAAAACCGACAATTTTGGGAAAGCCTTGCGACTCAGTAGTTTGGAGCAGAAAGGCATGGGTACCCATTTTAGATTCTGTAGAATGTGTACTTTCCAAAAATATATGGGTTTGGGGGGTAAACATATATTTCTGTGTTTTTACCCCACAAAAAATGCAGTCAATGTGTTGATTTCTCAGTAGCTGAAGTAAAGTCCTGATCAATTTGGATGTGCTAACTTCATATTGGTGTCTCTAAATGCCAGATACTTTGGTAAACCTATGCATAATGGGTATCAAACTGTTCAGTGGACCCCTGGCAATCATATTTCAGGTGCTTTTTCTTGGTACCTAATATAGTTTGGGATATGCGGAGCAGCAAAATAAAACCTTTGCAATGATTTTTCAGAATTTAGAATTTTTTTTTGAAAAACCGCTATGTTCAGACAAGCTTTTATGTTTGGTAGTTGGGATTAGAGAGACATAGTTACCCATTTTGTAATCGGCAGAATGTGTACTTTTCAAAAATGTATGGTTTTCTGGGGTAAACCTACGGTTTCAGGAGTTTTTGCCTTGGAATCTAAAGCATGCCGTTTTCTGCCTTAGTGCTTTCAAAATTCGGCAATATACTGCCGGGAGTTTTTGAGGTACAGAAGTCCTAAATCTCCCTAAAACTATACATATCTGGTATTGGCACGTTCGAGAGACATAAGGCTTTCCAAATCAGTTGGATTTTCATCCGTAAAATGAAATATTTTTCTGGTATAAATTGATATACGATGAAAAATGGTAATTTTTCATTTTTTTTTGGTATTTAGCACTATAAATTTTTTTGCACAGGTGGAAATACATGAAAACTCAGGCAGATTTAGAAAGCTCAGTTTCTACCGAAAAAAACAATGTATAGTTTTCCTAGGTAAACTATAGGTTTCCCCTCAGAAAATGCCCCTAAAGTGAGAGAGCACAAAATGTTTCAAAAACGGCTGGCATTTCGCGTAACCAAAATGTGAAATTCTGCTGGCACTTAAAGGGTTAAATTCAAAGCAAAACATCTTCAAACTACAACTGTATCGACAGAACTGCAGTTGAAATTGAGCCATTCTATCTATTGGCAAGCCTTTTATGATACCTGAATAGTAATGAAAGGTAATTACAATTTAATTGCAGCTAATCTCTGATAAAACCTCAAACTGATGTGTACATAAGTTACAACATGCATACCTGTAGTTTGTAACACGTGATTTTTTTGGACACTTTTGATTTTTTGCTGTAATCTGTTTTAGACATCGGCTACAATAACATGATTTGGAAACGAAGCATTTTATGGGCCTTGGGATGGATTTTAGTAGGTATGTATGTTTTAAAAATGTAATTACAAATGAGTAAATTGGCATTTACAATGGACTATAATGCAGAGTTAACTGTAGGTTTATATGGCTATGTTTATTTCCAGGGAAATGTTTATATAAATTTGCTTTCAATATTGTTTTATATTTTATGTGGTAACAAACTAAATCATGCCATGTAGTAGGCATATCCTATTTGCTGTTTGCTAATTTAAGGCCTAGGTGAGACCTAGACTGATCTCAATAATAGTATATGTGCACACGAGCACATGATTTAGAGGGAACATCACCTTAAATTAAAAACCCTATTGATAAATTACTCATATGGAATAATGGAAGAGTTGTAATGCCTTCATGTTAATAACTATATTGCACCTGTACAGTACATGCTTACACATAGTGATGTACAGGTTATGCTGTTATCCATTAGAAATAGATTTGTTTAACTTTGATCTTTAGCCCTCTAGTTTATACTAAACTGTAATACCCAGAGCCCAATGTGAGCTAAGAATTGCAGTTCAATAAGAACTAAAGGTTCTAGTCTACAGTGGTTGTGGGAAGGAGCCATGATCTACTGTGATGCACACTGGAAATGTATTATGTTATATATTAACATATGAACATGTGTCATTATAGATGCATATGCAAATATTACTTGGGAGGTACAGCGTTATGATGGATGGTACAATAATCTGGCATATCGTAGTACCGGTTCACCAGGTGGGTAATGATGCAAAAATTGTCTTTATTAACAAATATGATTGCCATTGTATATTCCTTTCTTTGGCGTGCATAAGAAAGCAGTTTACTTGACTTTGAAGCTAATATCTAACAGAAAATTTGACAGAATCTATAGGGGTGGAATCACAAGAGGTCATTGGTCTTGGTTCAAGGTATATTTCAAGTAGTCTAACACCACATGCCAAAAATAAAAAAAAGCTCCAAAACCATACGGTAATGCTGCTTCCACTTCAAACAGTCTAATATCACCAGTACAATACAGTACAGCCATGAATACAATACATCAAACTATGATTGTGTATCTACTATAAGGCCTTTGTCTGTTTATCTTTGTTGAGCTCACTTAACTATATTATTTTGGAGCTTTTATTTACATTCTGTATACAGTTTTAATTTCTAGGAAATATGGAGCAGGCCCTCACATTAATACTTGCTGCACAGATGCCTGGGTGCAGTATATGACAATAGGAATCATAAGAACCTTGATACCTAAGCAGTGCTTAGGCACACATAAGGTGATTTATTGAAACACCTTTATTTGCTTCAGTAAATCACCTTGTGTTTATCTAAGCCCTGCAAGTGTGGTATCAAGTTTCCTATAGTTTGATTTCTGATGTTACTGTCAAATGCTGTACGCATAGAGATGTCTTGTCACTTGAAAGGATTGTAAGGGATGTCACCTGCTTGGGGCAGACAGTTGCTGAGCTGTTTTAATGTTTAGAGTACAAAAACGTGTATGGTTTAATATAATGGACTGAACCTCTATTATTTGCCTCTGGTGTATTATTAGTTACTAATATTTTTAAAAAAACATTGGTGCCAGGGCTCCCCTTACAGGTTAAAAAAAATTGGTGCCCAGGAATATTTAAAAAAAAAAACATAGGCACCAGGGCCCCCCCTTACAAGTTAAAAAAAAATGTAGCCACAGAGAATATTTTTAAAAAACTTTGGCACCAGGGCCCCCCTTACAAGTTAAAAAAAATTGATGCCCCAGAGAATATTTTTAAAAAAAACATTGGCGTCTGGGCCCCCCTTACAAGTAAAAAAAATTTGGGGCCCCAGAGAATATGGGGGCCCAGTTATTTGAAAAGTGCAGCACAGCCGGGCCCCCTTCAGACCCAGTACAGGAGTACCCCATGTGTCCCCTTGATGGCGGGTCACCTCTCCAGTCCATATTGAACACTGTTGCTAGGCTTATACACTGCACCAAGTGCTCCTCCTATGCCATGCCACCAGGGCAGCCATCAGGGGGGGACAGGGGGGAGAGTTGTATGGGGCCCCGAGGGTAAGGGGGGCCCAGGCCCTGGCCACACCACACTTACTTGATTAGCCGGGCCCCCCTGCTTTCCGAGAGCTGCTGACTTCGGGAAGGCATGGATGTTTAAGGGGCCCTGACCACAAATTTTCGTATAATGTGGGGGGGGGGCCTGGCCACCAATTTTTTTTTCTCATGTTGGGTCCTAGCCACCAATATATTTTTATGAGGGGCCCTGACCACCAATATCTTTTTATTTTTTGTTAACATGTGGGAACCCTAGCCACCAATAATTTTCTTGTTTTTTTTTACTGTGTGGTGGGGAGGGCGGGGCTTGCGGTGGGCGCAGCCAAGGGGGCCCAGGAAATGTTGTCATATGGGGCCCTGTGATTTCTCATGGCGGTCCTGCATGCCACTCTGCCAATCCCTGCACTGGCTTCAACTACCTTTCAGAATAAAATTCAAATTAATGACCTTACATTCAAAGCACTTCATAACTACATACCAATAACCAGTATTGGTTTTGATGTATGTAACTCCATATGGTCTTTGTATGTAATTCATGTAATTTATTTGTATAAACACATTTACTTTAAATCACTGCGAAATATGTTGGCACTATATAAATACATGTTAATAATAATAATAACATTTGCTAAAGGAACATGTTGCTGCATTTCTTAGTAGAATAGATTCCAGTTCCTGGGAGATACTGGGTGATTTCTTAATGTTTCAAAAACTGACTACAATGCCTCAGTCTTACATAAATTGGTTGGATTTACAAGAGATGATGAATTTCATCCTCACGTTCCTTAAAGAATAATTACCTGATTACACCATGTAAATAAAAGTGTTATAATATTTTTTTGACTATTTTTCCAGGAGGCAATGTTTGTGAGAATTGTTACTACAATAGCCAAACTAATTTTGGAATGTTGAACTGTAGTTTTGCAACATGTGATATTAAGGATACCAACCCTTGCTTTCTCATCAGTGAATTGTAGAAAGTCAAAATGTGTTGCTTGCTATTAATTTATAGGAAACATAACTTTTTGTAAATTATCAGGTTCTAAACTGTTACGACATATCCCTGCATTTTATACTGATGGAGTATATCAAGTACCAGAGGAACCAGAGTATCCAAACCCACGTAGTATCAGTAATGCAGTGACAACAGGAGAATCGGGTCTTCCATCCTCTAGGAACTTAACAGTTTTGGCCATATCCTTTGGTAAGATGATATATATTGTACTAGATACAGAGGCAAGTAAGTTGACAAGACAAAGTACAAATATAAAAAAATCAAGTTACTATAACAACAATACACTAGTCTACATTTAGCAGTATTAGTAATTGTTTGAACATAGGCACAAAGTAGTTAGAGTTTATCCATCCCATGCTATACTCAGCTCCTACATCGGTAGAAATAAGTAGGCACATCTGTGGTGATCAAGCTGCCCAAAGCTATATGAATACGAAGCAATGATGGGCAGTTTTTTTAATAAGCTAATTTCTCCATTATAGGAAGATATCTAATGTTCCTTTAGTGCAAAAGAGAAGGACAGTTATGACCCTTAAGTTCCTTTTGTTTTACATCTAACCAACTGACATTGTACTATAGTAATGATGGGACCAAAGGAACCCTCTTGCTTTTGTCTTCAGGGGAGATATAAGACACCCCTTAACAAAATGGTGTTCTTTCTTAATTAAGGATGTTAAAAGGTTCCTAAACCATCCTTGTAACATTGTACAAGGATGGCAAAGTAAAATCCATATTTCTAAAATATCATTCATGTTCCTGTAGAACCCATATTGAAACATTGTGTGCATATGGGCAATTAGTAGCTTCATTACATTAAAAAAACACCATTTTGAACAGTAAAGCCATTTTGGCACACTGAAAAACTTATTTTAATGTAGGACTCTGCTAGAGGAGTATTTAACGAATACATTTTGTAAACACATTATTCCCATGTGAGAATCCCTTAAAGGGCATCATGTTGTTGACATTTGTTTTCAGGCTACCACGTGCTTTCAGAAATTGTGTTTACAGGGAAGCCTGCTTGCCCAGTTGAATTTATAAACATTCAGATTCCTGGTGGTGATAAAGTTTTTGATGCCACAAATACAAACAAAGTGGTAATACCCTTCCAAAGAAGTAAATGGTATCCAGACACAGGAAGAAGCCCCAATAATCCACGGGAACACGTAAGCACCAAGTTGTTTCATTTAGCCTACTACATAAAACTGGTTTCTTTTTTGTTCCATATATAATATTGTGTCCTATTAGAGAAAGAGAAAATAAAGTCATTACTTATGTAACCCTTTCGACATCCCTTTGTCGGTGTTACACTCCACGTGTGGCACTTACCTGATGACACAGGACAAACCTGAGCCACTCTAAGCCGGTAAACAAATCCATTAGCATCTAGGATCTTGTAAATAACTTCCTCTTTTGTTCTGGGTTTTATAGGACCTACTACAGCAGTCTTTTTCAGGTTCAGGCCCAAACTCTTGCACCACTCCAGAACACTCTGAGGACTCTCAGCAGATGACGCCATATTGTCTCACTTTCTCTTTGACCAGGTCCCAGCCGTAATTTCAGAAGTGCCTCCAAAATGTAACCCTTTCGACACCCCTTTGTCTGTGTTACACTTCACGTGTGGCGCTTACCTGATGACACAGGACAAACCTGAGCCACTCCGCGATGGTATTGGTAGAGACTGGGTACCTGGTACTTACTAGTGCAGTGCCTCCACCTAGTGGGATCCAGGAATGCACCTACGGGTGGCTCCACTAGGAATACAGTAATAACACATACACAGTGTTAGTTAAACTGAATAATGGTTTATATAAAATAACTGGCCAACTAGTACATGCAGCACTCGGTGGCAAAAGGGCCTCACTAACTAACTTGCTAGTGCCAAGCTGTCTACTTAACTAAGAAAAGGCAAAGTCCTTTAACTAACAGTCTCTTTATTCTTCAGTGCCTCTTTTGGGTGCTGTCCCTTTAACCAGGATACTCACAAATCCTCTTTGGAAACTTTAGAGCTCTCTTCAGGCGAATCCAGCTCATTCAGGCATACAATGCGTTTTCCAGCCCCTTTGGTTGCTCAGTTAGGAATCTCCTGCTGTTTGTTCCTCCAGTCTGGATTCCTTTCACACTCTCTGTCTCTTCAGGCAAAGTATGCGGCTTCCCTGTGCCAGCCCGATCCAAATGAATACTTTTGGTGCAGCCTCTCAGCTCTCTGGGCCCACCAGCAGCTCTCTTGCTTCCTTCTCTGCCCACCATGCGGCTCTCTATGCCAGGCTCTCTTCTTTTGCTAGTCTCTGTGACTTCCTTTTTCTGCCAGCCACTCACTAGCTGCTGTGTCACTTCCTGTTGCACTAAGATCACTGAATAGCTGGTTGCTAGGTAACAGCTTCCAGCACACAGACACGGATCTGGGAGTCTGCCTTTACAGGGATAAGTGCAATGATTTTGCATGGATTCCCTACACTTAATTCTAAGAACATGTCATACACATTTACTAGGTCTATTCAAACTAGGGCAGTTGAACTAATGGCTTTGTATACAAATTATATTTTTCAGTTTAGAAAATCCGCATTTTATATTTCTTTCCAGGTTAACTCTGTTACAACGTGGATTGATGGCAGTTCCATATATGGTTCTTCTCACTCTTGGTGTGATGCCTTAAGAGGCTTCTCTAGGGGAAAACTGTCATCTGGGCCTGATGAAAGTTTTCCGATATATGCAAAGAGTGATTTACTGATGTGGAAAGTGCCAAATCCTTCTACTGGTGAAACGGGCAATAATGGGCTATATGGTGAGTTTTGGGATTCATGTTTATGTGTGATTGTATATACATCCATGGGTATTTATTTGTTTTGATCAATATACAAATATAATTATCATCCTATCTTGCAATTGTATCTTTATCTTACCAAATTTTTAGTAAGCAGACATACCAATACAAATCAAGTCAATGGAACTGAAAGCAACAAATAAACACTGAAGTAAATGTTTAAAATGTAAATCCAGGAATCATTTAAGATAGCAGTCTTATATTCCATTTTCTTCAAGAAATAACAACCCCATAATTTTTAATGTACATTCCTTGATGAATATAGAAATGGAAACAAATGTCCAAAATAAAATCTTTCTCTTTATGAGTAACTGGTGGACAACATTTTCTTTTACAATATACTATAACACTCTTTGGGTGAAGGTCAAAGTATTAATAAGAATATATCATACTAATCTCTAAGAAAAGCAATCTATCCAGATGTTTTTTTTTTAATTTACTCTGAGTGTTTTGACTCTTGATGACATAGCTCAATTATAAGAAGAACAATAGCACAATGATAGCATGTTGAATAATGTGATAATTGTATGTGGCACTTTTTAATTAAAGTGCTCAAATGTTTGTACATACTATCAGGGTCCTGCTTCTTATAAGCAATAACAAATAAAGTAAAGATGTTTAAGATTTTTCAGATGTGAGACAACTCAATGCTTCATTGTACTTTTAGGAGCAAATATAAGCTATGTCTCCAAGAGTCAAACCATTCTTAGTGAAAATACTTGTGGGCAATGGAAATACAGCTTATACCTGATACTACTTTGTTTTTTTCTGCTGTCAAGCACTTGCTATGTAGAGATGTCGCGAACTGTTCGCCGGCGAACTTGTTCGCGCGAACATCGGGTGTTCGCGCTCGCCGGAAGTTCGCGAACGTCGCGCGACGTTCGCCATTTTGGGTTTGCCATTGTTGGCGCTTTTTTTTGCCCTCTCACCCCAGACCAGCAGGTACATGGCAGCCAATCAGGAAGCTCTCCCCTGGACCACTCCCCTTCCCTATAAAAACCCGAAGCCCTGCAGCGTTTTTTCACTCTGCCTGTGTGTGCTGAAGAGATAGTGTAGGGAGAGAGCTGCTGCCTGTTAGTGATTTCAGGGACAGTTGAAAGTTTGCTGGCTAGTAATCGTTTTGATACTGCTCTGTTATTGGAGGGACAGAAGTCTGCAGGGGTTTGAGGGACATTTAAGCTTAGGTAGCTTTGCTGGCTAGTAATCTACCTTCTACTGCAGTGCTCTGTATGTAGCTGCAGTGGGCAGCTGTCCTGCTTCTGATCTCATCTGCTGACTGCTGCAATAACAGTAGTCCTTGTAAGGACTGCTTTTATTTATTTTTTTGTTGTTTTACTACTACTACTACTACTACTACTATAAGAGCCCAGTGCTATTAGTCTAGCAGTGTTGGGGAGTGGGGACTGGTGTGCTAATCTGCTGCTCCTAGTAGTTCAGCAGCACCAACTTTAATTTTTTTTTTTTAATATTCATTTTTTTTTTATTTTACTTTTTTTATTTTACTACCGCTGTAGTAGTGTATAAGTTGACCTTTAGGCATTATTTGCCCTGTAGGCATTATTTGCACACTGTTTTCTTCAACCCGCCATCGAGCTGTGTGACCTTGTTCACATTCTGTCTAAATATCCATAATATTACCGTCTCCAGAAAAAACACCGGAGTCACTTTTTTCAAGCAGCCATAATATATTTTACGTAATCCGTATCCACCGCTGTAGTAGTGTATACGTTGGCCTTGTAGGCATTATTTGCACACTGTTTTCTTCAACCCGCCATCGAGCTGTGTGACCTTGTTCACATTCTGTCTAAATATCCATAATATTACCGTCTCCAGAAAAAACACCGGAGTCACTTTTTTCAAGCAGCATTCATATATTTTACGTAATCCGTATCCACCGCTGTAGTAGTGTATACGTTGGCCTTGTAGGCATTATTTGCACACTGTTTTCTTCAACCCGCCATCGAGCTGTGTGACCTTGTTCACATTCTGTCTAAATATCCATAATATTACCGTCTCCAGAAAAAACACCGGAGTCACTTTTTTCAAGCAGCATTCATATATTTTACGTAATCCGTATCCACCGCTGTAGTAGTGTATACGTTGGCCTTGTAGGCATTATTTGCACACTGTTTTCTTCAACCCGCCATCGAGCTGTGTGACCTTGTTCACATTCTGTCTAAATATCCATAATATTACCGTCTCCAGAAAAAACACCGGAGTCACTTTTTTCAAGCAGCATTCATATATTTTACGTAATCCGTATCCACCGCTGTAGTAGTGTATACGTTGGCCTTGTAGGCATTATTTGCACACTGTTTTCTTCAACCCGCCATCGAGCTGTGTGAGCTTGTTCACATTTTGTCTAAATATTGATAATATTATCGTCTCTAGAAAAACCACTTGAGTTACTTTTTTTCAAGCAGCATTCATATATTTTACGTAATCCGTATCCACCGCTGTAGTAGTGTATACGTTGACCTTGTAGGCATTATTTGCACAGTGTTTTCTTCAACCCGCCATCTAGCTGTGTGTATTATCGTTTCCAGAAAAACCAACTGAGTTTTTGTTGTTGTTGTTGTTTTTTTAAAAATAATGCCAGGCAAAGGCAGGCCGCCACGCAGAGGCCGTGCTAGGGGCCGTGCTGCTATGCAATCCTGTGGCCCTAGCAAATTGCCCAGTTTTAAAAAGCCAATGACCCTGAACTCCCAAAATGCTGAAGAGGTAGTTGACTGGCTTACACAGCACACCCCATCCTCTACCGTTTCTAACTTTACCACAACATCCTCCTCATCCTCCACTGCTATGGCCACCCCACGTAACACTTCCTCCACCACCGGTGCCCCTTCTTCACTGGGGTCAGAGGAGTTATTTTCCAATGAGTTTCTTGAACTGAGTAATGCGCAACCATTATTGCCAGAAGAAGATGAAGGAGATGAGGACCTTACACCAGATTTAATTCTGGCAGAGAACACGATAGAGATGGACATAATGAGTGATGAGGAGGAGGTCCCCGCTGCTGCTTCCTTCTGTGATGTGTCAGAAGAAATTGATGCATCTGAGGAGAATGATGATGAGGAGATTGATGTTTTGTGGGTGCCTAGTAGAAGAGAGCAAGAGGAGGGTAGTTCAGATGGAGAGACGGAGAGTCAGAGAGGCAGTAGGAGAATAAGACTTAGAAGAAGCAGGGAGGACAGCCCGCAGGGATCAGTAGGGCAACAACATGTATCGGCACCTGTGTTCAGCCGGCCAACGCACCCGCCATTGCCGCCAATACCGCCAACTCCGCCAACTTCTACTGTTACCGCCAGATCGCACACTTCCAAAAAGTCAGCAGTGTGGGATTTTTTTAATGTGTGTGCCTCTGACAAAAGCATTGTAATTTGCAATGAGTGCAGTCAGAAACTGAGCCTTGGTAAGCCCAACAGCCACATAGGTACAACTTCTATGCGAAGGCACATGAGCGGCAAGCACAAAGCACTTTGGGAGCAACACCTCAAAGGCAACAGGCAAACTAAAAGCCACACTCCTTCTGGTCCAGCATCTTACTGCTCTACCTCTGCTCTCCTTGACCCGTCTGAACCACCCTCCACTCCGCCTTCCACCTTGACCACCTGTTCCCATTCCCAGTCATCTGCCACCAGCCAAGTTTCTGTGAAGGCCATGTTTGAGCGTAAGAAGCCAATGTCTGACTGTCACCCCCTTGCCCGGCGTCTGACAGCTGGCTTGTCTGCACTCTTAGCCCGCCAGCTTTTACCATACCAGCTGGTGGACTCTGAGGCCTTCCGCAAATTTGTAGCAATTGGGACACCGCAGTGGAAGGTACCCAGCCGCAATTTTTTTTCTAAAAAGGGAATACCACACCTGTACCAACATGTGCAGAGCCAAGTTACCGCATCTCTGTCACTTAGTGTTGGGCCAAAGGTCCATATGACTACTGACGCATGGTCCTCCAAGCATGGTCAGGGCAGGTATGTCACCTACACTGCCCACTGGGTGAACTTGGTAATGGCTGGGAAGCAGGGAATGGGTAGCTCAACAACAACAGTGGAGTTGGTGTCACCGCCACGGATTGCACGCGGTTCTGCCACCACCTCTACTCCTCCATCGCTCTCTACCTCGTCTTCTTCTTCTTCTTACTCTGCTGCTGGGTCCTCCTTCTCCTCCTCCACACCTGTGCACCCCCAGCTCCCCCTAGGCTATTCGACGTGCCAGGTACGCCGTTGTCACGCTGTCTTGGGGATGACGTGCCTGGAAAGCAAAAACCATACCGGATCTGTACTCCTGTCATCTCTGCAGTCACAGGCCGATCGGTGGCTGACCCCACACCAACTGCAGATCGGAAAAGTGGTGTGTGACAATGGAAGCAATCTGTTGGCAGCGTTGAGACTAGGCAATTTAACACATGTGCCCTGCATGGCACATGTGTTAAATTTAATAGTCCAACGTTTTGTCTCCAAGTACCCAGGATTCCAGGACGTTCTCACCCAGTCCAGAAAGGTGTCGGCCCATTTCAGGCGTTCCTACACAGCCATGGCACGCCTTGCTGACATTCAGCAGCGCTACAACATGCCAGTCAGGCATTTGATTTCTGACAGCCAGACTCGCTGGAATTCAACGCTCCTTATGTTGGAACGTCTGCTGCAACAACAAAGGGCCGTCAACGAGTACCTTTTTGAACTGGGTGGTAGGACTGGATCTGCACAGCTGGGGATTTTTTTCCCCCGTTACTGGGTGCTTATGCGCGATGCCTGCAGGCTCATGCGACCTTTTGAAGAGGTGACAAATATGGTCAGTCGCACCGAAGGCACCATCAGCGACCTAATACCCTTCGCTTTATTCCTGGAGCGTGCCGTGCGACGAGTGACAGATGAGGCTGTTAGACCAGCGTGACGAGGAGCTGGAAGCGCACGATTTCTGGTCGGAATCACCAGAACGAACCCAGGCACCTGCTGCAACGCAGGGAGAGGTGCCAGAAGTGGAGTCAGAGGAGGAAGGTGGCTTTGTGGAGGAGGAGGAGGAGGACCAACAGGAGCAGGCTTCCCAGGGGGCTAGTGGTGACCTTTTGGGGACCCCTGGTCTTGTACGTGGCTGGGGGGAGGAGACCGTGGATGATGCAGTCCTTGATAATGAGGAAGCGGAGATGGATAGCTCTGCATCCAACCTTGTGAGAATGGGGTCTTTCATGCTGTCATGCCTGTTGAAGGACCCCCGTATCAAGAGGCTTAAGGAGAAGGACCTGTACTGGGTCGCAACGCTACTAGACCCTCGGTACAAGCATAAAGTGTCAGAAATGTTACCAACATACCACAAGTCCGAAAAGATGCGGCATTTACAAACCAGCCTGCAAAACATGTTGTACAATGCTTTTAAGGGTGATGTCACTTCAGGAACTCATCAACATTCCAGGGGCAGAGGTGCCAGTAATCCTGCCACGAGCACACCTGCAAGGACAAAGCCCTTTGGCCAGTCTGTAACGTCAGACATGCAAATGTTTTTCTGTCCAAGGCAGCGCCACAACCCTTCTGGATCCACCCTCAAAGAACGCCTCGACCGGCAGGTAGCGGACTACCTGGCATTAACTGCAGATATCGACACTCTGAGGAGCGATGAACCCCTGGACTACTGGGTGCGCAGGCTTGATCTGTGGCCAGAGCTGTCACAATTTGCCATGAACCTCTTGTCTTGCCCAGCCTCAAGTGTGCTCTCAGAAAGGACCTTCAGTGCAGCAGGAGGGATTGTAACTGAGAAGAGAACTCGCCTAGGTCACAAAAGTGTCGATTACCTGACCTTTATTAAAATGAATGAGGGGTGGATCTCGGAGGGTTACTGCACGCCGGAAGACTTGTTCTGACTTCTATGCAGCTGTCCTTCTCTTCAAGCCTCATGACTCCACACACAGCTGTCCTTTAGCGTCCTCCTCCTCCCTCCGCCACCGTTACAAACTAGGGTGCAAACCCTACTGGTTTAATTTTTTCTGGCCTCTGTGCTTCAGTGGCTGCAACCAAAAAAACTGGGCAAACAATGTCTACAAGGTCAACGTATGGCAAAAAATGACTATTTTCAGCATTTATATGGCATATTTTTTCTGGCAACTGTGCTTCAGTGGCTGCAACCAAAAAAATGCATATTTTCTGCATTTATATGGCATAATTTTTCTGGCCTCTGTGCTTCAGTGGCTGCGTCCAAAAAAATGCATATTTTCTGCATTTATATGGCATAATTTTTCTGGCCTCTGTGCTTCAGTGGCTGCAACCAAAAAAATGCATATTTTCTGCATTTATATGGCATAATTTTTCTGGCCTCTGTGCTTCAGTGGCTGCAACCAAAAAAATTATATTTTCAGCATTTATATGGCATAATTTTTCTGTCAACTGTGCTTCAGTGGCTGCAACCAAAAAAATTTATATTTTCAGCATTTATATGGCATAATTTTTCTGGCCTCTGTGCTTCAGTGGCTGCAACCAAAAAAAATTTATATTTTCAGCATTTATATGGCATAATTTTTCTGGCAACTGTGCTTCAGTGGCTGCGACCAAAAAAATGACTATTTTCAGCATTTATATGGCATATTTTTTCTGGCCTCTGTGCTTCAGTGGCTGCGGCCAAAAAAACTGGGCAAACAATGCCTACAAGGTCAACGACGTTGACCTTGTAGGCATTGTTTGCCCAGTTTTTTTTGGCCGCAGCCACTGAAGCACAGAGGCCAGAAAAAATATGCCATATAAATGCTGAAAATAGTCATTTTTTGCCATACGTTGACTCAACGTATATGGCAAAAAATGACTATTTTCAGCATTTATATGGCATATTTTTTCTGGCAACTGTGCTTCAGTGGCTGCGACCAAAAAAATGCATATTTTCTTGCATTTATATGGCATAATTTTTCTGGCCTCTGTGCTTCAGTGGCTGCAACCAAAAAAATTTATATTTCAGCATTTATATGGCATAATTTTTCTGTCAACTGTGCTTCAGTGGCTGCGACCAAAAAAATGCATATTTTCTGCATTTATATGGCATAATTTTTCTGGCCTCTGTGCTTCAGTGGCTGCAACCAAAAAAATTTATATTTTCAGCATTTATATGGCATAATTTTTTCTGGCAACTGTGCTTCAGTGGCTGCGTCCAAAAAAACTGGGCAAACAATGTCTACAAGGTCAACGTATGGCGAAAAATGACTATTTTCAGCATTTATATGGCATATTTTTTCTGGCAACTGTGCTTCAGTGGCTGCGTCCAAAAAAACTGGGCAAACAATGCCTACAAGGTCAACGTATGGCAGTTGTTTAAAGAGAACAGTAGATTACTAGCCAGCAAAGCTACCTAAGCTAAAATGTCCCTCAAATCCCTGCAGACTTCTGTCCCTCCAATACAGAGCAGTATCAAGCAGATTACTAGCCAGCAAGCTTACTATCATCTGTCCCTGAAATCACTAACAGCTCTCCCCCTACACTATCTCTTCCAAGCACACACAGGCAGATTTTTCAGATACATTTTTGCCCTTGATCCCCCTCTGGCATGCCACTGTCCAGGTCGTTGCACCCTTTAAACAACTTTAAAATCATTTTTCTGGCCAGAAATGTCTTTTCTAGATGTTAAAGTTCGCCTTCCCATTGAAGTCTATGGGGTTCGCGAACCGTTCGCGAACCGCTCGCATTTTTGCGCAAGTTCGCGAATATGTTCGCGAACTTTTTTTCCGACGTTCGCTACATCCCTATTGCTATGTCACTTGAGAATATTTGTTGAGCATGGTTATGCAATCCATATACATTTTCAGAATCCTTTATTGTCATCTGTAAAATTAGCTTTCTTTTTTTTAGCCTTTGGCAATGATATGGCCAACGAAAGTCCATTTCTTCAAGCTCTTGGAATACTTTGGTTCAGATACCACAATTACAAGGCACAAGAGTTTGCTCAAAAAAATCCAGGGTGGTCAGATGAAGTATTGTTTCAGCATGCCAGGAAATGGGTGATCGCAGTTTACCAGGTAACAGACTGATATTTTGCGAAAAGAAAGTGCTAGAATGCAGGCAATAATTGTAGCAAGTAAAGTGGCCAAATTATTACCTGCTATGTCAAAATATTGTTTACCACACTTGGAACTAAATAATCATATTCTTAGTATTACAGATGGTGTATTGTCTGAGGAAATAACTCTTTTTTGTCACTGTTGGTATAAAAGTTTTCTCTACTAACACATTAGGTCAGGTTAAACATGTATACATGTGTAGGGATGTGAAAATCTTAGACACCCTTACACTTTATTGACAGGCACATCTCTAGCTATTTGGAGACCTAAATGGGTCCTAAAACACAGTTGGGAGGGGTACTGTGTTCCTGTGCTTATGTAATCCCTGCAATTCACACAGTGACCTGAGTGGTGCTGTGCCAGAGTATAAAAGGGTTAGGAGCCATGCGGTCTGGAGTCCATTTGCTGCTAAATCCTCCCTCTGTCTGCAGCAGAGGTTGGGAGCGGTGGAACTCATCTTAGTACTTAGTAAGTGTTAGTTATACTCTGTTATAGATCACTCTAGGAGTGACAGAAAGGTTAAATAGTTGAGCAGCTCAAGGCTCCACCGAGGAGATTAGTGGGATTAAGATCCCCGGGTATTACTAACCCAGAGAGGGACTTAAGTGTTGAGATTAGGGATAATAGGTTCCCCCCCCTAAGAGCACCAAGAGTTTCTATCGACTAATTGATCCATACCTGCTGTTAATTTACTCTTTGCTGTGAGTATATGTCTCCTTTGTGCTGCTGTGTTAATCTAGGTTATATATTCCATTGTGAATGTTGCTATACTGTTCAATAAATCTAGTTCCTTGTTTAAGCAAAACAAAACCACTGGCGCCCATCATTGTGTTACTGCACCAAGTTACAGTTGCACTACACCCTACCTCCACCTCGTGCGAGGGCTTGCCCCTGGGAAAGAGAGCTCATAGGTGGTAAGAGCCCATCAAGGAAAGTAGCTAAACCGCTAAAAGATAAAAGCAGTTTACTATAGTGCTACATTTTGGCGCCCAACGTGGGGCTCTGAAGGGGTTAACTGTAATTCCGCACCGCAGCCTAGTGTGACAGGCGCTGCGAGTGCGGACCCAAGAGGCAAAAGGAGGATTTTGTGGTTTTTACCTTCGCTGATAAGTTGTTGGAACTGGGCCTACTCTTCCAAGAGGGAACATTGTAGGTCATCATGCCGCTACTTCGTCCCCAAGAGGTGTACGCGTGGGCGGAAGCAGAGCAAGTTAACCCCCGCTGTGCCTTTGCAGTGGATCGAGTTCCCACCGGCTGCAGCGTAAAGCTCATGCATCCTACCCTCATTTACCATGTGAGGTTAAAGGGCATCCGACTCGTGATGGAAATGGAGTCGAGAGTCCTGGGGTACCGGGCGAGACTGTACTGTGGCCCCCGGGAGCTAGGGGACGATGAAGGACCGTATACTGTTTACCCGGTGGGAACTTATCCCCTTGGCTGCCCTGTTGTATATGCTGGGTCTGCAACCTCCCTGCCACTTGCGCTGGAGGTAAAGACGGAACCTCTCGATTCCGCCACAGTGGTTAGTGGACTGGATTCCCCGGGAAAAGTAGAGGCCCTTAGCTCAAGTGCAGGGACGATGCTGCCTACTCTTGTCATTGCTGGGACAAAATACCCGAAGCTGAAGGTTTTTTCGGGAACTCTCCCTGTCCCTGAAGGAGAGCAGGGTTTTGAAGAGTGGCAGGAGGCTGCAGTGCAGATGATAGAAGAATGTCCATGCCCTGAGGGGGATAAACGGATCCGGTTAACCGAAAATCTGCGCCCTCCTGCCAGTCAGGTGGTTAAGTTATTTTGCAAGGCTCACTTAAAAGCTTCTGTTAGAGATTGTCTGAAAGCACTCGAGGAAGTATATGGGGCTTGTGACAATCCGCATAATTTGCTCCATATGTTCAGAAGCTTGTATCAAGAGGAGGGAGAGCTTGTGTCCACCTTTGTGCGTAGGTTACAAAGCAAGCTATGGACATTAGTTCACAAGGAAGTTATCCCTGTTGCTGAGGTTGATGAGATGCGACGCACCCAACTTCTACAGGGACTGCAGGCAAGCCATCCCATAGCCATGGAGCTGCGTATTATGTATCGGCAGGGTACCCCGCCCGAAATGGGTGCCATCATGGGTGTAGTAAAAGAAAGGGAAGCTGAACTTGAGAGAGTGTCCGCTCACAGTAAGAAGGTGACAACTGGGAGTCTTCCCTCTGCTCAGAAGGATCTAAAGGGGGCCCTTAGGAAGACCCCAGATTCGTCCCTCCGGCCTAGGATGGCTTCACTAGCCAAGACTTTTAGTGCTACTGCCCAGCTAGACTGCTTTCGATGTGGACATCAGGGCCATAGAGTGTACCAGTGTTACCCGTCAGTTGGCTCGGGTGAATTCCACAGTAAAGGGGGTCAGTTACCTTCGAAGCGAAAGGGCACGCAGAAGGGTTGGAAACCTTTGAACCTCCCTGGGGTGGGACGACGGTGTACTTTCAGCCTGCTTGTGAATGGTGTCCCGACCACCGCACTATTTGATACGGGTTCCCAATTGACCATTATACATCGTCCGTTTTACCTTCAACACCTCAGTCACCTTCCCTTGCAAACAGTGGGTCCTGTACCGGTGTTTGGTGTGGGGACGGGCCCTACATACATGGATGGCTGTGTGGAAGTACAACTGCACATCCCCGGACTTGTAGGAGACAACGATCCCCCCATCACTGTGGTTGCTTATGTGAGTCCCCCACCAGGAGGTAAGGAAGCGGCTCCAGTCATTGTTGGCTCCAATGTGAAAGCTGTTGAGGAGGCGTTTCTACGATTCCTTCAACCCCGGGAGGGAACCCCATTAACCGTGTTGCCCGTATCTCCAGAGTTGCAAGCAATTTGCCAAACTTTCGCTCCCGAGTCACCTGGGGGTTGTATAGGAAACCCTTGGTATCCGGTGGAAATTCCACCAGGGGGAGTACGGAACCTACGAGTGTATGTGGAAATTGTGTCTACTACCCCTGGCAGTTACTTTTTGTTGGAGACTGACCCGCACGAAGCTGTCCGAAATGGTTGGGAGATAGTTCCTGAGAGGAAAGATTACCGGCGTAAATGTCCTCGTACCGATGTGGTCACAGTTAAAAACATTACCTCTTATACTGTTACCATCCCTGCCTGGTATACGGTTGGACATTGCTACCCGGTGGAGAGTGTTAATCCCTGCTCAGTTCCTGAGGGGAAAGAGGACATTAAACTTAATTTCAAGTTGGAGGAGGCTGATGATCCGATGGAACACCGTCATATGCTTGAGCAGAAGTTATTGCTGTACCGGGATGTTTTCTCCGTAGATGAGATGGATGTGGGTTGCGCTAAACGTGCTGAACATAGTATCAGATTGAGTGATGATACCCCTTTCCGAGAGAGGTCCAGGCGCATCCCTCCTCGTGATCTGGAAGATGTTCGGAAGTATTTGGACAAGATGAAGGATCAACGAATAATCGTTGAATCACGCAGTCCATATGCCTCACCAATTGTGATCGTACGAAAGAAAAATGGTAGTGTTCGCCTATGTGTGGATTACCGAACATTAAATAGACGCACTGTCCCAGATCAGTATACGCTACCCCGTATTGATGAAGCACTGGATGCATTACATGGTAGTGCATGGTTCTCTGTGATGGACTTACGCTCGGGGTATTATCAAATTCCCATGAGTAGGGATGACCAAGAGAAGACTGCTTTTATCTGTCCTTTGGGGTTCTATGAGTTCACCCGCATGCCTCAAGGTATAAGTGGGGCCCCTGCCACCTTTCAGCGTCTCATGGAGAAGGTGTTGGGTGATCTGACTCCCAGGCATTGCATAGTCTACTTGGATGATATAATTGTGTTTGGCTCTACTTTGGAAGAACACGATACCAGGTTGTTTAATGTTTTGGATCGCTTGCGGCAGGAGGGTTTGAAGCTTTCTGTTGATAAATGCAAGTTCGCTCGTAAGGCGGTGAAGTTTGTGGGACATATTGTGTCTGCAGAAGGCATTGCTACTGACCCCGAGAAAGTGGCAGCTGTCCGAGATTGGCCGAGGCCAACCAATTTGACTGAACTTAGATCCTTCTTGGGATTCTGTGGATATTATCGGAGATTTGTAGAGGGATATTCCAGACTTGCTCATCCCTTGAATGGCTTGCTGGCAGGGAGTGCTTCCAAGCAGACCCATTCTGTCCAGCCCCCCCTTAAAGATCGGTGGTCCACCGATTGTGAGGAAGCTTTCTTAACTCTAAAGAAAAGACTCACGGAGGCTCCTGTCCTAGCTTATGCTGATCCTCAGAAACCGTATGTTTTGCATGTTGATGCCAGTTATGAAGGACTGGGCGGCATTCTTCATCAAGAATACCCGGAGGGTCTGAAGCCTGTTGCCTATGTTAGCCGAAGTCTTAATCCAGCCGAAAAGAATTACCCAGTGCACAAATTGGAGTTTTTGGCGTTGAAATGGGTAATTACCGACAAACTGCATGATTATCTCTATGGGGTTAAGTTTGAGGTAAGGACAGACAATAACCCATTGACTTATATCTTAACCACTGCTAAGTTGGATGCTGCTGGACATCGGTGGTTGGCCGCTTTATCCAATTATCAGTTCTCTCTGAAGTACAAGCCTGGTCCTAAAAATGTAGGTGCTGATGCCTTATCCAGACGTCCTGGTCTACCTCCTTGTCTGGAAGAGGATGAATGGGAGGAATTACCTAGTTTGTCAGTAGCTGCTCACTGTGCTACTGCAGCTATGAAGAATGGTCAAGTGGCTTTTTCTGAATTGCGGTTGGTGGATTCCTTGGGAGGAAAAGAAGATTGCATTCCTTCTATGTACGCATATCCTACGACGTTAGGAGTATCCCAGAGTCTTCAACTAAGTAATGGTGATATGATTCGGGGACAAAAGAGAGACCCAGTGGTTCGGTATGTCCGAGAGGCTGTCGCCAGAAAGGATCCCGAGCTTATGAGAAAGACTATACCTAAAGATAGTCGGATATTCTTGAAAGAATGGGACAAGCTGAAGTTTATTGATGGGAGTCTCTATCGGATTCAGTTGTTTCATGATCACCCGGAGAGGAGGCAGTTGGTGTTACCTCAAGTTTATCGGCGAATGGTATTGAGGAGCTTACATGATCAACATGGTCATCTAGGGGTGGAAAAGACTTTTGGACTGATTCGTGATCGGTTCTTCTGGCCCCGAATGAGAGAGATGGTGGTCGAGTACTGCAGGCGTTGTGTCCCTTGTTTGCAAAGAAAGTCTTTACCCACTCGGGCTGCTCCTATGGAACACTTAAAGAGCACTGGGCCGTTGGATTTAGTCTGTATGGATTTCCTGTGTATTGACAAAGACTCTAGTGGGATTGGAACATATTAGTTGTGACTGATCATTATACTAGATATGCCCAAGCCTATCCCACAAAAGATCAGAAGGCCGCTACTGTGGCTAAGGTGTTATGGGAGAAGTTCTTTGTCCATTATGGTTTACCCAATCGACTTCACTCTGATCAGGGAAGAGATTTTGAGAGTCGGTTGATAAAGGAACTACTAGATCTGTTAAATGTGGCTAAGAGTCGCACGACTCCTTATCATCCTGAAGGAGATGCTCTTCCTGAGAGGTTCAATCGAACCCTGTTGGACATGTTGGGTACTCTTTCGGTCACAGAAAAACCCTCTTGGAGTCGTCATGTAAGTGCCCTGGTTCATGCCTATAATTGTACCCGGCATGAGTCCACTGGGTTTTCGCCCTATTTCCTTATGTTCGGAAGGGAAGCACGACTGCCCATAGATGTACAGCTGGGGGTTTCTACTGATGGAATTGGATGTAAGGAGCACTATCAATATGTGAATCGCCTTCGGAATAGCTTGAAGGAAGCTTATTGCCTGGCTGAGGAAAATGCTGCAAAGGTCAATGCTGGGAATAAACGTCGGTTTGATGCTAAAGTACGGTACCGTGAATTGAAGCCTGGAGATAAAGTGCTTTTACGTAACTTAGGTCCCAGTGCAAAGCATAAGCTGGCAGATCGATGGAGGAAGGAGTTATTTGAGGTAGTAGCCAAGCTACCCAGTGTTCCGGTGTATCGGATTCAGGGTACGGATGGAAGAGTCAAAGCTTGGCACCGAAACCATTTGCTGCCTGTTCCTCAGGTTCCTCAGATGAATACTAATTCCGAAGTGGTGGAGGACGATGGTTTGGTTCCAAATGATGGTGTAAGAGAAGAAGAAGTTCCATCTACTACTGAAAGTGGAGAAATGCTTGCACTTGGTGAAGGAAGTGATGATATACTTCACGGAGGTGAGTTAGATATTGATGCCCCTCCCTTCCAGCCGCATTCTCCAGGATATCCAGCCCCTGACCCAGTGGGGTGCAGGGGGTCTAACCCTGAACCATTGAGAAGAGGTGATCGGGTTAGGAGGCCTCCTTCCCTATTTACTTATGACACTGTGGGTAGGCCCACTTATGGGGTACCTGGATATTTTGGTCCTTCCTCAGCTGTGATGAGTCTGATTGATGCTCATGCCAGATTGGTACATATGATGCCTGTATGTTGTTAGAGATGGAACTATAAAAGGATTTTTCTTCAATTTACTCCAGTTGGAGTTAGACCTATGGACTGTCTTAGTAATACCTGCCCATTGGGTAGGTTCATTCCATTTTTTTTTTTTCTTCCTCCTAAGTGCATTTGAAAGAGGACTGTGGGTTCGACTATTTGATGGACTAGAATACTGATTGTGTTTGAACTGCAGTATTTCTAACTTGTTTTTTTTTGAAAAGGTCTTGCATGATGTGCCTTAACTGCTATATTGATTCTTTGAAGGTGCCTTGCCGGGACGGAAGGAATTCACCAGGGGGAGAATGTAGGGATGTGAAAATCTTAGACACCCTTACACTTTATTGACAGGCACATCTCTAGCTATTTGGAGACCTAAATGGGTCCTAAAACACAGTTGGGAGGGGTACTGTGTTCCTGTGCTTATGTAATCCCTGCAATTCACACAGTGACCTGAGTGGTGCTGTGCCAGAGTATAAAAGGGTTAGGAGCCATGCGGTCTGGAGTCCATTTGCTGCTAAATCCTCCCTCTGTCTGCAGCAGAGGTTGGGAGCGGTGGAACTCATCTTAGTACTTAGTAAGTGTTAGTTATACTCTGTTATAGATCACTCTAGGAGTGACAGAAAGGTTAAATAGTTGAGCAGCTCAAGGCTCCACCGAGGAGATTAGTGGGATTAAGATCCCCGGGTATTACTAACCCAGAGAGGGACTTAAGTGTTGAGATTAGGGATAATAGGTTCCCCCCCCTAAGAGCACCAAGAGTTTCTATCGACTAATTGATCCATACCTGCTGTTAATTTACTCTTTGCTGTGAGTATATGTCTCCTTTGTGCTGCTGTGTTAATCTAGGTTATATATTCCATTGTGAATGTTGCTATACTGTTCAATAAATCTAGTTCCTTGTTTAAGCAAAACAAAACCACTGGCGCCCATCATTGTGTTACTGCACCAAGTTACAGTTGCACTACACCCTACCTCCACCTCGTGCGAGGGCTTGCCCCTGGGAAAGAGAGCTCATAGGTGGTAAGAGCCCATCAAGGAAAGTAGCTAAACCGCTAAAAGATAAAAGCAGTTTACTATAGTGCTACACATGTCAGTAGGCCTTTTTTTAGAAGAGATCATGCTGGGTGCAAGGATATTGGCTAACGTTTTACATTTCCCTGTTACAAATCTACAGCCAGTATTCAGAATGTTATCCAGAGAAGCAACCATCTTAAAATCAGTCTTTATAATATCTTTTATCAAGGGAAATTGAGTACTGTAGGTTTGGATGCATAAAGGTGCCTCAGATCCAGATTCCACAGTCTCCCAGTAAGAGACATTAGACAGGGAGCCAATCTGATTTTCACCATAAGTGTTATACTTATTTTAAAAAATCACTCGTTGGATACAGAAGCTCTAAGTTGAATGTCCTCCAAAGAGGACACATAGGGGCCTATTTATTAAACCTCAACTTTTTCTTGTAGAGTTTTTAGGGGGAAAATCTGATTTTTTTAGAGGATGAAAAACTAAATTTTTAAATGTATTATGCTCCAATGCTGCTGAATTTGAAAATACTCCAGCTTAAACCTGTCAAAATCATGTAAACGTCAATGGTAAATGTCCCTTTTACAACTGGAGATGTTTTTTGCCTTCATGATTTTGTTTTTTCCATGCGTACAAGTTTCATTCAAATTTAAGCCAAATAGTGTTTGGGAGTTAGGCTGATTTTTTATTTTTAAAATAATGAGAAGAATTTGAGTTTCAATAAATACCCCCTACCTGTGACCCTGTCCAAAACAATCTTATGGCCCACCATTTTTGGGCCCCTGGTATAAGACTTGCTCTTGGCGATGCCTCTTTGCCTAAAAGGTAATCCAGCAGAAATAATGCTGTGTACCATGTAGCCATATTTTAACAAAGACACAACATTCAATCACAACTGTGCACCATCTGCAGACTTGAATAAATCAACAAAATATTAGTCTGAATATAATTTACTAGCTGTGTTTGGACTGAGTATATGACTATAACAAAGAATGGACACTGTAAAACAATCTGTATTCCTTTCTAATGAAAGTATTTTTTTACCTTTCTAGAATATTGTTTTTTATGAATGGCTGCCTGTATTTCTGTCAAGGAATGTGAATGCATATACAGGTAAATGCTAATATTTGTATTCCATTTGAGCTCTTGCTTTATATGCAATAAAATGCTACCTGCTGATTGGTTGCTATGGGTGACTAGAACTATAGCAAATTTAACTGCATAATCCTATAAAGAGAAATACAATAAATCTATAAATGTAATCTATATCTGTTTATGTATACCCCTATATTTAATACACATTAACATTCAGACACCATTCTGTGGTGTCAGTGGCAGCACATATAATCAATGAAGATAGTAGAGTATGTATCCTGGGAATAAGTCATTTTCCAAAATTCCAAATTTCCATTTTTTCATAAAGCACAGTTGAGTTAGGTACAGATCTGATCCCAGCTACAGAAAGTTTTTGACCCTGTTTGGGTTTATCAGCATAAGTTCTATCATTTCAAAAATTAGCAATTTTCATGGAATACTTCAAAATATAACGTTTACCCACTAGGATTAATTTATAGCCAGGGTAGGCGCCAATTAGATTTCAGCTACATGCTGAATTGACCCTCATTTTGGCTCAAAAGTAATCTTGAAGTTAAAAAAGCAGTAAAATTGCAAAGAAATATATAACCAAAATTAGAAATAAGAAATATTGTGGTATTTGGTGTTGTATTAAAAAAGTTCATTTTGTGGCATTAAAAAATGATTTTGAAATTTAATTCAGGTTACCAACAACATGTGAATCCAAGTATATCTCCAGTATTTATGGTTTTATTATCACAAATGATATATACCATGATGCCTTCAGGTGTCTACATGAGGTAATTGTATGAATTATTTTCCAAATGTTCTACATTAAATGGAAAATAAACCCCCTTTTTGGATTTTTATTCAGATGGGTTTATGTAAAATCTTTTTTATACACAGACAAATCTGATTCCACAGATTGAAAGGAAAACATTCACCCTTAGGTTGCAGTTTCATACATCCTCTCCCTAAACATGTTCTATTGTAAAGTGACAGATTGTAAAGTGACAGATTCTTGACTTAAAGTCCTTCTGCTTTTCAGAAAATATGCACCTCCCATTATGGAAGCAGAGGGAAATGTGAGCCGAGGGGGTGGTCGCCAGAAGCAAAGCCAGACTATGATGGTTTTCTTTAAGTCCGTGGAGTCAGGCATATCATTGTAAATAAAAATGGAGTTCAAATATTGTTTATGCACACTTTTTACATAAACTCAACTGAATGAGCTCATGTCAAAAAGAGGAATATTTTATCACTTTAACACTTTATTTGAACACTATAGCTTATCAAAAAGACATCAGTCATTATGACGAGTTACCTACTTGAGACCAGCATAATAAATTTGATCACCTCTTAAAATGTCATTTTCATTTGTTCGATGAATTAAACTTTTTTTTGTATGCAGAAATAAAGATTGTGTTTTTCGAAATGTGTCTGGACCTAATGGAAGTGTGTGGCCAGCTTTACGACTGTGCAATAACTACTGGAACAGAGAGGTTGGTATTTCAGATAATGAAGAGAGAGATCATTTCAAATTTAATCAGGGATTCCATCAATGATTTAGTATGAGGCTCCACTATCTGGCAATATTAAAAATTACCTTGTTAAATTAGGAAGTCCAGTGTCTGGAAACAGTAAAAGCAACTATACTTTACAAAAAAGTTCAAGAAACGTATAATTGCAGTTGAGCTATAATAAACTCTAGTTTATGCCAATACAGTATTTTCGTAGTATTTCTGGATTTGTCATTCAGTAAGATTGTCCTTTCTGAAAGATTATTTGGCTTATATTAGGCTGCCATTTAACATCTCTTGTAACATTTTTTTTGATTAACTTAAAAAAATAACAATATGGGTAGTGTACAAATTAATACATACACATTATCTGGGAGCATCTGTAACTGCTTTCTCACCCAAAATGGAAAGTGCAGCTCCAATTGTACCTTCCCCTTCCACATGCAGGTCATGCAAAACCTGCTCAAGGGCAAGATTTTTCTCTCTCACTTCTTGTCAATTTCCTACTAAGAGGATCTTCAATAGGAGATAAATAAGCCACACTGTTTAATGGGTCTAAATTATATATGATTTAAATGCATTTTATATTGTTTTAGAACCCTACCTTGAAGAATTCATTCAATATAGATGAGCTCTTGATGGGTATGGCTTCTCAGATAGCTGAAAAAGAAGACAATATCTTAGTAAATGATTTAACAGGTAAGGCATGTCATTGAAATACCCCATTGTTTGAAAAGCAGGCTTGTCTGTCATGCCAAGAATTGGCATGAATCTGTCAGCAAGCTCACCAGTGTGGCATTTCATTCTTGTGCATATCCAAGGGTTGTGGGAGAATCGTTCTGTACATCAATAATACTGTAGGAGACTATAATGTACCACTTATGACCTCTGCTAATGAACTGATTCATTTATGAATTCTCTAACCTTGGGGTGCAGTTGTATTATAATTGTACAATGTGTCCTGTTAACCAAATACAGTGGTGTGAAAAACTATTTGCCCCCTTCCTGATTTCTTATTCTTTTGCATGTTTGTCACACTTAAATGTTTCTGCTCATCAAAAACCGTTAACTATTAGTCAAAGATAACATAATTGAACACAAAATGCAGTTTTTAAATGAAGGTTTACGTTATTAAGGGAGAAAAAAAACTCCAAATCTATATGGGCCTGTGTGAAAAAGTGATTGCCCCCCTTGTTAAAAAATAACTTAACTGTGGTTTATCACACCTGAGTTCAATTTCAAAGTTTATAAAGCCATTTCTAAAGCTTTGGGACTCCAGCGAACCACAGTGAGAGCCATTATCCACAAATGGCAAAAACATGGAACAGTGGTGAACCTTCCCAGGAGTGGCCGGCCGACCAAAATTACCCCAAGAGCGCAGAGACAACTCATCTGAGAGGCCAAAAAAGACCCCAGGACAACATCTAAAGAACTGCAGGCCTCACTTGCCTCAATTAAGGTCAGTGTTCACGACTCCACCATAAGAAAGAGACTGGGCAAAAACGGCCTGCATGGCAGATTTTCAAGGCGCAAACCACTTTTAAGCAAAAAGAACATTAAGGCTCGTCTCAATTTTGCTAAAAAACATCTCAATGATTGCCAAGACTTTTGGGAAAATACCTTGTGGACCGACGAGACAAAAGTTGAACTTTTTGGAAGGTGCGCGTCCCATTACATCTGGCATAAAAGTAACACAGCATTTCAGAAAAAGAACATCATACCAACAGTAAAATATGGTGGTGGTAGTGTGATGGTCTGGGGTTGTTTTGCTGCTTCAGGACCTGGAAGACTTGCTGTGATAGATGGAACCATGACCTGAATCTTATTGAGATGTTGTGGCATGACCTTAAAAAGGCGGTTCATGCTAGAAAACCCTCAAATAAAGCTGAATTACAACAATTCTGCAAAGATGAGTGGGCCAAAATTCCTCCAGAGCGCTGTAAAAGACTCGTTGCAAGTTATCGCAAACGCTTGATTGCAGTTATTGCTGCTAAGGGTGGCCCAACCAGTTATTAGGTTCAGGGGGCAATTACTTTTTCACACAGGTTTGGATTTCTTTTCTCCCTAAATAATAAAAACCCTCATTTAAAAACTGCATTTTGTGTTTACTTGTGTTATCTTTGACTAATAGTTAAATGTGTTTGATGATCAGAAACATTTTGTGTGACAAACATGCAAAATAATAAGAAATCAGGAAGGGGGCAAATAGTTTTTCACACCACTGTACTATTATTAACAAATGAATGGCCTAATTATTCATGAAGTGTTTACACACTGACAATAGCACTGGTCAACATCATTGAAACTAAAACTTCTAAACTTGCATGCTAAAAAAAACTGTTGTTACAAGAACTTTTTTTTTTTTGATTACAGATTTCTATTATGGGCAAATAAAATACTCCCGCACAGATTTATTTGCTGCTAGTATCCAGCGTGCAAGAGACTTAGGCTTACCTAGTTATAATAAAGTTTGTGAATACTACCAATGTCCTCTTCTGCATGATTGGAAGGATATGAAAGATAAAGACCTTGAAAAAAAGGTTAGTACTATTGTAGGGGTTATTTAGTAAACTCCAAATGCCAAAAACCTGAAAAATGCGTTTTTTTTTTAGTATAAAATATGAATTTTTAGTGGGGAAAAAACACAAATGCGTTTTTTTACACCCCGTGGATCGAAAAAGTCAGAATCCAAGAATCCGGTATCTCAGACCTGTCAAGGTTGCATATAAGTCAATGGGAGAAGTCCAAAAGATTTTTCGATCTGCGCTGGGTTTCATGCAATAAACCAAAGATTTTGGGGTTTTCGGGGAAAACGTTTTTGGTTGGAAAATCTGAAAAATCCGTACTATTTTTTGGGGGTTTTTTCCCGCAAAAAAAATTTCAGGAAAGTTTATTAATAAATAAGGCAAAAAAAAAAAACTGTGCGGATTTGGTGTGGGTTTTTTCAGAAAATATTGAGATAAATTCATACTTTAATAAATAACCCCTTTGAATTCAATCATGAAAACAAGGTAAGCAAACTATATTTGCAATGCATCAGATAAGAATGAGACAATATTTTATAGAAATAAATTTCCAAAAGAATTATTATGATTATTATTTTAATTACTCCTATAAAATGTTACCAGAAGCTCTATGCAACTTTGTATAGGGTCCCCCAAGCAGCTTTATTAACTACCTAGGTAGGGCTAGTGCCCTATTCTTTCTCCTGTTACTCAAGAGAGTAGAGAAGTACAACAAATTCTTCCAAGCAAGCTTGGAATGAAAAAACTTATTGAGCATTTGAACAATGATGGATACTGCTTTGTTATAGCCTACGACCCATCAGTGATTAATTGGTTGTTGAATAATTCATTGCATTCATGTATTTTTTACCATTTGAATATCTCATAAGAATGGATCCATGTAAACTGCAATAAGGCAAATTGTAATACTATTTGGTGAATTTAAATGTTTGACAATAACTTCAAAAACAATGCTCTCTTCTTATGTCCAAATGTTTTATCAAGCTTGCATCACTGTATGGAAATGATCTTGGAAAGCTGGAGTTTATTCCAGGACTCTTGTCAGAGATGGATGGGAATCTAAGCAACTTTTCATCCAACATCATTCTGGAACAATTTTATCGTTTAAGGGATGGGGACCGATTTTGGTTTGAGAATGTTAAAAATGGGTAGGTCTTTGTTCAGCCCCCAAAATCAACCATCATTCTGGAAAGAGAGATCATTCAAAAATGAAGTTAATATATTCAGCATATCAATCAGTTAAACAAGATAAGTTAATATGAAGTAAAGAAACCACTTTTGTAGTAATCAATACTTTGATCAATTTATACACTTCATACAACCACTTTTTGCCCTGTGTATTCCTGAGAAGTCTTTTGGAATTCAGGGGTACATTTTCATTTCCCATGATTTTTATAAAATGACTTACATTTCTATAATAAAGATAAGCACATAATAACTTCCCATAAATATTGGATTTTTTTTATTCATGTTGAGTTTTGTGCAGTTTATTTTCAGAAGAAGACATAAACAGCATTAGAAAAATAAAGCTCCAGGATGTGCTCCTTGCTGTCACAAATGCTAGTGATTCTGTTCAACCTAATGTCTTTATGTGGAAAGAAGGTGAGGATTTTGTGTTTGTTGTTTACAAAAGCTATCAAGTATGACCTTAAGGGCAACTACACACAGGACGATTTGTCGACCACACTTAGGGGCTGATTCACTAAGCTCGAGTGAAGGATTCGAATGAAAAATACTTCGAATTTCGAAGTATTTTTTGGGTACTTCGACCATCGAATTGGTTAAATTCGTTCGAATTCGAACAAAATCGAACGAATCGAACGAAAAATCGTTCGACTATTCGACCATTCGATAGTCGAAGTACTTCCCCTTTAAAAAAAACTTCGACCCCCTACTTCGGCAGCTAAAAGCTACCGAAGTCAATGTTAGCCTATGGGGAAGGTCCCCATAGGCTTGCCTGTGATTTTTTGATCGAAGGATTTTCCTTTCGATCGTTGGATTAAAATCCTTCGAATCGTTCGATTCGAAGGATTTAATCGTTCGATCGAACGGAAAATCCTTCGATCGATCGATCGCAGGATTAGCGCTAAATCCTTCGACTTCGATATTCGAAGTCGAAGGATTTCAATCCGAGGGTCGAATTTCGAAGTATTTTTAACTTCGAAATTCGACCCTTAGTGAATCGGCCCCTTAAACTTGTCTAGTGCAAATGACAAAATGTTCCTTGCTTCCTTCCCACCAGCTAAAATGCAAATTGCCGGAGGTGAAGCATATGCAGCACAAGTTGCTACTTTGAAAGTAGCTGCTCCACATATATTTCCCCACCACCTTTTTGTATGTTAGCTGGTGAGACAAAAAAAAATCATGCAGAGGGCTATTTTATTTCTATCGTTGTATAAAATGGTATGGCATATTATTGATATACTCACTGGGTTAGAATGCACAAGAGACAGAAATATAGTGCTTGGTTATGACACTAGTATAACTATGCTTAGTGATGTAATGTGTATGGCATAACCAAGTGAAATTTCTGCATTATAAAAACTAATTTACCCCTTGTTGCAAAATATGAGGATTTTTAAAAGGTACCTCAGAGATCCATGACCTGTATAACACTTTTGTACGGTCATGGAACTCCTAAAAGACATCTAATATCTTTACATGTTTCTGCTTTACTCACTACTATGGAATTGTAAGTACAGACTAAAATGCTTAAAGGACCATTGGTATTTTCTGGCAAAATCACCCATAAGGGTTGTAGAATGTAGAAGAGAAAAATTCAAGGAAAGAGAGGAGAGAAAAAAACAGGCAGAATCTCACAAATAGGTGAATATGGAAGTGAACTTCATGGGGGTTATTTACTAAACAAAAAATCCGTGATTTTTTTTTAAAATCAGACTTTATTAAACCCCAAGGATGGAAAAGTCTGAAAATCCGGCATCTTAGACCTGTCGAGGTTGCATATAAGTCAATGGGAGAAGTCCCAAGGATTTTTTAATGTGCGCTGGGTTTCGTGCAATACCCCGAAGTTTTCGGATGAAAATTTCCGAAAAAATTGTGAAAATCGTGAAAAATAGGACGAAAAAATCAGAAAAAAATATCAAATTTTTGGGAAAATGTAATAATAAAAAAGCGTACAAGACCTGAGTGGATTTGATCAGAGTTTGTAGCAGAAAATATTGAGATCAATTCGGACTTTGATAAATAACCACCCATATGTACCTAAATGATTTATACAGTGATTTTTCATAATTCTCAATAAAAATTGCTGGCTTCAAATTTTATTTACTTTATACACTTGTATTTTCATGATAACAATGTTTAATTAGGTTTTATCACAGCTGTATACATAGCAAGGAATTGTAAGATTTTATGTTATGCAATTAATATTATATCATCTTCATAGGTAAATGTCAGAAAAAGAGGATAGGTTTTTACCTTCTGTTTGTTTTATGTAAGTAAAATGTTATTTTTTTTCTTGCCAGGCGATCCATGTCGTCAACCCAAACAATTAAATTCCTCCATTTTAGAACCTTGTGTGCCTCTTACTGTTACAGACTACTTTGAGGGTTGTGCTGCTGGGTTTGGAATTACCATTGTGGCTTTGTGCTGTTTGCCTCTAGGTATGGAAATGTTTCATTACTTTTTTGGATCCATTTTTCCATCATAAATAATATTAGAATCCTGCCCTAAAGAGAATCATTTGCTTTTATGTTCTATATCTTTGCCTTTATGTTATCAAACTAAAAGTTGTTTACCTACTAATTTCTAATTAGCATAGACACACAAAATATCCTTGCATTCTTCAAAGCATTAATTGTTATGCATATATACATGATTAATTAAATAATAATTATGCAGAACAAAGAATTGCCGGCTTTGCAAACATCATCTAAAAATTCTATTTTTGCACCTTAAAAGTCCCCCTAGCAAAACTTGTACTTGACAAGGTAATCTAAGTAACATTATGTTAACATCTATTCTGCAATATTTTTATCTCCGCCATTTCTCTAGTGAGTTTCCTTATTGCTTGGCTGGTTGCAAAGTCACAGAAAAGAACATTCAGAGCATTCCAAAAAAAAATTTCTAATGCTAATAAAAAATCAACGACTGGTTCTGAAGGTTTTCCAGGTAATGTTATTAAAGTTAAATTTCTCTTGTGTATGAATGATGTGTGGCCTGTACAGTAAAGCAGAGTAGCACTGCAAACAGTTATTTACTGTATATATTTATTCTATAGATCATTGAACATAATCCATTACTGCAAATACAGTGCCATTTGCACACATACTTCATAACCAAACAAAATCAGGAAAAAATCTCTCTCATATTTTGTCAAAATAATGTGAAAATATATGAAATGTATTATTTAGGATTAACCTGTATTTAATTTTACATTAACTGGATTGTTTCCAATGGTAAATAGCTTGTTTTACTAAATAACACTGCTTCACATATTTATGCATGAGTTGGAATTGCCACAGCATTGTATGTTTGCACAAAGGTAATCTCCTTTAAATTGATATAATAAAGAAATACACTGTTGCCCATTCGATATATTTTAATACTACTTTCTATGAAGTATGTCAAGCATATCAACATGGCAGGTTCTCCTCATATAAGCAAATTTGAACATTTGCAAAACATTTGCAAAATAATGTAATCGTGTTATACTAAGGTGCTGTAATAATAAAATAAACAGTTTTTGTTTTATATATTGTATGTAGACATTGCAATTCTGGATTTAATTAGTTTTGAAAATGTGATTTTCTCACAGAACAATATACAGTAGACTTTTTTGGGAGTGGTACAAAAAGGCCATGGGAATTATTGCATAAGGAAGCAGGAGAAATAATGTAAAGCTTACTTTCCTTGTTCTGTCATAATGCATAATGAAAAAGAATTTCAATAATGTGAATTCAGATTTCTAACAGCGAAAGGCAGTTGAACATGGTTTATGGTACAATGTATCGTCAGTAACAATGTAGACTGTTTTAAAATTATTTCCACCAGAAAATTAAATCTTTTATTCTTTATTTACAGCTTCTGAATGGTGTGGATATAAAGAACCTAGTCAGGATGTTATAGTTCAGATACATCAAAATCAGATACTCAAAGTTTTAGATTACAGCAAAAAAAAGCCCAGAGTTGTCAACTTGTATAAGCACCCAAATGTCAAAGTTGTCTTGTCAAACAGTGATGGCAACAAAACCGCACTAATCAAGATCCCTAAAGAGTATGACTTAGTAAGTAATAATTTATAGAAAGTTTAATTTCCTATTTAATTGTAGGAGAGTTTATAAGCCCAAACGCCAGATCCAATTCAGTAAAAAAAATATGTATTTTTTTATTCAATTCCTGATTTCCCCATAGACTTCATAGAGTTTTCACATGATGAAATGCAAGAGGAGTTTCTCACTGAATTAAACATAGTCCTATATATGTAATACCTCTTAGATACTAGGTTCTTTTAGATTAGGAGTTCCCAGGTTCCTGTGAATAATATTCACATGTAAAAAGAGTTGGGAAGCAACTAGGTGACACAGAAATACTAACCATGAATTATGTGCTGTTTAGACTCCACAAAATAAATCCTCCACAAAAAAAATTACTCACTGGAATACTGGAATTAAAATTGTTACAGTGTTCCCCAACCAATGACTCATGAGCAGGTTACTGTGTAACCTTTAGAATACACCGGCCAGTTTCATTTCAATAAGCACATTTTATCTCTGGTTATGTCATGAAAATTTCATAAAAGTTTACTGGACAATCTAGAACTGGATCAGGTGATGGTGATAAGTGTTTCTCATTGAATTGCATTGGACCCACTGTATCTGTACAAAATTGTATTGAGATAAAAGTACAAATAGTACACTTGCTTAATTCTTCTTTGTAAAAGTTAGTAGGAACATTAAACTGCTGTTTAATCAAATATTATAATAGTAATCACTGTGTAAATGTCTTTCTGTGTGGCTAGGTGGGAGATGTTTAAGCAAGACTAGCAAATCTAAAATTGCTGCAATATTTAGCTTATCAATAGACATGCTCCTTTTGAATATTATTTACATTTGGACACAGGGGACAGACCAGTTGGGTGTGAATGCATTTCTAAGATAACTTATTGGAAAACTGTTGACTTGGGCTGTGTTTCTTCATGTAACAGTTACATAATTCCTGCAATACAGTTATCAAGGGAAAACCCACATTTTTTTGCTATCAGATTTTCTTTTTATCCATTGGGATATTTGATTTGAGCTTGCCATATTTTTGTTCTTGGCTTCAGTTGGCGAGTACATAATGAAATATTTTGTTTGTTTGCACCCTATCTCACTTATGTCACCACTAGATTAATAATATTTTAACAATTATTATAAACTCTATCCTAGCAAAATACAAAATTTTTTATTGTATAAGACAATAAGAATAAAAATCAGCTCTAAAACTGTATGCACCACTGGTTTTTACTTTATTATCACTTAGGAGACTAGTCTAGCTTATTTTCCATTTACTAACAGCCTTTTTCAGATTTAATTTGAAAAAAATAATTTTTTTTATAGATTTTTTGCTCAGATAAAATCAGCTTGCTTTATATTTTTTATCTAGAAAAGGAAGAACATTTCTAAGTGGATCATTAAGAAATCACAGATGAATTCTGCCAAATAACTCATACAGACACTACTGGATAATAAATTCTTGTTATCCAAAAGCAAGTGAAATAATGCATATGTATATGCATATGTATATGTATACGCAAACAACATTGATTAGTTTGATAATACAGGTATGGGACCTGTTATGCCTTAAGTCTACTAGAAATTCATTTAAATATTAAATAAACCCAATAGGCTGGTTTTGCTTCCAATAAGGATTAATTATATCCTAGTTGTACAAGCTACTGTTTTATTATTACAGAGAAAAGGGAAATAATTTTTAAATATTTGGATTATTTGGATAAAATGGAGTCTTTGGAAGACAGGCATTCCGTAATTCGAAGCTTTCTGGATATCGGGTTTCCGGATAAGGGATCCTATACCTGTACAGATATCCAGAGTTGGTGAATTATTGCTTGAAAACAGAGCCAAAGAGTTTGCCCCTAAGTTTTACATTTTGAAGCATGTTTAATTGCATGCTTTAGATAGAATAGATAATATGTTTTAGTCCTTTATGAATTAGGGTATTTACATGTGGTAATATATTATTAATATATTCTTATTTTTTCTTTCATAATTTTAGGTACTCCAGTTTAGCAACCAAAGAGAGAGAGATGTCTTTATTGAACAACTGAAAGACTCTTTGGCAGGTAGCAGAATATCCCCTACTTTCTCCCATTTGACAGAAACAGCCTTGCTTAAAGAATCTTTTACTAAAAAGCAGAGGCAACAGATGCTGGAGACCTTTATTCGACATTCTCTTTCCCATGTAAGAAACATTATATTGAAATTGCAACAGTTGTGTCTTATGTATATTACAGAAGTACTACCTTACTTGGCAGTGCTATCATTATTTGTTTATTGTTGCAGTGGTTGTTTGTTAGTCACATGTGTGTCTACTCAAGACAACTGAACAAGTGAATGTCATGCAGGTCATTGAAGCAGTCTGTATATTTGTTATATGTGACCCTAAAACCCTTGCAAAACCCACACAGACAAGGGCAGAACATATAACCTCAATCCAGATAGTGCCCTGATTATTATCAAACCAGAATTCCAGATATGCTTGGTGACCGGACTAATCATTACACCACTAAGCTTCTATATTTATAAATAATGATGAAGATGTTATAGATACCATATTAAAAACTACTGCACATATCATTGGTGTATATTGCAATAATTATTCTATACAGTACAGAGATTAATTTAATACAGACTAGAATTTTACATTTTTTACCAGACTGAATCAAGCCATTTTCCTGGTTGGGCTTTTCAGAGACCTAGGTCTAATTTTCTGCTAGCCTTACTTCTGGAAACAATGAAAGCTTAGGTATAAAATATACAATGAACTATCAGATTCCACAGTTCTCACTGATCTGCAATTATTATTTAGGTAATTGACATCAATAAGGAACATGCAGGAGTCATGCAAAGTCAAAACTTCAAAGATGTACTCCAGTGTGAGCTTTCGAGAGAGGAATTTGCTGATTCTTTAGGCTTAAATCCCAATGCCCAGTTTGTTGATTCAATGTTTTCCATGGCTGACAAAGATCAAAACGGATACTTGTCTTTTGAGGAGTTCTGTTTCATACTATGTTCATTAATAAAAGGTAAGGATATAATTGAGTATTACTGAATACCAAATAGTTACTGTACCTTTTACATTAAGATTTGTACTGTTTAAATACAATAACATGGGTGGATATAAATGTGGATTTTGTTTCATAAAATGAATTCCTGAATTTGCCAACAGCAAAAACCCCAATTGCACATACATATTTGGCTTATATTTTTTTTAAAAAGTGTGCTTTCCTTTAAATTCACATGTCTTTAGTGGTATCTAATTCCCCAAAATAACTTGCCCTAAGATCTTGTTTTTCACATTGTATTGGTAACTTAATTTGAAAATGCTTCTTTTATAATTTTTAGGTAGTGCAGAAGATAAGCTTAAATTCATATTTTCGATGCATGATGTAAATGGAAATGGAATACTGCCAAAGGAAGAGTTCTCCAGAATGCTTAGGTATGTCCATACTGCAAAACTTCAAATCTGAGAACAAACTCCAAACAATCCTGAATGTTGTTTTATATTGCCATCTTAATAAGTACTCAGTAACGTTTGCATATCGTGTGATGAAAAATGGAGAAAGTGATAAGTGGACCATTCATGGCTTTTCCTTGTATGATATTTTTGGAGCTCTTATTTATCTTGTATAGAGTATCAAAGTATCAATTGCCCAGTACTTTGTCAGTACAGACTAAGCAGTCTAATTGCTGGACAAAAGAAATTACATTACATGGTATTTTTATTACCAATATATCAATGTGGAATTGCAGGTCTTTCAGCAATGTATCCAACTTCCTTTCAAATGAAAAAATGGAAAATGTAATTCAGAGCATGTTTAATGAGGCTGGCATTCCAAATAAACAAGAACTTGCCTGGGAAGATTTCTATAGTTTGTTCAAGGATCACAAGAATATTCTGAACCAAACAAAATTATATTTTGATGGTAAGGACTTTAAGCTTTACATTATTAGTTTTCTTTAATATAATATTTTAAAGTTCCAACATATTTTGCAGCAGTATATAATAAGGGATGGATACAATCAGAACTACAGGCAGAGTGAGAACAATTACAAATGATAGCATAAGAATAAATTGAGACAGGAGGCACAACACAATGACATGCCTGTAACAGCTTTCAGTCTAGTGGTCACTCTGCCTTTTTATTATTTAATTTTAAAAATACAAAAAAGAAACTCTTACCTCTCCTTTAAACGTGTAATTCTAAATTGCAATGGAAAATGTGTTATGCAATTTGCATACATCCACTTTTTCATATGCCTTCCTGAATCAAATATTTTCTTGCTTTGTAATGGCAGTACAGGGTTGCAGGGATTCATATTTTTAATAAATTAAGTGATTGAATCACTAAAATTCAATATTATAGCTATTTCCTGTATCTGTTTTAGCATTAATATTACACATTCATAGTGTAGATACACTACAATAACATGACATTTAAGTTGTTTCCTAATTACCTAATACCAATAATTAATTTATATAATTAATGAGAAATACATATTTTGTTCATATTAAGGTTTTTTTAAATTTGGTTTTGTCTATAGCTATAGCTTTTATGCATAAAAAAAAAGTTTTGTTTAGATTAGAATGCATGGAAAGTATCTTGCCGATATTTATGCTAAATTGCCCAGAACTATCAAGCAATAAGGGAGCATCCACTCCTATGCACCAAAACCAACATGCACCACATATAATATACATTCCATCAAAGTAAGAATTAAAAATAATACAAATGTAGCTGTTTATCACTGTGTCGGTAAGCTTAGTTACACTAGACTGAACAGTTTGTCCCTGACCTATGCTTTCAAATTTCAAAATTATCTCAGTTCTTCTGCTCTGTAGCTGATGTTTGACCTGGAAAAGATAATAGATTGTAGAAAGATTGCATACAAACTTAATGTATTTATATAGGACAAATAACATGTTAGGAAATCAGAAGCTCTGAAAGAATGGGTTCTACATACTTCTACACATAGCTCTTATAGTGGCATCACTTGTAATATCAGAAAACTCTTCTCAACCATACTCTTCTAATATCAGACAATATCTATAATATCATCAATGTTTTATTTCATGCACAGGAATGAACAAGAAACCTATTGAGAATACAGTCTCTATCAGCAGGTACAACACCATTCCTAAATTAATTTTTATTAGGAAAATGTATAAAGCACTGCTGTGTTTTTCCATAGTTTTACTCCATATTTTGCTGCACTAAAACAAACAACAATCAAGAGATTAATAATATTCTGTTACATAGGCCAATGGTGCCCAAAACAAAATAAATCCACAAAGGAATCAAAAAAGGATTATAACACAAAAAAATTCATCCTGATTAAAGCACATTCCTAGACAATATTTAAAAATATTCAGAGAAGGCTATACATATAAGTCTTAAGACCAGCTGAGATCAATGTGTCACACAAGGTTGGCATATATAATTATTTGTTTGACTAAGAAAACTGTATTAATTTATGGATCCACTTACTCTCATTTTGTCTTTATAATACACGTATTTCAATTCCTTTTCACTAATAGACATTAAGGGGCATATTTATCAAGGGTCGAATTGAAAATTCAAATTCTAATTTTTGAGTTTAACTTTCAAATTCAACTAGGGAATTATTCAGATTCAAGATTTATCATACTCTGGCCAAATTGTTGGTTAAGTCAACGGGAGACATTCTGGGATAAATTTGGAGTTGTATGCAGCCTTCCTGACATTCGGGTTTTTTCCGGAGGTAAAAACTTGAATGGAGTTTTTTAAAATTCAAATCGAATTAGTTTTGAAATTAATTAGAGTTTTCGGGTCGATCATATTCACCCAAGTTGAAATTTTTTTTGTTATTTTAACAAATTTCCATTGGTCGAATTTCGAGTTCATGGGAGTTGATGGGAGTTTAAAAAAACTCACATGAATTCAAAATTCAACCTTTGATAAATGTGCCACTAAGACATTTGTTCATTAGAAATATGCTTGGGGTTAGAGTTACCATTTTCATAGAGTAGACAGAATTGTATTATGAGCTATGAATCTACCTTTCAGTAAACTGCTTGTTAAAATAATATTCCACAAATAAAGATTATTAAACTTGTCCTTATGGTTATTCACAATTCTTTTAATTTTATCAGCTTATTTGTCAAAGGAGGTGATAAAAATGGTTCTTGATTTCTGGACTGAAATTCTGAAAATGTAATCAGCTTGTTTGTTGAAGGTGGCAATAACAAGCTATTCCTGATTATTACTATTACCTGGAATACTAACTTTTGCATTTATATTTTGTCACCTACTTTTTCAGAAAAACACCAACACACACTGTACCGATTACATAATCATGGAAGTAGAAATAAAAAAGAACAGACCAGATAAAAGCTAAATATTTAGAATGTCTAAAAACATTCCCAAATTTTGTGTTGTATACATAGAAAAACTGTTACTTAGATAGATTGGAAGCTTGGAACAGTATAAAAAGCTAAAACTTCCAAAATATAAGGGATTACTGATTCAGAAAACAGAATCCCAGTTATGCAGCTTTTCAGTGAGCTGGGCTGGTACATGTGGAACATCAGCTCTATACTTTGTAACATGGGCTGTGGCAAAATATGACAGGAGTGTGCTTTCAGTTATCATATAATGAAAGGGAGTATGTTAGATTTTAGGGCAACAACAGATATAATGGGGCAGATTTACTAAAGTGGCCGTCGCTAGAGAAAATTCGCCAGAAATACCATCCGCAGGTACATCGCCAATTTACTAACAGGTGTAGAGGATAAGTTGCTAGCAAAAGAGTATATTGCTAGCAAAGTTTTTTGCCCTTTGCCAGGTGAATTTTCACTGATCGTACTCTGCAAACTCACTAAAGTGCAAATTTTCTATTACATTACATTACCCCTTTCACCAGAGTTTCCTTTGCCAGCTTTGACCTGGCAAACTGATAAGATAAAGCTAAATACTCCTCAATCTTATGTCATTAACATGACATATAAAAATTAAAAAAAATTAAAAATTTAAAAAATATGCTGGCGTTTTTTCATATTTAAAAGTGGGATTGCCTTTAAAATTTGTAACTGTTAAAAATCTTTTGTTTTAACATTTCTTTTAAGCATTTGAGGGGCATGCCACATTTTTTTTTAGGGTGGGCTCATGTCTAGCACATTAGAGGATCTCTTTTGTCTTTATTATGCTTCCTTGAACATTTTTAATAAGAAGTGGCCACTTTAAGCATTTGCACCACCATCACTAATAAAAACATATATATGACCTATATGTACCAGCCCTATTCAAATTAATCTAAGCATAAGTGTACTTACGAAGTTTTGCTAGGCAGAAAAGAACATTAGCAAAAGTTCACTATGAAATGCTCGCACTGACTTTACACTAGCAAAACTTCGCCAGCGTTTCAGCTGCTGAGACGAAACTTTGCATTTTTGTGAATTAGCATTGTGGTAGCACCTCAAGTTATCAAATAATTCAGTAATTTTATATTTGTTCCTATTTAGGAATACACCCCAAAACAATTATGGAAATAATATCTTTACCATGGACTCAGTAGAACAAACTCTTCGAAAGAGGGCTGGAAAAATGTAAGCATCGCTAAACCTGATTTCATTTATTTATTCATATTTATTATTTTGACATTTTCATCATAAAACAGCTTGATGTTAAAGGCATGCTAAAAATTGTAATTGTGATTGGCAAATAGGAATCCATATTCCAGACCCAACTTACAGTCTACGCATCTTTTGTACAGTGCATTAAAATATTTATACAAAGCTTTATTCAATCAATCTAATGCTGCATTTTGTCAGTTTATTGTTTTTTTTTTATTAAAGAATGTTACACATTACAAATACATTTATGTCATCCAATTAGGAATACCTGTCAGACACAACAGTCAAATATATATACTGTAGCAAGAAGAGAAAAATATGAAACAAGCAAGATCCGCCAAAAAATTCAACAGTTCAAGCGCCTAGTTGAAAATTACAGACGTCATATTGTGTGTTTAGTTATATTCTATGGTATATCCGCTGGTCTTTTTGTTGAAAGAGCTTATTGTAAGTATAAAGTAACATATTTATATAACTATATGCAATTTAATTTTTTTTCAGTTTAATATGCAATTTGCCACTCTGTTCAACATCTTTTGTTAGACCTAACCATGTAAAGAGGATGTCACACTAAATTCAAGTAACTTTATTACCTTTTGTGTTACTTAAAGGCAAGCATTCCTATTATTAAAAACTCACTATACAGTAGCAATTTTTTCACAAATAATCTTTATTAATTAATAATTATTTATTAATTAATTTAACTGCTAATTCCTTATCTGGCCCTGACAGATTTAACCTGTTCTAACTAAGTTATTCCAGCATGACTCAGGAATTTCAGATTACTATTGACAAATAGCACAGCTGAAATAAATGGAAAGAAGTGTTTTGTTGAAGTTGAAGAAATTCACTAATAATTGGTTTATATCTCAAAAACCTTCCTTAAATAAAAATAAAATGAATATGCAGATAATCTCTGTTGTCCTGCCATGACAGTTCGTTCAGGGTGATGAAAGTTGCAGTTTATTATCTGCAGTTTGGATACCTTTTTCATATCATTGTCTAGATGGACCCTATATGAACATACCATTTTAATTATATTTGCAGATTATGGCTTTGCTTCTCCAGCATCTGGTATTGCTGATTCCACATATATTGGACTCATAATTTCAAGAGGTTCAGCTGCTAGCATCTCATTCATGTTTTCTTACATGCTTCTCACTATGTGTCGAAACCTTATAACCTTTCTCCGGGAGACCTTCTTAAACCGATACATACCATTTGATGCTGCAGTGGACTTTCACCGTTTGATAGCAGTAACTGCTCTTGTTCTGGCAAGTAAGTTCTTTAAACCACTGCTTTTATTTTGTGTTTCTGTGTAAATTTTAATTAGGATGTAGAATAGAATCTCATTGCTAAATATGCCTGATTTTATTTATATATATATATATATATATATATATATATATATATATATATATATATATAGATATATAGATATATAGATATATATATATAACAAACAAGGGAAAGTTGTGCTCACCACTATTTTTAAAACCATTAGGCGGGGGTGCAATGAGGGTGTGACCACAAAATACATATAGTCAACTACAAGAGGTCCTCTGCACTCAACCCATTATCAATATATTTAAGACAGAGACATTTTGTGCATACTGCTACTAAAAAATGCCTTACCCTTTAAACAACACAGGGATTGTTTGTCCATATATTGCAATATATTTAAGCTGGCCAACTACGTCAAAGTCATCCCATATCTGGCCAGTCCTACGCTTAATTTTCATCTGATTCATTAAGAATTCAATTGCTTAATTATACATTTTACAAAGGGACTAAGTTTTACCTGCAACTTACTAGCTGCTTTCAAAGTAAAACTCCCAAACTTGGCTGCCCTTTTATTAGACACCAGTGGGATCACCTGACTATAGCTGGGAGGGGTGGGAGCTACAACATGGAGCTGGTCACTGCTCCTGTATAACTATAACAAACAAGGGAAAGTTGTGCTCACCACTATTTTTTAAAACCATTAGGCGGGGGTGCAATGAGGGTGTGACCACAAAATACATATAGTCAACTACAAGAGGTCCTCTGCACTCAACCCATTATCAATATATTTAAGACAGAGAAATTTTGTGCATACTGCTACTAAAAAATGCCTTACCCTTTAAACAACACAGGGATTGTTTGTCCATATATTGCAATATATTTAAGCTGGCCAACTACGTCAAAGTCATCCCATATCTGGCCAGTCCTACGCTTAATTTTCATCTGATTCATTAAGAATTCAATTGCTTAATTATACATTTTACAAAGGGACTAAGTTTTACCTGCAACTTACTAGCAGCTTTCAAAGTAAAACTCCCAAACTTGGCTGCCCTTTTATTAGACACCAGTGGGATCACCTGACTATAGCTGGGAGGGGTGGGAGCTACAACATGGAGCTGGTCACTGCTCCTGTATAACTATAACAAACAAGGGAAAGTTGTGCTCACCACTATTTTTTAAAACCATTAACAAAACCTTGTTTGTTATAGTTATACAGGAGCAGTGACCAGCTCCATGTTGTAGCTCCCACCCCTCCCAGCTATAGTCAGGTGATCCCACTGGTGTCTAATAAAAGGGCAGCCAAGTTTGGGAGTTTTACTTTGAAAGCAGCTAGTAAGTTGCAGGTAAAACTTAGTCCCTTTGTAAAATGTATAATTAAGCAATTGAATTCTTAATGAATCAGATGAAAATTAAGCGTAGGACTGGCCAGATATGGGATGACTTTGACGTAGTTGGCCAGCTTAAATATATTGCAATATATGGACAAACAATCCCTGTGTTGTTTAAAGGGTAAGGCATTTTTTAGTAGCAGTATGCACAAAATGTCTCTGTCTTAAATATATTGATAATGGGTTGAGTGCAGAGGACCTCTTGTAGTTGACTATATATATATATATATATATATATATATATATATATATATATATATATATATATATATATATATATATATATATATATAATTTTTTTTTTTTATAGAAAAAGAAAATTAGAAAGGGTAAAATTCTGTATATATGTGTATATATATATATATATATATATATATATATATATATAGAATTTTACCCTTTTTAATTATTTTCTTTATTGCTCTTACTCTTATTTCATATCCCATCAAGTTTTTTTTTTTTTTCTTTTAAAATTTGTCTCTCTCAGTATCTTCTTATGTGCATGTATTTCTCTTTCTCTCTCTCTGCCACTTGCACTTTTTCTTTACTTGTGTTCAAAGTGTAAAAATGGGCACCCTGTCTTTTGCAATTTGCATAGTTTCTCACATATTGCCTCTAAGATCCATACCAGTACAATCATAGTATGGAGTGCAAAGAACTTTGCATTTTTATGAATACAGTAGTAACTGTGTTTGGCAGTGCTGTATTCAGAGGGTGTGAGTATTGAACAGTAAGTGGCTTTCTTCTTGAATGCCCCCTAGCTTGCCCGATATTCAGGTGGTCAGCCTAGAGGTCACAAGGTGCACAAAAACCTGTAGTTACCACTTGCCTATACAAGGCACCCAAGATTGACTTACTCTGTACCTTGTACTGGAATTGTAATCCAATGCAAGGTGCAGCCTTTACCCTGGACACATAGGCACTAAAAGGGAGTGATTTTTTTTTCTTATGGGGGAATGTAATAAAAGTCGGTAACAAAACATTTCGCAATGCAAAATGTTATGCCTTTGTGAGAACAAATTTTCCTTATGAATTAAATATAGCTTTTGCAATACTGGAAACTGTTTAGTGACCACTTTCGACAGTGGAAGAAGGTTTGCGAATATTATAGTTTGCGCCAGTGAGCAGTGAATGTAATAAAACTTCTAACTGAAAAAGTTGTTATGTTTGCTCCAAAAGATTATGACACCTTCAAGCACGTCTTAAAAGCGGGCAATGTGCAATTAAAATTTGCAAAGTAATTGGAAGAGTATTATATTGCGAAATGAGACTTTTTATTCTTAATTGTGCAAATGATTCTGCTCTTTGAAACTATTATTACATTCCGCCATTAGTGCTCCCGTACTTGTGTTCATGAAAACAGAAAAAGCCATTTCTGTGTGCAATTCTTGAATTTGCTAATTACTGTATGTACCTATCTGTGTGCATATATGTTCTTCTCTACAATTGTTTGCGTCTATGCCTTTGTGTGTCTTTTTCTCTAACATAAAGAGCAAAGGTGCAGGATAGCTCCACTAATAATGCACAGCATGCCAGTAAAGGAGGTCATCCATGATATTACAATTTAGGTCTGTAAAAAGGACTTTTTTTTAGAAAAATAAATACATTCTGTCTTAAGAGTCAAAGGAACAATTACCAAATACAAATTTTGTAGATTTCCATAAATATCTTCTGTAGTTTCCTACGGCAGCAATTAAAAATGTTATAAAATAGAACAATGCACGTCCCTTATCCTTCATGAAAGATAAAGGTTTAACTCTTCTAACTTACAGATTAGCCAAAAAAAAAACTTCAAGACAACACAGAAAACAAATTATGATTACTTTTCATAGATTTTAGCTTCAGTGAAATGGATTCATTACAAGGTTGAAGTTAGAGAAAACAAACATCTATGTCGACTAAAAAGTTCTAGGAATGAAATGCAGTACCTTTAACTTTTATATTGACTTCTTAAAGTAATCATTTTGTCATCTGTTTTATTTTTAGTTCTCCATTCACTGGGCCATTTAGTAAATGTCTACATCTTCACCATTATCCCTCTTAGTGTCCTCAGCTGCTTATTTCCTACTGTATTTGTTGATGATGGGTATGTATAAATATTTATGAATGTAGTACCAACAAGACTTTAATGTAATTTAATGTAATTGGCAAATAGAAGCAATGAAAGAAAAAAAATAAACAAGGCTACAGGAAGGTGTAGATTTAACAAAAAAACTTGGAAGAGAATGTGAAATTGGAGAAAATTGAAAACTATTTTTTTATGCTCAAATATATTGGACAGCTAATGGCTTTTTACTGGATATTAAGCATATCACACATATAATTTATTTATTCAGCATAAAATGGCAAAATTATTAGCCAGTACATGTCAACTGTCTAAAATGAGCCTACAAATGCTTCTGATGGCTTTCATTAACTTGATTTGGAAATACACCTGTGCATGTAACATTCAATTTAGTAGGAGTTAATGGAAGTGGTCATAGGCTCTTTTTATACTGGCTGGAATATGCTGGTGACATTAATTTAACTTTTCTTGTTCTTGCATGCTATGACAAAAACTGCTGATAAACAATATATTAATACTCCACAAAAAAATGATATAAAATTATATTTTGTTTTCCTTTTCATTAGCTCTGACCATCCACAAAAATACTACTGGTGGTTTTTTGAGACTGTACCAGGCAAGTATGAATCATATTGGTAAAGTCCTAATAACTGTATGATAAAGATAATCAGGATGTCTTGGCTAATAAGAGAGCATTCACCAATATATTTTGTGAATATAAGAATTATAGTACTATAATAAGCCTGTGGACTTGCTGTACATTCCACAAAATTATATCTAGTTCCTTGTTCAATGTGATATTTGCCACAGCATATCAACATTCATGTACAAGGCGCCATATAAACAAATTGTTATTTATTTTAAGATGGCATGACATAAACATCTATGTATCCAAAGTATTTGAATTGCATATTCTACTGATGACTAATTTAGATACAATTAGAAAAAAGAAAATGTACAAAATAAAATCATAATAGAAATGTATTGTGTACATTCAGGAAATATATCATTATAGTATGAAAGGAGAAACAAAACCAGTGGTGAAATTTCAAAACATGAACAGGATATGCAGTTACATTTATAAATTACAAAGTTGAACTAAAATATTATTGGAAAAATATGATTAAAACCATAATTAGATTAAAACTTCATAAATTTAAGAATAAAAATGAACATTCCATTTAGAAATATTGTATTGTATATCTTCCTCTCCAGAAGAAGCCGCACTACTCAGGACTTATTGTAAAATAGTATATTTATTGAACACACTAACGTTTCGGCTGCAACATCAGCCTTTATCAAAACTTTGACAAAGGCTGATGTTGCAGCCGAAACATTAGTGTGTTCAATAAAAATACTATTTTACAATAAGTCCTGAGTAGTGCGGCTTCTTCTGGAGAGGATCGTATGAAGTTTCATGTGGCATGCACCCAGGCAATCAGAGGAGATTTATCGTGAGTGCTGGGAATTTGGGGAAGAAGTATTGTATATCTTTATATAACCCTTTCACTTCAAAGGAGAATGGGCCAAAAGCTAGACTTGCATTAAAAGTCTCAATTAAAGATCTATTTTCTTATGAAATCATCCCCTTAATCACTGGACACCAGAACCTGAGTTATAGAAGTTAACCAAGCATCCCTGAAGTCAGAAACTAAAGCAAGACCCATATGACAGGGGTAGTACCATGTAGTACCGATAGCAATAAGAACCAAGGGAGGAAAGCTTGTGGAAAAAATGTTATTCCATTAACCATTAGTTTATTACCACTAACATATCACAGGATATTACAGAAGCCAGGAAAAGGGAAAGACAACTATGAACATGTCATATAACTATGTTCTCCCGAGTGCAACTTTGACCTGAATTCTCTTCAATACCAAGGGAGGACAGTTTGTTTAAAAAATTCAATTAACACCATTAAAAGAGGCGCAGTAACATGCTTTGAGATAAATATCAATGTTACAAAAAAATTGTAAACTTCATTTTACAAGGGACATTTTTAAGTGACAGAAAATAAATTGCCACTATAACAAAAGTAGTTAACATCTGTTGGTATTTTCAGGTATGACTGGAGTTCTGCTGTTGGCAGTCATGGCTCTCATGTATGTGTTTTCCTGTTGCCATTTTCGACGAGTCAGTTTCCGATTCTTTTGGATAACACATCACCTCTATGTTGTCTTCTATATTTTGGTAAACAATGTTTACAACCTACGTTTATATGTTATTTGTCATGTTGTTTTAAAACTTGTTTCAATTAATCCTCACCTTAGGATAATCCTAGCAAAACAAATGGCAGTTTAGGGTTTTAGACCCTCTTCCTAAATAACCCTGACTTCTTAGGATAACTGGCACCGGTAGGAAGGTTTCATTTAAAATAACCCTGTTGCAATAATATTTATTAGCGAGACATATTATTATTATTACATCATTTACTATAGTTTGCAGAAAATACCAAAAAGAATTAGATAGCATGTGTAATTCACATTGCCATATGTAATTCATACTGGGAATAAAATGGTCAAAATTTCCTCTGGTGATTTGTATAGCACATATGTACAATATGGCACAATATGGTCAGCAGGTTATTTTTAATTTGATGTTTCCAGCACCATTTGTGTGTATACATTAATATCTAACATTATTTGGACTATACATTTAGCTGTGACAATTGTAAGATTTCTTTAAAAATTGCATGTAAATAGTAAACAACCTTTCTCAAAACTCTAATTCGTTTCTGCAACATATGCTAGCATATGATACACTGTTTATGTTTTTGTTATTGATGGGAATAGCTATTTTAGCTTGTATATGGATCATGAAATATCTGGTCATCATGTAGATTAGTTTTTGATTAACCCTGGCCCTAGGAAATCATTCAGTGGAAAATTGTCCTCATGCCTTACAGTGTTGTATAAAGCAGTGGTCTGCTATATAAGTTTATTTTTGTATAATAACCTCAAAATTAAAGTGCTACTACTTGCTTATTCTATCATTTTATAGACAATAATCCATGGCAGTTTTGCTTTGATACAACAACCACGCTTTCACATATTCTTCATCGTCCCTGCACTAATATATTCAGCAGACAAACTGATAAGTTTGAGCAGGAAAAAGATTCAGATTGATGTTCTGGACATACAACGACTTCCTTCCGGTATGTCTTAAATGTGTTGATTTGTATGTATATATATATATATATATATATATATATATATATAGAGGTTGGAAGGATCAGCACACTCCACAATGGAGTGTGCTGATCCTTCCAACCTCTATATATGATACATTGATCGTGCACCTCGTGATCACAAGCTAAGGAGTGCGGACACCACACACAATTTGATTTATATATATATATATATATATATATATATATATATATATATATATATATATATATATATATATATATATATATATATATATACCCATGTGAGGGTTACCATAGATAAAGATATCATTAGGTATCTAATTTTGCCAAAATTGCATGAAATTATATATTGTATTTACAGTTCAATGTATATTTGTCTTTATATTTTTTTTGGTTGTTTTTTCCGCAGATGTTATTCATCTTGAGTTTCAACGGCCAAATGATTTTGATTACAAGTCTGGCCAGTGGGTAAGAATTGCCTGCTTGGATCTTGGCACAGATGAGTACCACCCTTTCACATTGACCTCTTCCCCTCATGAAGATACATTAAGTTTACATATTAGAGCAGTGGGTCCATGGACAACTAAATTGAGGGAGCTTTACTCATCTAACAAAGTGGAAAAGATTCCATACCCAAAGGTAATGATAAATAATTTGTATGTATGTATAAATGGTTATGGCAGGAGGTGGCAACTGACACGGCATTATGTTGTAAAATGAGTTAACAAATTTATTTAAAGTCATAACACATTAGGTTATCTATATGAATAAATCTATATATTAACATATTAGTCATATTTTCAATATGATAATTTGTATATAGTTGAATTTTCTGAAAGTTAATGTGTTGAAAAACCATAATGTAATATGAAATATAGGCAAAAATATTATTTGTCATTAATGTGGATTATGATTTTTATGGTGGCACATCATGCTTTACTTTTGGGGACAAGAGCACGTCTACATGGGGTTAGTTGTCGCAAATTATTTGAGGGACAATGAGATATCATGGTACTTATAGTTGTGGTATGGTGTCTCTTTTCACTTAGAGAGGCAGGTTCAGCAATCCTTTCCCTGAGCGCTCTTTATAGATCTTATGTTCCTATGTGTTTCAAGCTGGCTGACATTTTTGTCAGTCTCTCTTTATTTTGCTTTAGTTATACATTTGGTTCAACATTATATGACATATACACCACCTATTCAGAGTTGTAGTTCTCTAATACTGTATGTGGAGACTGCTATTTGCAACATAATAACCAACATATTTATAATATATGTAACCAGTTACTATATCATCCAGTTATCAGTTTAGAAATAAACTATTTCTTCTGTGCTAATACTGATGTTACAAACAATCTTGGTTTCCAGCTTTACCTTGATGGACCATTTGGAGAGGGACATCAAGAGTGGAACAAATTTGAAGTATCTGTGTTAGTAGGTGGAGGTATTGGTGTTACTCCTTTTGCTTCAATTCTAAAAGATCTGGTCTTTAAGTCATCTGTCAATTCAAGGATTCATTGCAAAAAGGTAGGCTTATTTTATTTTAACAAGCAACTTTTCCAGAGAAGGCACTTTTATAATAATCTTAATGGGTTAATGTAATAATAATTCATATATTTTATGCATTTATTGTAATCCATGGCAACCAATTATCTTGTAGAATTTAGTGGTCTGCAATTAGAAAACAAATTATCTAATCTTGAAATGAAGTCCTTGAATGACATTCAGAAACACAGAATCTACAATGCCGGCACTTTTTTGGCCAACAATGTATATTCTATGTAGCTGGAAATTATATAACATATACAAGTTTTCCTGTATTAAAAAGACAATAAATAGATATTCTTAATATTTTTCCCCATTTAGGTTTATTTCATATGGGTTACACGCACTCAGCATCAATTTGAGTGGTTAACAGATATCATCAGGGAAGTTGAAAACAATGACAAACAAGACCTTCTATCTGTCCACATATACATAACACAACTGGCAGAAAAGTTTGACTTCCGCACGACAATGCTGGTAAATCTAAATCTTTTATGACAATAGAACAGACTCAAGAAGATTATATATTTGAAAAAAATATATTAAAAAATATTAAAAAATTTAGTGAATGAATTAATTCTTTTAATTGTATACACTGAATCCATAACTTTTTAATTCAGCTGAATACTGAATACGTGATCACAGATCTGGCCAAATACTGAATAGAAACTCAACCCAACATAAATTTACATTTTAGGAAAATACAAAAATTGAATCATCTGTGAACAAATAATAATTATACTTAGTTGGTTTTGCGTGTCCTACAACCATTAGACAGCTCCACAAAAAAAGTGTTTTACAATGCAACACCACAAGGTAGCTGCTTCAGTAATTCATGTGAATGGAGTTTCTTAACACTACAATTGCCCAAGCTGTATGAATATAATGCCTTTGTATTTACTGTACCTTGTATTACAACACACAGATATACAGTTTTAGAATATTAAAACAGTATACCCTGCACTGGATGTCATAACAGTTAGTATATTCATAGCATTTAACAGACTTTCATATTTTTATGGTAATAGAATATACAAATGGTAAAATAAATTTGAATAACATTGCTTTCACCTTTCCTTTGTTTAAGTACATTTGTGAACAACACTTCCAAAAAGTAAAAAATCAGAGTTTAATGACTGGTCTGCGTTCAGTTACTCATTTCGGAAGACCGCCATTTGCAGGTTTCTTCAGCTCTCTCCAGGACGCTCATCCTAAGGTTAGAAGTCTTTAATATTTTATTTCCTGATAGTAATAGCTCTTTCAAGTTCAATGTGTTAAAAAGTAATAAGGAAATATGTATAAAGTTTGAGTTCTAGCTTTTATTATGTTATACAATGAATCCAAGAAATATCAGATTATGTGATATTGAAATAAAGGGCAAAAAGTTTTAACCCATTCCAGTAACCACTAACAACCAATCAGATATTATCAAAAAATAACAATTAAAAGCTACCTGGTGATTGGCTACAATGGGTTACTATGTTACAATGGTGCAGACTTTCCAACAAGAATCTTATTAGGTTTATAAAACTTAATTGGTAGCCGAGCTGAAACTATACAAGTAATGTAGCAATAGCGATAGTAACCTCTCCTTTATTCATTTCCCACTCCATTTGTCAGTTTTTATGCTGTATAAAACCCTGTAGCTTTCTGTTAATTTATAAAAGTTGTTTTAAAAACCTTTATATAATGTAATACAGTCCTTAAAGGGAAACTATCATGAAAATGAAATTTTAATGTAAGCATCAGCACACTGAAATAAAAAACTTTCTAAAAACAATTAAAAATTCTGTACAGTTTCTGAAATAACCAAGTTTATCTTCATTATTCCTCATCTGTTTTTCCTCATTCTGTCTTCATTCAGGAGTTGGGTGTCAGATGAATGATCCAATATATCTTATAGGGGGGCTCAGGCCTGGATTTGTGGAAAGGCCACCAAGGTCCAGGCCTAGGGAGGCAGGATTTTAGGGGGTGGCATGAATCCCAACCCACATTGGATCGGAAGCTCTGGGGCTGATCATGATCGTTTTTTAAATTTCCCATACGCCAATACCCAGTGCTCTCGACCTGATGATGAAAATGTACATGTGCACAATTGAAGGGGAGGGGACAGGGATGACAAACGGCAGCAGGCCTAGGGTGCCTGGTATTTAAATCTGACCCTGGGGGGGGGCTCCTTTTACCTAGAAGATGTATTAGAGCTCACTCTATTAAAATCACCGGGATGTATGCAAAAGGTAATTATTTTCTTAGATTTTGTTTGTACTGGAATCAGTTATTTGAGTGAACTCTAATAACAGGAAAGGGAGCCCTCCCCTATAAGATATATTGGATCTAACTGTCAATGAATATCTGACACCCAACTGCTGCATGAAGAGAGAAAGAAGAGAAACCGATGCTGAGAGAGGAATAGTGAATATAAATGTTATCATTTCAGAAACAATGTAGAATTTTTTATTGATTGTATTTAGAAAGTTTCTTACTTCAATGTGAGGAAGCTTATATTAAATTTTCATTTTTGCGATAGTTCCCCTTTAATTGTACTGCATGTTAGAAATGATTTGAAATTGATATTTCTAGAATTTAAAACCAAATTCTTCTGAAAAATAACAATACATTGCATACATTCAAAGGTTAAGAAAATTGGAGTGTTTAGCTGTGGTCCTCCCGGAATGACAAAAAATGTGGAGAACGCATGTCGGAAGCTAAATAAAAGAGACGAGTCCTATTTTATCCATCATTACGAGAACTTTTAAACACCTTTCTTCATGGTTATTTCAAGAAAATGTATCAATTTTTTTTTTTTTTTTTTTTTAGAAAGATTGAATCTTTATGAGTTGGACAGAAATGCACTGTTTAGAAAGTTTTGTTTGTTCGTAAAAATATTTCAAAATGTTACAAACGTCAAATTATTTGTTTGTACAATATTTAGACTTAAATGTTAAGAACCAGTTAATAAATGTTTGTATATGAAAATGCATACAAATATGCCTAATTATACTGAAACATTGAAATGTTATGTAATGGTTTCTGTTTGAATTATATTTAAAAATAATCAAAAATGATTTCCTTTTTATCTGTAATAATAAGCCAGTTCCTTGAACTTGATCCAAACTAAGATATAATTAATGCGTATTGGAGGCAAAACAAGCCGTCTAGGTTTATTTAATGTTTACATGATCTTTTAGTAGACTTAAGGTATGAAGATCCAAATTACAGAAAGATCCATTATCTGAAAAAACCCCAGGTCCTGAACATTCTGGATAACAGGTCCTATACACCTATATACACTGTATATTATAATACATGCTACAGTATAAGGCTTCACTCTCATAAGAAACAAAATGGTGGTAGATTCAGTTTGATGAGTTACATTAATTTCATACCATGTTTTATAAACTGAAAACTCTTGAAATATTTAGGGAAATCTGGAACTGGACTGGGAGATATGTTTTTTTCATTGACTTGAATCAGGACCATTGTGTGGGTGACAGAAAATCATGATCGTGCTTTGGCTTGCATTAGAGAATAAAGGGCTTTGATACTAAGTCCGCATTATACTAGATGGTATTGTTATGCAATGAGTCAAATACAGGATGCCTCCAAACTGCATTGTTTATTTCTCTAGGTCCAGAATGCAAAACTGATATTTTATATAGTCATACCAGTTATTAAAATTAAAAAGTGAATTTACCTTTATTTTTTTAATTGTTTGTATTTGGCTACTGAAAATTATATGACATGAATGTGCACTTCTCACACAAGCGTCACCAGCCATTTCCTTTGACTTTCATTAATGTTTTCTGCACTCGGTTTGCAGGTTCTATAAAGCTTAACCTTACATATTTGCCAGGTCTGCTAGCCACACCCTTCATTGTCATCTTACTTAATCCTCCTATCATGGTACAATTTACAACAAGGCAGCAGTGTGGTTAAATGTTCAAGGGGAGGGTGTTTCCTGCACACTAGCAGGTTAATGTCAATTTATAGGGACTCTTTAATAAACCTTGATTGAAAGTTACCTTCTTGGTGTCAATTTATTCTACACATAGTTTGCAAGCTGCTGCTGCCATTTAATAAACATTTAAATGTAAGGTTTGTAGTATATAAATGTATTAAAGCTTGCCCACAAGAGCTTGTGTGTGGCCAGATTTGAATACGTTTCAATCCACACTTAAAATATTTCTTGTCTAAACCAATCAATGTATCACTTTATTATTTATCAATTTCCAGAAACGAATAGCCATGCATTTTCCCCTCCTTTTTGTATGTTACCATCATGTTGATTATGCTTTTAAACATTCTTCCTTAAAAAAACAGGGTAAGATATGGTCAATTTCCCTCCATTTATATGTTGACTCAAATCTTCTGCATCTAAGCTTGTCATTTAAAATAAATGATGTTATTAAATTGCCACAGTGGTGGATCAGTAAATTGCTGATACAAAGTTTTAATCAGTCAGCTGCTCTTAATTGCTGTGAGCATAATTAAAGTCTCAGACATATACCTAAAATAGACTTGCAGCTTTCAAAACCAACACCCAGTACTTAAGAATGAAGACAAAGTGGTACACAACTATGTATTTATAAAATGTGTTTTAAAATGTCAAGTGGGCAATTGCTCACAGAATGCATTGTTCTTAGTTTTGTATCACGCAAATCAAACTGTGGAAAGCAGATTCTGCACGTCAACTTTACATAAGCTGCAATAAGCTTCTACAACCTGCTACTACCACTGCTTCAGTTGAATGACAGAAACACCCTAAAGAAGAAATTAAACTGGTCTTTAATTTGTAGATGGAACATATCACTCCTGCAGTACGACATTAACAGTATGACCAAACTATGGTGTATATTTGTAGTCTAGTCTAGCAGTGAATGGTGACCCAAACTCAAACATCTGTCAGGATACAATCTGTGATAAATGACTTTTTGTTGACTCAAGAGACATTATTTTCACGTGAAGCAATGCTAATGGCTCTACTGTGGAAAGCCCTGCCAAGACATGTTGTGAAGGCAGATTCTTTTAATGCATTTGTGTACAGGCAAAATATCCAGGGCTACAGTTAGAATTTATAAGTTTGTTTATACATTGACATGTGTCTGCATGCATGTGGCACTCCCCTAACCAATTTGATCAACGTGCCTGGATGCAAAGATGGAAAATGAAATACGAAAAATAGCATTTCACTCTGCAGGTCAATATCAAAAGAGAATTGTATTAATATGTGTGTGTCTGTATATACAGTATTTGTGTATGTATTTACAGAGTTGCAAAGTTGAAAACTTATTTTGCAAATGTGAGTGATGCTGAGAGATCACATATAGTATAGTACAAGCAATGAACTTGAAGAGTTGTCATTATAAATAAAATTTACAATTCTAACCTTATTATTAACTAGGTGACCTGAACAAATGTTTGACTGAAAAAAAGGGTTTGAAAACCAAAACTTCTAAAGAAGATATTATTCCCTTCTGTCTGAAATATGCTGCAAGCATCAGTATGTATATACGCACATTTTAATACATCGAGTTCAGCTGCGATTCTGGGGCTGCTTCCGCCGGAGCAGGTCAAAGGGGGCAGCATCGCTAGTGCATTGAGCGCAATAGCACTCTCTGCACTAGCGGAGCTGAATTTCTGGGTTAAAACACGGAAATTCAGCTCTAAAAGTTAAAAGAGGTGGCTTGTTGCTGCCCTTGTAACCTGCTGCTCGCTGCCACTTGAGGCAAGCTACTCATCTTGCCTCATGGCAGGAGTGGCCCTGATCGAGTTTTAACGCTTGAAACCTTGTGTGGTTTATTGTAAATGCCTACATTTCATGTATGTAAAATACAGAAATCAGCTTTGAAAAATATTACAATAGAACATAATGTTTAATAACTGTATTAAGTTTTATTTACTTTTTTTCTGCAAAGAATGAGTGTATTTAATTTTTTAAGAAACAGCCACTTTGCCCTCATGGGTTCTGGTCATTCTTGTCACACTTTAGCATTACCTTCACTCCCATCCCATTCTTTGTGGTTTCAAATGCCTCAACAGCCTTTTCTAAGGGAAACCGGTGAGTGACCAATGGGGCGACATTGACTCTCTTTGATGACAGCATGGATATAGCCATTGGCCACCTACAAAACACAAAAACCCTCTATTAACCAAACTACCTGAACTAAGCTCCACAGAATAGGTCTGATTTGTTATTCTCATAAATATCCATATGCGTACATGTGAAATCTACAAAAAAATACTATTGTAAATGTGAATGTGCTGTGAATGTCATTGTTGCCTTATGTGAAAGGTCATTTCAAATAAAGTGGCTTTTCCATGATTATGAAAGTGTAATATACAATGCACTTCATATTCAAATCAACCTCTTTGTCAAAAAGATTCAATAAAAGTATAAACCAGTGCTTTTATGAGGCAATATATTTGCCATATGTTGTTTCAGTGTAGTTTCTTTAGTAAATGGGACAAGAAAATTGCTCATAAATTACTGGAGTGTGACTCACTTAGGATTATGTTTATTTCCTTGTGTCAACTGCCTATACCCATGGACAAGTAACTTAATAGATACTATTACCTCTATAGTGCAAGGTCTCATTGTTGTTTAGTAATTATGAGTACCACTATAAAATAATAAATAAATTAATATGAAAGAGGACTATGCTTTCCTTTTTTAATACATACCAAATACCTAATTCTCAAGATATGCCAAGGGCTTGCCATGTTTCTACAGTATTAAGCACTGGGAAAAATACTTACGTATTGCAGTATCTGAATATGCCCCTGATATCGACTTCCCTCACAGCCGCATTTACAATAGGAACATTAACCATTGCAGGACCCAAGCCAACGAGTATTAGGGTTCCACCAGAGCGAGTTGCCTAGAAAATAAATATTGAAACATAAAAGGACGAGAGAGCCCATATAAAGAATACATTAATTATTTGTGCTATGAAGATTCTTTGTTCCATTCAATTGACCCTCAGATGCACATTTGATAATTCAGAAAGACTGTGTCAGAGCGTAAGCAATTTGCTGTTAATGCAGACAGGCCAACTTTAAAGGGGTTGTTCACTGTAAAGTTTGTGAATGTTATAGAAATGTCCTATTCCTAGCTACTTTATTTGTGTTTTAATTATTTGCCTTCCTTTTCTGCATTTTTCCAGCTTTCAAATGGAGGTCACTGACCAAAGCAGGCAAAAAAATATTGCTCTATGACCTATTCATATTTCAGTCTCGTATTCATTGGATCTTCATACCATAAGTCCACTAAAAAATCAGGTAAACATTAAATAAGCTCAATAGGTTGATTTGCTTCTAATATGGATTTCCATAATGTGGAGCTTTCTGGATAACTGGTTTCTGGATAACGATCCCATTTCAAATCAACTGCACAGTTACTGGAATGAGCGGGCTCCCTAACTGTGGGACAGACAGTAGTAATGTGCGGGTTGACCTGATACCCGCGGGACCCGCAGGTCGGGCAGGTTCAGGTTAAATATTGGGTGTCCATGGCGGGTACGGGTTGGGTGCAGGTTATACTGGGGCACTACAATACCTCTTTCTAATTTTCTGGCTTGCCGTTCTGACCCACACATTGCCAGTCCAGGCCTGCTTGAAACCTTTTCTGGCATTTTCGTAGGCACCGCAAACATAGATTAGCCAGAAGCGCTGGACTCCACCAGCAGCCAAAGACCCTCAGGGCAACTCACTCTTCCAGTCACTGACTCGGCCAATGAGCAATCGTTAAAGAAAGCCTAATCGGTTGCAAGTCATGAGACTAGACAGCGGACTTGCTGATTAGCCATTGGGTTGTATGTTGTGGTTTCTATGGAGACGTGTAGAAACTATGCTGTCTCGGGCAGAAAGTTATAAGGAGTCAGGTAATGAGGAATTATAGGGCTGAATCCTGCGAGTCATGCAAAGGAAGTGCCATTCCCTTCTGCCGTGTAATTGCATCTGGTAACTATGGTAACTTGGATCTGTGTACCGCCATCTTGGTTGGGGCTAAAGTGGTTTTGGTTAAAAAGTCACTAGAAACGCATAGTGTTGGCCTCTAACTCCCAGCCTAGAGGCTCATATTAATATATATATTAATCCCCTGAAAGATGAAATATCCCTTCAGCTATGGGCGGAGAATTATATACGGGCTACAGGGGTCACAGCCACACATCAGAACTAGGGTAAAACCCCTCCACCACAGAGAGTTACACGGTGTAAGGAGGAGGGGCCAATTCATGGTGTTAACTCCTGGGGCCCAAGTTATTCCCCTGTGCTATGGGCTGATCATGCTGAGCCTTGGGCTCCATCTCCCCTCTACAAACCCATGGGCATAAGCTGGCCAATAGGATCCCACTACCCGGTCACAAACTGACCAATAAGATCTGCATGAAAGCAAGGGCTTTACTAACCCTTTAAATGTGAATCCTCTTTGGCTGATCTGATACGATGATTAACCCTTTGTGGTGAATGTTATAGGTCTGTACAGAGGGGCAGCACAACTGCACATATCAGCATGTTGCTCTGTCTCACTGTGGCTCATGGGCTCATGTCAATTCATGTCTTTTGCTTTTGTATACCTGACTGATTCTCATTGTGCTGTATTGCATTCATCAGGTCGTGGCTGTGTTTTCTGAGATCTGGCTTTTTGTGACTCGCATTACTCATGCATGTGCAGGTTGGGTGTGGGTCCTACAATGGAAATATTTTGCGGGTTAGGGTCGGGTGCGGGTTATGGGTTTGCGGGTTAGGGTCAGGTGCGGGTTGAGTTTTTCCTGACCCGCACATCTCTACCAGACAGATATACTAAAATAGAAATAGCCATGGGGAGGGAGATATAGTAAGTAAGAGAGTCAACTTAAACAGTTATATCTGAAATGTTTTACAAGTGACATTTAGAACTACTAATCCACTAATTACTAATCCACTAATTCATCTACCATTGTTTGTTGTTTTTTGTGGTACCTTTTTTATGGTGCTGTCTATTTGTGGTTAAAGAATTAGAGCATTAGCAGAAAACTGTCCCTTCCAAACAGTCGGAAGAAGAGTCAATGTTTAACTTACATAGATTCCTGCTTGGATACAGGATTCTGCTCCAGTGCACTCAATAGTAATTTCTGGCATAGTTCCAAGCAATTCCTCAACCCTCTGTGCAATGACCTCTGGTGGCTCAGTGGTAACTTGAACAACAAAATCGGCTCCCAGTTCTTTGGCCTTTTCTAACCTTGGTAAAGATAAATCTAGTAAAAAGTAAATGAAGGTGAGATGAACTTAATCTGTTCATTAGTTATAATTTACTATTACTACTACTACTACTACTACTATTATTACTATTATTTAACAAATCTATTTAGCTCATCATACAGTTCAATATAAGACTTGGAAGACAACTGGGATGCAAGCCTTGTTAACGCTTCCATGGTTATTCATTAAACAGGTATGAGACCTGTTATCCAAAATGTCTTTTAATACCTTCAGTCTACTAAAAAAAATTAAAAACAATACCAGCATGTTTGTTCTCTCTCCAATATATTGATATATATATCAACGTTTCGGCCCTCACATGGAGCTTGATAAAGGCTCCATGCGAGGGCCGAAACGTTGATGTAATAAATGCTTTATCTTTTTGATGAAAATCCTGGTGTGCTTCAGCTTTTTCTGCCTCTATATATATATATATATATATATATATATATATGTATATAGTATACACATACTTACCACTTATTGCAACTTGAGATGCTCCCATCATCTTCGCCACTAGAAGAGAAACCAACCCAATAGGCCCTAAAATATACAAAAGAACATTAAGTCTAAACAAACATAACAAAAAAAGACAGGTAAACTACTTTAATTCCTCAGCTTGGCCATGCTTAGACTACCTGCACCACAGATAAAAACTCTGCTTCCAAGAGTCACTCCAGCTCTTCTACAAGCATGGATCCCAACAGACAGAGGTTCAATCAGTGCACCTTCCTCGAATGTTACATTGTCTGGAAGCCTGAAATAAAATGTAAGCAAACCCCTTTATTGCAAATTACTGAGAACTGTGTTTTGTCACTGAAGAAGAAAGGAGGAGAAGAGAAGCTGAAGAAATGCTAAGGGGAGAGGACAGAGGAGAAAGAACAAGCAAAATTGCAAAATAGAAAAAAGTTGATAAAGGTAGATATTGATAAAAACAAAGATTATGGAAATTATAACATTATAGAAGAGGTCTGCTGGTTGTTCTTCAATAATTTATTAAATAGCCAGTGTCTTTTACCCTGCTGGATGCTCTGAGATACTCCACATGCCTTAAAGCATGTTTATGTTTAAAAATTCGTTAGTGAACAATGAAAAATAAACACCAAGACAAATTAAACTTTTAAATAGCAAAGCCTTTATTAAGAAATAACTTACAGAAAGTCCACTTCCTGTCCTCTTCAGAAACGGCGAAAAGGCGACCATCCATCCTGCAGCGATCGATTTCTCATCCCTGGCTATTCACTGAAAAGGCATCGCCTTCATCCTCCTCCTGGTGTCCAGCATCAGCGGTGTCATGGTCTCTCCTGCAATTTCCCGACTCCTGGTATGATAGCAGTGTCAAGTTTGTTCCTGTGCTGGCGCGATCAACTAACAGCAGCGGGTCCTCTCACATCCCTTCCACTAGAGTCTCCCGACGCACACTCGTTAGTGGCTGTAATAGTGCTGCCAGGACAGAGCACAAGACTTCCCCGGGTGCAGTTTAGTTCCAGCCGGTCCTGAAGCCGCTTTGCAGCTTCTCCTCTCGTTTTTTTTCTCTTGTCCCTAATGAATGAAGAGCTTCGTCTTGCGCCAGGGGTTGCTCCAGTTCAGCGCACTTTGGCTGCTTCTGGCTTCACCTTGTCAGGTGATTAACCCTTTGCTGAAAATAAGAAACAGCCCTTAAAATAAGCACAAAATAAGCAGCCCCTGTGTGTGTGGGGATCAGTTAGATTTCAGAGCGAGGAGGAGACTGAGAGGAGAGGCAGCAAAGCGGCTTCAGGAAATGCTGACTGCGCCCGGCTGGAACTAATCTGCGCCCGGAGAGTCTTGCACTCTGTCCTGGCAGCACTATTACAGCTACTAGCATGAACGAGTGTGCGTTGGGAGACTCTAGTGGAAGGCATGTGAGAGGACCCGCTGCTGTTAGTTGATCGCGCCAGCACAGGAACAAACTTGACAGGAGTCGGGAAAATTGCAGGAGAGCCCGTGACACCGCTGCTGCTGGACACCGCTGCTACTGGACACCGGGAGGAGGATGAAGACGATGCCTTTTCAGTGAATAGCCAGGAATGAGAAATCGATCGCTGCAGGATGGATGGTCGCCTTTTCGCCGTTTCTGAAGAGAACAGGAAGTGGACTTTCTGTAAGTTATTTCTTAATTAAGGCTTTGCTATTTAAAAGTTTAATTTGTCTTGGTGTTTATTTTTCGTTGTGCACTTACGAATTTTTAAACATTTTTTTTTTATGTTACTGGTCCTTTAAGCATTTTCTTTCAACCTGCTGTATGTTCACATAACAATAGCTACTTTAATGTTATGATTATAATAGCACAAAATGGCATTGAGTAGATGAACAAAGCAACTTGAAGGTAGAGATAATAAAGCTTAGACAGACAGAAACAATGGAAAGGACATCTCCTTTAGAGTGCATGTGTGTCCTGTTATTCTTAATTTAATTAAGTTAAATGAGGTGTGGCACAATGAGCCTTGAAAAGCACCCACTGTTGTCACTTAAGGCTGGTGACATACAGAAGGATTAGTCGCCAAGTGATAAATCTTCGCTGCTGCGGGCGACTTATTTCCCAGAAATGCCTTCCCACCAGCAAGAATGTGAATCTTCGAGGGAATTTGCATCACTTCTTTTTACAAAATCTCCCAAAGTTTCCTTGCGAGGTCACTTCGGAAAAAGAAGTGACGTGAATGCCATCCCACTGGTGATTCTAGCTGGTGGGAAGGCATTTCGGGGAGATTAGTCGACCTCAGCAGCGAAGATTTATTGCTTGCTGACTAATCTCCCCATATCCCACCAGCCTAAAGTATGGAAATGATGGATATGATAAGACTACAAAACCCAGAATTCTTCTATCTATGAATAAAAGCTGATTGGGGGGACAGGTCTGCAACATCTGGGGAGCCATAAGTTGGGGCCCTTGACTTATGTTGCTAAATGCAGGTGGCAGTTCTTACTGAAGTCTTTGAGTGGAATAAAACTGTAGCTAAAACTCATACTCACTTGTAGCAAAAGTTGGCATTGTGTGTATAATATCTGCATAAATTCCCATCATCAGGTGGTGTAGCACAGAAGAAAATGGTAGGCGACAAATTATACCTCCCCATTTTACAGAATTCATCTGTTTCTCTAGGAACCCCAGGCTCTATAGCAACTCGGTCACCTGTAAGAAACACTTGCAGCTGTAACTAAAACAAACATACTGTAAATGTGTGTATATCTATACAGTGACAGCTGTTGCCATTAAAAAGAGTCACCCAAAGACTATGCTAATGGCTGAGCTGAAATATGTAATCAGCAAAATATAGAATTGGCTGTTTTCTAAATAATTCAGTGCCAAACAATTAACATCACCTTACAGCTTGGAAACACTACACACCCATATGTTATATACACAGTGATGCCTATAGTATGCACACTATTATAAGTTTAAAATACAATGTTTATTAACTGGCACTAATGTAAAAGGAGGGACCCCGACTTTTGTTATCTTTGATATTATGTTTTTTTTAGAAGACTGTGATTTATTTGAATTTAATTGTTTCAAGAGAAGATCATGGCTAAAATAAGCAGAATTTTGCTACACCAAGCAATTTCTTTTTGTGTACATCACAGGGAATGTGCAAAAGGTGTAAGCAGTAAAATCCACCTTGCAGAGATGTTTGACAGCGGCAAATAGAGGGAACCAAATTAATTTAGTGCAGTCATTTATAATATATTTGGTATAATTGTTCCCTTAGCTAAGTCAATTATCTATAACCTTTTTATGGGTTATTGGTGGGCCTGACAATATTTTGGACCACAAAGAAAAGCCTGAGCCTGAAAGCCATGATCTATATCCTCCCATAGTCCCATAATCCGCATCTGACTAGGCAGCAGCAGTCAACAATGCAGGAAAAGCTTGAGTAATCCATATTCTGTATTTAAAGAACACAAAAGCAATTCCCTGTCCTTGAGAAAAGTTTGTAAATGTCATTTAAACAGCTTTAGGCAAATATTAAAGAGGAGGAGTGAGTATTGACAGAGGTTAAAGTTCATGTCAAGTTGTTTGAACAATCCAACAGCTCTTGCTACTGTAAATTCCTCCCTGCAGAAAGACTTTGGACACATTGAAGGCATCCAAGTTGTTGTTGCATTATTGTGTGCACATTGCCTTATCCCCAAGTTTTTTTTTTGTTGAGTGCCATAAGGAAAACACAGACAGACATGCTGATCTGGTTTCTGTGTGTTCTAAACTGAATTTGATCATAAGGTAACACTATGGATCATGCAACATAATATATTTGAAAATAATTGTGGATTGTATGTATGAATCTTTTTGAAGAAGTTGCATATGCAAATTAGGATTCGGTATTCGGCCCAATCTTTCACCAAGGATTCAGGGATTCGGCCGAATCCCAAATAGTGGATTCGGTGCATCCCTAAATAAATCTGGATGTTAGTATCCCATCTGGCGAACAAAATGCCTAGAGTGATTATTAGTTTTACAAATTACATCAAAAAATCCTGTGTACTACAGGCAATACAATTTTATGAACACTGGAATTTAATAAGGAAGCACTTGTATAAAATACTTATAGGTACTATCAAAATCTGCAAACAGCATGTAAACGCAATACAGCTTTTATTTTACCTGGTTTAAGGTGAGATACAGAGGCTCCTACTTTGACCACTGTTCCCGACGCTTCATGCCCTAGAACCATCGGTTTTTTCACAATGAAATCTCCAATACGACCATGCTGCCAATAGTGGACATCTGAGCCACATATTCCAACAGAATGCATCTTAAGCAAAACTTCTATTGGATGACAAAAAAAGGAAAAACTATAATATATGTTAGGATTCCTCAAGAATAATGTAATAAATGTTTTCAAAAGTCTAGTAAACCACTGCAACAGCTGGAGACAAAGTAATTACAGATACCTAACATATGGGGGATTCACAGAAGTGGAGAGAACATAAGTGGTGTAAATACAGTTTACATACGGAAATGTGTAAAATTCTATTTTAGTCTCCACCTTTCATTTTCTGTTGAAAATGAGTTTTTAAAAACAGAAACGGTGTACAAACATTTTCAATTAAACTCAAACTTGTTTAAGCTCATTAAAAGCCTGACAATAGAATTTAAAAAAAACGAAAAGTGAACCCTTTGTATTTAGATTTGACAGCACTGATCACGACAAACAGAAAAATTCCAATAAACAGCTAAGATCCTGAGTTCAAATCAATTGTGAAATGGCAATGTCTGCAGAGTTTGTATGTTCTTTTAAACTCCAAAAACACACAGACAGTTTAATTGACTGTAAGTTACAGTAGGACAGGGACTATGAGCAATCTCTCTAAAGTGCAGCATAACGTCCCAGCATTTGTTCAGCTACAGTATCCACAAACAGTTTTATGCTGTAGCTGTACAACAGCAGAACAGATCAAATACATTTTTAAAAATGGTTTCTTTCAAAGCTGTTTTACTTGGGGTCCTGTCATAAAACAGAACAATCTGAAACATGATGGGTATAGTAGACAGAGGGTTGCTTTACTTAGAGCATGTTAGCACTGATTCCCTGACTGTGCATCACTAGGAGACAGCTGAATGCCCTGCCATTTATTTATTTATTGCAAAGGGGTAGATATAGCTGGCAAGATAATTTGATTGACATGGTGTCTTATTAAAGCCAAGCACAGTCTGCCTGGAAAAACGTCCTTTGTAAAAGGTGCAAGATCAACACAGTAAGGTTTTTTTGGGCTGGGCTGCTCGCATGCTACTCAAAACGGCATAGTTACAAAATTAAAAAGACTTTTTCTGGTACTGAAAGCTATTTTTTCCCTGGATTCATGGTCCAGAGGTATTTGCCAATACCCTTTTGTCATATCTAGTGTAGATATATACTTTGCCCCACCTAAACCCATCAATTAAGTCATCAATTCTGGGTAGTGGAAAAGTTTATCTTAAGAAAATCAATACAGAATCTTATTTCCCCATTCTTTTTTGGTACCAAGACAATAGGTGAACACCATTCACTTTTTGAGGGTTCTATAACTCCAAGTTGCAACATTTTGTCAACTTCCTGGTCTACCACTGACTTATATTTCTCAGGTATTCTGTATTGTCTCTGCCGAATGGGCTTGGCCTAATGAGTATATTTATAGTATGTTCAATTAAAGAAGTACGTCCAGGGGTTTTTACTAGTGTGTCCCTATTTTGATTTAGTACAACTAAAAGGTCATAATGCTCTCTATCATCAAGGGGACCAATATCAATATCCCTTAAAGGTTCACTTGAGGAAGTTAATCTTTGATAGGCTTGCTCTGCCATATCAGGAACACATTCCTTTAATACCACCATTGATGCTTTCTCATCTCTCTTTCCATTTTCTTAGTAGGTTAACATGGTAGATAGTTTTCTTACGTTTACCTGGCATTTCAATCTCCAAATCAACAGGGCCTACTTTGCGGGTGATTAGAAAAGGACCCTGCCACTTTGCTAGTAGTTTGTTTTCCTTATTTGGCAACAGTAATAAAACCTTCTCACTTGGTTGAAATGTGCGGTACCTTGACTGGTCATACCAAATTTTTTGTTTATGTTGGGCTTCTTTTCGATTCTCCTGTGCTAACTCACATATTTTGGTTAATTGTTCTCTCGTGTTAATAATGTGAGTTAATATTTGAGGCTCTGCAGTATCCTAAACCCAGTTTTCTTTTATCACATCAAGAATTCCCCTGGGTTGTCTCCCATAAAGCATTTCAAAAGGAGAAAATCCAGTGGACATTTGTGGAACCTCCCTATAGGCAAACATTAAGTATGGAAGCCATTTCTCCCAATGTTTTGGGTCCTCCTCAACAAATTTTTGAAGCATGCGCGTCAGTGTCTGATTCATCCGTTCGATCAAGCCATCCATTTGACCTTGTACTTGTACAAACAGATTTTACCCCTAGCAAGTTGTATAGTTATTTTAAGAATGAAGAGGTAAAATAAGTTCCTTAGTCAGTTAATACAACCTTAGGAATTCCTACTCTGCTAAAAATTTTTACAACCTCTTCTGCAACTCTCTTTGCAGTAATGTTACTAAAAGGAATTGCTTCTGGATACCTTGTACAATAGTCACATACAACCAAAATATACCTACTACCCTTATTACTTCTCTCTAAGGGGCCCATTATGTCCATAGCCACCTAAACAAGCATTGCAAGGGAATAGGTATCAGTGGAGCTTTGTCTTTTTGCCTTAATGGTGCTGTCATTTGACAAGTGGAAGATGTATCACAACATGATGCTACATCTTTATGCACACCAGGCCAGAAAAATCTGTACAGAATACTTTTGAGAGTCTTGTCTCTACCCAGGTGACCAGCCATGGGTATTTCACGAGCCAGTCTAAGGATTTCTCTGCGATATTTCACTGGTAACTGCTTAACTCTGTAGCCAAGCTTGGGATGTTGACACACTCTCATCAAAATTCTGTATTTCAATACATACATTGGTATATTTGCACATTCATTGTCATTTTCAACCACATTTTTATCAAATTCTTTAAGAGTTTCATCTTTATATTGTTCATTTGCAATAACAACAGCCCAATTAATATGAGGTGACATTTTTACAAGGTGTTCATGTCTCCATTTTTTTTCTAAGTTTTCTTCTTTCTTATTTAGACTTATGGGGTTTCCCGCCACCTTGGAAAAGGTCATCCTCAAATAGAAAAATCTCATGCGAAGCATTTTTTCCCCTTTTGCTTGAGACCATGTAGTGACAGCTGTAATGGGTGCAGAAGCTTCACTCAGTATTTGAAAAAACCCTGGAAAGTCTCGACCCAAAATCACAGAGTAGGGCAAATTATCCATTACTCCAACAGTAATGGTCTGTAACTCATGTCCAAGATCAACAGTCACTTGGGTTGTTAAATAAGACTTTATATCACCATGGACACATTTGATTAAAGTCTTGCCCTTTCTGGGTAGATGCATCAAGACATTCCTTTTAAGTAAGGTCTGTGGGCATCCAGTGTCGATCAGGGCCTCAACTGGTTTACCATTAACTTTAACAATTTTTAAGAGCCCTTTCCCAGTACCCACTACTGATATTGGACTTGCTTTTTTATCTTTTTTACAAAAGCGAGAAATATACCCCTTTTCCCAACATTTAAAACAGGCCTGCTGAGCAGTAGGAGCTTTTGCCCCTGTATCACCACTCTGTGGAGGGTAGTGACATTGGGGAATCTTACGACAGGCTGCTGAACAGTAATTTTCCTAGCCTGGAAATAATCCTCAGCCAGGGCTACTGCCTTGGACCCTGACTCTGGATCCAGATGCACACACCATCTGGCAGGATGTTAAGGAATTGTTCTAAGACTATCACATCCAGGATCTCCTCCTTACTTTTTCCTGTTAGCTTGATCCACTTCAGGAGCAGCTCTTCCAGCTCTTCAAATGTCACAAAGTTTTCTTCGTGACATTCGGCGCATGCGCAGTAGAGCCGTACCGGTAAATGTTCCTACTGCGCATGCACCAGAAGACGCCGGTCAAAGCAGGAAGAAGACGCGCGTGGGAGAAGATGGCGACTGTGAACTCCGTGGACAGGACCTGCGCAGAGGGGTGAGTAACAAGTTAGGGGCCTTTGCCCAGGGGGGACAGGTAGGCCAGGGGGGAGGAGGGGCAACACAAGGAAGGGGGAGGGGTTTTGCGCCCAGGGGGTTTCCTTCTCCTTTAATCTCTGTTCATGCTTAGTTCCAGCAATGAAATTGCATCCCACTTCTGACACCAAGTGTGGTGTGGGCCCTTTAACAGAGGTTGCTGAAGCTTGCTTGGCAAAGAAAAATGTAGCTTTATTTCTTTAAAGCAGAAGGTAAAGTGTTATACAGCTCAATTCAGCATAGCATCAGAACAGCAGAGCAGTCTTTCCCTAGGTCTTTTCTTGAAGACAGCCAAAACCAGACTGACTCTTGCTGATTGGTAGCAGCCTTTTATACCCGAACATAGAGTGTAGTGCTACACAATCAATCTCACCGCTTTTTGTAGCGTCGGGTGCCGGCTGCGACTCTGTCTGCCCAGGTCCACTTCAAATTCCGATACAAACTCCAGCAGCACTCCGGTATAGTGAAAGCAATGTATTTGTGCAAATGAAGCAACGACGTTTCGGGCATAACCAGCCCTTTATCAAGCTTCTTCAAGCTTGATAAAGGGCTGGTTATGCCCGAAACGTTGCTTCATTTGCACAAATAAATTTCTTTCACTATACCGGAGTGCTGCTGGAGTTTGTATCGGCCTTTTATACCCAAGGCTCCCAGCATGCTTTGTGGTTCTGTGACATCATACATTTAAATTTTAACAATAATTACAATTTTTACCAGTAAATGTACATAACAGTCTGTGCAGATTATAACATAAAAAAATAAAAAAGGAAACCAAGTTTAAATTAAAAGCTATGCAAATGCCTGTGCACAGCTGACAATTATAAGGATACACCCTTGTGTTTCACCAAACCCTGAGCAAACTGAACAACTTGGGAAACTGAGGTAAAGAGTATTTTAAACTTTAAATGTTTAAAGTTTGCGCACTTACATCCAAAAACTGTGTTTTAGGTTTTAGTGGCAAGTTAGATGATTTTCTAAGAGAAAAAACACATTTTTAAATGATTTAGCATTTCAGATCTGCAAACAGCAGTTTTTCACAAGAAAGAACTAGTACTGTCCACAGATATCTTAAAAAAAAAATATTTAAGCTACATGACTCATGTCACAGGGGCGATTTAAAAAATCCAGAAAAGTGTTGGGGAAAAAAAGTGTGACTTTTTCGTGGCTTATTAGGCAACAAAACTGCGACAATTCCCGAATACAAAAATACTCCAGCTAAAACCTGTTGAAAACACGTAGAAGTAAATGGCAGATGTCCCTTTTACAACTGAAAGCTCTTTCTTTGATTAATGGAAGAGGTTTTTGGGTGTTTTTGATGCTGCTTTTGTGCGGCAATATGAAAAAGTTGGTTACAAAATTCTGTCCAGATCTGCAGTATGTCTCTTAGTTTAATGTTGTAGTGTGATGTACTGTAGTTCTACAGATGATCATTTTTGTAATTGTTAATTGGTATTGTTACACAAAAACTAAGGAAAATAAAAAATAAAAAGGAAAGGGAAACTAGAAAATAGCAGTACAAAATACTGTATATATATATATATATATATATATATATATATATATATATATATATATATATATATATATATATATGTAAAAGTCATGTAGCACATCAGGATATCAGAATTTCAAAAGTAACATGACAATTCCCAATCCCAATTCATGCCCCCATATTCCTCTGTAGTCTTAAAGTGGTAGATCCAATATACTTCCTTAGCTAATAACCTTTTATTCATATTACCAGATAACAGATTCCTTTGGAACAGAGATATCAGTGTCAAACATATTATATAATTATATATATATATATATATATATATATATATATATATATATATATATATATATATATATATATTGTTAATACTCTACAGGCTGAACATTGTTTTACTGAACCTGCATATTTAGGGACTGTCCACACGGGTTTAAAGAAAAATTTTTATTTTCTATTCGATTCAATCAAAGGGGCACTATATTGACTTATTTCATAAATTAGTACAGCGGGACATAGAGTCTCTGAGTGCCTCTGAAAAAGCCCATTATAGGCCCAAGAATTTAACCCATGGTGAACATCAGGCTTTACTTTCTTTAAGTCGTAATAAGAAGGTTGTGATAGGGGAGCATGCTTGCAATGGAGTGAGCAGCACGCACTGCGGAGTAGCTCCGTGCCAACTGAGCCCAAACATCTGCTAAAGCGGATTCTAAGGCAACCGGAAAGCACCAGGTAGTGCGGACAGAGAGCTGAGCCATTAGCGATGGGCAAGAAACGGCCCAAAGAAATGGCAGGAACGATGTCCCCGTACCTGCAAAACACACCAAGGGGCACATTTATCAAGGGTCGAATATCGAGGGTTAATTAACCCTCAAAGTTAAAAGCATTTAACAAAGCATTTAGCGCAAATCCTTCGATCGATCGAAGTAAAAATTGTTCGTTGGAGCGATAAAATCCTTCGAATCGAACGATAAAATCATTCAAATCTTACAATTCAAAGGGTTTTAATCGATTGATCGAACGATTTTTCTTCGATCAATAGTCGAACGATTTTTAGTTTGAATCGTTCGAGTCGAAGTCGAAGGTCGTAGTAGCCTATTCGATGGTCGAAGTACCCAAAAAAATACTTCGAAATTCGAAGTTTTTTATATTCGAATCCTTCACTCGAGCTTAGTAAATGTGCCCCCAAGTGTACGCAGGCCTCATCCAGATGGCGGAGAGGATTCGGATGCGGAGCCTCCACTTGACTCCTCAGCCCCTAGCTCTCCCGATCTGAAGGTGAGCAGGCAATTGTGAGTGCCCATACACCTACACAGAACCAAGAGCCAGTGACTGTACAGATCCTCTCACAGCACCTAACTGTACTGCATGATACAATTACCGCTACTATAGCAGATACAGTCAAAGCAACGCTTAAGGATATACAAATGGAGGTAATTAGCCTCGGGGAACGAACTGATCACCTAGAGACCACAACAGATGAGCTTATCCAAAGGCACACAGCCTTAGAAGAGGAAAACCAGTGCCTGAGATCTGAATTGGTCTCTTTAAAATTACATGCAGAAGACCTGGAGAACAGATCCCGCAGGCAGAACCTGAGGATCAGAGGTGTGCCAGAGGAGGTAGGTACACAGTATATTAGAACCTACCTGCGTACTTTATTCTCCACTATCAATCTAGATCTTCCACCGGAAGCTGTCATGCTTAATATTGAATTGTCTACAGCTCCAATGAGAAGTACACATTGGCGCTTGAATGAGTCCCTATTGAATGACACACAGTTATGTCTTGACGTATTACAAAGGATGAAAAATTATTTTAATGAGAATGTGAATTCTGTAACCAATATGTCAGTGCTGTGGGAAGCACATAAAGCAGTCCTCAGGGGTAAATTTATAGCGATATCAGCTCACAGAAAGAAGGCAAAGCTAAAAGGGGGTGGTGACAGAAATAAATTATTGCTACAGCGCGAGGCTAAATGGATCCATAAATAGAACACAATGGCACCACGTGGACAAAATGAGATGCACTCATTGGCATGCTTTATCTAAACTGTGTAAAGAAACCCTACCTATGATGTTCAAACTCGTCGATTCAAGAATGAAGTATATATAACTTATGGGGAATAGTTAGAAATTATTCAGGTTTTTCTTAATGTTATATGGAATACTCTTATTTGGACGATTTATTGGTTAATTTAGTTTACCGAGTATGTTGACAATAGGCAGTATCTCCTCTTTGAATGAATTTTTTTCATTCATCAGTGTGTTCTGAGCAGTCCTGATGCACCCCGAGAATTGGGGAAATATCAGATGATGAGCCCTCTAGAAAAAATGGGTGATATATAGGATGGGTCAGAAAACACTGGTAGGAGATAGACATTTTGCTGATTAACATTTACTCATTGGAAAAAGGAATGGGTCTGTTGATATTGAAAATTACTTATAATAATTGTCTGGATTTGGACTGTGCATTTGATCTGAGGAGATATGTTGAGTTTCCATATAGATATAGTTGAGATTGTTTTTAACCAATGATTTTAGATTTTACATGAAATAATGGTGTTCACTTATAATGTTTTTATATTTATTGCACATTGTCACTTTAGCACATTGAAACAATAAGAATTGGTCACGATGACCCTTAGTTGACATATAGTATAATCAGCATATATTGCTATTTGACTTTGTTACATCTGCAGTAGGTACAGACTTCATTAACTGGATACTTTTAGCACAAAATATATTTATTATCACTATGTAACATCATTTTATACAAACTATATTAGTGTGATGAGTTTAACAAATAGAGCACTCTATACACCTGATGTAAGACTCAATAAGTATGCATGGTGTGAAGGGGGGGTCCTATGTGGGTGGAGGGTATTTTAGTTTATTGGATTTTGGTATATTCACATCCTGATGACGGTCCCTTGAGGTACCGAAATGCGTAGATGTTTATATGATCTAGTAAAGGACTTCTCAAAAATACCTTTATGCCGTGAGTGCTTCCTTTTACTACTGGACTGTATATTGAACTTGGTTAGCACCCGGCGAAATTGCTTAATGGCGGAGGTGAGTGCCGGTAATCAATGTCTTATATATAGTAATTTTCTATGGTGATCTAAGGGTTAATGGTTTTATGGGTGAGGCTTGCCTTAATTCAAACCTGATGTGTGTGTGTGAACCAGTGTGTTTTTGAGAAAGTGGCTGGATAGCTACGAAACGCATTAAGCTTTGGTTCCTTTGGTTATGTGATGGAGTGCCTATTTTAATGAACAAATAAAATATTAACTTTTAAAATGACACTCAAGTTCAAGCTTCTCCTTCCGTGGGGCACCGGGGTTGTTACATGGTTCTGGATTACAAAGCTTACCAGGGAAGTTCTTCACGTGTTGCACATGGAGTATCGGTCTGCTCCCAGGTAATCTCCTTTTCCAATAATTGTACCAAAACACTCTAGGCTATGAACGATACAAGCAATGCCCTGTAAGGCTACAAATGTATAATTATTGGAACTTTTTATTACTCATCTTTATATTAAGGTCCTCTACTGTTCATATTTCAGTCTCATATTTCAATCTGGTTGCTATGGTAATTTGGACCCTAGCAACCAGATTGCTAAAACGGCAAATGGAAGCCAGTGTTGACCATTCCTCCTTTAAAACCATGTTAACCCATTATTTTAAGAACTTTTAAGACCATGTCCACATTAATGGTGGTAGCACACCAAAAAAACCAAATGGTTTGTGTTCACTGCAGAGATACCACTCATCACACATATGTGAAACATTTAAGTCATACCCTTAAATATACAATAAACCTAACCTCCCCAACATTCTTCATACTTTATGGATAACACAGCCCCCCAACACATGATTAAACACCTTAGTGGCCCCTAACAACAACTTCCAAATGTTATAAAACCCCCAGAAAAAACCCCGGGCTCACGTCTCACAGGGTACAGAGTAGGGCAGGTAGTGTATGGTACACCCAGGGAGCATAGGGTAGGCAGAGTATGGCACACACAGGGAGCATAGGGTAGACAGAGTATGGCACACAAGAAGCATAGGGCAGGCAGAGTATGGCACACATAAGGAGCATAGGGAAGGCAGGATAGAGCAGAAGACAGGATAAACTATCAGGACTCTAAGATGAACAGTTCATAATGTGCAACATACAGTGACACAATGCTGGTGCCCCTCCAGCAGTTTGTATGAGGTGTGAACAGGTGAACAATGTGGCCACTTTCAGTCAAGTCTGAGTTGTGAACAATACAGGGATTTATGGGTTTGAACAATAGAAGTGTTACAGGTGTGAACAATGCAGGAGAATTACCGGTGTGAACAATGCAGGAGTTTAATGTCTGTATTTGCAGGGGCCCATTAATATTAGTACTGATACCTTTTAAAGTTTACACAAGGCTAAGGAATCACAGCAGGCAGACTTTCATGTGGGGGCCAAACAATGGAGGATGCTGGTCATGCCAGTTGGACAGACCTGCTCTACATCATACTGAAAGTTAACTCAAAGGTGAATAACCCCTTTAATGGATGGGTTTGTCCTGGAAGTTAAAACAATTACAGTGGTCTTTGCCTTCAATTGACTGATCTATTTTGTCATTTTGTCACTTACCATTTGGACAAGGTTCTGGAATGGTCCGGTTTTCCTATAATCAATGAATGAAATATTTTTAAAACATATTAAATACATGCTGTTCCATCTATACAGGTGTGTTTATAGAGGAAAAGTTTGCGAAATTTAAAGTAGGGAACTCAATTTACAAAATACCTTGTTGCATTATGTCCTGTACCCACAAAAAGACAGGAGAAAATACTTAATGGACATTAACTATGAGGGATAGAAAGTGTATTAAACTAATATCTTACCAGACGAAGATCCCCAATTCCATGGACTACCACAGATAGGTTTTCAACTTCCGCACAGGGTTTATGTGCTGCCATTGCTTTCCCTCTCCCAATCCACTCTGCTGCTCTTTTCAGCACTGTTTCTTCTTTTACTTTGGACTTTTAGGTTAAAGTTTTAACAGAGACTTTTGTTTGCCTGATTAGGTTTAAGCTTTTGACCACAGTCCTGCAATGGAGAGTTTAATAATATTTGGCTTATACTTAACCTTATTACTTGCCTAGAGAAAATATATCATTAGATACACATTTTTAGTTCCAAGGCAGTATATTTTCCAACTGATTAATAAAGCAGTTATTAGTCGAATACTGGGGTGGATGCCAATTAGCAGATAATACCCCCCAGGTTTTTTATATATTAATTTGCAAAATAGAATAATAAAATTACCAATAGCAGAGGGATAAACAGATAGAAAACTACCTGTCTGCCACTTTCCTATGCAGCCAAGAAGCACATAAACTGGTAACAGCAAAACACTTGATTTGTCTTGATTTCATGTTGCCACTTTCTCAAGAATAAACTATAAGCCTGACTACAAAAGCAGATAAATATAAATACCTTCCCTTATGAGGCAATGATAAAACTATATTTAGACAAAACAGTTGTGGGTAACCTAGATTACTATAGTACTAAACTACATGGGAGATTTTGTAGGATGGTGTCAAATCGACAGATTGCATCCTACAAGTAAGATCAGGGACGATCCATGGGTTGCTGCCACCTGAGGCAGCAACCCCAATGCCGCCCCCCTCTCCCGCTCCGCGCTTAAAAGTTTAGCGTCAGAGCGGATCAAAAGGGGCGGTATCGCTAGTGCAATGAGCGTTTACTGTGCTTTCTGCACTAGCAGAGCCGAATTTCCAGTTTAAAAAATGGAAATTCGGCTCTTAAAGTTACAGGATGCAGCTTTTTCCCGCACCTTGCAAATGGCTGTTCACTGCCGCCTGAGGCAAGGTGCTCACCTTGCCTCATGGCAGGAACGGCCCTGAGTAAGATGTAGCTTCATGAGTTAAAAAATAATTGGAATGATAGATACATCTCATGTGTAAACTACATGGAAGTTTTGTTATCAGAAATGGCACTCCTGTCAAAAGGCAACACTGCTACACCTGACTAGATTAAATCCGATCTGACAGACTGAAATACATTGTATGTCTGCATAAACAAAACTCACCATTCAACTTTATCTGATCCGATTTACATTACAGCTGTGGGGAGCAGATGTAGGATCGTAAAAACCTTGTGCTGTTACATGACACGATTTTGTGGGTCAGATAAGATCTGACCCACAAAATCTGATCAAAATGTAGTGTTGTGTAGCCCATAATGACAGATTAGTGGTAGTTACCTCCTAGCATATTTTATCACAAGGACAGCAGTAATGATTTGCTTATTATATTTACAGAACACTAACACACAGCTACATATTTTTTTCACTGCTAGTCAATGATTCAAGTGCAGATTCCAACGTAACAACTTTTTAGCAAATTGAAGACAAGAGTAATGGCAATAAATACATTTTAAGCAACGTTGCAGAGATGTTACTAGAGGACAAACAGACCATGCGCTGCAGGGGTAATTGGGACTGCTGAGGGCTTTATGGGAGCAATTAATGAGCAAATTAAATATACTGTATATTGGTAAGAAATGTACATTTCTTTAAATTGGGGGAGCATTACAATTAATTTGGTGTGGGCCAAGTAATATTTATTTATTAATAATTAGTTATGCAAGTGATATTTAGTAGCGATATGCAAGCAATCTTTTTTAAGTAGCCTAGTAGGCTGCCCCCATTGCCATTTATGTGAATTGGCTAAGAACACTTGTTCATATCCTTATGCTTATCTTGCCAGATAGAAATAAAATGCATTCAGTGCAGCACTTTTTTTAAGGCTTCTCTTTAGTTTGGGCAAAAAAACTGCGATTAATATAGGTTGCAAACACCAACAAAAGTGTGTATTTACCTTTACAAATATCCACTTAATATTCTCCCTTCGACTTACAAAGTTTCATCTGCATTTAAGAGTTAACCTATAAAAATACTGTATATTAACCCCCCCCCTCCATACTGTATATACCAGCCCTCCCCAGTTTTTTTTGATACATGACTCTCTCCAGTCATATTCCTCTCATTCTCAGGAGGTGTAGCCAAGCTACAATGCTTTAGCAGGGAAATTGGTACAATACAAGTGCTATATTCCCCTAATTCCTGCCACTGCAAGTTCATTTGCTATCCTAACCTCCCCTAAAATACTTTCACAAAGAGCACATGCAAATGGAAACGAGTATAGCACACCTGATCTCTGTGCAAAGGTTGCAGCAAGCCTGGCATATGTCGGCAACAGAATGTTTTTTTCTTTCAATTAACTTTACTCAGCAGTGACATGAAACAGAACTGGCAACTGCTCGTGTTCTTGCCTATCTCCCTTGCTTGGTTTATTTATAATGTCTAACTTCGTTTCCATAGGGCATGGTAAGAAGGTGTCTAAGGATTAAATGGGCAAATTGGAGTTAAAAGTCACTAGATTTCAGTCTGTAATAGATTTTGCTTAACAACCTTAGAAATATAAAGTCATTTACAGTGGTGCTGCTTTTTCTGTTAAAGAAGAGTGGAATTAAATCAATGTTTTTCCATAATGAGTAATTTGGCCATTATAAAACTTTATAATGTTGCTTTTTGTAAAGAGTTTTAATATTAACCACAGATTTAAGACTCTGGGCACAAGCAGCATGAAGCAGGCTAAACATGGTTTCATGGTTTTTTTGTGGGGCAAAACAACATATTTTACAAGTAGCTATCAGCATACCTCCCAACTGTCCCTTTTTCGGAGGGACAGTCCCTCTTTTGACAGCTCAACCCGCAGTCCCTCATTTGTACTGGAAAGTCCCTCTTTTCTCGGCACTGAACAGCCAGAAAAAGAAGCAAAGTTTCTCACTTAATTGGCTTTTAGCAGAGAGCCCAGAACAGCTAACAGGTGCAAATAAGATACTTTGTAACAATTTTGAGACACAAAAACACAGTTTAGATAAGGAGAAATATTTTCAAACTTTCATAACCTGCCAAATTTTGTAAAACGAACATGGTAATTAAGGGGTGTGGCCACTGAAAGGGGTGTGGTCAAAAAATTTGCTGCGCTACGTGCAGAAAATAAATTTTTGTCCCTCTTTTTACTTCCAAAATGTTTGGAGGTATGGCTATCAGCAATAAACTTGTGTTACACTCGGTCCCTGATTCGCTCTCTCCGTCTTGTCATTATTTGCTTCATGCTTCATGAAGACAGAACAGAGGCTGTATGTAATTTGTATGTGAATTCAGAATACTAACTAGGAAATCTAAAAGTGTCAAGGTGCGTGACACATCACACGTCACCCCTTTAGGGGTTAATAAGGAAAAAATAGAAATGTTGTTGTTTTTTCTCACATATTTCAAGGTTTACCATATTAACAGTTGTACTACAATCTGTTTTAGATACAGTGATTTGTAATACAATCAGTGTGGCTGATGAAGTGATCACATCAACAACCCTACTGCAATACCTACTGCAATAATGTGCCCGAGGTAGTAACTGGGCTTTCAACCAGACAACTGTATGTAAAAACTCTTGTCTTTCTCTCATGAGCCCAGACTGCATTTGCAAGTAACCTTCACTTGTTTACATTATAAGCCTGTGTCACATTATGAACCAGCAACCCTTAACTGGGATTCAGGGAGACATGACAATCTCTGTTACTAAGGTAATATGTACCCACTGTTAACTCCTAAAACACACTTTCTTTTCTTTAGGTAGCATTCAGCTAAAAATGTATGAATACAGTATATACTTATAGATATACAGTAACATAGTAAGTAAGGTTGAAAAAAGACACATGTCCATCAAGTTCAACCTTTTAGTTTTTTGGGGGTTTTTTTTATCTGCCTAACTGCTAGTTGATCCAGAGGAAGGCAAAAAACCCATCTGAAGCCTCTCCAATTTGCCTCAGATGGGGAAAAATTCCTTCCTGACTCCAAAATGGCAATCGGACCAGTCCCTGGATCAAGTTGTACTATGAGCTATCTCCCAGTACTTATATGAGATCATTTTCTTTACTGTCTTTTCCTAAAAATACACTGTTGTTCTCTTTTCCTCCCTCTCTTTCCTTTCTTCTTCCTGCTACTGTGACTTTCCCTTTGATTTTTTTTCTCTCTTTTAGGGTAGGACTAAACGGACATTTTCGGCGTGATCTGACTCGCTGCAAAAACGCATGAGATCTCTTACCTTATTTCCGTTGCATGCGATTTGTCGCAACTCGTCGGATCACGCCGAAACCGTCCGTGTAGTCCTACCCTTATATTGTTGTTTTTGATGCTGCACTTTTTCCAGCTCTCCTGTGTTGTTTTTTAAATAAACCCACAGGCATGCAGGCTTTGAGAGGACAGCACTGTCCCTGACAATCAATCAGATGATTGCTTTCAGCTGACTGTTACTATGGGTTACTGCCCAGGTGCAAAATTGGTCAGTGTTTATAAATGATCCCCAGTACTGACTCTTTCAGCATCCTCTTGCAATGGCTTTTCCAAACACTCCTTTAGCCAGCCTATTGCACCCAGTGATGCCAGCAAGTAGCCATATTGGTACAGGAGAACCACAGTTCCCCATATCTCCACCTTCTATCTCTCTTCTTCCTCACTCATGTTTAACACTGCAAAAGTAATTGGACTGAGGCAGGAGTGAAAAAAAGAAGCCACCGAAGAATAGGGTTGTGTAACGACTCACCCTGGTGGTCTAGCGGGCCGGCGGGGAAGCCCGCTGCGCCTCCAGCGGGGACGCCCACAGCGTGCATCCTCTTCTGTTGCCGGTTGAGTTCCTAAGGCGCTCGCGGCCAGCATTTTCCGGGTTTTACGAGCCGTGTGCATGACATCACTGCGTTTGTGGAGTGAAATTCAAACTATTTAAAGGGGCTTTGAATACAAACTCATTGCCCGTTGTTTGGTCTAACTTGTTAGTATCCTGGGTGTGATTTGTCTTGTTTGATTCCAGTTTTTGACCCATGCCTGCCTGACTATTCCGAACTCTGCCAATCCTGATCCTTGCCTGCCTGACTATTCTGAACTCTACTGGTATTGACCCTTGCCTGCCTGACTATCCTTTCTACTCCGCCTGTACTGACCCCGGCCTGATTGTCTCTGCTTGAACTCCACCTGTACCGACCCCTGCTTGAACTCTGCCTGTACTGACCCCGGCCTGCCTGACTACGCTCTTTACCTACTCCCTGAACTGTTACCTTCCATCCAAAACCTTGGTAAGACCAAGCCCCTTTGCCTGTCTAGAACCCTTGCTTGGCTTCTCTCTTATCAAGACCTGGCGGCAGTAACTGAGGGCTCCTCCCGAGGCGAAAGGCGGCTGCTACAGGTGGAAGCAGAGCCGTGACCAGGTAGCCTAGCACCTGTTCTGGATTTAGGGAGCTGATCGTGACAGGTTGCCACCTGCACCGTATTTTACCGGGCAGGTGGGGAAATGCATACAAATATAGGAAGGCTGGTATTTTATTCAAGAAAAGGTCGCAACCCTACCGAAGAAGCTCTAAAAAATTGTTCACCTAACAGTTGGGATGTGGACCTGTCACATATCAGCCAACCTTATAGTTTTAAAGGATACACTTTTAAAAAGCAGCATGATAAGGCTGTGGAATTTTTTTTAAAAATTTCTGTATGCCCCACCTCAGGGGGGATGTGTCCAAATGTATCTAGATTGGGAGTTTCAGTGCACTCACGTAAGTATAATGCCTACTGAGAAGACTGAATTTTACAAAAGTCACACAGAAATGCACTTACTACCTCCTGTGTAATAGCTCAAACCCTGAACATAAAATTGGACGTGTCCATTTAGTTTCTACACTAAGCCATACAGCGACTGCAGGTAAAAACACTTCTGCTGTGAACTTTACATTATCAGTAGAAGAAATCTTTTTTTACTTTTTCTACAAGTTCAGAAAAATATATTAAAAAAAATCTCTTAGAGCGATGTCACGTACTGCGGTTTCCATTGCAACAGTGTATTATCCATAATTGTGCCAAAGCAATAATCCCAAATACAGAAACACAAAAAGCTTTATCTATAACATAGTTTATTAGGCAGACTGAAAAGTTAATATATTGTTAATATATTGCGTCATTTGAATATGTTCAGTAATTCTAGTTAGTTCTGTTTTATGGTTTTAAAACATTTGTTGGCACACATATCACAGAACATAAAAATATTTAGCAGTAATTACAGGAAAATATTTTTTCACAAATAAACACAATATCAATTAATCGATTTGAGTTTTGTCATAAATGTTTTTTCTCAAACATCGATATAGATAGATCAGCTGCTCTGCCTCTTCTAGAGAGACCTTGGAAATGCAAGTAAGATGGTGGAGTGGCATTGTGCTATTTTTACCCCAGGCAAGTGCATCCCAGGAAGGGAGAAAATTTAACGATTTAATTCACATATTGGCACCCCCCCCCCATATTGCTTTCCTTGTCCTTTAAAGGGCAAGCACAGGTGATATGTACAGTTATTAGACAGCCCGAATTCCATACCTGTATTGCAATATATTCAAGCTCACCAACTACATCCCGGGTCAGGCCAGTCCTACTCTGACTTTCATCTGATTGCTTAAAAATCATACTGCAGGTATAGGATCCTTTATCCAGAAAGCAGTTATCCAGCAAAGAATTACGGAAAGGCTGTCTCCCAAAGGTTTCATTTTATCCAAATATTCCAATTTTTTTTTCTCTGTAATAATAAAACAGTAGCTTGTTCTTGATCCAAACTAAGATATAATTAATCCTTATTGGAAGCAAAACCAGCCTATTGGGTTTATTTAATGTTTACATGATTTTCTAGTAAAGATCCAAATTACAAAAAGATCTGTTATCGGGAAAACCACACGTCCAGAGCATTCTGGATAAAAGTTCCCTTACCTGTATTTCAATATAGATATTCCTCAGGGACAAAATTTGACCTGCAACTTAATAAATAGAATCAGATGAAAGTAATTGCAGGTCTGTTAAGACCAAGGATGACTTTGCAGTCGGTGCGCATATTGAATATATTACAATATATGGACAAACTCAGGCCAGGATTTGTGGGCAGGCCACAAAGGCCCAGGCCAAGGGTGGAAAAAAGCTTGGGCAGTATGCCACCTGCTAGCCACAACTGAACCCACCCACCCGTTGCTGCACCTGAACATACCTGCCTGCTGCCACTGCATCTGAACTCACAGAGGGTCTTTGCAAGGGGGTTTGAGAGTGGGTCATGAGAAGGGGAGGCGAGCGGCCTGGGGGCGCACCTTTTAGAAATCCAGCCCTGGACAAACTAGGCTTGTTTTATTTAAAGGGAATGTCCGTTTTATTAGCTTCATCCACAAAATGCAGCAGCAATGGCCATTATTTGGTGACAATCTTGAGTACAGTATAAGGTCTTTAAAAAATTTGAGTCAATAAGTATATTATATTAGCATATATTGTGATGAGACTGGCTGAATTTACTGCCAGTAAAAATAATTAGTATTTCCATACCACACTACTACTTCTAATGTAGCTGCTTGATTTAGTTGCTTTTGCTGTCCTCACAAGAGTGCTGATCTCACCAAGCATCAAAGGACTTGAAAAATGTAAATTACAACCACAGTGGTAGTTGCAGGACCACAAAACCCCCCCACAGCCTGTTGTACATAAAACCCCATTTATTAAAGGTATTTGTGTCAACACTGCTCTCACATATAGTTGCACTACATTCTTCCTGTTCCAAATCAAGCACTGCTGCGATTATTAATACAGAGTAATGCTGGAGCTACCGGTTCCCACAGAACTCTTTTTCAATTGGCATTGTGCAGATTTTCCAGCTGAACATTTGAAATGACGCCAGCCAGACTAAATATTTGGCACAATTGTGTCCAATTTGTGTCAAAATGCAAGCCAAGTTGTGTTAATTTTGACACTCTGGTGCAACTGCATCAGTCGCAACTCCCTCCCAGCAACAACTGGGGTTCAGTTGGAAAGGATTAACTTTATGTGCTTTTGTCTTTTTCACCACAAATTACCTGTAACTATGCATGTACCACCATATCAAATATATTTGCTTTGTGTTCTTGGACAATGTATGAGCAATTGTACTGAAATTTTGAAACAACAAATAACAGGAAATAAAGAAACATGACATCAAAAGATATTTGATGGAATTTAATATTAACTTTAAGTTAACAATCTGTTTGTTTATTGGGAGAAAAATACCCCTAAAACTGGTAAAACTGATATTGTTGTGACATCAAAAAGGTTAAATGCAATATTTAGTCGCTGTCTACTTATGTCCAAGTTCCGTTTTCTACTAAGTCCTCACTAACCCCTTAGCCTTGTTGAAAGAAATAAGAACTAAAGAGTTTATAAATGATCCCCAGTTCTGACTCTACCAGCATTTTCTGCAATGGCTTTTCCAATCACTTCTCTAGCCAGCCTATTGCACAAGTGATGCCAGCGAGTGGCCATATTGGTACAGGAGAACCATACATAAATCTAATGGCATGCACTCAAATAAAGGCGATCTTCCAACAAAATGTAGAAATCAAGTAGAAACGATTTATTGTGTCCTCCACCTTACGCGTTTCATGTTACAAACACTTAATCATAGACAGGAGAACCATAGCTCCACATACCTCCACCTTCTATCTCTCATCTTCCAGTGGCCTTTCAAGGAAGGGTCCTTTGTCCTGGTCAAAGATACAAGAACTACATCAAGGGAAATCTTTTCTTCTAGAATTTAAACTGGAAGCAGTGGGCTGGTACTTGTCAGCAAGACACATAAAACAGTGTATCAAAATGTAAGATATGCATTGCAGATACAATACATACTGTATTATTTGTAAGTGTTGAGTGAAACTGTATATGGGAGATGTCCTACATGTATTTCTGAGCTTGCTAAATAAGAGTTTTCCAGATAATGGATCCCATACCTGTATAATGCTTAACTGTTTTCTTTGGAAGTGCTCAGGTGTACTACAGCATTTTTTAACAATATTTCATAAAACATCATAGGACTGTACAGAAACTTAAAACTTGTTCAAGTACAAGGTCTCAGCAACTGAGTAAGAGAACCCAATGAATCAAGTAGGCCAAAATCATGTTCATAAGTGATACATAGAAACAAGGCTAGGGTGCCCAAGAGTCATCCTTAAAGGAGCATTCAACCTGTAGTAAAAAAAAAAAACCCTCCCCCCTACCCTTGGTAGACCCCCCTCCCTATTTTTTTAATCACCCCTCTGTGCAGATTCTGGCCTCAGAGTTCAAGGCAGCCATCTTCTTCTTCTTCTCCGGTAATCTTTGTGTCTTGACGGAAGTTGGAGTATGCGCAGTTGGAGTAAGTTTCCGGTCCTGAGCAACTGCGCATGCACTAAAAGTCACAAAAAAAGACAGAAGAAAGAAGATGGTGCTCGTGAACTCCGAGGTCAGAATCTGCTCGAGGGGGGAGTAAAATATTTGGGGCATTTGCCAGGTAGGCTTTGGGGAAGAGGGAGGGGGGGTCTTCCCAGGGTAGGGGGGAGGGTTTTTTTTATTACAGATTGAATTCTCCTTTAAAAGTGCTCCAAATAAAAAAAAAAGGTGTCATTTTGTTCATACAAGCAGAATGATTTATGGGAATAAGGAAGAAGCTCACATTTCAAATCTGTTCTTTTCTATAGTAATTACAAGGAAGCAGCAAAGTAAAAAAAATCTTTGGCTCTAACGTATGTACACAATTAATAATGTATTTTGTTAACAAAGAAGAAAGTCCAGAAATGATTAATAAACTTAATATTGACAAGGTACATTGCCCTGATGGAATATGTAATAAGGTGGAAAAAAGTCAATTCAAAGAATGACTGTAACAGAGACATAAATGTTAATTTGTATTCTAGTATCAGTGAAGATAACTGTGATTTTGACACCTTAAACCAGAGTTTTTCAAACTATGGGGGATCCCAGCCAACCCCTTCCCCTAAGTAGTGCATGCAGTAGCAGATTGGACCACTAGGGCCAACCAGAGAACCAGATATCTGGGGCCCAGTGTAAACACTGGTTTGGCTCTCTGGCCATAATAAAGAACTGAGGGGAATTGTTCTGCAGATGGTCCACTAAGGACCCAGACACTAGGAGATTCAGGCTAATCTGATCCTGAGTTCATGGAAAGCTCAGTCTGAGGCCAATTTGGCATGATATTTGGGATAAATACTTATTTGTTCTCTAGCTTAGATTTCGGACATACTTATTTGATGCCCAAGATGTTCATGAAACTGAAATGCAAGGCTGCTTAAAACACATTTTCCTTTGGGGGAAGTACAAGACAATACTAGGGCTCCCTTGCAACATATTGAACAGAGCAAAGTAATAATTTACATTGTCCTGGTGATGATTGGAACCAGTCTATAGTTGTGCCCGCCCTATTGGCTGCCATTAGTTCAGAACTGTCATTATTGCCTTTTTTTAGATTAGTATTATTGAGGTTCTAAGGTTTTTTGTGTTCTAAGGTTTTTTGTGTTCTGGAGAGGGGGAAAGGATAAGAGCTAAGCAGGCAATCTAAGAACCATATACAGACTGGGCCAACAGGTACTTAATCTGAAAAAAGTAAACATATAAAATAGTATGATTCAAACAAGTACACAATAACAGACACTTAGTAACATTGAAGGAAGGGAGAAGCAGGAAACTGAAAGATTACTGGAGATCTGGAAAATCCCAAACACAGAAAAGGGCCTCACCCTGTTTCCTGGAAGAATGGAATTGTCAGCAATGTTATTGTACTCGTTTGTGTTTCACTGATACCAGGGGCCCAAATAGAAACCCTTAAAAACACAAGACCTTTCTACACCTCCAGCATTAAGTATTCAGACTGTCCATTTAGATTGTCTATCGCTCCGCTCTAGAGAACACTTTTACAGCACTCAACACAATACTTGCTATTACATATAAGTGTAGCTGTTCACACATAAAAAAAACAAAGTTTACAATAAACAGGTGTAAGGCTATAGTAAATCGGGCAGCAAAAAAAACTTCGACTTAATTTCGGTTGTTTTTTTTTAATTCGAATTTTTGAAGTTTTTCAAATTCAAAATTCGACCCTTAAAATAAATATGCCCCTTAGTCCCTACTTCTGGGCAATTAGTACCTGCGATCCTACTCCAATTTAGCACTCCTCAGTGGAGCCTGTGCTGCTTGAATAACTAGCCCTGATCTTTCACTCGTAGAGTGACCTATGAAAGTAAGTAGCCTATCACTAGCTTGACCTAACCTGGTTCAGCTTCAACTGCAACCTCTTCCTGCTTGCTCAGGTAAGGACCCTGAGCACATGTGTGCTCAGCTTATATATTATATAGGGATGCACCGAATCCAGGATTCGGTTTAGGATTCGGCCAGGATTCAGCCTTTTACAACAGGATTCGGATTCGGCCGAATCCTTCTGTCCAGCCGAACCAAATGGGAATCCTAATTTGCATATGCAAATTAGGGGAGGAGAGGGAAATCGTAAAAAATGTTTTCCCCTTACCACCCCTAATTTGCATATGCAGATTAGGATTCGGTATTCGGCCGAATCCTTCGTGAAGGATTCGGAGGGCTCGGCCGAATCCAAAATAGTGGATTCGGTGCATCACTAATATTATAATAAAACAATGCGACCTAGTGGCTAAATCAGAGAAATCTAGGGGTCATGCTTTGTACCAGGAAGACAAGCCTAGCTCCTATGTAAACTAAGGGGCCCTTCAATGGCCAAACTTTCACTCAATAAAATAAAAATATCATCAATTGACATGCTAAACTTGAGGCTAAAGAATTGGGTGCAGATGTCATTGATGTGGATCACTGGAAATGACTTCACTGAACATTTCAGTACAATTGCATCCCATTCACTTCACATGCAAATGGGATCATTTTAATGCTTGTAGAAAGTGTTTAAAAGTTAATAATCATGAAATTATCTTAATAGCACATGTCACAAAAGCACAGATGTGCTTTACACTCTTTGCCACTTTTTCAAATGCCCTCAAATGGCCTTTTTTCTCAGTGTACCATAATCTGCAGTTTATACACAAGAAGAGAAGGAAAGGTACCGCCCCCTCCTCGCCCACATTTGTGCGATCTTGTTCTGGTGTTTGAAGCTTCCCTGCAAGATATTGGAATCTTTAAAATCTCACCCTTGTAGTTATTGTACTGTTTGACATCAATACTGTGTTATTTAAGGGTCTTCTAAGAATAATACACATTGTGGGGTCCAGGATTCCGGCGCCGGGACTACCGGCCTTGGGGCGCCACACTATGGAATTTGGGCCTGTCTTTAATTTGTCTAAACCCCCCTAAAATGTTTATAGATCTTTTATGTAAATGTTCTGCATAGTTTTTTGTTATCAGCAAACACAGACACATTGATTTTAATGCCATCCTACAACTCTAATAAACAGATTGTTTTATACTCCTAAGAAACCAGCTTCAGTTAAAGCATACACAGTTGACCTCTCTATCCATACACAAATAGCATTTATAAAGCCAAAACTATAAATATTTATATGGGACAGTGTTAAACGCTCCAACGTCTTCCTCAATACATTGTAAAAAAAACATTTTTTACTTGATATGCCCTTCATAAAACCATGCTGAATACTACCTGTCATGCATTTCTCAAGATTTGTTTAATACCAGGTCATAATTTAATCAGAAAAGTCAGGAAACGTCTAATAAATGCTGGATTATACCAACTGCAAACGGATTGCATCCCTTCTACCTTCATTTTCTAATTGTCAGGGAGCCGGGATGCTCCCACCAGGGAGGTTGTCAGGATCAAAGAGGAAGCCCACAAGGGAGTCAAGGTCGCGGTGTCCAACAAGGGGTAAATCAGGAGAATAACCAAAGTCCAGGCAAGGGTTCAAGGGCAGGCAGAATATCAGCAAAGTCCAAAAGTCCAGGCAAGAGGTCAGCAACAAACAGGAACAAGATAAGTCTTCAGAAAAGCAGACAGGAAACCCAGGAAACTCACAGGAATGAATCCTATACTTGGGCGCCATTCTGGCGTCTTGCTATGGCTTTTAAATTTGAATTTGGCGCCATCCTGACGTCATCGGCGTCCTTGCACTGACGTCGACGCGCTGACGTCATCGCGCCGGCGCCGCTACCCACGTGGCGGCCATGGGGGCCGCCATTTTGGGAGCGACGCCGGCAGGGGAGGACCGCCGCCCGGAGCTCCTGCACCTGCTCCGGGCGGCGATCGTGACACTAATTATCTAATTTCTCTAATTATAGGATTATAAATAGGATTGAATAGAAAGTGAATGCATTTTTTGCTGGTGAGCTCACATTTTAATAAATGAATCTGCTCAGCAAATAGAGCCTCGGCAGCTGATATTTCTATAAACGCACGTGATCTGACCTGTCTCTCAAAAAATTACAAAACGGCAAAAAATTTGCTCATTGAAGTCAATTGGCATTATTTTGCATAGACATTTTTTTTTACTATTCATTAGCGTCTTAAGGAATTTTTTTATAGGCAAAACTCAGTGAAAGGTGGCAAAATATTCGGTCATCCCTATGAAACTGCTGCCTATGATTCTTATATCTCTGAATACAAGTAGAAAGCAGACACTCCAGTCTTGGCGGTGGTTCACCTTAAAGTTAATTTTTAGTATGTTATGGAATGGCTCATTCTAAGCAACTTTTCATTTGGTCTTCATTATTTGTTTTTTATAGTTTTTAATAATTTGCCTTTTTCTTCTGACTTCTGAAATGGGGCCACTGACACCATCTAAAATAATGTTCTGTAAAGCTATACATTTATTGATATTGCTACTTTTGATTACTCATCTTTATATTCAGGCCCTATCCTATTCATATTCCAGTTTTTATTTAAATCAGTGCATGGTTACTAGGGGAATTCAGACCCTAGCAACCAGATTGCTGAATTTTAAACTGGAGAGCTGCTAAATAAAAATCTAAATAACTCAAAACCCACATGTGATGGATCTGTGGGGAACTGTCCTGAAATCCAGCTGATTTATTTATGACCAGCTCTTCAAGAATTAAAGGTCCTGACCACACAGACCTCAGTGAAGACAATAGGGGTCAGATAAGCAATACCTTCCCCCTACAGGCTCCAGCAGTTCTGAGCACACCTACCTGAGAACAATAGGTACTTGCTGGGAGGTGGGGCTAGCTGGGGCATGAATAGGGCAACAGGGAGACTTGGTGGGAGAGTTTGTGTGCGAGAGACACGGACTCCTGTACTTTGGTGAGACTCTCTGCCTGCGGGCATGCTACTTTTTCTTAATTGTCACAGGGCATTTGGTACTTCTGAATGGTATCGGGCTTTCAAGGATTCATTGCTATCGCCAGTGTATTGGATATTTGGAATAAATTGTTAAATACAGCATGTTTTGTTTCTGTGCCCTTTCCTGGTGCACGCTGGTCAAACCTTAATGGTCACACCACAAATAATAAAAACATTAAAACCAAATGCAAATTGCAACATTTTGGCATGACTCCGAATACCGTATTGTAATGGCATGCAGTACGTGCCTCACTGGAATCCCCGCCTACTGAAAACAACACCTTTTCTTGCGAACATAATCTACTATCAGTCTTATCACAAAAGCCTTCATTTCCAGATAAGCACATTATTATCTGTATATGTACTGTGTATGTAATAGCCATGGCAATTTGTATTGTTATTTTTCTGAGACATTTACTTTTTTTCTTTTATTCAAAGAGCAAAATACCACTAAGTAGAACCACCTGCAACCAAAAAATACAGATGCTTTGAACTTTCTTAATCAAACATAAAAACAATGCTGACATATATAAAAAGGCATGGAGTTTGGGTTTGTTAGGGCACCATTGTGATGTATCTCCATTAACTGGAAATTCGTCAGAAATGGCATATTGATCACATCTTCTCAAGAACAAAAATTGAAGTGTGAAGTATGTGAACTCTTTACTCTGTATGCCAAATATTGATACAAATTAAATGTGATTTCTTTCTTGACATAACTGTTTCCTAGCCCATTGCCCCTGGCTGGGGTTTCAGGAAAAAAAAAAATTACATATAGAGGTGAATGTTGTCATATTTATAAAGAGCTTGATTTACATGTGAACTGCCCAGCATAATGTGATAATATGCCATATATAACATAGAATTAAAATCCAGATGTAGAATCCAGTGTAGAAAAGCTGTACATTATGTTTTGAGTTTACTTTACTAACTAACACAGCTAGCACAGCAGTCCAATAGCAGGGAGGATCCAAACATACAAAACAGAGGGGCTGATAAATGCAAGTGGAAATGACACTGCAAGGTTTTATAGCATGTTTGGATTATCCATCTGCCCTTCTTCCTGAGACTCTTCTTTTCATATAGGCTTTTGTTGCGCGCTTAGATGTCTGGAAAAATCCAGATTTAGAATCCATGCATTTTAGCCCTTTAGCCCCTAAAAGGTTTCCCTGTCTAGCAAGAATTGCAGGGGTCCTAATCTCTCCCATTCTCCTCTGTGCATTTGGTTAATTAACTGGCCTGGCCAATGTGACATGGAGTTTTTTTAACTCTAAAAAAAGTCTACAAACAAATTTTGTGTGAAATGTCTTCTAAGTATCAGAGGCTCCCTATTAAATAATACTGTTTGGCTGTTTGGAGTTGAGTATACATTTTTGAACTTTGATTAGAGTCAAGTTGCTATTTAAAAATGCTTACTGAAAACAATTCTCTTAGGTTTACTTTAATGATAACTTTTATTTACCCACATGTTACATTTTGCTTGCTTTAATGCTTGCTTCATTTCTTGGTTCCGTAGATTGTAAATTAGAGGGTTCAAGATAGGAATAACCAGTGTATAAACTACAGAAAAATTCTGTCTTGATCCAGGGAATAACTGGAGCTTGGTCTCAAGTACATAAAAACAACAATTCTTAAAAACATGAGACATACATGTTGAAAGAGCTTTGTGTCTTCCCTGAGGAGAGCATCGTCTAAAAAATGATTGTCGAATTGAAGCATAGGATATGACTATAACAACAATTGAACTTATAGTAACAGAAGAGACAAATATTGATACAACATACTCATTTATGGTTGTGTCTGAACAGGAAAGTTTTAGCAAGGGTGGGATATCACAAAAGCAATGTCTGATCTGATGAGAACCACAGAATAAAAGGTGAAATGTGCAACATGTCTGTATTAATGAGTGGAGAAAACCCACTATATAAGCGTCAGTCACCATCTGAAAACAAGTATGTTTGCTCATTTTTGGGGATTACATATTGCAACATAGTGATCAAAAGCCATCCCTGCAAGTACAAAGCTCTCAGTACTGCCCAGGGCTATAAAAATACATTTGCAAGGCACATCCCAAGTGGGATATGTTCTTTTCTGCAGACATCAGGTAAGTCAGCATTTTAGGAGTATTACCAGAGGAATAACAAAGGTCAATAAAGGCTAGATTGGCAAGAAAAAAATACATTTGTTTGTGGAGATGATTCTTCGTCCATATCAACAATATGATTCCAATGTTACCTTCTAAGGTAATAATTTACATGCGGAAAAATAATAGGAAGAGAAAAATATGGGAGTGAACATGGTCACTTAATCCTATGAAGTGGAAATTATTTTGAGATGACTAGTTCTCCATATTGTATCGTCTAGACAAAATATAAGAATTACTGGAAAACAATGATTAATTATATTATGGGAACATAATGTATGGGAATTTAGAAATATTTTTCAAGTTATTAGTATCTTTGTCTAAATGTTAGCAACGCAATAAACACCAGATATGTATAAAAAAAAGATGTAGGACATCTTGCACTGGTCATAACTAGTTAAGATCACTGATACTTGGTACAGTTTACTGAAGGATATATTTGATCTAGCCCTGTCACTTATAGTTTATCTGTTTAAAAATCTCTAGCTCTTCTGTTACATGAGACAGGAAGTCAGTGTAACAGGAAGGGGGAATATTAGAAAGTGTATTGAGTCTACCTTGCCAATTGAAGGCATTGAAGCTCAATGCAGTGTGCAATTAGTGTCTCAAAAATATGCTACAAAATGTGATGCTGTCTGAAGTACTGCACTTGAACTCCTGCCTAAAAATCACATAAATTAATTTTTTCAGAAAAAAAGAGGACAGATAAAAAGGATTGTTTACATTGTTCCTGGTTACTGATATGCACCTATCTGATCCTATATGGGGCATTTGAATGCGGATAGCCCTGCTCTGTATGTGTTGTGTTGTGCTTGAACTCCACCTGTACCGACCCCTGCTTGAACTCTGCCTGTACTGACCCCGGCCTGCCTGACTACGCTCTTTACCTACTCCCTGAACTGTTACCTTCCATCCAAAACCTTGGTAAGACCAAGCCCCTTTGCCTGTCCAGAACCCTTGCTTGGCTTCTCTCTTATTAAGACCTGGCGGCAGTAACTGAGGGCTCCTCCCAAGGCGAAAGGCGGCTGCTACAGTGATGGGTGAATAAATTCGCCAGGCATGGATTTGTGGCGAATTTCCACGTTTCGCCACCTGCAAATGTTTTCATGAAACTGCAGAGCAAATTTTCCGCTAAAGAAAAAATGTTGTGTGTTGACTTTAATGTATCTGGACAAAATAGTTGTGCGTATAAAAATTGTTGCTTGCATAAAAATTGTCTCACGTCAAAATTGTTTTGACGCCCATTGAATGCGTTTTGCAAATTTTTGGAGTGCAATGGGACAGATTCGCCCATCACTACTGCTGACACAACTGAACCATTGCATAATTGGAATTCTTCAGGTTCCAAACCACAAGGACAATATCCTCCACTTTGTCCTGAGGAAGGAAGAATTGCAATCAATTATGTCTATCTGGATTCCGAAAAACAGTTGAGATTTCTGATAATTTTCAGCCACCCGTACTCCGCCAACGTCATCAGTGTGAGATATAAATGGCAGTTCAACTCCTGTATGCTGGGTCCCTTCAAAAATAGGTCTTTTAAGTAACTGAATACCTGTACATCATTCAGGCGCAACAGTGCTACAACTGGGGCCAGTACTTTTGAAAGGCTCTCAGTGAAGCCGAATACCCATATGGAAGTGTGCGATACTGGTAATGATTTCCCAGTACTGAGAACCTGAGGAACTTCTGGTGTGCTGCAAAATCGGAACATTAAAGGGATACTGTCATCGGAAAACATGTTGTTTTCAAAACGCATCAGTTAATAGTGCTACTCCAGCAGAATTCTGCACTGAAATCCATTTCTCAAAAGAGCAAACAGATTTTTTTATATTCAATTTTGAAATCTGACATGGGGCTAGACATTTTGTCAATTTCCCAGCTGCCCCTGGTCATGTGACTTGTGCCTGCACTTTAGGAGAGAAATGCTTTCTGGCAGGCTGCTGTTTTTCCTTCTCAATGTAACTGAATGTGTCTCAGTGAGACATGGGTTTTTACTATTGAGTGCTGTTCTTAGATCTACCAGGCAGCTGTTATCTTGTGTTAGGGAGCTGTTATCTGGTTGCCTTCTCATTGTTCTTTTGTTTGGCTGCTTGGGGGGGAAGGGAGGGGGTGATATCACTCCAACTTGAAGTACAGCAGTAAAGAGTGATTGAAGTTTATCAGAGCACAAGTCACATGACTTGGGGCAGCTGGGAAATTGACAATATGTCTAGCCCCATGTCAGATTTCAAAATTGAATATAAAAAAATCAGTTTGCTCTTTTGTGAAATGGATTTCAGTACAGAATTCTGCTGGAGCAGCACTATTAACTGATTCATTTCGGGAAAAAATTTTTTCCCATGACAGTATCCCTTTAAGATAAACATCTTGCAGATCTATCTTCACTAACTAATCGTTTGCTTGTAGACTCCAGGCAATAAAACTCCAGCATTTCTATTTTGAACGTTCTCACTTTTAGAAAGGTGTTCAGATATCTGAGATGTTTAATAACATGGAATTCCCCCCGAAACTTCCTCTGGAAAAAGTGGGAGAACAAAACTGCCTTTTGATGAATGAGAGTTTTCATTTATGATTTTGTAACGCATTTATTGATAATAAATATTTTTAATTTGTTATTAACTATTATTATATTGCAGGCAATGAATTTTATGCATCACTATGGATTGGCACTTTCATGCTGATTAATGATGAACATGTTTGAAACCTTGTATAAATTGCTGGTGAAGGGTTAACTGAAAAAATGGCCAATCACATGGAGTTGAAGGGTATTTAATGCTATGTGTTCACTTGGGGGCAAATTTACTTATGGTCGAATATTGAGGGTTAATTAACCCTCAATATTCGACTGTCGAAGTTAAATCCTTCGACTTCAAATATCGAAGTCTGCAATTCGTTTGATCGAACGATTAAATTTTAATCCATCAATCGAACAATTTTTCTTCGACCAAAAAAAGATTGCAAAACCTATTGTCGAATAGTCGAACGATTTTTAGTTCGAATCGTTCGATTCGAAGTCGTAGTCGTAGTCGATGGTCGAAGTAGCCAAAAAAAACATTCGAAATGCGAAGTTTTTTTATTCTATTCCTTCACTCAAGCTAAGTAAATGGGCCCCTACGTGTGTAATTCACCTGAGGAAGGGGTTGTCCCCGAAAACTTGTGCCACATCTCTGCTGCAATAAAATGCTTTGAAGGCAGAAGCCGAAGTATGATGTGCTTCTTTTTCCCCTTTTTCAAAAGAACAAAACTGCCTTTGCTGGCTTGGTGGCACCATTGTAATTACCTTCTTTTTGAAAAGGTCTGATATAATATCCAACAGGGCCAGCTGGACTTCTACTGTACCTGGACATCTTGACTCCTACTAAATATTTTTTTCTGGTTTGCTTGTAAACTCCAAATAATAACCTTGAGACACCACCTCCAACACCCATTTGTCTGATGTGGTATTTGCCCAAACAGACTGAAACTGCAGCAGCCTTGCACCCCCAGGAGGCTGCTAGGCTTTGATACCATTGGAAGGATTTAGGCTTGTCTTGTTTGGAGTCCTTCTAGCTCTGATTTTGTACCCAACTCCTCCAAAAGGGCTGCCTCTCTTGCAGGAGAAAAAAACTCTTACGAGCTGACGCTTTGGAAATAATGCTATCCAAAGTGTAATTCCCCTTCAAACAGCAAAGCACAAAGATTACATTTTAAGGAGTATTTGCCTGCCAGTGCATCAGCCATAACATTCTTCTGGCTGCCACAGCACATCCCATATTTCTGCTAGCTAAGAACATCCATTGATGCTTCCATGATATACTCAAAAGCAACCTTGAGATCATTAACAGTGTGGATAAGGTTACCACTGTCTGTCTCCTCCTGAAGCTGTCCTTCCAACTCTTGTTTCAAATTTTCACTGCTTTGGTCACACAGGTAACTTATACTGCGGGCAAATTTATCCTGACAATGAATAAGCCTTCTTAAAGGAGAACTAACCCCCCAATAAGAAAAGCCCCTGCATAGTTCATTACCCTTCAAATTGCTCCTAAGAGTTTGCTCACGTATTGGTGCAGAGTAAGAGTTTTTGGAAGCCACTCTCCAGATCTCCTATATTCTTCTGTAAACGAACGCCATATTGGCGCATGTGCAATTGGAGCAGTCTTCTGGTTCGTAGCAAATGCACATGTGCCAAAAGTGCTAGAAAATACTAAAGCCTCCTTGGAAGGTGCTTTAAACATTGTATCTTGCTTTTTATCCTCTTAGGATCCTCCAGATCCAGGACTTTATGCATGGCTTTGATTAGTGGCTCAACCATATCTGTATCAAACAAATAATCTTTATCAGTGACAATAAGATTCACCTAATCATCTAAACTATCAGACTGGCTTTGTATTGGTGCCAACTGCTGGGGAAGAAGGACATCTTCTGATGATTTAAGGTTAGACGCTTCTACCGAAGGAGAAACATTTCAGAGCACATTCTCTAGGTCCTTCATAGATCTAGCCATTGATTCTTTGAACCATTCCTTCATAGAGGTCCACTGATTATCTGCTTTTTTGCTGGATATGACTTCTCAGCACACCCAACACACTTTTTCGTGGAACATACAATCTTCATCGTCTTCCTGAAGTGATGACTATTCCTGTGTCTTCTGGACGATCTGCTGAAACATAAAGTCACCACCATGAACAGTTGATCAAAACACTCTCTCTCTGTGTAACTTACCCCTTAGAAGGTGAACGGGATCTGTGACTCCTCGCTCCCCCCAAGGGCACCCAGCACAGGCAGCAGCATACTGAACTGTTACTGTGCAGCTCTAAGCAAACACCACAGTTTTTGACTTCTGCGCATCAATTGGCACATGTACAGACTTCATTATTTGGCAACTTACTGCGCATTGCTGCTTACAGCACAAAGGACGGTTTACTGTGCACCCACATGTTTACAGCGTTGGATCTGTGGGTCATAGACCTGAGCCAGGCTCCACCGGCTATCCTATTCAGTGAGGCTGCAGACTCACTCAGATCCCAACGCGAGGATGAACAAAAGAGATGAAGTGAGGGGTCGGTTAAGTCTCTTTTATACTGGTCTTCCTGTCATTCTGCTTTGCGAGGGGGTTAACCCATTACTGGACAGGAAAGAGTTAATAATATGGTCCCCTTATATTTGTGTACATAGTAACATAAACAAGCTCAATTTGGCAAGTCATTCTTTATAACTGAGACTTTCCATTCCCTTTAACAGCTTAGTTGTTCTTATTTGGTCTATAATTCAAATAAAGAGGAAAGGGTACATTAATTTTAATATAATGCTTTACCTGAAAATGCAAATTAATGCTCATTTTGATCTAATAATGGGAATACACTTTTAAAATAAAACCTTCATGTAGTCTAGTGAAGAAGTAACCTGAACGTCATATTTTTTCTAGTTGATTGTTATAAATAATGCTAGTATAAATTAAATTGTAATAGTACCAGTGTTTGGCTGGTTAAGAAATATATATATATATATATATATAAATATATATATATATATATATATATATATATATATATATATATATATATATATATATATATATATAGATATATATATATATATATATCTTCCTGTAATTCAATAGTTTTCAGGGGGTTCTGGAGAAAAATATTTGAAGATATGTTTTTAGAAGCGTCTTTGAATAGCATAGCTCCAAGAAGGCCAAAATCCAATTGTTAAAAAATATGTAATTTATTAATATCCATTTACAATTCGCATAAGCATGCCACAAAAATATTATGGGCTGCATGATTGACACATTTCATGGCTTCCCGACCACTTCCTCAAAAGCTAGTAACAACCATCACCCACCTTACATAAAACACAGACAATCCCTGCTCATATAGAACATCATTTAACACAATGGAAAATCACACCTATTCTCCTTTACAAGTGAAGCATACCAATTAGGAAATACAGAGCCTGTTATATAGCTTTGGTCACTAGGTGGCAGCATAATAATGGGTAAGTATATAAGCATTAAACATATACATTCTAACATAACTTTAAGCTGCTGAAACAGCACAAAAGTCTTTATTCCCCACATATGGCAACATTGTACAACAATATACATACATAAAATTGAGCTTTGAAGATGTTAACGTGCATTAACCTAATTTCCCCAGTAGATGTCAGCAGATGCATAATTTTGTATAGCTACTGTAGCTCACAGAAACCAAACAAATGCATGCTTGGTAATTATTGATTATGCACCAGTGTCAATTAGCAGCTTTGGGAGCAAGCAACGGCTACTAACTTCCCTAATGTAAAGGAAAAAATTATCAGCCAAAAAACGTAGGATAGAGCTGATTTTTACTCACCATTGATTACAAATTGAACAGACACACACAAGCCAGCTCAGATCAAATACATACAACCAAATTCAGAAGATAATCCACCACCAATCCATGATGACTTTGTGTTCATCACATCTACAAAACAACCTGCGTGCTCTCCTACTATAAAAATGTACTTACTTGATACTTCCTTATGGTTCTCAAACTCTACTGCCCACAGTTGGAAAATTTGAATGTGAAATCCGCTATAAAGACAAGCAACTTCCCACCACAGGTCTTATGCAAGTGCTTAAAGTGGTAATCTTGAAGTTTAGTTCTGAAGAAACCAAGGGGGAATTCTCTCTGGATGAATTCAGGAATGGCATTCCAAATGTAAGGCAAAGCAGCAAGACAGAAGTGTTTAAGGTCAGAAAGAGCAGTAGTAGCGGGGTGGTGCAAACTAGTGGTAGCTCTGAGACGAGTGGAGGATATGGCCAGGAACATATGGAGAGACAAGAGACGAGGTGTAGAGGAATGAAAAGGTTTCATTGTTGTGTAGAAGATTGCACTTTAAATTTTAAAATGTGGCCCGTACGGGGATCAAACCCGCGACCTTGGCGTTATTAGCACCATGCTCTAACCAACTGAGCTAACCGGCCAAGTGGCACTGGCAGTTGGATTTTGCTTAGGTGATTTAAGGTTGCCTTGCTTATACTAGAGAAGATATGCTAGGAGTTTGCATCTCCTTTCATAAACGGTGATGTTTCTGAAGTCCCAGCACAAGAGGGGTCGCGGGCCGCCAGTTGGACAGCCCGATATGGGGTGAAGGGGACTACAAAATAAGCAAGTTATTATGGGGAAATGTATCGAGGAATCATATTTAAAGAGTATCATGTCATTGATTTGAAAAACATGAACATAAATTGTGTTTATGTTAGGTTTTTATAACTTCATAAGTCAAACAGTGGCTCTCCAAAATCATACTATCAATGGTCAAGCTGTTAACTTCAGTTTGGCTAGCTTCTGGAAATATAGTTGATCTTGCCTGAGATTTTCCCTCTGTGGGCAGATCCAACACTTTTCCTGATATAGTTTGAGTAGAGTGGGAAATCAGATTTTCCTTGGGCAGAAAGGCAGAATCTTCATGACTAAAGTGTGGTCAAACTTTATCTTTTGAATTATACACAGGAGTCGAAGCATTAATATACGCTATAAGCTGAAAGACCACACTATCAACTTCACTTCCAAGAAAGTTTCTTTGCGATGCTTAATGTTCAACTTGGCCATTGGGCCCATCGGGCATCTCGGTCAGGCAGGTTTCGATTTTCCAGACGGATCGAGGACTGCATCGGCTAGTTGTTCTCACTCCAACGGCTTATATTCTGGCTGTTTTATCACCGTTGGGCCCTAAGCCTGATGTTGCCCACCTACGGTGGACATATATGGGGAAAGATCCGCACGTTTGGTGACCTCGCCAAACAACTCGGAACTTATTGTGTACTGCCAACTGAAGGCGCTACGCTGCAAGTGTTTTGTGCGATCTAATGGTTACATGTGATCTATCTGTTTAGCAGGCATTAGAAACCAAAAGGAATTTAGTGCACATGCTGGGTGAAAGGAGGGAGTAAGTGGAAATAACTGACTACTTTGTGTTTTATTGAGGGTTACCTATCTGACGGAGGTAATCTACTTTATTAACTCAGCTGGTAGATAATGAGAATTCCACTTACCTTATTGTCGTCAATTCCACGTTGTATTATAATGTATTATTTGACTTGTACTAAGGATAATATGGAAGTTTAACACACACACACACGCACATGTTTTGTTTGTTTTTTGTTCTCAAATGCACTTTGAAGTTAAGTAACTGTCTGAAGAACTTTTTTGTTAAAAGCACACCTCCCGGTCGGGGAATTAAACCCCAGTCTCCCGCGTGACAGGCGGGGATACTCACCACTATACTAACGAGGACTGGTTGAGGGGGCAGTTGTCGGATTATGTTACACCTGCAGTGTAGTCCTGCTGTGCACTCCTTTAGCAAACACATCTATATTTTTTATCATTTTGTCGAATGCCGCTTTGAAGACAAGTAATTGTCAGGAGTACTTACATATGAAAGCACATCCAGTAAATTCCAGCTTTGCTGCAGTCACATGGAGGAGTTGCACCTGACACACCTGTGGCTGATGCATTAAAATGAGTGCAGTTGTGTTTGCACTTTGGTGTGAATTGGATTGCGCTAGTAATTGTTTAAGTCCGGTTGATGCCATACTGCCCCTGGGCTGTCTTTCGGGTCTGTTGTTTATGAGCTATGTGTCAATCAGGCAGGTTTAAAAGTTTCATCTGCTGATGTATCATGTTGACATGGTACCTTGGTCGATAAAGACAGCTTCTCTTGACTTCATGCTATTGTCATCGTGGTTTCCAGATCCGCGGACTTATACTGGTACTGAAACAGTGGTGGAACTACAGAGAAGGCTGTGACTGTGAGGGGGAGCGGTTCTGCTTTATCTGCAGGGGGCCCATGGGGGACTTATCCGGACTGAAGGAGCCAAATGGCAGTTATGCCACTGTACTAAAAAGTTCTGTACATTTTGTTGGTTGGTCTATGGCCATTATTTCATTTTAACCAGATCTCAACAAAGGTCACCATTTAAACATTTGTCTTCCTTCCCCTTTAAAACGATAGCTCATATAGGCAATATTGGGAATGATAACAAAGACGGTTCCCGCTCGAGCTCCTTCAGTCTATGCGCGCCTGTATTTTAATAATGAGTCCTATTTCTATGTAATCGCTACCCCAATAATTATGTTAACAGGATGGCTATACCCCTAATTACTGATACTGACTCGTGGGCTTAGCATTTTTGTTCCCATACTCTTTGTCAGTAATAACCATGTTTATACACCTGCAATGCTTGTGTGTGTCTGAATAACACTGATTACTCGCTATGATTGATAGCTATACTTGTATCTCAGTACGGCAGCTAGCTGTGAGTACTTTGATTATCGGTATTTATTTGATAATCTGCTAGTTTAACACACACATGCACATGTTTTCTATTTGTATTTTGTTAAATGCCACTTTGAAGTTAAGTAGCTGTCTGAAGCACTAATTCAAAATCACACCTCCCCGTCGGGGAATTGAACACCGGTCTCCCGCGTGGCAGGCGGGGATACTCACCACTATACTAACGAGGACTGGCTCTGGAGCACTACCTCTGTTGATCTCACACTGGTAATGTACTCCTGCTGTGCGCTAATTTAACACACCTTTGTATTTTTTGATCATTTTGTCAAATGCCACTTTGAAGACAAGTAACTGTCTGGAGTACTTACATATAGAAAAAAAGGCACACTTCCCAGTCGGGGAACGGAACCCTGACGAACCATTGAACAATATTTTTCTTTTAGCGTACTGGTTCTTCCTTACATCCCTAAGCGGGGCAACTGTTTTGATTTCTCCTGCTAGTAGCTGCCTTAAGGTGTTGATTTTAATAGACATGTGCTGGTTGAATCTTTGAATTACTAGTCAATCGACCCTTGCCTGTTTGAGCACTCTTCTGGATCCTGACTCGGTACCATGTTACTGATTGGTTTTGACTCCGGCCTGTTTATCCTGGCTACGCTCCAGGCTCCTGATTCTGTTCTGCACTGTTTGACTGGTACTGATCCGGCCTGGTAATCCTGGCTGCGCCCCTGGTTCCTGAATTTGTACTGCACTGACCAGTAATGTCCCTGCCTGTTCCACATCTGCGCTGTCTGTTCCCCGCCCTTCCTGTAAACATTGCGGTTCCCTTGGCTTCCCAGAACTTACCCCTTGGTCCTCTCACTTTAAGACCTGGCGGCATCTGCGCAGCAGAGGGCTCCTCCCGAAGCGAAAGGCAGTTGTGAGTGGCAGAAGGGAAGCGTGAGCCAGGGCCTTGTGGTTTTACATCTCGCTTTTGGGATACCGTACGTGACAGCCATATAAGTGCCAGTTCCTAGTTCAGGTCTTATGCAAGTGCTTAAAGTGGTAATCTTGAAGTTTAGTTCTGAAGAAACCAAGGGGGAATTCTCTCTGGATGAATGCAGGAATGGCATTCCAAATGTAAGGCAAAGCAGCAAGACAGAAGGGTTTAAGGTCAGAAAGAGCAGTAGTAGCGGCGTGGTGCAAAGGAGTGGTAGCTCTGAGACGAGTGGAGGATTTGGCCAGGAACATATGGAGAGACAAGAGACGAGGTGTAGAGGAATGAAGAGGTTTCATTGTTGTGTAGAAGATTGCACTTTAAATTTTAAAATGTGGCCCGTACGGGGATCGAAACCGCGACCTTGGCGTTATTAGCACCACCCTCTAACCAACTGAGCTAACCGGCCAAGTGGCACTGGCGGTTGGATTTTGCTTAGGTGATTTAAGGTTGCCTTGCTTATACTAGAGAAGATATGCTAGGAGTTTGCATCTCCTTTCATAAACGGTGATGTTTCTGAAGTCCCAGCACAAGAGGGGTCGCGGGCCGCCAGTTGGACAGCCCGATATGGAGTGAAGGGGACTACAAAATAAGCAAGTTATTATGGGGAAATGTATCGAGGAATCATATTTAAAGAGTATCATGTCATTGATTTGAAAAACATGAACATAAATTGTGTTTATGTTAGGTTTTTATAACTTCATAAGTCAAACAGTGGCTCTCCATAATCATACTATCAATGGTCAAGCTGTTAACTTCAGATTCGCTAGCTTCTGGAAATATAGTTGATCTTGCCTGAGATTTTCCCTCTGTGGGCAGATCCAACACTTTTCCTGATATAGTTTGAGTAGAGTGGGAAATCAGATTTTCCTTGGGCAGAAAGGCAGAATCTTCATGACTAAAGTGTGGTCAAACTTTATCTTTTGAATTATACACAGGAGTCGAAGCATTAATATATACGCTATAAGCTGAAAGACCACACTATCAACTTCATTTCCAAGAAAGTTTCTTTGCGATGCTTAATGTTCAACTTGGCCATTGGGCCCATCGGGCATCTCGGTCAGGCAGGTTTAGATTTTCCAGACGGATCGAGGACTGCATCGGCTAGTTGTTCTCACTCCAACGGCTTATATTCTGGCTGTTTTATCACCGTTTGGCCCTAAGCCTGATGTTGCCCACCTACGGTGGACATATATGGTGACCTCGCCAAACAACTCGGAACTTATTGTGTATTGCCAACTGAAGGCGCTACGCAGCAAGTGTTTTGTGCGATCTAATGGTTACATGTGATCTATCTGTTTAGCAGGCATTAGAAACCAAAAGGAATTTAGTGCACATGCTGGGTGAAAGGAGGGAGTAAGTGGAAATAACTGACTACTTTGTGTTTTATTGAGGGTTACCTATCTGACGGAGGTAATCTACTTTATTAACTCAGCTGGTAGATAATGAGAATTCCACTTACCTTATTGTCGTCAATTCCACGTTGTATTATAATGTATTATTTGACTTGTACTAAGGATAATCTGGAAGTTTAACACACACACACGCACATGCTTTGTTTGTTTTTTTGTTCTCAAATGCTACTTTGAAGTTAAGTAACTGTCTGAAGTACTTTTTTGTTAAAAGCACACCTCCCCATCGGGGAATTGAACCCCGGTCTCCCGCGTGACAGGCGGGGATACTCACCACTATACTAACGAGGACTGGTTGAGGGGGCAGTTGTCAGATTATGTTACACCTGTAGTGTAGTCCTGCTGTGCACTCCTTTAGCAAACACATCTATATTTTTTATCATTTTGTCAAATGCCGCTTTGAAGACAAGTAATTGTCAGGAGTACTTACATATGAAAGCACATCCAGCAAATTCCAGCTTTGCTGCAGTCACCTGGAGGAGTTGCACCTGACACACCTGTGGCTGATGCATTAAAATGAGTGCAGTTGTGTTTGCACTTTGGTGTGAATTGGATTGCGCTGGTAATTGTTTAAGTCCGGTTGATGCCATACTGCCCCTGGGCTGTCTTTCGGGGCTGTTGTTTATGAGCTATGTGTCAATCAGGCAGGTTTAAAAGTTTCATCTGCTGATGTATCATGTTGACATGGTACCTTGGTCGATAAAGACAGCTTCTCTTGACTTCATGCTATTGTCATCGTGGTTTCCAGATCCGCAGACTTAAACTGGTACTGAAACAGTGGTGGAACTACAGAGAAGGCTGTGGCTGTGAGGGGGAGCGGTTCTGCTTTATCTGCTGGGGGCCCATGGGGGACTTATCCGAACTGAAGGAGCCAAATGGCAGTTATGCCACTGTACTAAAAAGTTCTGTACATTTTGTTGGTTGGTCTATGGCCATTATTTCATTTTAACCAGATCTCAACAAAGGTCACCATTTAAACATTTGTCTTCCTTCCCCTTTAAAACGATAGCTCATATAGGCAATATTGGGAATGATAACAAAGACGGTTCCCGCTCGAGCTCCTTCAACCTATGCGCGCCTGTATTTTATAATGAGTCCTTTTTCTATGTAATCGCTACCCCAATAATTATGTTAACAGGATGGCTATACCCCTAATTACTGATACTGACTCGTGGGCTTGGCGTTTTTGTTCCCGCACTCTTTGTCAGTAATAACCATGTTTATACACCTGCAATGCTTGTGTGTGTCTGAATAACACTGATTACTCGCTATGATTGATAGCTATACTTGTATCTCAGTATGGCAGCTAGCTGTGAGTACTTTGATTATCGGTATTTATTTGATAATCTGCTAGTTTAACACACACGCACATGTTTTCTATTTGTATTTTGTTAAATGCCACTTTGAAGTTAAGTAGCTGTCTGAAGCACTAATTCAAAATCACACCTCCCCGTCGGGGAATTGAACCCCGGTCTCCCGCGTGACAGGCGGGGATACTCACCACTATACTAACGAGGACTGGCTCTGGTGAGGCACCTCGGTTGATCTCACACTGGTAATGTACTCCTGCTGTGCGCTAATTTAACACACCTTTGTATTTTTTGATCATTTTGTCAAATGCCACTTTGAAGACAAGTAACTGTCTGGAGTACTTACATATAGAAAAAAAGGCACACTTCCCAGTCGGGGAACGGAACCCTGACGAACCATTGAACAATATTTTTCTTTTAGCGTACTGGTTCTTCCTTACATCCCTAAGCGGGGTAACTGTTTTGATTTCTCATGCTAGTAGCTGCCTTAAGGTGTTGATTTTAATAGACATGTGCTGGTTGAATCTTTGAATTACTAGTCAATCGACCCTTGCCTGTTTGAGCACTCTTCTGGATCCTGACTCGGTACCATGTTACTGATTGGTTTTGACTCCGGCCTGTTTATCCTGGCTACGCTTCTGGCTCCTGATTCTGTTCTGCACTGTTTGACTGGTACTGATCCGGCCTGGTAATCCTGGCTGCGCCCCTGGTTCCTGAATTTGTACTGCACTGACCAGTAATGTCCCTGCCTGTTCCACATCTGCGCTGTCTGTTCCCCACCCTTCCTGTAAACATTGCGGTTCCCTTGGCTTCCCAGAACTTCCCCCTTGGTCCTCTCACTTTAAGACCTGGCGGCATCTGCGCAGCAGAGGGCTCCTCCCGAAGCGAAAGGCGGTTGTGAGTGGCAGAAGGGAAGCGTGAGCCAGGGCCTTGTGGTTTTACATCTCGCTTTTGGGATACCGTACGTGACAGCCATATAAGTGCCAGTTCCTAGTTCAGGTCTTATGCAAGTGCTTAAAGTGGTAATCTTGAAGTTTAGTTCTGAAGAAACCAAGGGGGAATTCTCTCTGGATGAATGCAGGAATGGCATTCCAAATATAAGGCAAAGCAGCAAGACAGAAGGGTTTAAGGTCAGAAAGAGCAGTAGTAGCGGCGTGGTGCAAAGGAGTGGTAGCTCTGAGACGAGTGGAGGATTTGGCCAGGAACATATGGAGAGACAAGAGATGAGGTGTAGAGGAATGAAGAGGTTTCATTGTTGTGTAGAAGATTGCCCTTTAAATTTTAAAATGTGGCCCGTACAGGGATCGAACCCGCGATCTTGGCATTATTAGCACCACACTCTAACCAACTGAGCTAACCGGCCAAGTGGCACTGGTGGTTGGATTTTGCTTAGGTGATTTAAGGTTGCCTTGCTTATACTAGAGAAGATATGCTAGGAGTTTGCATCTCCTTTCATAAACGGTGATGTTTCTGAAGTCCCAGCACAAGAGGGGTCGCGGGCCGCCAGTTGGACAGCCCGATATGGGGTGAAGGGGACTACAAAATAAGCAAGTTATTATGGGGAAATGTATCGAGGAATCATATTTAAAGAGTATCATGTCATTGATTTGAAAAACATGAACATAAATTGTGTTTATGTTAGGTTTTTATAACTTCATAAGTCAAACAGTGGCTCTCCAAAATCATACTATCAATGGTCAAGATGTTAACTTCAGATTGGCTAGCTTCTGGAAATATAGTTGATCTTGCCTGAGATTTTCCCTCTGTGGGCAGATCCAACACTTTTCCTGATATAGTTTGAGTAGAGTGGGAAATCAGATTTTCCTTGGGCAGAAAGGCAGAATCTTCATGACTAAAGTGTGGTCAAACTTTATCTTTTGAATTATACACAGGAGTCGAAGCATTAATATACGCTATAAGCTGAAAGACCACACTATCAACTTCACTTCCAAGAAAGTTTCTTTGCGATGCTTAATGTTCAACTTGGCCATTGGGCCCATCGGGCATCTCGGTCAGGCAGGTTTCGATTTTCCAGACGGATCGAGGACTGCATCGGCTAGTTGTTCTCACTCCAACGGCTTATATTCTGGCTGTTTTATCTCCGTTTGGCCCTAAGCCTGATGTTGCCCACCTACGGTGGACATATATGGTGACCTCGCCAAACAACTCGGAACTTATTGTGTACTGCCAACTGAAGGCGCTACGCAGCAAGTGTTTTGTGCGATCTAATGGTTACATGTGATCTATCTGTTTAGCAGGCATTAGAAACCAAAAGGAATTTAGTGCACATGCTGGGTGAAAGGAGGGAGTAAGTGGAAATAACTGACTACTTTGTGTTTTATTGAGGGTTACCTATCTGACGGAGGTAATCTACTTTATTAACTCAGCTGGTAGATAATGAGAATTCCACTTAACTTATTGTCGTCAATTCCACGTTGTATTATAATGTATTATTTGACTTGTACTAAGGATAATCTGGAAGTTTAACACACACACACACGCACATGTTTTGTTTGTTTTTTTGTTCTCAAATGCTACTTTGAAGTTAAGTAACTGTCTGAAGTACTTTTTTGTTAAAAGCACACCTCCCCATCGGGGAATTGAACCCCGGTCTCCCGCGTGACAGGCGGGGACACTCACCACTATACTAACGAGGACTGGTTGAGGGGGCAGTTGTCAGATTATGTTACACCTGTAGTGTAGTCCTGCTGTGCACTCCTTTAGCAAACACATCTATATTTTTTATCATTTTGTCGAATGCCGCTTTGAAGACAAGTAATTGTCAGGAGTACTTACATATGAAAGCACATCCAGCAAATTCCAGCTTTGCTGCAGTCACCTGGAGGAGTTGCACCTGACACACCTGTGGCTGATGCATTAAAATGAGTGCAGTTGTGTTTGCACTTTGGTGTGAATTGGATTGCGCTGGTAATTGTTTAAGTCCGGTTGATGCCATACTGCCCCTGGGCTGTCTTTCGGGTCTGTTGTTTGTGAGCTATGTGTCAATCAGGCAGGTTTAAAAGTTTCATCTGCTGATGTATCATGTTGACATGGTGCCTTGGTCGATAAAGACAGCTTCTCTTGACTTCATGCTATTGTCATCGTGGTTTCCAGATCCACGGACTTATACTGGTACTGAAACAGTGGTGGAACTACAGAGAAGGCTGTGGCTGTGAGGGGGAGCGGTTCTGCTTTATCTGCAGGGGGCCCATGGGGGACTTATCCGGACTGAAGGAGCCAAATGGCAGTTATGCCACTGTACTAAAAAGTTCTGTACATTTTGTTGGTTGGTCTATGGCCATTATTTCATTTTAACCAGATCTCAACAAAGGTCACCATTTAAACATTTGTCTTCCTTCCCCTTTAAAACGATAGCTCAAATAGGCAATATTGGGAATAATAACAAAGACGGTTCCCGCTCGAGCTCCTTCAGTCTATGCGCGCCTGTATTTTAATAATGAGTCCTTTTTCTATGTAATCGCTACCCCAATAATTATGTTAACAGGATGGCTATACCCCTAATTACTGATACTGACTCGTGGGCTTAGCGTTTTTGTTCCCATACTCTTTGTCAGTAATAACCATGTTTATACACCTGCAATGCTTGTGTGTGTCTGAATAACACTGATTACTCGCTATGATTGATAGCTATACTTGTATCTCAGTATGGCAGCTAGCTGTGAGTACTTTGATTATCGGTATTTATTTGATAATCTGCTAGTTTAACACACACATGCACATGTTTTCTATTTGTATTTTGTTAAATGCCACTTTGAAGTTAAGTAGCTGTCTGAAGCACTAATTCAAAATCACACCTCCCCGTCGGGGTATTGAACCCCGGTTTCCCGCGTGACAGGCGGGGATACTCACCACTATACTAACGAGGACTGGCTCTGGTGCGGCGCCTCGGTTGATCTCACACTGGCAATGTACTCCTGCTGTGCGCTAATTTAACACACCTTTGTAATTTTTGATGATTTTGTCAAATGCCACTTTGAAGACAAGTAACTGTCTGGAGTACTTACATATAGAAAAAAAGGCACACTTCCCAGTCGGGGAACGGAACCCTGACGAACCATTGAACAATATTTTTCTTTTAGCGTACTGGTTCTTCCTTACATCCCTAAGCGGGGCAACTGTTTTGATTTCTCCTGCTAGTAGCTGCCTTAAGGTGTTGATTGTAATAGACATGTGCTGGTTGAATCTTTGAATTACTAGTCAATCGACCCTTGCCTGTTTGAGCACTCTTCTGGATCCTGACTCGGTACCATGTTACTGATTGGTTTTGACTCCGGCCTGTTTATCCTGGCTACGCTCCTGGCTCCTGATTCTGTTCTGCACTGTTTGACTGGTACTGATCCGGCCTGGTAATCCTGGCTGCGCCCCTGGTTCCTGAATTTGTACTGCACTGACCAATAATGTCCCTGCCTGTTCCACATCTGCGCTGTCTGTTCCCCGCCCTTCCTGTAAACATTGCGGTTCCCTTGGCTTCCCAGAACTTCCCCCTTGGTCCTCTCACTTTAAGACCTGGCGGCATCTGCGCAGCAGAGGGCTCCTCCCAAAGCGAAAGGCGGTTGTGAGTGGCAGAAGGGAAGCGTGAGCCAGGGCCTTGTGGTTTTACATCTCGCTTTTGGGATACCGTACGTGACAGCCATATAAGTGCCAGTTCCTAGTTCAGGTCTTATGCAAGTGCTTAAAGTGGTAATCTTGTTTTCCAACATGTTTTTTATTCATTAACAACATATATAGTATACGTTCACTTGTTGCATTGATATACACAGTTAGATCCAATATTGCGGAAGCTGAACAGTGTGCATAGATGATGTATCAACAATAATAACAAAACATACAGCTCTAACTATAGTATTAGATTTTAAGATGGACTCGGTGAGTACGTTGCCAACATTCTGTTTATCTGATGACTCCTGGGGGGTGCAAAGACCAGCCTGTCTTGTTCGCATTGCCAGTTGTCGAGGTATTGGGACGACTCCATCACAAGTGGGTGTTCTCTGAGTGTTTCCTCATCGAACCAAGTAGTTCGTCTAAATGTGTAGACCGTAAGACATCTAGTGTGATGTGGGAGTGATATTATATACGATAACCAGGTGTCAAACAATTTTGAAGCATTTTGTTCTTTTCTGGTCATTGCTTCCAACCAGTCCATATGGAACAAATGGTGTAATTTTTGTTTGACTATCAGAATAGATGGGGATTCCGCAGTCAACCATTGTTGTAAGATCGTTTTTTTTGCCGCTGCAGCTAATCTGCCCATTAGGCTTTTCTCAGATTTCGACAGCCGGGTATAGTATGTAGTGTGGCTAAACAACGCCCATTCAATTAGAGGTTGGAGGGGCTTCCCGATTATCTGGCCGCCGTATGCGACCACCTCTTGCCAAAATGTTTGCAGTTTTGAGCATGACCAGAGGTTATGTAGTAAATCAGCTTTCGGTGAGTAACAGCGCAGACAGTTGTCAGAGGAGAGATTTCCCATTTTATGCCTTCTAAGGGGGGTAAGATAGGAGTTGTGTAAAATTTGTAGGGACATCTCTTGATATCTACTCGCGGGGAGTAGCTTCATTAATCTCAAGTGATAGCTTAAAATATCTGATTGTGTTATGTCGGGGATATCCATGGTCCATTTAAAGATTGGGTTGTCCTCATTTTCTGTGTCTATTATTGTCCGTATAGTCTGATATATTAGTGATGTGGATTGTTTGATCATTGTGTTTTTCCATAAGTTATAAAGGGGGTCTTCCTTATCCTTATCATTTAAGTGAGGCAAGGTGTGGGTTGCGAAATGAAGGAGTTGGAGTCTCAAAAAGACGTGTTGCGTAGTGTATGGGTATTTTTCTATAAATTGCGTTTGAGTAATTGGGGAGTATTCATTCGTTAATAAGTCTTTAAGGATAGAAAATCCGTTATTACGCCATTGTAAGAGTATCGGGTTATGTAAACCTATGGGAAAGTGTTTGTTCCCAATCCAAGTCAAACATGGAGATACAGTCGGTGATAGACCTTGTTTCTTCCTGGTAGTGTGCCACGCTTTGTATGTGTCAGCAAAAAGAGGGTTGTCACGGAGGCATGGGGGGGTGTCGGTAGGTGAAATATGTAGTAGATAATTAAGCGAGTAGTCTCGGCTTAAGTATTGATCTAAGGAAGGTGACGCATATTGATCTTTATGGAGGAGCCAATTCCCCGCATACCGCAGTAGTGCTGCGGTGTTGTAATCTGCGATATTAGGGAAATTGACTCCCCCCTGGGCTTTGGGTTGTTCCAATTTGAATAAGCTGATCCTGGGTCATTTTTTGTTCCAAATAAAGGTTCGGAATATATGGTTGATCCGTTTGATATCTGTGGGTTTAATGTAATAAGGTAGCATTTGTACGGGATATAAAAGCTTTGGGAATAGGATCATTTTTATTAAGTGTATTCTGCCTAAAAAGGTGAGGTGTAGATGCTTCCATTGTTGAGTTTCCTGTTGTATTTCATCAATTGTCTTCCTAATGTTTAGTTCATATAGACGGTTATGGTGTGATGGAATCATGATCCCTAGATATTTTATGTGAGTTTTGTTTTTTTTAAAGGGAAAGTGGCGGAGCCAGTCCGTGGGATCGGAATGATGAAGTTGAAGTGCCTCCGATTTAGTTAAATTTATTTGGAATCCAGCTATGTTCCCAAATCTCTGTATGATATTTAATAATATCGGTATGTCAGTTTTGGGTTGTCCGAGAAAGAGAAAAACGTCTGCGAAGGCTGTAACTTTAAGGGTAGTTTGGCCTATTTGTATACCCTTGAACGATGTATTTTGAACTATATGTCTAAGTAGCGGGTCTATGGCAATGTTAAAGAGAAGTGGCGATAAAGGGCAACCTTGTCGGGTACCCCTTTTGATTGGGAATCTGTCTGAATTTATGTTGTTTACGGTTAGAAAAGTTGTGGGTGTGGAGTATAAAGTTTTATATAAGTTGAATATATTTAGGCCGAAATGTTGGAATTTTAATAGACGTCGTAAATGAGCATGTTATATTCTATCAAAAGCTTTGTCCGTGTCTAGGTTTATTAACATGCCGTGTCTTCTTTTTTCCAGGTTGCTATAATAGACTGCCGTCACGATTTTCCGAAGTGCATTAACTGGATGTCTGTTTCTAAGGAAGCCTACCTGATGCTCGGTGAGTATATTGGGTAATATTTGCTGTAATCTATCCACCATGATTTTAGTCATGATTTTAACATCTTGATTTAAGAGTGAAATCGGTCTATAAGAAGCAGGATCAGTCAGGTCTTTATTTTCTTTAGGGATTAAGATTATTCTAGCTACATTGGCTTCTTGCCATAAAGGTACACCCCTCAGGGTATCGTTATATAGCGTAACTAGGGTTGGGGTTATGTCGGCAGAAAGAAGTTTGTAGAATTCTGCGGTCAGACCGTCTGGTCCTGGTGATTTCCCATTTTTTAAGTGTTTAATTGTGTCTAATATTTCTTTCTCTGTTACAGGCTCGTCCAGAATTTCCCTGTCCTGGGCCGTTAGTTTATTCAAGTTGGCTTCCCTGAGAAATTGTAAACCATCGTGGGGATCATCTGTAGCGCTATCATAGAAAGTTTTGAAATAGTCAGTTAAAGTGTGTGTAATATGTTTAGGATCATGCGTCCATCCATCTGATGTTTTTATTTTCTGTATGAATGTATGGCGAGTGCGCCTTTTGGCTATTTGCGCCAGAAGTTTTCCCGATTTATTTCCGTATCTATAGTATTTGTTCGTTGTGTCGCTTATGGTTGTGTATGCTTTTTCTGATATTAAAGTGTCAAAAAGTTGTTTCGTCTCTTTGTATTTATTTCTGTCGTCTTGGGAGTTGGTTCGTTTAAAATCTGCGTAATGTTGGGTTAGTAGTTTTTGTAAGGTATGGTAGTTTGCGTTATAACTCCTTCTTAGTTTGATTAGGTAGGAGATGATCTGTCCTCTTAACACCGGTTTAGCCGCTGCCCATAATAGTTGTGGATTATCCCAATGGTCAACATGGTCGTCCAAGTAATTAGCCCAAGTTGTTTTTAAGAATAATTGAAAGTCTACATCGGCCGCCAGGTAAGCCGGGAATCTCCAATTATAGGATTGGACTCGAGGTATTTTCAACTTAATTGTTGTTAAGATAGGCGCGTGGTCAGAAATGTCAATATTGCCTATAGCAGCGGAGGATAGGGTTGGAAGCAATGTCTGTGATAGGAATATATAATCAATCCTTGAATGTATGTTGTGTACTCCTGAGTAAAAGGTATAATCTATTGTCGTTGGATGTATGTGTCGGTATGTGTCATATAGTTGTAGAACATCACATAAATTATGGAGTGGTTGTGCTCTAGTGCGTGAGTGTGGAGTTGATTTACCTGATTTGTCGATGGAGTCATCCCAGACCACGTTGGCATCACCACCAAGTATTATGCTGGAGGCCTCCCATTAGTTTAGTCTTTGTAGCACATCTGCGAAGAAACATTTATTATCAGTGTTTGGTGCGTACATTTTCACAATAGTATACACAGTCCCTTGTATATCAAGATTCACCATTACATATCTGCCATCTCGATCTTTGTATGTTTTCAGGACTTCACATTGAAGAGAGTTTTTAATGAGTATTGCTACCCCTCTCGATTTAGATCTATAAGGGGCGTCAATTACTAATTGTAACCAGCTATCTTTTAGCGTTTGATTATCTTTTTTACGCCAATGGGTTTCCTGCAAGAGAGAAAAGGGGGGAAAAGGTAAGTTAGAAAAATATAAGTCACTTCTCTCTCTGCCTGAAGAGATCAAGGTCAGGTGAGGCAGTTTGGAATGCAGAATGTCGGAACTTCATAACCGATGTTCAAAGTTAGTGGTAAGTCCCATTATGTAAATATGGATGAGCGAAGTCCTCTATGGATAGAGTTAGTCTCTGCAAAACAACTTTAAAATGAAGTCATTTTTGTTCAGGTGACAGATGTCTTTTCTTTGTAATATGCCATGGCCTGTGTAGGGTTGTCGAAAAATGTGGGTTTTCCGGTGTCTTTATCTATGATCTTTAGCCGTGCCGGAAATAGTAGAGAAAAACGAAAACCCGAGGTGAAGAGATTGGTGCAGACTGGTGAGAATTCCTTCCATTTTGAAGTCACCGAGGCTGAGAAGTCTTGAAAGATCAGTAAGCGGTTGTTCTCGTACTGTAGCGCTTTAGATTTTCTGTAAGCTGCCAGTATGTTGACTTTATCTGCGTAATTGAGCAGCTTGAAGATGACTTGTCTCGGTCTGGCATCAGCAATGGTAGGAGGAGGGCCAATTCGGTGAAATCTTTCTATGATGAAGTCAGATTGGGATTCACTCATGTTGAGTAAGGTCGGAATTTTCGTAGTCAGCAGTAGTAAAGTGGTAATCTTGAAGTTTAGTTCTGAAGAAACCAAGGGGGAATTCCCTCTGGATGAATGCAGGAATGACATTCCAAATGTAAGGCAAAGCAGCAAGACAGAAGGGTTTAAGGTCAGAAAGAGCAGTAGTAGCGGCATGGTGCAAAGGAGTGGTAGCTCTGAGACGAGTGGAGGATTTGTCCAGGAACATATGGAGAGACAAGAGATGAGGTGTAGAGGAATGAAGAGGTTTCATTGTTGTGTAGAAGATTGCCCTTTAAATTTTAAAATGTGGCCCGTACAGGGATCGAACACCACGCTCTAACCAACTGAGCTAACCGGCCAAGTGGAACTGGCGGTTGGATTTTGCTTAGGTGGCTTAAGGTTGCCTTGCTTATACTAGAGAAGATATGCTAGGAGTTTGCATCTCCTTTCATAAACGGTGATGTTTCTGAAGTCCCAGCACAAGAGGGGTCGCGGGCCGCCAGTTGGACAGCCCGATATGGGGTGAAGGGGACTACAAAATAAGCAAGTTATTATGGGGAAATGTATTGAGGAATCATATTTAAAGAGTATCATGTCATTGATTTGAAAAACATGAACATAAATTGTGTTTATGTTAGGTTTTTATAACTTCATAAGTCAAACAATGGCTCTCCAAAATCATACTATCAATGGTCAAGCTGTTAACTTCAGTTTGGCTAGCTTCTGGAAATATAGTTGATCTTGCCTGAGATTTTCCCTCTGTGGGCAGATCCAACACTTTTCCTGATATAGTTTGAGTAGAGTGGGAAATCAGATTTTCCTTGGGCAGAAAGGCAGAATCTTCATGACTAAAGTGTGGTCAAACTTTATCTTTTGAATTATACACAGGAGTCGAAGCATTAATATACGCTATAAGCTGAAAGACCACACTATCAACTTCACTTCCAAGAAAGTTTCTTTGCGATGCTTAATGTTCAACTTGGCCATTGGGCCCATCGGGCATCTCGGTCAGGCAGGTTTCGATTTTCCAGACGGATCGAGGACTGCATCGGCTAGTTGTTCTCACTCCAACGGCTTATATTCTGTACGTTTTATCACCGTTTGGCCCTAAGCCTGATGTTGCCCACCTACGGTGGACATATATGGGGAAAGATCCGCACATTTGGTGACCTCGCCAAACAACTCGGAACTTATTGTGTACTGCCAACTGAAGGCGCTACGCAGCAAGTGTTTTGTGCGATCTAATGGTTACATGTGATCTATCTGTTTAGCAGGCGTTAGAAACCAAAAGGAATTTAGTGCACATGCTGGGTGAAAGGAGGGAGTAAGTGGAAATAACTGACTACTTTGTGTTTTATTGAGGGTTACCTATCTGACGGAGGTAATCTACTTTATTAACTCAGCTGGTAGATAATGAGAATTCCACTTACCTTATTGTCATCAATTCCACGTTGTATTATAATGTATTATTTGACTTGTACTAAGGATAATCTGGAAGTTTAACACACACACACACGCACATGTTTTGTTTGTTTTTTTGTTCTCAAATGCTACTTTGAAGTTAAGTAACTGTCTGAAGTACTTTTTTGTTAAAAGCACACCTCCCCGTCGGGGAATTGAACCCCGGTCTCCCGCGTGACAGGCGGGGATACTCACCACTATACTAACGAGGACTGGTTGAGGGGGCAGTTGTCGGATTATGTTACACCTGTAGTGTAGTCCTGCTGTGCACTCCTTTAGCAAACACATCTATATTTTTTATCATTTTGTCGAATGCCGCTTTGAAGACAAGTAATTGTCAGGAGTACTTACATATGAAAGCACATCCAGCAAATTCCAGCTTTGCTGCAGTCACCTGGAGGAGTTGCACCTGACACACCTGTGGCTGATGCATTAAAATGAGTGCAGTTGTGTTTGCACTTTGGTGTGAATTGGATTGCGCTGGTAATTGTTTAAGTCCGGTTGATGCCATACTGCCCCTGGGCTGTCTTTCGGGTCTGTTGTTTATGAGCTATGTGTCAATCAGGCAGGTTTAAAAGTTGCATCTGCTGATGTATCATGTTGACATGGCGCCTTGGTTGATAAAGACAGCTTCTCTTGACTTCATGCTATTGTCATCGTGGTTTCCAGATCCGCGGACTTATACTGGTACTGAAACAGTGGTGGAACTACAGAGAAGGCTGTGGCTGTGAGGGGGAGCGGTTCTGCTTTATCTGCAGGGGGCCCATGGGGGACTTATCCGGACTGAAGGAGCCAAATGGCAGTTATGCCACTGTACTAAAAAGTTCTGTACATTTTGTTGGTTGGTCTATGGCCATTATTTCATTTTAACCAGATCTCAACAAAGGTCACCATTTAAACATTTGTCTTCCTTCCCGTTTAAAACGATAGCTCATATAGGCAATATTGGGAATGATAACAAAGACGGTTCCCGCTCGAGCTCCTTCAGCCTATGCGCGCCTGTATTTTATAATGAGTCCTTTTTCTATGTAATCGCTACCCCAATAATTATGTTAACAGGATGGCTATACCCCTAATTACTGATACTGACTCGTGGGCTTAGCGTTTTTGTTCCCGTACTCTTTGTCAGTAATAACCATGTTTATACAACTGCAATGCTTGTGTGTGTCTGAATAACACTGATTACTCGCTATGATTGATAGCTATACTTGTATCTCAGTACGGCAGCTAGCTGTGAGTACTTTGATTATCGGTATTTATTTGATAATCTGCTAGTTTAACACACACATGCACATGTTTTCTATTTGTATTTTGTCAAATGCCACTTTGAAGTTAAGTAGCTGTCTGAAGCACTAATTCAAAATCACACCTCCCCGTCGGGGAATTGAACCCCGGTCTCCCGCGTGACAGGCGGGGATACTCACCACTATACTAACGAGGACTGGCTCTGGTGCGGCACCTCGGTTGATCTCACACTGGTAATGTACTCCTGCTGTGCGCTAATTTAACACACCTTTGTATTTTTTTGATGATTTTGTCAAATGCCACTTTGAAGACAAGTAACTGTCTGGAGTACTTACATATAGAAAAAAAGGCACACTTCCCAGTCGGGGAACGGAACCCTGATGAACCATTGAACAATATTTTTCTTTTAGCGTACTGGTTCTTCCTTACATCCCTAAGCGGGGCAACTGTTTTGATTTCTCCTGCTAGTAGCTGCCTTAAGGTGTTGATTTTAATAGACATGTGCTGGTTGAATCTTTGAATTACTAGTCAATCGACCCTTGCCTGTTTGAGCACTCTTCTGGATCCTGACTCGGTACCATGTTACTGATTGGTTTTGACTCCGGCCTGTTTATCCTGGCTACGCTTCTGGCTCCTGATTCTGTTCTGCACTGTTTGACTGGTACTGATCCGGCCTGGTAATCCTGGCTGCGCCCCTGGTTCCTGAATTTGTACTGCACTGACCAGTAATGTCCCTGCCTGTTCCACATCTGTGCTGTCTGTTCCCCGCCCTTCCTGTAAACATTGCGGTTCCCTTGGCTTCCCAGAACTTCCCCCTTGGTCCTCTCACTTTAAGACCTGGTGGCATCTGCGCAGCAGAGGGCTCCTCCCGAAGCGAAAGGCGGTTGTGAGTGGCAGAAGGGAAGCGTGAGCCAGGGCCTTGTGGTTTTACATCTCGCTTTTGGGATACCGTACGTGACAGCCATATAAGTGCCAGTTCCTAGTTCAGGTCTTATGCAAGTGCTTAAAGTGGTAATCTTGAAGTTTAGTTCTGAAGAAACCAAGGGGGAATTCTCTCTGGATGAATGCAGGAATGGCATTCCAAATGTAAGGCAAAGCAGCAAGACAGAAGGGTTTAAGGTCAGAAAGAGCAGTAGTAGCGGCGTGGTGCAAAGGAGTGGTAGCTCTGAGACGAGTGGAGGATTTGGCCAGGAACATATGGAGAGACAAGAGACGAGGTGTAGAGGAATGAAGAGGTTTCATTGTTGTGTAGAAGATTGCACTTTAAATTTTAAAATTGGACAGCCCGATATGGGGTGAAGGGGACTACAAAATAAGCAAGTTATTATGGGGAAATGTATTGAGGAATCATATTTAAAGAGTATCATGTCATTGATTTGAAAAACATGAACATAAATTGTGTTTATGTTAGGTTTTTATAACTTCATAAGTCAAACAGTGGCTCTCCAAAATCATACTATCAATGGTCAAGCTGTTAACTTCAGTTTGGCTAGCTTCTGGAAATATAGTTGATCTTGCCTGAGATTTTCCCTCTGTGGGCAGATCCAACACTTTTCCTGATATAGTTTGAGTAGAGTGGGAAATCAGATTTTCCTTGGGCAGAAAGGCAGAATCTTCATGACTAAAGTGTGGTCAAACTTTATCTTTTGAATTATACACAGGAGTCGAAGCATTAATATACGCTATAAGCTGAAAGACCACACTATCAACTTCACTTCCAAGAAAGTTTCTTTGCGATGCTTAATGTTCAACTTGGCCATTGGGCCCATCGGGCATCTCGGTCAGGCAGGTTTCGATTTTCCAGATGGATCGAGGACTGCATCGGCTAGTTGTTCTCACTCCAACGGCTTATATTCCGGCTGTTTTATCACCGTTTGGCCCTAAGCCTGATGTTGCCCACCTACGGTGGACATATATGGGGAAAGATCCGCACGTTTGGTGACCTCGCCAAACAACTCGGAACTTATTGTGTACTGCCAACTGAAGGCGCTACGCAGCAAGTGTTTTGTGCGATCTAATGGTTACATGTGATCTATCTGTTTAGCAGGCATTAGAAACCAAAAGGAATTTAGTGCACATGCTGGGTGAAAGGAGGGAGTAAGTGGAAATAACTGACTACTTTGTGTTTTATTGAGGGTTACCTATCTGACGGAGGTAATCTACTTTATTAACTCAGCTGGTAGATTGAAGAAAATCTTATCATACTTACCGTGATTTTCTTTTCCTGGACTGTAACATGGCAGTGGGCACTAATGGGTTAACCCCCCCTCGTCATGAGCGGACAGGAAATTACATCTACATAAAAGACCTCCCTTACCCCTGACTCGTCCTCCTATTTTTGACTGTACAGATAAACTCCCCTCAAGGGTTGGGAAGTCTTGCCCACTGCCATGTTACAGTCCAGGAAAAGAAAATCACGGTAAGTATGATAAGATTTTCCTCATTCCTGGTCCTTCACATGGCAGTGGGCACTAATGGGATCTTACCAAGCAGTAAAGACACTAAGAGGGTGGGATAATGCTACTAAGAATTTTTTTATAAGTAACAGCTTGAAGAACTGATCTTCCAAAATTTGTCTGGCTTGAAGACCAAACGTCCAATTTGTAGAATTTTATGAACGTGTTTAAATTAGACCATACAGCGGCTTTGCATAAATCTTCTGCTGAAACTTGGGCTTGGAAGGCCCAAGACGCTGAGACAGCTCTAGTGGAGTGAGCCTTAATGTTAGGCGGGACTTGCACTGCACTTGACTTATAAGCCTCTGAGATACAGGCTTTAATCCATCTTGCCACAGTAGATTTTGAAGCTTTACAACCAGCCTTCATACCTGATGGAATGAGTAAGATATTCTTATCTTTCCTTACTTCCTTCACCCTATACAGGTAGGCTTTCAGGCACCTGATGACATCTAATTTGTGCCACACCGCTTCTTCCTCTGTTTTTGGAGATGGAAAAAACGCTGGTAGTATTATGTCCTGATTCATATGGAATTCGGATACCACTTTGGTTAGAAAGCTTTGAGGAGTTCTCAGAATTACACAATCCTCTTTGAAAATCAGGTGACTATCTAGGGCCAGAAGTGCTTGAATTTCTCCGACTCTCCTGGCGGAAGTTATGGCTAATAAAAAAGCCATTTTCCATGTAACGAATTTTAGAGGGGCCGTTTCCAATGGCTCAAAAGGCTCCTTTGTTAGGGCCTGAAGGACCAAAGACAGATCCCAAGGAGGAATTCTTTCTTTTTGTTTTGGTCTAATTCGTCTCAGAGCCTGAAAAAATCGAACAATCAAAGGCTTAGAAGTCCATGCCTCTCCATAAAGGGCAGACAGAGCTGACACTTGCCCTTTGAGTGTAGACACACTCAATTCTCTTTCCAAACCTTCTTGGAGAAATTCAACAATATTCTCTGGAGAGGTGGTACCTCTTGACTGATCTCTATGACTTGGAATTCGTGTTTTCTGTTCCATTGTCTCAGAAATTCCGACTGAAGGGGTCTTATATGGTGTAAGGCCCAATCGACTGCATCTTTTGTTGCCACTAATTTTCCCAAGGGTTGTTGGCATGTCGGTGCTGTCGAGGCTGGAAACTTGGAGAAACTGGTCACTAATTTTTGGATTTCGACAGCTTTCTCCGGAGTAAGGAAAATTCTGAAGCTTACTGTATCCAGAATTAAACCCAAATAATTTAGCCTTTGGGTGGGAATGAGAGAAGATTTTTCTAGGTTTAAAATCCATCCGTGTTGTTGTAGAACATTTTGTACTATCAATGATTGACGAACTAGGGTTTGAAGACACAATGCTTTTATCATTATGTCGTCCAAATAGGCAAAGATTTCGATGCCCAGGGACCTGATCAGAGCCAGTATAGGAGCTAGAACCTTCGTAAAAGTTCTTGGCGAAGTGGCTAAACCAAAAGGTAGAGCTGCATACTGGTAATGTCTTCCCAGGATGTAAAATCGGAGGAATCTCTGATGAGCTGGGTATACTGGCACATGCAAATAGGCGTCCTTTAGATCTATTTTTACCATCCAATCGTTCGGTCTTATCATCTGGGATATTGAACGAATTGTCTCCATGCGAAATTTTCTTATCTGTAAATATCTGTTTAACCTTTTCAGATTCAGGATAGCTCTGAATTCGCCTGAAGATTTCTTCCTGAGGAATAAAGGGGAGTAAACCCCTTGTCTTATCTCGCTTGGAGGAACTGGTACAATTACTTTCCCTTCTAATAATTGGAAGATGATTGATTCCAGAGCCCTTTCTGCTTCCTGATTCTTTAGTTTTCTTGAAGATACAAAATTTGGCGGAGGCAAGCTCTTGAGTTCTAGACAATAGCCTTGAGACACAATTTGAATCACCCAATCGTCTGAAATAGTTTGAGCCCAAACAGCTTGAAAGTCGAGTAGTCTTCCCCCAACCTTGTGCTGCTGGACTCGCGCACCTTCATAAGTTTTTGGTCTTATCGGGTTTTCCATCTTTTTGGTTTCTTTGAAAATACTGACTTTTTCCTTTCCAATAATTCTGTCTTGAAAACCCTTTGTAAGAAATTGCCATCTGGAGTTCAATTCATGGCATTTAATCCATATTTATGAGTGTGTAATATTGTGTAGTAAATTAATTGATTGTTTTGTGTTGTTTTAATTGTTGTTAAAATAATCATGGAGGTTTTAGCTAAAAAGATGGCCATGGTCAAATGCTCAGGACAGATTGTTAAATGTATGCAAGGATCTCCAGATCCATGGGCTAAGGCTCAAGATTATGTTGCCAGGGCAATTCATGACAAATCTCTGTCTAAATCAAAGGGTAAAGGTGCACTGGTTTATGCTGCCTGTTGGATAGCAGAACAGTATAAAATTTTATCTGTGCAAAAAGGGAATCTTGAAGAAAAGGTTCATTGTCTAAATTTGTTAGTAGATTCTCTAAAATTTTCTGTAGAAAATGCTGCTGCTATTAATGCTAGCAACCAGCGAACAACTGCAAAGTACAAGCAGGTTTGCATAGAGAATGAGCAGCTCAAACAAAGGCTGAGGGATGCAGAAAGTTTGGTTGCAACCTTCAGAAAAGCAGGGGCTGATCATTCAAATTGCAAATCTGAGCTTAAACAGTTAAAGGCTCAGTTAGGAGCAAGAGATTGTGTAGTTTCTGCAGTTAAAGTAGAGAAAACTGCTAAAAATGATAGAAATGTAACTGATGTGAAATGCATAAAAGACAGCAATATGAATTGTGAATTAGCAGTCAAAAGTAAAATGCTAAATGTGGATTGTTGTAGACAGGATAAGCCTCCTATAGCGACACTGAAATGTACAGAAAATAGGACTGCAGTACAAAAGCAGGACGTTCCTAAAGTACAGTTTTACAAACCTGTTCAACCCAAGAAGCAGCCTGGCAGTGAAAGGGTGTTTGCCATAAAGGCTACCCACCCTGAGAAACAAAGTGTGTACAGTACAGATAAAAAATGTTCACAAAAGAAAGTGTTTAGATGCTATGCATGTTCCAGAGTTGGGCACATAGCAAGAAATTGTACCGTGCAATTTAACAACACGAACAATCATAAAAATGTTTACAATGGAAATGGAAGTTGGAAGTCCTCTAGGTGGGGATTCCAAAATAAAAGCAAGAGTTGGAATACATGGATTCCCTACCATGTTCTTAAAACTCAAAATGAAAGGCTGAGTGAAGAGAACTCAAGTCTGAAAAATGCATGGGGAAAATTTAACAATGAATTGGAGAGTCTCAAGATAGAGATTTCTCAAATGAAAAGAACAAAAGATGATGTAAATCAGTGTTAATGTCTTCTATGAGTTTGTTTTCCAGGTAACAGGATGGCAGATCACAAAAAGAAGAATTTCCAAACAATTCCCTTCCCCCTTTTATCTCAAAAAAAAAAAAAGAGTTATAGAGGACCTTACCTATTTGTTTTTTTCTTTTACTTTTTGTACTTAAGAAAAAGCCTCTAAATTGATATGGTACAGTCAGGTTTACCAAATTCTAAAATATTTTTGTTTTTAATAGTTAGAATTGCCTGCACTGTGGAGTTTTGAAATGGTTGCTGCTTTAGTCTACAGAAGAGTAAAAAGCACTGAGGCATATTTTGAATTTTATTTTGGTGTATTTTTGCCTGAGTGACATTTTTGTTTTACTCTTGTTTCAGCAGCAACAGGTTATGAACATTTTTTTACATAGACTGCATGCTGCTTGATAACATCAGTATGTGTTTCTTAATCAAAGCAGTATTCACTCTATATTTTTTTTTCTTTTGATTTCTTTTTCAAAGTTTGTATTCATTGTTTGTAGTTTATAATTATTTGCAGTTCTCAAGGTGGGGTGTTCAAAAGAAAAAAAAAAAAAAGAAAAACACTCCAATATACAGTCTACATGTTAAAAGTTACTAGAGCCTTCAGCAAATGTACAAGTGTCTTACATTGATATGCATGGGGTTATTTACATAACAGATCTGCGAGAGACAGCAGTTTACTTCTTGTGTTGTTCTTTTGTTGTTAAATAACTCTTGTGGGTGTTCTGTCCCAAATGATCTCTCTTCTGATAATAATGCTAATTTCTGTTTTGTTGGGTTGTGATAATCTGGTATGAAACTGATATAGAGATACTGAGACAAAGGCGAGAAACATCTCACTAGTGATTTGGCCAAGATAGTGCTGCACACTTTAGTGTAGGGTATCTTTTGAATTTCCTGAGGCCAGTATTGGCATTACATACACACCTATCACTGAATTGAGGTTCTCTTTCCAGCTATGCTGATTAATAAAATGTGTCGCAGACATTTACACCCTACCCTAAAATAATAAAATGTTTTCCCTGTGTGGTCGCTTTAATATGAAAACTGTGGTAAGCAGAAATGTGTTGGGTGTTGCAAACACCAAAGTGCAAAGACCATGGTTTGTTAAAAGTAGAGGCCTAAAATGGGATCCAGCCCAGACCTGGGTGGAGCAGGGTCAGGTGGTAAGTGGGGCACAGACAAAGCAGCGCAATAAGCTGGATATTAAACCTCTAAAAGTTGGGGTGTGGGCTCATAACTGGCTGAAGGGTTATACATTATGAATATGAACAACTGTGAGTGTTTGCGTAATTAGGTTAAAATTCAACTCACAGTATCCCAAATTTAAAATATTTGTGAGTGTTACATCATTTAGGTCTCAATAATCCTATCACTTTCAGATCCAATACATACAGTAACAGTATATTAATGGTGTCCCTGCATTGGCAATGCTATGCTTTTTGTTAATTTAGAGGTCTCTTTCCTTGTGAAGTCCTGCGCCCTCTAGGTGGGGATTGTAAGAAATTGCCATCTTGATTTTGTTATTTAATATGAAAGCTGTTGTTCAGGGAACTTACATGAAGCCCTGATTATCATAACAAAGGTTTTCCTGTGACTACTAAGGCCTATGTCTGCTGTGGGGACCATAAAACTGATTGTGTATGTGAGAAAACTTGCTCAACAGGATGTAGGCAAGTTGGGGGTTTATCACAGCATCTTGGCAGTTGGGAGGGTTCCTGCGGGGGAAGGTGAGAACGCAGGATAAAAGAACACGAGCAGACATGTGAAGGGGCTGGGCAGCAGAGAGGGAGCTGGGCAGCTGAGAGGAGGCAGCTAGAGAGCTGGAGAAGCCAGAGGAGCCTGGGACAAGACATGTGAGGAATGAAGACCAGAGGGGAAGGCAGAGATGAAGCCGAACTCTATTCCCCTGCCTTTTTGGTAACAACTATGTAGACTTGTGTAATGTGTAACTGTAAATATTGTAATTTTTGTTTAGTCTAAGTGTAATCATTTATGTAGAACAATCAATTGATTTATTTTACAATACATCACTTTACTATACGCTCATTGGTGTGGATTCATTGTCTGCTTGCTCAAAAGAACCAGAAACCCTAGTAAGTGGGTTGAGGTATATTGATATTATTATTAATGATATAATATACATAGAAACTTATACCTTTGCCTGGTCTGTAGGATTTTGCTTCTCTAAAGGACCCTCTTGGAGTTCTATTGCCAAAACCTCCTGTTTGTTTCTTCTCTCTTTTGTCCTGTGGTAAAAAGGAAGATTTACCTGCGGAAGCTTTGGAAATTATACTATCTAACCTCTGTCCAAACAGCAGGTTACCTTCAAAAGGAAGAGAACAAAGATTATCTTTTGAAGGTGTATCAGCCATCCAGTGCCTTAGCCAAATAGAACGTCTGGAAGCAACCGCTAAACTCATCCCTTTAGCTGCGAACATAACTCCATCAAGAGAGGCTTCAGATACAAAATCATTTACTGCTTTAACTTTTTCTAACATCTTTAACATGTCATCTCTGCTGGTCTTTACTTTCAGAGCTTCTTCTAGTTCTTGGATCCAGATTTTGTTAGCTCTAGCCAAAGATGTAATGGCTATTGCTGGTTTGCAAGAAGCCCCAGCCACTAAGTAGGCCTTCTTCAGAATAGTATCCTGCCTTCTTTCCATTGCATCACGAAGTGACACCCCTTCGTCAACTGGCAGCGTGGTCTTCCTAGCTATCCTAGTAATGGAAGCATCCACTTTCGGAGCAGAGTCCCAATCTTTTACTTCCTCATCTTTAAATGGGTACATCTTCTTTATTCTTCTATTTAGAAAGAATTTCTTATCTGGTGAACTCCATTCTTCCTTAATCATATCTTTTATCACTTGATGCACAGGAAAAACTTCATTTTTCCTGGCGGAGGTTCTGAACATCAAATCTTCTGCTTCCGAAGTTTTCGCTGAACCAATCTTTAAGGTTTCCCTCATGGCAGTAATGAGGGGTTCCACCAAATCCACTTCTTCTCTGTCATCTGTTTGCTCATCCTGAGAAAAATCTGAATTACTCGAAATGGGAGATTCTGATAGAGATACACTGTGACTGGTTGCGGTTGGTCTCCTGTCACACTTAAGAGCAACCACTTTGGACATAACATTTTCAGTTACTTTCTCAACCATATCATTCACAGTTTGATCAAAAGATGATTTCATCCATTCCATAAACATCTCTTGTGAGGTGGAAGGTCCTGCTAATTGGTCCAGACATTCCTGACATAACTTTTTATTTATCAAAGTAGGATTGTTGCAGGAAAGGCATTCCTTCCTAGAGGATTTACTTCTGACCTCTTCCTCTCTCCTTTTACCAGGGGAGCTCCTGCAACAATAACATCAACATTAGTATGATGATAGCAAAGGCTCAGCTTTCACTGTCCACTCACCCCCTTGACGTAGAATGAGATCGCCTCCCAGAGCTCATAGCTGTTAGGGAACAGAGTAACAAGTTAGATTCTCATACCTGTTTAGCTGGTGTCAGCAGCATTAATTCCCTAGGGATGCACTTACTGCAGTGACTTAGTCCCAAACTGGAGGCTTTAGCTGTTCTCCTGTTATTTCTCTGAAAGAGTAGCGGGGAAAATCCAAAGAGAACCGCTTCCTATGCGCCGATTTCAAATCTCCCGCAATAGTGACGTCACTTCCGCCCATGCGGTCCGTCTATGCGGTTCAGGATGAACCGCGACTTACTGCGCATGCGCTCCTCAGGCAACCGGAGCATTGCGACTTACTGCGCTGGTTAGGCAACGAAAGGCCATGGCCCGGAGCAGGCCCTGCAGGGACACACAAGGCATTATGCAGGTCCCCCAGCATCAGTGGACAGAGCCCAGTATCCACCGGATTGGGTGAGTTTCCTGACGAGGGACAGGAAAAAATAGGAGGACGAGTCAGGGGTAAGGGAGGTCTTTTATTTTGATGTAATTTCCTGTCCGCTCATGACGAGGGGGGGTTAACCCATTAGTGCCCACTGCCATGTGAAGGACCAGGAAAATGAGAATTCCACTTACCTTATTGTCGTCAATTCCACGTTGTATTATAATGTATTATTTGACTTGTACTAAGGATAATCTGGAAGATTAACACACACGCACATGTTTTGTTTGTTTTTTTGTTCTCAAATGCTACTTTGAAGTTAAGTAACTGTCTGAAGTACTTTTTTGTTAAGAGCACACCTCCCCGTCGGGGAATTGAACCCTGGTCTCCCGCGTGACAGGCGGGGATACTCACCACTATACTAACGATGACTGGTTGAGGGGGGCAGTTGTCGGATTATGTTACACCTGCAGTGTAGTCCTGCTGTGCACTCCTTTAGCAAACACATCTATATTTTTTATCATTTTGTCGAATGCCGCTTTGAAGACAAGTAATTGTCAGGAGTACTTACATATGAAAGCACATCCAGCAAATTCCAGCTTTGCTGCAGTCACCTGGAGGAGTTGCACCTGACACACCTGTGGCTGATGCATTAAAATGAGTGCAGTTGTGTTTGCACTTTGGTGTGAATTGGATTGCGCTGGTAATTGTTTAAGTCCGGTTGATGCCATACTGCCCCTGGGCTTTCTTTCGGGTCTGTTGTTTATGAGCTATGTGTCAATCAGGCAGGTTTAAAAGTTTCATCTGCTGATGTATCATGTTGACATGGTACCTTGGTCGATAAAGACAGCTTCTCTTGACTTCATGCTATTGTCATCGTGGTTTCCAGATCCGCGGACTTATACTGGTACTGAAACAGTGGTGGAACTACAGAGAAGGCTGTGGCTGTGAGGGGGAGCGGTTCTGCTTTATCTGCAGGGGGCTCATGGGGGACTTATCCGGACTGAAGGAGCCAAATGGCAGTTATGCCACTGTACTAAAAAGTTCTGTACATTTTGTTGGTTGGTCTATGGCCATTATTTCATTTTAACCAGATCTCAACAAAGGTCACCATTTAAACATTTGTCTTCCTTCCCGTTTAAAACGATAGCTCATATAGGCAATATTGGGAATGATAACAAAGACGGTTCCCGCTCGAGCTCCTTCAGCCTATGCGCGCCTGTATTTTATAATGAGTCCTTTTTCTATGTAATCGCTACCCCAATAATTATGTTAACAGGATGGCTATACCCCAAATTACTGATACTGACTCGTGGGCTTAGCGTTTTTGTTCCCGTACTCTTTGTCAGTAATAACCATGTTTATACACCTGCAATGCTTGTGTGTGTCTGAATAACACTGATTACTCGCTATGATTGATAGCTATACTTGTATCTCAGTACGGCAGCTAGCTGTGAGTACTTTGATTATCGGTATTTATTTGATAATCTGCTAGTTTAACACACACGCACATGTTTTCTATTTGTATTTTGTCAAATGCCACTTTGAAGTTAAGTAGCTGTCTGAAGCACTAATTCAAAATCACACCTCCCCGTCGGGGAATTGAACCCCGGTCTCCCGCGTGACAGGCGGGGATACTCACCACTATACTAACGAGGACTGGCGCTGGTGCGGCACCTCGGTTGATCTCACACTGGTAATGTACTCCTGCTGTGCGCTAATTTAACACACCTTTGTATTTTTTGATGATTTTGTCAAATGCCACTTTGAAGACAAGTAACTGTCTGGAGTACTTACATATAGAAAAAAAGGCACACTTCCCAGTCGGGGAACGGAACCCTGATGAACCATTGAACAATATTTTTCTTTTAGCGTACTGGTTCTTCCTTACATCCCTAAGCGGGGCAACTGTTTTGATTTCTCCTGCTAGTAGCTGCCTTAAGGTGTTGATTTTAATAGACATGTGCCGGTTGAATCTTTGTATTACTAGTCAATCGACCCTTGCCTGTTTGAGCACTCTTCTGGATCCTGACTCGGTACCATGTTACTGATTGGTTTTGACTCCAGCCTGTTTATCCTGGCTACGCTCCTGGCTCCTGATTCTGTTCTGCACTGTTTGACTGGTACTGATCCGGCCTGGTAATCCTGGCTGCGCCCCTGGTTCCTGAATTTGTACTGCACTGACCAGTAATGTCCCTGCCTGTTCCACATCTGCGCTGTCTGTTCCCCGCCCTTCCTGTAAACATTGCGGTTCCCTTGGCTTCCCAGAACTTCCCCCTTGGTCCTCTCACTTTAAGACCTGGTGGCATCTGCGCAGCAGAGGGCTCCTCCCGAAGCGAAAGGCGGTTGTGAGTGGCAGAAGGGAAGCGTGAGCCAGGGCCTTGTGGTTTTACATCTCGCTTTTGGGATACCGTACGTGACAGCCATATAAGTGCCAGTTCCTAGTTCAGGTCTTATGCAAGTGCTTAAAGTGGTAATCTTGAAGTTTAGTTCTGAAGAAACCAAGGGGGAATTCTCTCTGGATGAATGCAGGAATGGCATTCCAAATGTAAGGCAAAGCAGCAAGACAGAAGGGTTTAAGGTCAGAAAGAGCAGTAGTAGCGGCGTGGTGCAAAGGAGTGGTAGCTCTGAGAGAAGAGGTTTCATTGTTGTGTAGAAGATTGCACTTTAAATTTTAAAATTGGACAGCCCGATATGGGGTGAAGGGGACTACAAAATAAGCAAGTTATTATGGGGAAATGTATCGAGGAATCATATTTAAAGAGTATCATGTCATTGATTTGAAAAACATGAACATAAATTGTGTTTATGTTAGGTTTTTATAACTTCATAAGTCAAACAGTGGCTCTCCAAAATCATACTATCAATGGTCAAGCTGTTAACTTCAGTTTGGCTAGCTTCTGGAAATATAGTTGATCTTGCCTGAGATTTTCCCTCTGTGGGCAGATCCAACACTTTTCCTGATATAGTTTGAGTAGAGTGGGAAATCAGATTTTCCTTGGGCAGAAAGGCAGAATCTTCATGACTAAAGTGTGGTCAAACTTTATCTTTTGAATTATACACAGGAGTCGAAGCATTAATATACGCTATAAGCTGAAAGACCACACTATCAACTTCACTTCCAAGAAAGTTTCTTTGCGATGCTTAATGTTCAACTTGGCCATTGGGCCCATCGGGCATCTCGGTCAGGCAGGTTTCGATTTTCCAGACGGATCGAGGACTGCATCGGCTAGTTGTTCTCACTCCAACGGCTTATATTCTGGCTGTTTTATCACCGTTTGGCCCTAAGCCTGATGTTGCCCACCTACGGTGGACATATATGGGGAAAGATCCGCACGTTTGGTGACCTCGCCAAACAACTCGGAACTTATTGTGTACTGCCAACTGAAGGCGCTACGCAGCAAGTGTTTTGTGCGATCTAATGGTTACATGTGATCTATCTGTTTAGCAGGCATTAGAAACCAAAAGGAATTTAGTGCACATGCTGGGTGAAAGGAGGGAGTAAGTGGAAATAACTGACTACTTTGTGTTTTATTGAGGGTTACCTATCTGACGGAGGTAATCTACTTTATTAACTCAGCTGGTAGATTGAAGAAAATCTAATCATACTTACCGTGATTTTCTTTTCCTGGACTGTAACATGGCAGTGGGCACTAATGGGTTAACCCCCCCTCGTCATGAGCGGACAGGAAATTACATCAAAATAAAAGACCTCCCTTACCCCTGACTCGTCCTCCTATTTTTGACTGTACAGATAAACTCCCCTCAAGGGTTGGGAAGTCTTGCCCACTGCCATGTTACAGTCCAGGAAAAGAAAATCACGGTAAGTATGATAAGATTTTCCTCATTCCTGGTCCTTCACATGGCAGTGGGCACTAATGGGATCTTACCAAGCAGTAAAGACACTAAGAGGGTGGGATAATGCTACTAAGAATTTTTTTATAAGTAACAGCTTGAAGAACTGATCTTCCAAGATTTGTCTGGCTTGAAGACCAAACGTCCAATTTGTAGAATTTTATGAACGTGTTTAAATTAGACCATACAGCGGCTTTGCATAAATCTTCTGCTGAAACTTGGGCTTGGAAGGCCCAAGACGCTGAGACAGCTCTAGTGGAGTGAGCCTTAATGTTAGGCGGGACTTGCACTGCACTTGACTTATAAGCCTCTGAGATACAGGCTTTAATCCATCTTGCCACAGTAGATTTTGAAGCTTTACAACCAGCCTTCATACCTGATGGAATGAGTAAGATATTCTTATCTTTCCTTACTTCCTTCACCCTATACAGGTAGGCTTTCAGGCACCTGATGACATCTAATTTGTGCCACACCGCTTCTTCCTCTGTTTTTGGAGATGGAAAAAACGCTGGTAGTATTATGTCCTGATTCATATGGAATTCGGATACCACTTTGGTTAGAAAGCTTTGAGGAGTTCTCAGAATTACACAATCCTCTTTGAAAATCAGGTGACTATCTAGGGCCAGAAGTGCTTGAATTTCTCCGACTCTCCTGGCGGAAGTTATGGCTAATAAAAAAGCCATTTTCCATGTAACGAATTTTAGAGGGGCCGTTTCCAATGGCTCAAAAGGCTCCTTTGTTAGGGCCTGAAGGACCAAAGACAGATCCCAAGGAGGAATTCTTTCTTTTTGTTTTGGTCTAGTTCGTCTCAGAGCCTGAAAAAATCGAACAATCAAAGGCTTAGAAGTCCATGCCTCTCCATAAAGGGCAGACAGAGCTGACACTTGCCCTTTGAGTGTAGACACACTCAATTCTCTTTCCAAACCTTCTTGGAGAAATTCAACAATATTCTCTGGAGAGGTGGTTTCATAAGCCCTGTTGGTCTTTGTGCACCAATTGAGATAGGTTTCCCAGATTCTGTAATATTTTTGTGATGTTGATGGTTTTCTGGCTGCCAGCAATGTATCTATTGCCTTTTCTGAAAGACCTAGACATCTCATATTCAGCCTTTCAGTCGCCAGGCCGTCAACTTCCAACTTTCTGGTGCTGGGTGAAACAGTGGACCCTGCCGTAACATCCTCGAATGTGCAGGGATTTTGAATGGAGGAGCTTGCTTCACGTTGAATAACTGAGGAAACCAATTCCTCCTGGGCCACCATGCTAAAACAGCAATCACCTCTGCTTTGTCCTCCCTGATCTTCCTGAGGAGTTTGGGAATCAAAGGAATGGGTGGAAATGCATAGGCCAGATTGAAGTTCCACTGGACTCTGAAACAGTCTTGAACTAAGGCCCCTTTGTTCTTGAATCTGGAACAGAATACTGTTACTTTCTTGTTTCTTGAAGTCGCCATCAGATCGATCACTGGTTGGCCCAGAACCTGCCACTATAAGATTGAAAGTGTTCTGATCCAATTCCCATTCTCCTCGGTGAGGATTCCGACTGAGCCAGTCTGCCCAGACATTCATTTTCCCAGGAACATGAAGAGCTGCCAGATCTGTAAGGTGAACTTCTGCCCACTGGAAAATCAGTTGCGCACTCTGCATTAGGGATCTGCTTCTCGTGCCACCCTGTTTCATCAGGTATCTCACCGTAGTCTGAGTTGACCATGACAGCTTTCCCTCTGATCACTTTCTTGAATTTCAGAAGAGCTAGACGGACTGCCATAAGCTCTTTCCAATTCGATGAATACCTCATCTGATAGGATTTCCATCTGCCCCAAACTGAATTCTGTCCTGTATGGGCGCCCCATCCTATCTTGCTCGCATCTGTTGTTAGATGTAGCCATTCCGGGGTCTTCAGAGACTTTCCCTTCAGCATATTCTGAAGATTCTTCCACCACAAAAGGTTTTGCCTTACCTCTTGACTGATCTCTATGACTTGGAATTCGTGTTTTCTGTTCCATTGTCTCAGAAATTCCGACTGAAGGGGTCTTATATGGTGTAAGGCCCAATCGACTGCATCTTTTGTTGCCACTAATTTTCCCAAGGGTTGTTGGCATGTCGGTGCTGTCGAGGCTGGAAACTTGGAGAAACTGGTCACTAATTTTTGGATTTCAACAGCTTTCTCCGGAGTAAGGAAAATTCTGAAGCTTACTGTATCCAGAATTAAACCCAAATAATTTAGCCTTTGGGTGGGAATGAGAGAAGATTTTTCTAGGTTTAAAATCCATCCGTGTTGTTATAGAACATTTTGTACTATCAATGATTGACGAACTAGGGTTTGAAGACACAATGCTTTTATCATTATGTCGTCCAAATAGGCAAAGATTTCGATGCCCAGGGATCTGATCAGAGCCAGTATAGGAGCTAGAACCTTCGTAAAAGTTCTTGGCGAAGTGGCTAAACCAAAAGGTAGCGCTGCATACTGGTAATGTCTTCCCAGGATGTAAAATCGGAGGAATCTCTGATGAGCTGGGTATACTGGCACATGCAAATAGGCGTCCTTTAGATCTATTTTTACCATCCAATCGTTCGGTCTTATCATCTGGGATATTGAACGAATTCTCTCCATGCGAAATTTTCTTATCTGTAAATATCTGTTTAACCTTTTCAGATTCAGGATAGCTCTGAATTCGCCTGAAGATTTCTTCCTGAGGAATAAAGGGGAGTAAACCCCTTGTCTTATCTCGCTTGGAGGAACTGGTACAATTACTTTCCCTTCTAATAATTGGAAGATGATTGATTCCAGAGCCCTTTCTGCTTCCTGATTCTTTGGTTTTCTTGAAGATACAAAATTTGGCGGAGGCAAGCTCTTGAGTTCTAGACAATAGCCTTGAGACACAATTTGAATCACCCAATCGTCTGAAATAGTTTGAGCCCAAACAGCTTGAAAGTCGAGTAGTCTTCCCTCAACCTTGTGCTGCTGGACTCGCGCACCTTCATAAGTTTTTGGTCTTATCGGGTTTTCCATCTTTTTGGTTTCTTTGAAAATACTGACTTTTTCCTTTCCAATAATTCTGTCTTGAAAACCCTTTGCCTGGTCTGTAGGATTTTGCTTCTCTAAAGGACCCTCTTGGAGTTCTATTGCCAAAACCTCCTGTTTGTTTCTTCTCTCTTTTGTCCTGTGGTAAAAAGGAAGATTTACCTGCGGAAGCTTTGGAAATTATACTATCTAACCTCTGTCCAAACAGCAGGTTACCTTCAAAAGGAAGAGAACAAAGATTATCTTTTGAAGGTGTATCAGCCATCCAGTGCCTTAGCCAAAGAGAACGTCTGGAAGCAACCGCTAAACTCATCCCTTTAGCTGCGAACATAACTCCATCAAGAGAGGCTTCAGATACAAAATCATTTACTGCTTTAACTTTTTCTAACATCTTTAACATGTCATCTCTGCTGGTCTTTACTTTCAGAGCTTCTTCTAGTTCTTGGATCCAGATTTTGTTAGCTCTAGCCAAAGATGTAATGGCTATTGCTGGTTTGCAAGAACCCCCCGCCACTAAGTAGGCCTTCTTCAGAATAGTATCCTGCCTTCTTTCCATTGCATCACGAAGTGACACCCCTTCGTCAACTGGCAGCGTGGTCTTCCTAGCTATCCTAGTAATGGAAGCATCCACTTTCGGAGCAGAGTCCCAATCTTTTACTTCCTCATCTTTAAATGGGTACATCTTCTTTATTCTTCTATTTAGAAAGAATTTCTTATCTGGTGAACTCCATTCTTCCTTAATCATATCTTTTATCACTTGATGCACAGGAAAAACTTCATTTTTCCTGGCGGAGGTTCTGAACATCAAATCTTCTGCTTCCGAAGTTTTCGCTGAACCAATCTTTAAGGTTTCCCTCATGGCAGTAATGAGGGGTTCCACCAAATCCACTTCTTCTCTGTCATCTGTTTGCTCATCCTGAGAAAAATCTGAATTACTCGAAATGGGAGATTCTGATAGAGATACACTGTGACTGGTTGCGGTTGGTCTCCTGTCACACTTAAGAGCAACCACTTTGGACATAACATTTTCAGTTACTTTCTCAACCATATCATTCACAGTTTGATCAAAAGATGATTTCATCCATTCCATAAACATCTCTTGTGAGGTGGAAGGTCCTGCTAATTGGTCCAGACATTCCTGACATAACTTTTTATTTATCAAAGCAGGATTGTTGCAGGAAAGGCATTCCTTCCTAGAGGATTTACTTCTGACCTCTTCCTCTCTCCTTTTACCAGGGGAGCTCCTGCAACAATAACATCAACATTAGTATGATGATAGCAAAGGCTCAGCTTTCACTGTCCACTCACCCCCTTGACGTAGAATGAGATCGCCTCCCAGAGCTCATAGCTGTTAGGGAACAGAGTAACAAGTTAGATTCTCATACCTGTTTAGCTGGTGTCAGCAGCATTAATTCCCTAGGGATGCACTTACTGCAGTGACTTAGTCCCAAACTGGAGGCTTTAGCTGTTCTCCTGTTATTTCTCTGAAAGAGTAGCGGGGAAAATCCAAAGAGAACCGCTTCCTATGCGCCGATTTCAAATCTCCCGCAATAGTGACGTCACTTCCGCCCATGCGGTCCGTCTATGCGGTTCAGGATGAACCGCGACTTACTGCGCATGTGCTCCTCAGGCAACCGGAGCATTGCGACTTACTGCGCTGGTTAGGCAACGAAAGGACATGGCCCGGAGCAGGCCTTGCAGGGACACACAAGGCATTATGCAGGTCCCCCAGCATCAGTGGACAGAGCCCAGTATCCACCGGATTGGGTGAGTTTCCTGACGAGGGACAGGAAAAAATAGGAGGACGAGTCAGGGGTAAGGGAGGTCTTTTATTTTGATGTAATTTCCTGTCCGCTCATGACGAGGGGGGGTTAACACATTAGTGCCCACTGCCATGTGAAGGACCAGGAAAATGAGAATTCCACTTACCTTATTGTCGTCAATTCCACGTTGTATTATAATGTATTATTTGACTTGTACTAAGGATAATCTGGAAGTTTAACACACACACACACGCACATGTTTTGTTTGTTTTTTTGTTCTCAAATGCTACTTTGAAGTTAAGTAACTGTCTGAAGTACTTTTTTGTTAAAAGCACACCTCCCCGTCGGGGAATTGAACCCCGGTCTCCCGCGTGACAGGCGGGGATACTCACCACTATACTAACGAGGACTGGTTGAGGGGGCAATTGTCGGATTATGTTACACCTGCAGTGTAGTCCTGCTGTGCACTCCTTTAGCAAACACATCTATATTTTTTATCATTTTGTCGAATGCCGCTTTGAAGACAAGTAATTGTCAGGAGTACTTACATATGAAAGCACATCCAGCAAATTCCAGCTTTGCTGCAGTCACCTGGAGGAGTTGCACCTGACACACCTGTGGCTGATGCATTAAAATGAGTGCAGTTGTGTTTGCACTTTGGTGTGAATTGGATTGCGCTGGTAATTGTTTAAGTCCGGTTGATGCCATACTGCCCCTGGGCTGTCTTTCGGGTCTGTTGTTTATGAGCTATGTGTCAATCAGGCAGGTTTAAAAGTTTCATCTGCTGATGTATCATGTTGACATGGTACCTTGGTCGATAAAGACAGCTTCTCTTGACTTCATGCTATTGTCATCGTGGTTTCCAGATCCGCGGACTTATACTGGTACTGAAACAGTGGTGGAACTACAGAGAAGGCTGTGGCTGTGAGGGGGAGCGGTTCTGCTTTATCTGCAGGGGGCCCATGGGGGACTTATCCGGACTGAAGGAGCCAAATGGCAGTTATGCCACTGTACTAAAAAGTTCTGTACATTTTGTTGGTTGGTCTATGGCCATTATTTCATTTTAACCAGATCTCAACAAAGGTCACCATTTAAACATTTGTCTTCCTTCCCCTTTAAAACGATAGCTCATATAGGCAATATTGGGAATGATAACAAAGACGGTTCCCGCTCGAGCTCCTTCAGCCTATGCGCGCCTTTATTTTATAATGAGTCCTTTTTCTATGTAATCGCTACCCCAATAATTATGTTAACAGGATGGCTATACCCCTATTTACTGATACTGACTCGTGGGCTTAGCATTTTTGTTCCCGTACTCTTTGTCAGTAATAACCATGTTTATACAACTGCAATGCTTGTGTGTGTCTGAATAACACTGATTACTCGCTATGATTGATAGCTATACTTGTATCTCAGTACGGCAGCTAGCTGTGAGTACTTTGATTATCGGTATTTATTTGATAATCTGCTAGTTTAACACACACATGTTTTCTATTTGTATTTTGTCAAATGCCACTTTGAAGTTAAGTAGCTGTCTGAAGCACTAACTCAAAATCACACCTCCCCGTCGGGGAATTGAACCCCGGTCTCCCGCGTGACAGGCGGGGATACTCACCACTATACTAACGAGGACTGGCTCTGGTGCGGGACCTCGGTTGATCTCACACTGGTAATGTACTCCTGCTGTGCGCTAATTTAACACACCTTTGTATTTTTTTGATGATTTTGTCAAATGCCACTTTGAAGACAAGTAACTGTCTGGAGTACTTACATATAGAAAAAAAGGCACACTTCCCAGTCGGGGAACGGAACCCTGATGAACCATTGAACAATATTTTTCTTTTAGCGTACTGGTTCTTCCTTACATCCCTAAGCGGGGCAACTGTTTTGATTTCTCCGGCTAGTAGCTGCCTTAAGGTGTTGATTTTAATAGACATGTGCTGGTTGAATCTTTGAATTACTAGTCAATCGACCCTTGCCTGTTTGAGCACTCTTCTGGATCCTGACTCGGTACCATGTTACTGATTGGTTTTGACTCCGGCCTGTTTATCCTGGCTACGCTCCTGGCTCCTGATTCTGTTCTGCACTGTTTGACTGGTACTGATCCGGCCTGGTAATCCTGGCTGCGCCCCTGGTTCCTGAATTTGTACTGCACTGACCAGTAATGTCCCTGCCTGTTCCACATCTGCGCTGTCTGTTCCCCGCCCATCCTGTAAACATTGCGGTTCCCTTGGCTTCCCAGAACTTCCCCCTTGGTCCTCTCACTTTAAGACCTGGCGGCATCTGCGCAGCAGAGGGCTCCTCCCGAAGCGAAAGGCGGTTGTGAGTGGCAGAAGGGAAGCGTGAGCCAGGGCCTTGTGGTTTTACATCTCGCTTTTGGGATACCGTACGTGACAGCCATATAAGTGCCAGTTCCTAGTTCAGGTCTTATGCAAGTGCTTAAAGTGGTAATCTTGAAGTTTAGTTCTGAAGAAACCAAGGGGGAATTCTCTCTGGATGAATGCAGGAATGGCATTCCAAATGTAAGGCAAAGCAGCAAGACAGAAGGGTTTAAGGTCAGAAAGAGCAGTAGTAGCGGCGTGGTGCAAAGGAGTAGAGATGTCGCGAACTGTTCGCCGGCGAACTTGTTCGCGCGAACATCGGGTGTTCGCGCTCGCCGGAAGTTCGCGAACGTCGCGCGACGTTCGCCATTTTGGGTTCGCCATTGTTGGCGCTTTTTTTTGCCCTCTCACCCCAGACCAGCAGGTACATGGCAGCCAATCAGGAAGCTCTCCCCTGGACCACTCCCCTTCCCTATAAAAACCGAAGCCCTGCAGCGTTTTTTCACTCTGCCTGTGTGTGCTGAAGAGATAGTGTAGGGAGAGAGCTGCTGCCTGTTAGTGATTTCAGGGACAGTTGAAAGTTTGCTGGCTAGTAATCGTTTTGATACTGCTCTGTTATTGGAGGGACAGAAGTCTGCAGGGGTTTGAGGGACATTTAAGCTTAGGTAGCTTTGCTGGCTAGTAATCTACCTTCTACTGCAGTGCTCTGTATGTAGCTGCAGTGGGCAGCTGTCCTGCTTCTGATCTCATCTGCTGACTGCTGCAATAACAGTAGTCCTTGTAAGGACTGCTTTTATTTATTTTTTTGTTGTTTTACTACTACTACTACTACTACTATAAGAGCCCAGTGCTATTAGTCTAGCAGTGTTGGGGAGTGGGACTGGTGTGCTAATCTGCTGCTCCTAGTAGTTCAGCAGCACCAACTTTAATTTTTTTTTTTAATATTCATTTTTTTTTATTTTACTTTTTTTTATTTTACTACCGCTGTAGTAGTGTATAAGTTGACCTTTTAGGCATTATTTGCCCTGTAGGCATTATTTGCACACTGTTTTCTTCAACCCGCCATCTAGCTGTGTGACCTTGTTCACATTCTGTCTAAATATCCATAATATTACCGTCTCCAGAAAAAACACCGGAGTGACTTTTTTCAAGCAGCCATAATATATTTTACGTAATCCGTATCCACCGCTGTAGTAGTGTATACGTTGACCTTGTAGGCATTATTTGCACACTGTTTTCTTCAACCCGCCATCTAGCTGTGTGACCTTGTTCACATTCTGTCTAAATATCCATAATATTACCGTCTCCAGAAAAAACACCGGAGTGACTTTTTTCAAGCAGCCATAATATATTTTACGTAATCCGTATCCACCGCTGTAGTAGTGTATACGTTGACCTTGTAGGCATTATTTGCACACTGTTTTCTTCAACCCGCCATCTAGCTGTGTGACCTTGTTCACATTCTGTCTAAATATCCATAATATTACCGTCTCCAGAAAAAACACCGGAGTGACTTTTTTCAAGCAGCCATAATATATTTTACGTAATCCGTATCCACCGCTGTAGTAGTGTATACGTTGACCTTGTAGGCATTATTTGCACACTGTTTTCTTCAACCCGCCATCTAGCTGTGTGACATTGTTCACATTCTGTCTAAATATCCATAATATTACCGTCTCTAGAAAAACCACTTGAGTTACTTTTTTTCAAGCAGCATTCATATATTTTACGTAATCCGTATCCACCGCTGTAGTAGTGTATACGTTGACCTTGTAGGCATTATTTGCACACTGTTTTCTTCAACCCGCCATCTAGCTGTGTGACATTGTTCACATTCTGTCTAAATATCCATAATATTACCGTCTCTAGAAAAACCACTTGAGTTACTTTTTTTCAAGCAGCATTCATATATTTTACGTAATCCGTATCCACCGCTGTAGTAGTGTATACGTTGACCTTGTAGGCATTATTTGCACACTGTTTTCTTCAACCCGCCATCTAGCTGTGTGACCTTGTTCACATTCTGTCTAAATATCCATAATATTATCGTCTCTAGAAAAACCACTTGAGTTACTTTTTTTCAAGCAGCATTCATATATTTTACGTAATCCGTATCCACCGCTGTAGTAGTGTATACGTTGACCTTGTAGGCATTATGTGCACACTGTTTTCTTCAACCCGCCATCTAGCTGTGTGTATTATCGTTTCCAGAAAAACCAACTGAGTTTTTGTTGTTGTTGTTGTTTTTTTAAAAATAATGCCAGGCAAAGGCAGGCCGCCACGCAGAGGCCGTGCTAGGGGCCGTGCTGCTATGCAATCCTGTGGCCCTAGCAAATTGCCCAGTTTTAAAAAGCCAATGACCCTGAACTCCCAAAATGCTGAAGAGGTAGTTGACTGGCTTACACAGCACACCCCATCCTCTACCGTTTCTAACTTTACCACAACATCCTCCTCATCCTCCACTGCTATGGCCACCCCACGTAACACTTCCTCCACCACCGGTGCCCCTTCTTCACTGGGGTCAGAGGAGTTATTTTCCCATGAGTTTCTTGAACTGAGTAATGCGCAACCATTATTGCCAGAAGAAGATGAAGGAGATGAGGACCTTACACCAGATTTAATTCTGGCAGAGAACACGATAGAGATGGACATAATGAGTGATGAGGAGGAGGTCCCCGCTGCTGCTTCCTTCTGTGATGTGTCAGAAGAAATTGATGCATCTGAGGAGAATGATGATGAGGAGATTGATGTTTTGTGGGTGCCTAGTAGAAGAGAGCAAGAGGAGGGTAGTTCAGATGGAGAGACGGAGAGTCAGAGAGGCAGTAGGAGAATAAGACTTAGAAGAAGCAGGGAGGACAGCCCGCAGGGATCAGTAGGGCAACAACATGTATCGGCACCTGTGTTCAGCCGGCCAACGCACCCGCCATTGCCGCCAATACCGCCAACTCCGCCAACTTCTACTGTTACCGCCAGATCGCACACTTCCAAAAAGTCAGCAGTGTGGGATTTTTTTAATGTGTGTGCCTCTGACAAAAGCATTGTAATTTGCAATGAGTGCAGTCAGAAACTGAGCCTTGGTAAGCCCAACAGCCACATAGGTACAACTTCTATGCGAAGGCACATGAGCGGCAAGCACAAAGCACTTTGGGAGCAACACCTCAAAGGCAACAGGCAAACTAAAAGCCACACTCCTTCTGGTCCAGCATCTTACTGCTCTACCTCTGCTCTCCTTGACCCGTCTGAACCACCCTCCACTCCGCCTTCCACCTTGACCACCTGTTCCCATTCCCAGTCATCTGCCACCAGCCAAGTTTCTGTGAAGGCCATGTTTGAGCGTAAGAAGCCAATGTCTGACTGTCACCCCCTTGCCCGGCGTCTGACAGCTGGCTTGTCTGCACTCTTAGCCCGCCAGCTTTTACCATACCAGCTGGTGGACTCTGAGGCCTTCCGCAAATTTGTAGCAATTGGGACACCGCAGTGGAAGGTACCCAGCCGCAATTTTTTTTCTAAAAAGGGAATACCACACCTGTACCAACATGTGCAGAGCCAAGTTACCGCATCTCTGTCACTTAGTGTTGGGCCAAAGGTCCATATGACTACTGACGCATGGTCCTCCAAGCATGGTCAGGGCAGGTATGTCACCTACACTGCCCACTGGGTGAACTTGGTAATGGCTGGGAAGCAGGGAATGGGTAGCTCAACAACAACAGTGGAGTTGGTGTCACCACCACGGATTGCACGCGGTTCTGCCACCACCTCTACTCCTCCATCGCTCTCTACCTCGTCTTCTTCTTCTTCTTACTCTGCTGCTGGGTCCTCCTTCTCCTCCTCCACACCTGTGCACCCCCAGCTCCCCCTAGGCTATTCGACGTGCCAGGTACGCCGTTGTCACGCTGTCTTGGGGATGACGTGCCTGGAAAGCAAAAACCATACCGGATCTGTACTCCTGTCATCTCTGCAGTCACAGGCCGATCGGTGGCTGACCCCACACCAACTGCAGATCGGAAAAGTGGTGTGTGACAATGGAAGCAATCTGTTGGCAGCGTTGAGACTAGGCAATTTAACACATGTGCCCTGCATGGCACATGTGTTAAATTTAATAGTCCAACGTTTTGTCTCCAAGTACCCAGGATTCCAGGACGTTCTCACCCAGTCCAGAAAGGTGTCGGCCCATTTCAGACGTTCCTACACAGCCATGGCACGCCTTGCTGACATTCAGCAGTGCTACAACATGCCAGTCAGGCGTTTGATTTCTGACAGCCAGACTCGCTGGAATTCAACGCTCCTTATGTTGGAACGTCTGCTGCAACAACAAAGGGCCGTCAACGAGTACCTTTTTGAACTGGGTGGTAGGACTGGATCTGCACAGCTGGGGATTTTTTTCCCCCGTTACTGGGTGCTTATGCGCGATGCCTGCAGGCTCATGCGACCTTTTGAAGAGGTGACAAATATGGTCAGTCGCACCGAAGGCACCATCAGCGACCTAATACCCTTCGCTTTCTTCCTGGAGCGTGCCGTGCGACGAGTGACAGATGAGGCTGTAGACCAGCGTGACGAGGAGCTGGAAGCGCACGATTTCTGGTCGGAATCACCAGAACGAACCCAGGCACCTGCTGCAACGCAGGGAGAGGTGCCAGAAGTGGAGTCAGAGGAGGAAGGTGGCTTTGTGGAGGAGGAGGAGGAGGACCAACAGGAGCAGGCTTCCCAGGGGGCTAGTGGTGACCTTTTGGGGACCCCTGGTCTTGTACGTGGCTGGGGGAGGAGACCGTGGATGATGCAGTCCTTGATAATGAGGAAGCGGAGATGGATAGCTCTGCATCCAACCTTGTGAGAATGGGGTCTTTCATGCTGTCATGCCTGTTGAAGGACCCCCGTATCAAGAGGCTTAAGGAGAAGGACCTGTACTGGGTCGCAACGCTACTAGACCCTCGGTACAAGCATAAAGTGTCAGAAATGTTACCAACATACCACAAGTCCGAAAAGATGCGGCATTTACAAACCAGCCTGCAAAACATGTTGTACAATGCTTTTAAGGGTGATGTCACTTCAGGAACTCATCAACATTCCAGGGGCAGAGGTGCCAGTAATCCTGCCACGAGCACACCTGCAAGGACAAAGCCCTTTGGCCAGTCTGTAACGTCAGACATGCAAATGTTTTTCTGTCCAAGGCAGCGCCACAACCCTTCTGGATCCACCCTCAAAGAACGCCTCGACCGGCAGGTAGCGGACTACCTGGCATTAACTGCAGATATCGACACTCTGAGGAGCGATGAACCCCTGGACTACTGGGTGCGCAGGCTTGATCTGTGGCCAGAGCTGTCACAATTTGCCATGAACCTCTTGTCTTGCCCAGCCTCAAGTGTGCTCTCAGAAAGGACCTTCAGTGCAGCAGGAGGGATTGTAACTGAGAAGAGAACTCGCCTAGGTCACAAAAGTGTCGATTACCTGACCTTTATTAAAATGAATGAGGGGTGGATCTCGGAGGGTTACTGCACGCCGGAAGACTTGTTCTGACTTCTATGCAGCTGTCCTTCTCTTCAAGCCTCATGACTCCACACACAGCTGTCCTTTAGCGTCCTCCTCCTCCCTCCGCCACCGTTACAAACTAGGGTGCAAACCCTACTGGTTTAATTTTTTCTGGCCTCTGTGCTTCAGTGGCTGCAACCAAAAAAACTGGGCAAACAATGTCTACAAGGTCAACGTATGGCAAAAAATGACTATTTTCAGCATTTATATGGCATATTTTTTCTGGCAACTGTGCTTCAGTGGCTGCGTCCAAAAAAATGCATATTTTCTGCATTTATATGGCATAATTTTTCTGGCAACTGTGCTTCAGTGGCTGCGACCAAAAAAATGCATATTTTCTGCATTTATATGGCATAATTTTTCTGGCCTCTGTGCTTCAGTGGCTGCAACCAAAAAAATTTATATTTTCAGCATTTATATGGCATAATTTTTCTGGCCTCTGTGCTTCAGTGGCTGCAACCAAAAAAAATTATATTTTCAGCATTTATATGGCATAATTTTTCTGGCAACTGTGCTTCAGTGGCTGCGACCAAAAAAATTACTATTTTCAGCATTTATATGGCATATTTTTTCTGGCCTCTGTGCTTCAGTGGCTGCGGCCAAAAAAACTGGGCAAACAATGCCTACAAGGTCAACGACGTTGACCTTGTAGGCATTGTTTGCCCAGTTTTTTTGGCCGCAGCCACTGAAGCACAGAGGCCAGAAAAAATATGCCATATAAATGCTGAAAATAGTAATTTTTTGCCATACGTTGACTCAACGTATATGGCAAAAAATGACTATTTTCAGCATTTATATGGCATATTTTTTCTGGCAACTGTGCTTCAGTGGCTGCGACCAAAAAAATGCATATTTTCTGCATTTATATGGCATAATTTTTCTGGCCTCTGTGCTTCAGTGGCTGCAACCAAAAAAATTTATATTTTCAGCATTTATATGGCATAATTTTTCTGGCAACTGTGCTTCAGTGGCTGCGACCAAAAAAATTCATATTTTCTGCATTTATATGGCATAATTTTTCTGGCCTCTGTGCTTCAGTGGCTGCAACCAAAAAAATTTATATTTTCAGCATTTATATGGCATAATTTTTCTGGCAACTGTGCTTCAGTGGCTGCGTCCAAAAAAACTGGGCAAACAATGTCTACAAGGTCAACGTATGGCGAAAAAATTACTATTTTCAGCATTTATATGGCATATTTTTTCTGGCAACTGTGCTTCAGTGGCTGCGTCCAAAAAAACTGGGCAAACAATGCCTACAAGGTCAACGTATGGCAGTTGTTTAAAGAGAACAGTAGATTACTAGCCAGCAAAGCTACCTAAGCTAAAATGTCCCTCAAATCCCTGCAGACTTCTGTCCCTCCAATACAGAGCAGTATCAAGCAGATTACTAGCCAGCAAGCTTACTATCATCTGTCCCTGAAATCACTAACAGCTCTCCCCCTACACTATCTCTTCCAAGCACACACAGGCAGATTTTTCAGATACATTTTTGCCCTTGATCCCCCTCTGGCATGCCACTGTCCAGGTCGTTGCACCCTTTAAACAACTTTAAAATCATTTTTCTGGCCAGAAATGTCTTTTCTAGATGTTAAAGTTCGCCTTCCCATTGAAGTCTATGGGGTTCGCGAACCGTTCGCGAACCGCTCGCATTTTTGCGCAAGTTCGCGAATATGTTCGCGAACTTTTTTTCCGACGTTCGCTACATCCCTACAAAGGAGTGGTAGCTCTGAGACGAGTGGAGGATTTGGCCAGGAACATATGGAGAGACAAGAGACGAGGTGTAGAGGAATGAAGAGGTTTCATTGTTGTGTAGAAGATTGCACTTTAAATTTTAAAAAGTGGCCCGTACGGGGATCGAACCCGCGACCTTGGCGTTATTAGCACCACGCTCTAACCAACTGAGCTAACCGGCCAAGTGGCACTGGTGGTTGGATTTTGCTTAGGTGATTTAAGGTTGCCTTGCTTATACTAGAGAAGATATGCTAGGAGTTTGCATCTCCTTTCACAAACGGTGATGTTTCTGAAGTCCCAGCACAAGAGGGGTCGCGGGCCGCCAGTTGGACAGCCCGATATGGGGTGAAGGGGACTACAAAATAAGCAAGTTATTATGGGGAAATGTATAGAGGAATCATATTTAAAGAGTATCATGTCATTGATTTGAAAAACATGAACATAAATTGTGTTTATGTTAGGTTTTTATAACTTCATAAGTCAAACAGTGGCTCTCCAAAATCATACTATCAATGGTCAAGCTGTTTACTTCAGTTTGGCTAGCTTCTGGAAATATAGTTGATCTTGCCTGAGATTTTCCCTCTGTGGGCAGATCCAACACTTTTCCTGATATAGTTTGAGTAGAGTGGGAAATCAGATTTTCCTTGGGCAGAAAGGCAGAATCTTCATGACTAAAGTGTGGTCAAACTTTATCTTTTGAATTATACACAGGAGTCGAAGCATTAATATACGCTATAAGCTGAAAGACCACACTATCAACTTCACTTCCAAGAAAGTTTCTTTGCGATGCTTAATGTTCAACTTGGCCATTGGGCCCATCGGGCATCTAGGTCAGGCAGGTTTCGATTTTCCAGACGGATCGAGGACTGCATCGGCTAGTTGTTCTCACTCCAACGGCTTATATTCTGGCTGTTTTATCACCGTTTGGCCCTAAGCCTGATGTTGCCCACCTACGGTGGACATATATGGGGAAAGATCCGCACGTTTGGTGACCTCGCCAAACAACTCGGAACTTATTGTGTACTGCCAACTGAAGGCGCTACGCAGCAAGTGTTTTGTGCGATCTAATGGTTACATGTGATCTATCTGTTTAGCAGGCATTAGAAACCAAAAGGAATTTAGTGCACATGCTGGGTGAAAGGAGGGAGTAAGTGGAAATAACTGACTACTTTGTGTTTTATTGAGGGTTACCTATCTGACGGAGGTAATCTACTTTATTAACTCAGCTGGTAGATAATGAGAATTCCACTTACCTTATTGTCGTCAATTCCACGTTGTATTATAATGTATTATTTGACTTGTACTAAGGATAATCTGGAAGTTTAACACACACACACACGCACATGTTTTGTTTGTTTTTTTGTTCTCAAATGCTACTTTGAAGTTAAGTAACTGTCTGAAGTACTTTTTTGTTAAAAGCACACCTCCCTGTCGGGGAATTGAACCCCGGTCTCCCGCGTGACAGGCGGGGATACTCACCACTATACTAACGAGGACTGGTTGAGGGGGTCAGTTGTCGGATTATGTTACACCTGCAGTGTAGTCCTGCTGTGCACTCCTTTAGCAAACACATCTATATTTTTTATCATTTTGTCGAATGCCGCTTTGAAGACAAGTAATTGTCAGGAGTACTTACATATGAAAGCACATCCAGCAAATTCCAGCTTTGCTGCAGTCACCTGGAGGAGTTGCACCTGACACACCTGTGGCTGATGCATTAAAATGAGTGCAGTTGTGTTTGCACTTTGGTGTGAATTGGATTGCGCTGGTAATTGTTTAAGTCCGGTTGATGCCATACTGCCCTGGGCTGTCTTTCGGGTCTGTTGTTTATGAGCTATGTGTCAATCAGGCAGGTTTAAAAGTTTCATCTGCTGATGTATCATGTTGACATGGTACCTTGGTCGATAAAGACAGCTTCTCTTGACTTCATGCTATTGTCATCGTGGTTTCCAGATCCGCGGACTTATACTGGTACTGAAACAGTGGTGGAACTACAGAGAAGGCTGTGGCTGTGAGGGGGAGCGGTTCTGCTTTATCTGCAGGGGGCCCATGGGGGACTTATCCGGACTGAAGGAGCCAAATGGCAGTTATGCCACTGTACTAAAAAGTTCTGTACATTTTGTTGGTTGGTCTATGGCCATTATTTCATTTTAACCAGATCTCAACAAAGGTCACCATTTAAACATTTGTCTTCCTTCCCCTTTAAAACGATAGCTCATATAGGCAATATTGGGAATGATAACAAAGACGGTTCCCGCTCGAGCTCCTTCAGCCTATGCGCGCCTTTATTTTATAATGAGTCCTTTTTCTATGTAATCGCTACCCCCAATAATTATGTTAACAGGATGGCTATACCCCTAATTACTGATACTGACTCGTGGGCTTAGCGTTTTTGTTCCCGTACTCTTTGTCAGTAATAACCATGTTTATACAACTGCAATGCTTGTGTGTGTCTGAATAACACTGATTACTCGCTATGATTGATAGCTATACTTGTATCTCAGTACGGCAGCTAGCTGTGAGTACTTTGATTATCGGTATTTATTTGATAATCTGCTAGTTTAACACACACATGCACATGTTTTCTATTTGTATTTTGTCAAATGCCACTTTGAAGTTAAGTAGCTGTCTGAAGCACTAACTCAAAATCACACCTCCCCGTCGGGGAATTGAACCCCGGTCTCCCGCGTGACAGGCGGGGATACTCACCACTATACTAACGAGGACTGGCTCTGGTGCGGGACCTCGGTTGATCTCACACTGGTAATGTACTCCTGCTGTGCGCTAATTTAACACACCTTTGTATTTTTTTGATGATTTTGTCAAATGCCACTTTGAAGACAAGTAACTGTCTGGAGTACTTACATATAGAAAAAAGGCACACTTCCCAGTCGGGGAACGGAACCCTGATGAACCATTGAACAATATTTTTCTTTTAGCGTACTGGTTCTTCCTTACATCCCTAAGCGGGGCAACTGTTTTGATTTCTCCTGCTAGTAGCTGCCTTAAGGTGTTGATTTTAATAGACATGTGCTGGTTGAATCTTTGAATTACTAGTCAATCGACCCTTGCCTGTTTGAGCACTCTTCTGGATCCTGACTCGGTACCATGTTACTGATTGGTTTTGACTCCGGCCTGTTTATCCTGGCTACGCTCCTGGCTCCTGATTCTGTTCTGCACTGTTTGACTGGTACTGATCCGGCCTGGTAATCCTGGCTGCGCCCCTGGTTCCTGAATTTGTACTGCACTGACCAGTAATGTCCCTGCCTGTTCCACATCTGCGCTGTCTGTTCCCCGCCCATCCTGTAAACATTGCGGTTCCCTTGGCTTCCCAGAACTTCCCCCTTGGTCCTCTCACTTTAAGACCTGGCGGCATCTGCGCAGCAGAGGGCTCCTCCCGAAGCGAAAGGCGGTTGTGAGTGGCAGAAGGGAAGCGTGAGCCAGGGCCTTGTGGTTTTACATCTCGCTTTTGGGATACCGTACGTGACAGCCATATAAGTGCCAGTTCCTAGTTCAGGTCTTATGCAAGTGCTTAAAGTGGTAATCTTGAAGTTTAGTTCTGAAGAAACCAAGGGGGAATTCTCTCTGGATGAATGCAGGAATGGCATTCCAAATGTAAGGCAAAGCAGCAAGACAGAAGGGTTTAAGGTCAGAAAGAGCAGTAGTAGCGGCGTGGTGCAAAGGAGTGGTAGCTCTGAGACGAGTGGAGGATTTGTCCAGGAACATATGGAGAGACAAGAGACGAGGTGTAGAGGAATGAAGAGGTTTCATTGTTGTGTAGAAGATTGCACTTTAAATTTTAAAAAGTGGCCCGTACGGGGATCGAACCCGCGACCTTGGCGTTATTAGCACCACGCTCTAACCAACTGAGCTAACCGGCCAAGTGGCACTGGCGGTTGGATTTTGCTTAGGTGATTTAAGGTTGCCTTGCTTATACTAGAGAAGATATGCTAGGAGTTTGCATCTCCTTTCATAAACGGTGATGTTTCTGAAGTCCCAGCACAAGAGGGGTCGCGGGCCGCCAGTTGGACAGCCCGATATGGGGTGAAGGGGACTACAAAATAAGCAAGTTATTATGGGGAAATGTATAGAGGAATCATATTTAAAGAGTATCATGTCATTGATTTGAAAAACATGAACATAAATTGTGTTTATGTTAGGTTTTTATAACTTCATAAGTCAAACAGTGGCTCTCCAAAATCATACTATCAATGGTCAAGCTGTTAACTTCAGTTTGGCTAGCTTCTGGAAATATAGTTGATCTTGCCTGAGATTTTCCCTCTGTGGGCAGATCCAACACTTTTCCTGATATAGTTTGAGTAGAGTGGGAAATCAGATTTTCCTTGGGCAGAAAGGCAGAATCTTCATGACTAAAGTGTGGTCAAACTTTATCTTTTGAATTATACACAGGAGTCGAAGCATTAATATACGCTATAAGCTGAAAGACCACACTATCAACTTCACTTCCAAGAAAGTTTCTTTGCGATGCTTAATGTTCAACTTGGCCATTGGGCCCATCGGGCATCTCGGTCAGGCAGGTTTCGATTTTCCAGACGGATCGAGGACTGCATCGGCTAGTTGTTCTCACTCCAACGGCTTATATTCTGGCTGTTTTATCACCGTTGGGCCCTAAGCCTGATGTTGCCCACCTACGGTGGACATATATGGGGAAAGATCCGCACGTTTGGTGACCTCGCCAAACAACTCGGAACTTATTGTGTACTGCCAACTGAAGGCGCTACGCAGCAAGTGTTTTGTGCGATCTAATGGTTACATGTGATCTATCTGTTTAGCAGGCATTAGAAACCAAAAGGAATTTAGTGCACATGCTGGGTGAAAGGAGGGAGTAAGTGGAAATAACTGACTACTTTGTGTTTTATTGAGGGTTACCTATCTGACGGAGGTAATCTACTTTATTAACTCAGCTGGTAGATAATGAGAATTCCACTTACCTTATTGTCGTCAATTCCACGTTGTATTATAATGTATTATTTGACTTGTACTAAGGATAATCTGGAAGTTTAACACACACACACACGCACATGTTTTGTTTGTTTTTTTGTTCTCAAATGCTACTTTGAAGTTAAGTAACTGTCTGAAGTACTTTTTTGTTAAAAGCACACCTCCCCGTCGGGGAATTGAACCCCGGTCTCCCGCGTGACAGGCGGGGATACTCACCACTATACTAACGAGGACTGGTTGAGGGGGCAATTGTCGGATTATGTTACACCTGCAGTGTAGTCCTGCTGTGCACTCCTTTAGCAAACACATCTATATTTTTTATCATTTTGTCGAATGCCGCTTTGAAGACAAGTAATTGTCAGGAGTACTTACATATGAAAGCACATCCAGCAAATTCCAGCTTTGCTGCAGTCACCTGGAGGAGTTGCACCTGACACACCTGTGGCTGATGCATTAAAATGAGTGCAGTTGTGTTTGCACTTTGGTGTGAATTGGATTGCGCTGGTAATTGTTTAAGTCCGGTTGATGCCATACTGCCCCTGGGCTGTCTTTCGGGTCTGTTGTTTATGAGCTATGTGTCAATCAGGCAGGTTTAAAAGTTTCATCTGCTGATGTATCATGTTGACATGGTACCTTGGTCGATAAAGACAGCTTCTCTTGACTTCATGCTATTGTCATCGTGGTTTCCAGATCCGCGGACTTATACTGGTACTGAAACAGTGGTGGAACTACAGAGAAGGCTGTGGCTGTGAGGGGGAGCGGTTCTGCTTTATCTGCAGGGGGCCCATGGGGGACTTATCCGGACTGAAGGAGCCAAATGGCAGTTATGCCACTGTACTAAAAAGTTCTGTACATTTTGTTGGTTGGTCTATGGCCATTATTTCATTTTAACCAGATCTCAACAAAGGTCACCATTTAAACATTTGTCTTCCTTCCCCTTTAAAACGATAGCTCATATAGGCAATATTGGGAATGATAACAAAGACGGTTCCCGCTCGAGCTCCTTCAGCCTATGCGCGCCTTTATTTTATAATGAGTCCTTTTTCTATGTAATCGCTACCCCAATAATTATGTTAACAGGATGGCTATACCCCTAATTACTGATACTGACTCGTGGGCTTAGCGTTTTTGTTCCCGTACTCTTTGTCAGTAATAACCATGTTTATACAACTGCAATGCTTGTGTGTGTCTGAATAACACTGATTACTCGCTATGATTGATAGCTATACTTGTATCTCAGTACGGCAGCTAGCTGTGAGTACTTTGATTATCGGTATTTATTTGATAATCTGCTAGTTTAACACACACATGCACATGTTTTCTATTTGTATTTTGTCAAATGCCACTTTGAAGTTAAGTAGCTGTCTGAAGCACTAACTCAAAATCACACCTCCCCGTCGGGGAATTGAACCCCGGTCTCCCGCGTGACAGGCGGGGATACTCACCACTATACTAACGAGGACTGGCTCTGGTGCGGGACCTCGGTTGATCTCACACTGGTAATGTACTCCTGCTGTGCGCTAATTTAACACACCTTTGTATTTTTTTGATGATTTTGTCAAATGCCACTTTGAAGACAAGTAACTGTCTGGAGTACTTACATATAGAAAAAAAGGCACACTTCCCAGTCGGGGAACGGAACCCTGATGAACCATTGAACAATATTTTTCTTTTAGCGTACTGGTTCTTCCTTACATCCCTAAGCGGGGCAACTGTTTTGATTTCTCCTGCTAGTAGCTGCCTTAAGGTGTTGATTTTAATAGACATGTGCTGGTTGAATCTTTGAATTACTAGTCAATCGACCCTTGCCTGTTTGAGCACTCTTCTGGATCCTGACTCGGTACCATGTTACTGATTGGTTTTGACTCCGGCCTGTTTATCCTGGCTACGCTCCTGGCTCCTGATTCTGTTCTGCACTGTTTGACTGGTACTGATCCGGCCTGGTAATCCTGGCTGCGCCCCTGGTTCCTGAATTTGTACTGCACTGACCAGTAATGTCCCTGCCTGTTCCACATCTGCGCTGTCTGTTCCCCGCCCATCCTGTAAACATTGCGGTTCCCTTGGCTTCCCAGAACTTCCCCCTTGGTCCTCTCACTTTAAGACCTGGCGGCATCTGCGCAGCAGAGGGCTCCTCCCGAAGCGAAAGGCGGTTGTGAGTGGCAGAAGGGAAGCGTGAGCCAGGGCCTTGTGGTTTTACATCTCGCTTTTGGGATACCGTACGTGACAGCCATATAAGTGCCAGTTCCTAGTTCAGGTCTTATGCAAGTGCTTAAAGTGGTAATCTTGAAGTTTAGTTCTGAAGAAACCAAGGGGGAATTCTCTCTGGATGAATGCAGGAATGGCATTCCAAATGTAAGGCAAAGCAGCAAGACAGAAGGGTTTAAGGTCAGAAAGAGCAGTAGTAGCGGCGTGGTGCAAAGGAGTGGTAGCTCTGAGACGAGTGGAGGATTTGGCCAGGAACATATGGAGAGACAAGAGACGAGGTGTAGAGGAATGAAGAGGTTTCATTGTTGTGTAGAAGATTGCACTTTAAATTTTAAAAAGTGGCCCGTACGGGGATCGAACCCGCGACCTTGGCGTTATTAGCACCACGCTCTAACCAACTGAGCTAACCGGCCAAGTGGCACTGGCGGTTGGATTTTGCTTAGGTGATTTAAGGTTGCCTTGCTTATACTAGAGAAGATATGCTAGGAGTTTGCATCTCCTTTCATAAACGGTGATGTTTCTGAAGTCCCAGCACAAGAGGGGTCGCGGGCCGCCAGTTGGACAGCCCGATATGGGGTGAAGGGGACTACAAAATAAGCAAGTTATTATGGGGAAATGTATAGAGGAATCATATTTAAAGAGTATCATGTCATTGATTTGAAAAACATGAACATAAATTGTGTTTATGTTAGGTTTTTATAACTTCATAAGTCAAACAGTGGCTCTCCAAAATCATACTATCAATGGTCAAGCTGTTAACTTCAGTTTGGCTAGCTTCTGGAAATATAGTTGATCTTGCCTGAGATTTTCCCTCTGTGGGCAGATCCAACACTTTTCCTGATATAGTTTGAGTAGAGTGGGAAATCAGATTTTCCTTGGGCAGAAAGGCAGAATCTTCATGACTAAAGTGTGGTCAAACTTTATCTTTTGAATTATACACAGGAGTCGAAGCATTAATATACGCTATAAGCTGAAAGACCACACTATCAACTTCACTTCCAAGAAAGTTTCTTTGCGATGCTTAATGTTCAACTTGGCCATTGGGCCCATCGGGCATCTCGGTCAGGCAGGTTTCGATTTTCCAGACGGATCGAGGACTGCATCGGCTAGTTGTTCTCACTCCAACGGCTTATATTCTGGCTGTTTTATCACCGTTTGGCCCTAAGCCTGATGTTGCCCACCTACGGTGGACATATATGGGGAAAGATCCGCACGTTTGGTGACCTCGCCAAACAACTCGGAACTTATTGTGTACTGCCAACTGAAGGCGCTACGCAGCAAGTGTTTTGTGCGATCTAATGGTTACATGTGATCTATCTGTTTAGCAGGCATTAGAAACCAAAAGGAATTTAGTGCACATGCTGGGTGAAAGGAGGGAGTAAGTGGAAATAACTGACTACTTTGTGTTTTATTGAGGGTTACCTATCTGACGGAGGTAATCTACTTTATTAACTCAGCTGGTAGATAATGAGAATTCCACTTACCTTATTGTCGTCAATTCCACGTTGTATTATAATGTATTATTTGACTTGTACTAAGGATAATCTGGAAGTTTAACACACACACACACGCACATGTTTTGTTTGTTTTTTTGTTCTCAAATGCTACTTTGAAGTTAAGTAACTGTCTGAAGTACTTTTTTGTTAAAAGCACACCTCCCCGTCGGGGAATTGAACCCCGGTCTCCCGCGTGACAGGCGGGGATACTCACCACTATACTAACGAGGACTGGTTGAGGGGGCAGTTGTCGGATTATGTTACACCTGCAGTGTAGTCCTGCTGTGCACTCCTTTAGCAAACACATCTATATTTTTTATCATTTTGTCGAATGCCGCTTTGAAGACAAGTAATTGTCAGGAGTACTTACATATGAAAGCACATCCAGCAAATTCCAGCTTTGCTGCAGTCACCTGGAGGAGTTGCACCTGACACACCTGTGGCTGATGCATTAAAATGAGTGCAGTTGTGTTTGCACTTTGGTGTGAATTGGATTGCGCTGGTAATTGTTTAAGTCCGGTTGATGCCATACTGCCCCTGGGCTGTCTTTCGGGTCTGTTGTTTATGAGCTATGTGTCAATCAGGCAGGTTTAAAAGTTTCATCTGCTGATGTATCATGTTGACATGGTACCTTGGTCGATAAAGACAGCTTCTCTTGACTTCATGCTATTGTCATCGTGGTTTCCAGATCCGCGGACTTATACTGGTACTGAAACAGTGGTGGAACTACAGAGAAGGCTGTGGCTGTGAGGGGGAGCGGTTCTGCTTTATCTGCAGGGGGCCCATGGGGGACTTATCCGGACTGAAGGAGCCAAATGGCAGTTATGCCACTGTACTAAAAAGTTCTGTACATTTTGTTGGTTGGTCTATGGCCATTATTTCATTTTAACCAGATCTCAACAAAGGTCACCATTTAAACATTTGTCTTCCTTCCCCTTTAAAACGATAGCTCATATAGGCAATATTGGGAATGATAACAAAGACGGTTCCCGCTCGAGCTCCTTCAGCCTATGCGCGCCTTTATTTTATAATGAGTCCTTTTTCTATGTAATCGCTACCCCAATAATTATGTTAACAGGATGGCTATACCCCTAATTACTGATACTGACTCGTGGGCTTAGCGTTTTTGTTCCCGTACTCTTTGTCAGTAATAACCATGTTTATACAACTGCAATGCTTGTGTGTGTCTGAATAACACTGATTACTCGCTATGATTGATAGCTATACTTGTATCTCAGTACGGCAGCTAGCTGTGAGTACTTTGATTATCGGTATTTATTTGATAATCTGCTAGTTTAACACACACATGCACATGTTTTCTATTTGTATTTTGTCAAATGCCACTTTGAAGTTAAGTAGCTGTCTGAAGCACTAACTCAAAATCACACCTCCCCGTCGGGGAATTGAACCCCGGTCTCCCGCGTGACAGGCGGGGATACTCACCACTATACTAACGAGGACTGGCTCTGGTGCGGGACCTCGGTTGATCTCACACTGGTAATGTACTCCTGCTGTGCGCTAATTTAACACACCTTTGTATTTTTTTGATGATTTTGTCAAATGCCACTTTGAAGACAAGTAACTGTCTGGAGTACTTACATATAGAAAAAAAGGCACACTTCCCAGTCGGGGAACGGAACCCTGATGAACCATTGAACAATATTTTTCTTTTAGCGTACTGGTTCTTCCTTACATCCCTAAGCGGGGCAACTGTTTTGATTTCTCCTGCTAGTAGCTGCCTTAAGGTGTTGATTTTAATAGACATGTGCTGGTTGAATCTTTGAATTACTAGTCAATCGACCCTTGCCTGTTTGAGCACTCTTCTGGATCCTGACTCGGTACCATGTTACTGATTGGTTTTGACTCCGGCCTGTTTATCCTGGCTACGCTCCTGGCTCCTGATTCTGTTCTGCACTGTTTGACTGGTACTGATCCGGCCTGGTAATCCTGGCTGCGCCCCTGGTTCCTGAATTTGTACTGCACTGACCAGTAATGTCCCTGCCTGTTCCACATCTGCGCTGTCTGTTCCCCGCCCATCCTGTAAACATTGCGGTTCCCTTGGCTTCCCAGAACTTCCCCCTTGGTCCTCTCACTTTAAGACCTGGCGGCATCTGCGCAGCAGAGGGCTCCTCCCGAAGCGAAAGGCGGTTGTGAGTGGCAGAAGGGAAGCGTGAGCCAGGGCCTTGTGGTTTTACATCTCGCTTTTGGGATACCGTACGTGACAGCCATATAAGTGCCAGTTCCTAGTTCAGGTCTTATGCAAGTGCTTAAAGTGGTAATCTTGAAGTTTAGTTCTGAAGAAACCAAGGGGGAATTCTCTCTGGATGAATGCAGGAATGGCATTCCAAATGTAAGGCAAAGCAGCAAGACAGAAGGGTTTAAGGTCAGAAAGAGCAGTAGTAGCGGCGTGGTGCAAAGGAGTGGTAGCTCTGAGACGAGTGGAGGATTTGTCCAGGAACATATGGAGAGACAAGAGACGAGGTGTAGAGGAATGAAGAGGTTTCATTGTTGTGTAGAAGATTGCACTTTAAATTTTAAAAAGTGGCCCGTACGGGGATCGAACCCGCGACCTTGGCGTTATTAGCACCACGCTCTAACCAACTGAGCTAACCGGCCAAGTGGCACTGGCGGTTGGATTTTGCTTAGGTGATTTAAGGTTGCCTTGCTTATACTAGAGAAGATATGCTAGGAGTTTGCATCTCCTTTCATAAACGGTGATGTTTCTGAAGTCCCAGCACAAGAGGGGTCGCGGGCCGCCAGTTGGACAGCCCGATATGGGGTGAAGGGGACTACAAAATAAGCAAGTTATTATGGGGAAATGTATAGAGGAATCATATTTAAAGAGTATCATGTCATTGATTTGAAAAACATGAACATAAATTGTGTTTATGTTAGGTTTTTATAACTTCATAAGTCAAACAGTGGCTCTCCAAAATCATACTATCAATGGTCAAGCTGTTAACTTCAGTTTGGCTAGCTTCTGGAAATATAGTTGATCTTGCCTGAGATTTTCCCTCTGTGGGCAGATCCAACACTTTTCCTGATATAGTTTGAGTAGAGTGGGAAATCAGATTTTCCTTGGGCAGAAAGGCAGAATCTTCATGACTAAAGTGTGGTCAAACTTTATCTTTTGAATTATACACAGGAGTCGAAGCATTAATATACGCTATAAGCTGAAAGACCACACTATCAACTTCACTTCCAAGAAAGTTTCTTTGCGATGCTTAATGTTCAACTTGGCCATTGGGCCCATCGGGCATCTCGGTCAGGCAGGTTTCGATTTTCCAGACGGATCGAGGACTGCATCGGCTAGTTGTTCTCACTCCAACGGCTTATATTCTGGCTGTTTTATCACCGTTTGGCCCTAAGCCTGATGTTGCCCACCTACGGTGGACATATATGGGGAAAGATCCGCACGTTTGGTGACCTCGCCAAACAACTCGGAACTTATTGTGTACTGCCAACTGAAGGCGCTACGCAGCAAGTGTTTTGTGCGATCTAATGGTTACATGTGATCTATCTGTTTAGCAGGCATTAGAAACCAAAAGGAATTTAGTGCACATGCTGGGTGAAAGGAGGGAGTAAGTGGAAATAACTGACTACTTTGTGTTTTATTGAGGGTTACCTATCTGACGGAGGTAATCTACTTTATTAACTCAGCTGGTAGATAATGAGAATTCCACTTACCTTATTGTCGTCAATTCCACGTTGTATTATAATGTATTATTTGACTTGTACTAAGGATAATCTGGAAGTTTAACACACACACACACGCACATGTTTTGTTTGTTTTTTTGTTCTCAAATGCTACTTTGAAGTTAAGTAACTGTCTGAAGTACTTTTTTGTTAAAAGCACACCTCCCCGTCGGGGAATTGAACCCCGGTCTCCCGCGTGACAGGCGGGGATACTCACCACTATACTAACGAGGACTGGTTGAGGGGGCAGTTGTCGGATTATGTTACACCTGCAGTGTAGTCCTGCTGTGCACTCCTTTAGCAAACACATCTATATTTTTTATCATTTTGTCGAATGCCGCTTTGAAGACAAGTAATTGTCAGGAGTACTTACATATGAAAGCACATCCAGCAAATTCCAGCTTTGCTGCAGTCACCTGGAGGAGTTGCACCTGACACACCTGTGGCTGATGCATTAAAATGAGTGCAGTTGTGTTTGCACTTTGGTGTGAATTGGATTGCGCTGGTAATTGTTTAAGTCCGGTTGATGCCATACTGCCCCTGGGCTGTCTTTCGGGTCTGTTGTTTATGAGCTATGTGTCAATCAGGCAGGTTTAAAAGTTTCATCTGCTGATGTATCATGTTGACATGGTACCTTGGTCGATAAAGACAGCTTCTCTTGACTTCATGCTATTGTCATCGTGGTTTCCAGATCCGCGGACTTATACTGGTACTGAAACAGTGGTGGAACTACAGAGAAGGCTGTGGCTGTGAGGGGGAGCGGTTCTGCTTTATCTGCAGGGGGCCCATGGGGGACTTATCCGGACTGAAGGAGCCAAATGGCAGTTATGCCACTGTACTAAAAAGTTCTGTACATTTTGTTGGTTGGTCTATGGCCATTATTTCATTTTAACCAGATCTCAACAAAGGTCACCATTTAAACATTTGTCTTCCTTCCCCTTTAAAACGATAGCTCATATAGGCAATATTGGGAATGATAACAAAGACGGTTCCCGCTCGAGCTCCTTCAGCCTATGCGCGCCTTTATTTTATAATGAGTCCTTTTTCTATGTAATCGCTACCCCAATAATTATGTTAACAGGATGGCTATACCCCTAATTACTGATACTGACTCGTGGGCTTAGCGTTTTTGTTCCCGTACTCTTTGTCAGTAATAACCATGTTTATACAACTGCAATGCTTGTGTGTGTCTGAATAACACTGATTACTCGCTATGATTGATAGCTATACTTGTATCTCAGTACGGCAGCTAGCTGTGAGTACTTTGATTATCGGTATTTATTTGATAATCTGCTAGTTTAACACACACATGCACATGTTTTCTATTTGTATTTTGTCAAATGCCACTTTGAAGTTAAGTAGCTGTCTGAAGCACTAACTCAAAATCACACCTCCCCGTCGGGGAATTGAACCCCGGTCTCCCGCGTGACAGGCGGGGATACTCACCACTATACTAACGAGGACTGGCTCTGGTGCGGGACCTCGGTTGATCTCACACTGGTAATGTACTCCTGCTGTGCGCTAATTTAACACACCTTTGTATTTTTTTGATGATTTTGTCAAATGCCACTTTGAAGACAAGTAACTGTCTGGAGTACTTACATATAGAAAAAAAGGCACACTTCCCAGTCGGGGAACGGAACCCTGATGAACCATTGAACAATATTTTTCTTTTAGCGTACTGGTTCTTCCTTACATCCCTAAGCGGGGCAACTGTTTTGATTTCTCCTGCTAGTAGCTGCCTTAAGGTGTTGATTTTAATAGACATGTGCTGGTTGAATCTTTGAATTACTAGTCAATCGACCCTTGCCTGTTTGAGCACTCTTCTGGATCCTGACTCGGTACCACGTTACTGATTGGTTTTGACTCCGGCCTGTTTATCCTGGCTACGCTCCTGGCTCCTGATTCTGTTCTGCACTGTTTGACTGGTACTGATCCGGCCTGGTAATCCTGGCTGCGCCCCTGGTTCCTGAATTTGTACTGCACTGACCAGTAATGTCCCTGCCTGTTCCACATCTGCGCTGTCTGTTCCCCGCCCATCCTGTAAACATTGCGGTTCCCTTGGCTTCCCAGAACTTCCCCCTTGGTCCTCTCACTTTAAGACCTGGCGGCATCTGCGCAGCAGAGGGCTCCTCCCGAAGCGAAAGGCGGTTGTGAGTGGCAGAAGGGAAGCGTGAGCCAGGGCCTTGTGGTTTTACATCTCGCTTTTGGGATACCGTACGTGACAGCCATATAAGTGCCAGTTCCTAGTTCAGGTCTTATGCAAGTGCTTAAAGTGGTAATCTTGAAGTTTAGTTCTGAAGAAACCAAGGGGGAATTCTCTCTGGATGAATGCAGGAATGGCATTCCAAATGTAAGGCAAAGCAGCAAGACAGAAGGGTTTAAGGTCAGAAAGAGCAGTAGTAGCGGCGTGGTGCAAAGGAGTGGTAGCTCTGAGACGAGTGGAGGATTTGGCCAGGAACATATGGAGAGACAAGAGACGAGGTGTAGAGGAATGAAGAGGTTTCATTGTTGTGTAGAAGATTGCACTTTAAATTTTAAAAAGTGGCCCGTACGGGGATCGAACCCGCGACCTTGGCGTTATTAGCACCACGCTCTAACCAACTGAGCTAACCGGCCAAGTGGCACTGGCGGTTGGATTTTGCTTAGGTGATTTAAGGTTGCCTTGCTTATACTAGAGAAGATATGCTAGGAGTTTGCATCTCCTTTCATAAACGGTGATGTTTCTGAAGTCCCAGCACAAGAGGGGTCGCGGGCCGCCAGTTGGACAGCCCGATATGGGGTGAAGGGGACTACAAAATAAGCAAGTTATTATGGGGAAATGTATAGAGGAATCATATTTAAAGAGTATCATGTCATTGATTTGAAAAACATGAACATAAATTGTGTTTATGTTAGGTTTTTATAACTTCATAAGTCAAACAGTGGCTCTCCAAAATCATACTATCAATGGTCAAGCTGTTAACTTCAGTTTGGCTAGCTTCTGGAAATATAGTTGATCTTGCCTGAGATTTTCCCTCTGTGGGCAGATCCAACACTTTTCCTGATATAGTTTGAGTAGAGTGGGAAATCAGATTTTCCTTGGGCAGAAAGGCAGAATCTTCATGACTAAAGTGTGGTCAAACTTTATCTTTTGAATTATACACAGGAGTCGAAGCATTAATATACGCTATAAGCTGAAAGACCACACTATCAACTTCACTTCCAAGAAAGTTTCTTTGCGATGCTTAATGTTCAACTTGGCCATTGGGCCCATCGGGCATCTCGGTCAGGCAGGTTTCGATTTTCCAGACGGATCGAGGACTGCATCGGCTAGTTGTTCTCACTCCAACGGCTTATATTCTGGCTGTTTTATCACCGTTTGGCCCTAAGCCTGATGTTGCCCACCTACGGTGGACATATATGGGGAAAGATCCGCACGTTTGGTGACCTCGCCAAACAACTCGGAACTTATTGTGTACTGCCAACTGAAGGCGCTACGCAGCAAGTGTTTTGTGCGATCTAATGGTTACATGTGATCTATCTGTTTAGCAGGCATTAGAAACCAAAAGGAATTTAGTGCACATGCTGGGTGAAAGGAGGGAGTAAGTGGAAATAACTGACTACTTTGTGTTTTATTGAGGGTTACCTATCTGACGGAGGTAATCTACTTTATTAACTCAGCTGGTAGATAATGAGAATTCCACTTACCTTATTGTCGTCAATTCCACGTTGTATTATAATGTATTATTTGACTTGTACTAAGGATAATCTGGAAGTTTAACACACACACACACGCACATGTTTTGTTTGTTTTTTTGTTCTCAAATGCTACTTTGAAGTTAAGTAACTGTCTGAAGTACTTTTTTGTTAAAAGCACACCTCCCCGTCGGGGAATTGAACCCCGGTCTCCCGCGTGACAGGCGGGGATACTCACCACTATACTAACGAGGACTGGTTGAGGGGGCAGTTGTCGGATTATGTTACACCTGCAGTGTAGTCCTGCTGTGCACTCCTTTAGCAAACACATCTATATTTTTTATCATTTTGTCGAATGCCGCTTTGAAGACAAGTAATTGTCAGGAGTACTTACATATGAAAGCACATCCAGCAAATTCCAGCTTTGCTGCAGTCACCTGGAGGAGTTGCACCTGACACACCTGTGGCTGATGCATTAAAATGAGTGCAGTTGTGTTTGCACTTTGGTGTGAATTGGATTGCGCTGGTAATTGTTTAAGTCCGGTTGATGCCATACTGCCCCTGGGCTGTCTTTCGGGTCTGTTGTTTATGAGCTATGTGTCAATCAGGCAGGTTTAAAAGTTTCATCTGCTGATGTATCATGTTGACATGGTACCTTGGTCGATAAAGACAGCTTCTCTTGACTTCATGCTATTGTCATCGTGGTTTCCAGATCCGCGGACTTATACTGGTACTGAAACAGTGGTGGAACTACAGAGAAGGCTGTGGCTGTGAGGGGGAGCGGTTCTGCTTTATCTGCAGGGGGCCCATGGGGGACTTATCCGGACTGAAGGAGCCAAATGGCAGTTATGCCACTGTACTAAAAAGTTCTGTACATTTTGTTGGTTGGTCTATGGCCATTATTTCATTTTAACCAGATCTCAACAAAGGTCACCATTTAAACATTTGTCTTCCTTCCCCTTTAAAACGATAGCTCATATAGGCAATATTGGGAATGATAACAAAGACGGTTCCCGCTCGAGCTCCTTCAGCCTATGCGCGCCTTTATTTTATAATGAGTCCTTTTTCTATGTAATCGCTACCCCAATAATTATGTTAACAGGATGGCTATACCCCTAATTACTGATACTGACTCGTGGGCTTAGCGTTTTTGTTCCCGTACTCTTTGTCAGTAATAACCATGTTTATACAACTGCAATGCTTGTGTGTGTCTGAATAACACTGATTACTCGCTATGATTGATAGCTATACTTGTATCTCAGTACGGCAGCTAGCTGTGAGTACTTTGATTATCGGTATTTATTTGATAATCTGCTAGTTTAACACACACATGCACATGTTTTCTATTTGTATTTTGTCAAATGCCACTTTGAAGTTAAGTAGCTGTCTGAAGCACTAACTCAAAATCACACCTCCCCGTCGGGGAATTGAACCCCGGTCTCCCGCGTGACAGGCGGGGATACTCACCACTATACTAACGAGGACTGGCTCTGGTGCGGGACCTCGGTTGATCTCACACTGGTAATGTACTCCTGCTGTGCGCTAATTTAACACACCTTTGTATTTTTTTGATGATTTTGTCAAATGCCACTTTGAAGACAAGTAACTGTCTGGAGTACTTACATATAGAAAAAAAGGCACACTTCCCAGTCGGGGAACGGAACCCTGATGAACCATTGAACAATATTTTTCTTTTAGCGTACTGGTTCTTCCTTACATCCCTAAGCGGGGCAACTGTTTTGATTTCTCCTGCTAGTAGCTGCCTTAAGGTGTTGATTTTAATAGACATGTGCTGGTTGAATCTTTGAATTACTAGTCAATCGACCCTTGCCTGTTTGAGCACTCTTCTGGATCCTGACTCGGTACCATGTTACTGATTGGTTTTGACTCCGGCCTGTTTATCCTGGCTACGCTCCTGGCTCCTGATTCTGTTCTGCACTGTTTGACTGGTACTGATCCGGCCTGGTAATCCTGGCTGCGCCCCTGGTTCCTGAATTTGTACTGCACTGACCAGTAATGTCCCTGCCTGTTCCACATCTGCGCTGTCTGTTCCCCGCCCATCCTGTAAACATTGCGGTTCCCTTGGCTTCCCAGAACTTCCCCCTTGGTCCTCTCACTTTAAGACCTGGCGGCATCTGCGCAGCAGAGGGCTCCTCCCGAAGCGAAAGGCGGTTGTGAGTGGCAGAAGGGAAGCGTGAGCCAGGGCCTTGTGGTTTTACATCTCGCTTTTGGGATACCGTACGTGACAGCCATATAAGTGCCAGTTCCTAGTTCAGGTCTTATGCAAGTGCTTAAAGTGGTAATCTTGAAGTTTAGTTCTGAAGAAACCAAGGGGGAATTCTCTCTGGATGAATGCAGGAATGGCATTCCAAATGTAAGGCAAAGCAGCAAGACAGAAGGGTTTAAGGTCAGAAAGAGCAGTAGTAGCGGCGTGGTGCAAAGGAGTGGTAGCTCTGAGACGAGTGGAGGATTTGTCCAGGAACATATGGAGAGACAAGAGACGAGGTGTAGAGGAATGAAGAGGTTTCATTGTTGTGTAGAAGATTGCACTTTAAATTTTAAAAAGTGGCCCGTACGGGGATCGAACCCGCGACCTTGGCGTTATTAGCACCACGCTCTAACCAACTGAGCTAACCGGCCAAGTGGCACTGGCGGTTGGATTTTGCTTAGGTGATTTAAGGTTGCCTTGCTTATACTAGAGAAGATATGCTAGGAGTTTGCATCTCCTTTCATAAACGGTGATGTTTCTGAAGTCCCAGCACAAGAGGGGTCGCGGGCCGCCAGTTGGACAGCCCGATATGGGGTGAAGGGGACTACAAAATAAGCAAGTTATTATGGGGAAATGTATAGAGGAATCATATTTAAAGAGTATCATGTCATTGATTTGAAAAACATGAACATAAATTGTGTTTATGTTAGGTTTTTATAACTTCATAAGTCAAACAGTGGCTCTCCAAAATCATACTATCAATGGTCAAGCTGTTAACTTCAGTTTGGCTAGCTTCTGGAAATATAGTTGATCTTGCCTGAGATTTTCCCTCTGTGGGCAGATCCAACACTTTTCCTGATATAGTTTGAGTAGAGTGGGAAATCAGATTTTCCTTGGGCAGAAAGGCAGAATCTTCATGACTAAAGTGTGGTCAAACTTTATCTTTTGAATTATACACAGGAGTCGAAGCATTAATATACGCTATAAGCTGAAAGACCACACTATCAACTTCACTTCCAAGAAAGTTTCTTTGCGATGCTTAATGTTCAACTTGGCCATTGGGCCCATCGGGCATCTCGGTCAGGCAGGTTTCGATTTTCCAGACGGATCGAGGACTGCATCGGCTAGTTGTTCTCACTCCAACGGCTTATATTCTGGCTGTTTTATCACCGTTTGGCCCTAAGCCTGATGTTGCCCACCTACGGTGGACATATATGGGGAAAGATCCGCACGTTTGGTGACCTCGCCAAACAACTCGGAACTTATTGTGTACTGCCAACTGAAGGCGCTACGCAGCAAGTGTTTTGTGCGATCTAATGGTTACATGTGATCTATCTGTTTAGCAGGCATTAGAAACCAAAAGGAATTTAGTGCACATGCTGGGTGAAAGGAGGGAGTAAGTGGAAATAACTGACTACTTTGTGTTTTATTGAGGGTTACCTATCTGACGGAGGTAATCTACTTTATTAACTCAGCTGGTAGATAATGAGAATTCCACTTACCTTATTGTCGTCAATTCCACGTTGTATTATAATGTATTATTTGACTTGTACTAAGGATAATCTGGAAGTTTAACACACACACACACGCACATGTTTTGTTTGTTTTTTTGTTCTCAAATGCTACTTTGAAGTTAAGTAACTGTCTGAAGTACTTTTTTGTTAAAAGCACACCTCCCCGTCGGGGAATTGAACCCCGGTCTCCCGCGTGACAGGCGGGGATACTCACCACTATACTAACGAGGACTGGTTGAGGGGGCAGTTGTCGGATTATGTTACACCTGCAGTGTAGTCCTGCTGTGCACTCCTTTAGCAAACACATCTATATTTTTTATCATTTTGTCGAATGCCGCTTTGAAGACAAGTAATTGTCAGGAGTACTTACATATGAAAGCACATCCAGCAAATTCCAGCTTTGCTGCAGTCACCTGGAGGAGTTGCACCTGACACACCTGTGGCTGATGCATTAAAATGAGTGCAGTTGTGTTTGCACTTTGGTGTGAATTGGATTGCGCTGGTAATTGTTTAAGTCCGGTTGATGCCATACTGCCCCTGGGCTGTCTTTCGGGTCTGTTGTTTATGAGCTATGTGTCAATCAGGCAGGTTTAAAAGTTTCATCTGCTGATGTATCATGTTGACATGGTACCTTGGTCGATAAAGACAGCTTCTCTTGACTTCATGCTATTGTCATCGTGGTTTCCAGATCCGCGGACTTATACTGGTACTGAAACAGTGGTGGAACTACAGAGAAGGCTGTGGCTGTGAGGGGGAGCGGTTCTGCTTTATCTGCAGGGGGCCCATGGGGGACTTATCCGGACTGAAGGAGCCAAATGGCAGTTATGCCACTGTACTAAAAAGTTCTGTACATTTTGTTGGTTGGTCTATGGCCATTATTTCATTTTAACCAGATCTCAACAAAGGTCACCATTTAAACATTTGTCTTCCTTCCCCTTTAAAACGATAGCTCATATAGGCAATATTGGGAATGATAACAAAGACGGTTCCCGCTCGAGCTCCTTCAGCCTATGCGCGCCTTTATTTTATAATGAGTCCTTTTTCTATGTAATCGCTACCCCAATAATTATGTTAACAGGATGGCTATACCCCTAATTACTGATACTGACTCGTGGGCTTAGCGTTTTTGTTCCCGTACTCTTTGTCAGTAATAACCATGTTTATACAACTGCAATGCTTGTGTGTGTCTGAATAACACTGATTACTCGCTATGATTGATAGCTATACTTGTATCTCAGTACGGCAGCTAGCTGTGAGTACTTTGATTATCGGTATTTATTTGATAATCTGCTAGTTTAACACACACATGCACATGTTTTCTATTTGTATTTTGTCAAATGCCACTTTGAAGTTAAGTAGCTGTCTGAAGCACTAACTCAAAATCACACCTCCCCGTCGGGGAATTGAACCCCGGTCTCCCGCGTGACAGGCGGGGATACTCACCACTATACTAACGAGGACTGGCTCTGGTGCGGGACCTCGGTTGATCTCACACTGGTAATGTACTCCTGCTGTGCGCTAATTTAACACACCTTTGTATTTTTTTGATGATTTTGTCAAATGCCACTTTGAAGACAAGTAACTGTCTGGAGTACTTACATATAGAAAAAAAGGCACACTTCCCAGTCGGGGAACGGAACCCTGATGAACCATTGAACAATATTTTTCTTTTAGCGTACTGGTTCTTCCTTACATCCCTAAGCGGGGCAACTGTTTTGATTTCTCCTGCTAGTAGCTGCCTTAAGGTGTTGATTTTAATAGACATGTGCTGGTTGAATCTTTGAATTACTAGTCAATCGACCCTTGCCTGTTTGAGCACTCTTCTGGATCCTGACTCGGTACCACGTTACTGATTGGTTTTGACTCCGGCCTGTTTATCCTGGCTACGCTCCTGGCTCCTGATTCTGTTCTGCACTGTTTGACTGGTACTGATCCGGCCTGGTAATCCTGGCTGCGCCCCTGGTTCCTGAATTTGTACTGCACTGACCAGTAATGTCCCTGCCTGTTCCACATCTGCGCTGTCTGTTCCCCGCCCATCCTGTAAACATTGCGGTTCCCTTGGCTTCCCAGAACTTCCCCCTTGGTCCTCTCACTTTAAGACCTGGCGGCATCTGCGCAGCAGAGGGCTCCTCCCGAAGCGAAAGGCGGTTGTGAGTGGCAGAAGGGAAGCGTGAGCCAGGGCCTTGTGGTTTTACATCTCGCTTTTGGGATACCGTACGTGACAGCCATATAAGTGCCAGTTCCTAGTTCAGGTCTTATGCAAGTGCTTAAAGTGGTAATCTTGAAGTTTAGTTCTGAAGAAACCAAGGGGGAATTCTCTCTGGATGAATGCAGGAATGGCATTCCAAATGTAAGGCAAAGCAGCAAGACAGAAGGGTTTAAGGTCAGAAAGAGCAGTAGTAGCGGCGTGGTGCAAAGGAGTGGTAGCTCTGAGACGAGTGGAGGATTTGTCCAGGAACATATGGAGAGACAAGAGACGAGGTGTAGAGGAATGAAGAGGTTTCATTGTTGTGTAGAAGATTGCACTTTAAATTTTAAAAAGTGGCCCGTACGGGGATCGAACCCGCGACCTTGGCGTTATTAGCACCACGCTCTAACCAACTGAGCTAACCGGCCAAGTGGCACTGGCGGTTGGATTTTGCTTAGGTGATTTAAGGTTGCCTTGCTTATACTAGAGAAGATATGCTAGGAGTTTGCATCTCCTTTCATAAACGGTGATGTTTCTGAAGTCCCAGCACAAGAGGGGTCGCGGGCCGCCAGTTGGACAGCCCGATATGGGGTGAAGGGGACTACAAAATAAGCAAGTTATTATGGGGAAATGTATAGAGGAATCATATTTAAAGAGTATCATGTCATTGATTTGAAAAACATGAACATAAATTGTGTTTATGTTAGGTTTTTATAACTTCATAAGTCAAACAGTGGCTCTCCAAAATCATACTATCAATGGTCAAGCTGTTAACTTCAGTTTGGCTAGCTTCTGGAAATATAGTTGATCTTGCCTGAGATTTTCCCTCTGTGGGCAGATCCAACACTTTTCCTGATATAGTTTGAGTAGAGTGGGAAATCAGATTTTCCTTGGGCAGAAAGGCAGAATCTTCATGACTAAAGTGTGGTCAAACTTTATCTTTTGAATTATACACAGGAGTCGAAGCATTAATATACGCTATAAGCTGAAAGACCACACTATCAACTTCACTTCCAAGAAAGTTTCTTTGCGATGCTTAATGTTCAACTTGGCCATTGGGCCCATCGGGCATCTCGGTCAGGCAGGTTTCGATTTTCCAGACGGATCGAGGACTGCATCGGCTAGTTGTTCTCACTCCAACGGCTTATATTCTGGCTGTTTTATCACCGTTTGGCCCTAAGCCTGATGTTGCCCACCTACGGTGGACATATATGGGGAAAGATCCGCACGTTTGGTGACCTCGCCAAACAACTCGGAACTTATTGTGTACTGCCAACTGAAGGCGCTACGCAGCAAGTGTTTTGTGCGATCTAATGGTTACATGTGATCTATCTGTTTAGCAGGCATTAGAAACCAAAAGGAATTTAGTGCACATGCTGGGTGAAAGGAGGGAGTAAGTGGAAATAACTGACTACTTTGTGTTTTATTGAGGGTTACCTATCTGACGGAGGTAATCTACTTTATTAACTCAGCTGGTAGATAATGAGAATTCCACTTACCTTATTGTCGTCAATTCCACGTTGTATTATAATGTATTATTTGACTTGTACTAAGGATAATCTGGAAGTTTAACACACACACACACACGCACATGTTTTGTTTGTTTTTTTGTTCTCAAATGCTACTTTGAAGTTAAGTAACTGTCTGAAGTACTTTTTTGTTAAAAGCACACCTCCCCGTCGGGGAATTGAACCCCGGTCTCCCGCGTGACAGGCGGGGATACTCACCACTATACTAACGAGGACTGGTTGAGGGGGCAGTTGTCGGATTATGTTACACCTGCAGTGTAGTCCTGCTGTGCACTCCTTTAGCAAACACATCTATATTTTTTATCATTTTGTCGAATGCCGCTTTGAAGACAAGTAATTGTCAGGAGTACTTACATATGAAAGCACATCCAGCAAATTCCAGCTTTGCTGCAGTCACCTGGAGGAGTTGCACCTGACACACCTGTGGCTGATGCATTAAAATGAGTGCAGTTGTGTTTGCACTTTGGTGTGAATTGGATTGCGCTGGTAATTGTTTAAGTCCGGTTGATGCCATACTGCCCCTGGGCTGTCTTTCGGGTCTGTTGTTTATGAGCTATGTGTCAATCAGGCAGGTTTAAAAGTTTCATCTGCTGATGTATCATGTTGACATGGTACCTTGGTCGATAAAGACAGCTTCTCTTGACTTCATGCTATTGTCATCGTGGTTTCCAGATCCGCGGACTTATACTGGTACTGAAACAGTGGTGGAACTACAGAGAAGGCTGTGGCTGTGAGGGGGAGCGGTTCTGCTTTATCTGCAGGGGGCCCATGGGGGACTTATCCGGACTGAAGGAGCCAAATGGCAGTTATGCCACTGTACTAAAAAGTTCTGTACATTTTGTTGGTTGGTCTATGGCCATTATTTCATTTTAACCAGATCTCAACAAAGGTCACCATTTAAACATTTGTCTTCCTTCCCCTTTAAAACGATAGCTCATATAGGCAATATTGGGAATGATAACAAAGACGGTTCCCGCTCGAGCTCCTTCAGCCTATGCGCGCCTTTATTTTATAATGAGTCCTTTTTCTATGTAATCGCTACCCCAATAATTATGTTAACAGGATGGCTATACCCCTAATTACTGATACTGACTCGTGGGCTTAGCGTTTTTGTTCCCGTACTCTTTGTCAGTAATAACCATGTTTATACAACTGCAATGCTTGTGTGTGTCTGAATAACACTGATTACTCGCTATGATTGATAGCTATACTTGTATCTCAGTACGGCAGCTAGCTGTGAGTACTTTGATTATCGGTATTTATTTGATAATCTGCTAGTTTAACACACACATGCACATGTTTTCTATTTGTATTTTGTCAAATGCCACTTTGAAGTTAAGTAGCTGTCTGAAGCACTAACTCAAAATCACACCTCCCCGTCGGGGAATTGAACCCCGGTCTCCCGCGTGACAGGCGGGGATACTCACCACTATACTAACGAGGACTGGCTCTGGTGCGGGACCTCGGTTGATCTCACACTGGTAATGTACTCCTGCTGTGCGCTAATTTAACACACCTTTGTATTTTTTTGATGATTTTGTCAAATGCCACTTTGAAGACAAGTAACTGTCTGGAGTACTTACATATAGAAAAAAAGGCACACTTCCCAGTCGGGGAACGGAACCCTGATGAACCATTGAACAATATTTTTCTTTTAGCGTACTGGTTCTTCCTTACATCCCTAAGCGGGGCAACTGTTTTGATTTCTCCTGCTAGTAGCTGCCTTAAGGTGTTGATTTTAATAGACATGTGCTGGTTGAATCTTTGAATTACTAGTCAATCGACCCTTGCCTGTTTGAGCACTCTTCTGGATCCTGACTCGGTACCATGTTACTGATTGGTTTTGACTCCGGCCTGTTTATCCTGGCTACGCTCCTGGCTCCTGATTCTGTTCTGCACTGTTTGACTGGTACTGATCCGGCCTGGTAATCCTGGCTGCGCCCCTGGTTCCTGAATTTGTACTGCACTGACCAGTAATGTCCCTGCCTGTTCCACATCTGCGCTGTCTGTTCCCCGCCCATCCTGTAAACATTGCGGTTCCCTTGGCTTCCCAGAACTTCCCCCTTGGTCCTCTCACTTTAAGACCTGGCGGCATCTGCGCAGCAGAGGGCTCCTCCCGAAGCGAAAGGCGGTTGTGAGTGGCAGAAGGGAAGCGTGAGCCAGGGCCTTGTGGTTTTACATCTCGCTTTTGGGATACCGTACGTGACAGCCATATAAGTGCCAGTTCCTAGTTCAGGTCTTATGCAAGTGCTTAAAGTGGTAATCTTGAAGTTTAGTTCTGAAGAAACCAAGGGGGAATTCTCTCTGGATGAATGCAGGAATGGCATTCCAAATGTAAGGCAAAGCAGCAAGACAGAAGGGTTTAAGGTCAGAAAGAGCAGTAGTAGCGGCGTGGTGCAAAGGAGTGGTAGCTCTGAGACGAGTGGAGGATTTGGCCAGGAACATATGGAGAGACAAGAGACGAGGTGTAGAGGAATGAAGAGGTTTCATTGTTGTGTAGAAGATTGCACTTTAAATTTTAAAAAGTGGCCCGTACGGGGATCGAACCCGCGACCTTGGCGTTATTAGCACCACGCTCTAACCAACTGAGCTAACCGGCCAAGTGGCACTGGCGGTTGGATTTTGCTTAGGTGATTTAAGGTTGCCTTGCTTATACTAGAGAAGATATGCTAGGAGTTTGCATCTCCTTTCATAAACGGTGATGTTTCTGAAGTCCCAGCACAAGAGGGGTCGCGGGCCGCCAGTTGGACAGCCCGATATGGGGTGAAGGGGACTACAAAATAAGCAAGTTATTATGGGGAAATGTATAGAGGAATCATATTTAAAGAGTATCATGTCATTGATTTGAAAAACATGAACATAAATTGTGTTTATGTTAGGTTTTTATAACTTCATAAGTCAAACAGTGGCTCTCCAAAATCATACTATCAATGGTCAAGCTGTTAACTTCAGATTGGCTAGCTTCTGGAAATATAGTTGATCTTGCCTGAGATTTTCCCTCTGTGGGCAGATCCAACACTTTTCCTGATATAGTTTGAGTAGAGTGGGAAATCAGATTTTCCTTGGGCAGAAAGGCAGAATCTTCATGACTAAAGTGTGGTCAAACTTTATCTTTTGAATTATACACAGGAGTCGAAGCATTAATATACGCTATAAGCTGAAAGACCACACTATCAACTTCACTTCCAAGAAAGTTTCTTTGCGATGCTTAATGTTCAACTTGGCCATTGGGCCCATCGGGCATCTCGGTCAGGCAGGTTTCGATTTTCCAGACGGATCGAGGACTGCATCGGCTAGTTGTTCTCACTCCAACGGCTTATATTCTGGCTGTTTTATCACCGTTTGGCCCTAAGCCTGATGTTGCCCACCTACGGTGGACATATATGGGGAAAGATCCGCACGTTTGGTGACCTCGCCAAACAACTCGGAACTTATTGTGTACTGCCAACTGAAGGCGCTACGCAGCAAGTGTTTTGTGCGATCTAATGGTTACATGTGCTCTATCTGTTTAGCAGGCATTAGAAACCAAAAGGAATTTAGTGCACATGCTGGGTGAAAGGAGGGAGTAAGTGGAAATAACTGACTACTTTGTGTTTTATTGAGGGTTACCTATCTGACGGAGGTAATCTACTTTATTAACTCAGCTGGTAGATAATGAGAATTCCACTTACCTTATTGTCGTCAATTCCACGTTGTATTATAATGTATTATTTGACTTGTACTAAGGATAATCTGGAAGTTTAACACACACACACACGCACATGTTTTGTTTGTTTTTTTGTTCTCAAATGCTACTTTGAAGTTAAGTAACTGTCTGAAGTACTTTTTTGTTAAAAGCACACCTCCCCGTCGGGGAATTGAACCCCGGTCTCCCGCGTGACAGGCGGGGATACTCACCACTATACTAACGAGGACTGGTTGAGGGGGCAATTGTCGGATTATGTTACACCTGCAGTGTAGTCCTGCTGTGCACTCCTTTAGCAAACACATCTATATTTTTTATCATTTTGTCGAATGCCGCTTTGAAGACAAGTAATTGTCAGGAGTACTTACATATGAAAGCACATCCAGCAAATTCCAGCTTTGCTGCAGTCACCTGGAGGAGTTGCACCTGACACACCTGTGGCTGATGCATTAAAATGAGTGCAGTTGTGTTTGCACTTTGGTGTGAATTGGATTGCGCTGGTAATTGTTTAAGTCCGGTTGATGCCATACTGCCCCTGGGCTGTCTTTCGGGTCTGTTGTTTATGAGCTATGTGTCAATCAGGCAGGTTTAAAAGTTTCATCTGCTGATGTATCATGTTGACATGGTACCTTGGTCGATAAAGACAGCTTCTCTTGACTTCATGCTATTGTCATCGTGGTTTCCAGATCCGCGGACTTATACTGGTACTGAAACAGTGGTGGAACTACAGAGAAGGCTGTGGCTGTGAGGGGGAGCGGTTCTGCTTTATCTGCAGGGGGCCCATGGGGGACTTATCCGGACTGAAGGAGCCAAATGGCAGTTATGCCACTGTACTAAAAAGTTCTGTACATTTTGTTGGTTGGTCTATGGCCATTATTTCATTTTAACCAGATCTCAACAAAGGTCACCATTTAAACATTTGTCTTCCTTCCCCTTTAAAACGATAGCTCATATAGGCAATATTGGGAATGATAACAAAGACGGTTCCCGCTCGAGCTCCTTCAGCCTATGCGCGCCTTTATTTTATAATGAGTCCTTTTTCTATGTAATCGCTACCCCAATAATTATGTTAACAGGATGGCTATACCCCTAATTACTGATACTGACTCGTGGGCTTAGCGTTTTTGTTCCCGTACTCTTTGTCAGTAATAACCATGTTTATACAACTGCAATGCTTGTGTGTGTCTGAATAACACTGATTACTCGCTCACTTACTTGTATCTCAGTACGGCAGCTAGCTGTGAGTACTTTGATTATCGGTATTTATTTGATAATCTGCTAGTTTAACACACACATGCACATGTTTTCTATTTGTATTTTGTCAAATGCCACTTTGAAGTTAAGTAGCTGTCTGAAGCACTAACTCAAAATCACACCTCCCCGTCGGGGAATTGAACCCCGGTCTCCCGCGTGACAGGCGGGGATACTCACCACTATACTAACGAGGACTGGCTCTGGTGCGGGACCTCGGTTGATCTCACACTGGTAATGTACTCCTGCTGTGCGCTAATTTAACACACCTTTGTATTTTTTTGATGATTTTGTCAAATGCCACTTTGAAGACAAGTAACTGTCTGGAGTACTTACATATAGAAAAAAAGGCACACTTCCCAGTCGGGGAACGGAACCCTGATGAACCATTGAACAATATTTTTCTTTTAGCGTACTGGTTCTTCCTTACATCCCTAAGCGGGGCAACTGTTTTGATTTCTCCTGCTAGTAGCTGCCTTAAGGTGTTGATTTTAATAGACATGTGCTGGTTGAATCTTTGAATTACTAGTCAATCGACCCTTGCCTGTTTGAGCACTCTTCTGGATCCTGACTCGGTACCATGTTACTGATTGGTTTTGACTCCGGCCTGTTTATCCTGGCTACGCTCCTGGCTCCTGATTCTGTTCTGCACTGTTTGACTGGTACTGATCCGGCCTGGTAATCCTGGCTGCGCCCCTGGTTCCTGAATTTGTACTGCACTGACCAGTAATGTCCCTGCCTGTTCCACATCTGCGCTGTCTGTTCCCCGCCCATCCTGTAAACATTGCGGTTCCCTTGGCTTCCCAGAACTTCCCCCTTGGTCCTCTCACTTTAAGACCTGGCGGCATCTGCGCAGCAGAGGGCTCCTCCCGAAGCGAAAGGCGGTTGTGAGTGGCAGAAGGGAAGCGTGAGCCAGGGCCTTGTGGTTTTACATCTCGCTTTTGGGATACCGTACGTGACAGCCATATAAGTGCCAGTTCCTAGTTCAGGTCTTATGCAAGTGCTTAAAGTGGTAATCTTGAAGTTTAGTTCTGAAGAAACCAAGGGGGAATTCTCTCTGGATGAATGCAGGAATGGCATTCCAAATGTAAGGCAAAGCAGCAAGACAGAAGGGTTTAAGGTCAGAAAGAGCAGTAGTAGCGGCGTGGTGCAAAGGAGTGGTAGCTCTGAGACGAGTGGAGGATTTGGCCAGGAACATATGGAGAGACAAGAGACGAGGTGTAGAGGAATGAAGAGGTTTCATTGTTGTGTAGAAGATTGCACTTTAAATTTTAAAAAGTGGCCCGTACGGGGATCGAACCCGCGACCTTGGCGTTATTAGCACCACGCTCTAACCAACTGAGCTAACCGGCCAAGTGGCACTGGCGGTTGGATTTTGCTTAGGTGATTTAAGGTTGCCTTGCTTATACTAGAGAAGATATGCTAGGAGTTTGCATCTCCTTTCATAAACGGTGATGTTTCTGAAGTCCCAGCACAAGAGGGGTCGCGGGCCGCCAGTTGGACAGCCCGATATGGGGTGAAGGGGACTACAAAATAAGCAAGTTATTATGGGGAAATGTATAGAGGAATCATATTTAAAGAGTATCATGTCATTGATTTGAAAAACATGAACATAAATTGTGTTTATGTTAGGTTTTTATAACTTCATAAGTCAAACAGTGGCTCTCCAAAATCATACTATCAATGGTCAAGCTGTTAACTTCAGATTGGCTAGCTTCTGGAAATATAGTTGATCTTGCCTGAGATTTTCCCTCTGTGGGCAGATCCAACACTTTTCCTGATATAGTTTGAGTAGAGTGGGAAATCAGATTTTCCTTGGGCAGAAAGGCAGAATCTTCATGACTAAAGTGTGGTCAAACTTTATCTTTTGAATTATACACAGGAGTCGAAGCATTAATATACGCTATAAGCTGAAAAGACCACACTATCAACTTCACTTCCAAGAAAGTTTCTTTGCGATGCTTAATGTTCAACTTGGCCATTGGGCCCATCGGGCATCTCGGTCAGGCAGGTTTCGATTTTCCAGACGGATCGAGGACTGCATCGGCTAGTTGTTCTCACTCCAACGGCTTATATTCTGGCTGTTTTATCACCGTTTGGCCCTAAGCCTGATGTTGCCCACCTACGGTGGACATATATGGGGAAAGATCCGCACGTTTGGTGACCTCGCCAAACAACTCGGAACTTATTGTGTACTGCCAACTGAAGGCGCTACGCAGCAAGTGTTTTGTGCGATCTAATGGTTACATGTGATCTATCTGTTTAGCAGGCATTAGAAACCAAAAGGAATTTAGTGCACATGCTGGGTGAAAGGAGGGAGTAAGTGGAATAACTGACTACTTTGTGTTTTATTGAGGGTTACCTATCTGACGGAGGTAATCTACTTTATTAACTCAGCTGGTAGATAATGAGAATTCCACTTACCTTATTGGTCTGTCAATTCCACGGTTTGTATTATATGTATTATTTGACCTTGTACTAAGGATAAACTGGAAGTTTTAACACACACACACACACGCACATGTTTTGTTTGTTTTTTTGTTCATCAAATGCCTACTTTGGAAGTTAAGTAACCTGTTGAAGTACTTTTTTTTAAAGCACACCTCCCCGTCCGGGATTGAACCCCCGGCTCCCGCGTGACAGGCGGGGATACTCACCACTATACTAACGAGGGACTGGTTGAGGGGGCAGTTGTCGGATTATGGTTACACTGCAGTGGTAGTCCTGCTGTGCACTCCTTTAGCAAACACATCTATATTTTTTATCATTTTGTCGAATGCCGCTTTGAAGACAAGTAATTGTCAGGAGTACTTACATATGAAAGCACATCCAGCAAATTCCAGCTTTGCTGCAGTCACCTGGAGGAGTTGCACCTGACACACCTGTGGCTGATGCATTAAAATGAGTGCAGTTGTGTTTGCACTTTGGTGTGAATTGGATTGCGCTGGTAATTGTTTAAGTCCGGTTGATGCCATACTGCCCCTGGGCTGTCTTTCGGGTCTGTTGTTTATGAGCTATGTGTCAATCAGGCAGGTTTAAAAGTTTCATCTGCTGATGTATCATGTTGACATGGTACCTTGGTCGATAAAGACAGCTTCTCTTGACTTCATGCTATTGTCATCGTGGTTTCCAGATCCGCGGACTTATACTGGTACTGAAACAGTGGTGGAACTACAGAGAAGGCTGTGGCTGTGAGGGGGAGCGGTTCTGCTTTATCTGCAGGGGGCCCATGGGGGACTTATCCGGACTGAAGGAGCCAAATGGCAGTTATGCCACTGTACTAAAAAGTTCTGTACATTTTGTTGGTTGGTCTATGGCCATTATTTCATTTTAACCAGATCTCAACAAAGGTCACCATTTAAACATTTGTCTTCCTTCCCCTTTAAAACGATAGCTCATATAGGCAATATTGGGAATGATAACAAAGACGGTTCCCGCTCGAGCTCCTTCAGCCTATGCGCGCCTTTATTTTATAATGAGTCCTTTTTCTATGTAATCGCTACCCCAATAATTATGTTAACAGGATGGCTATACCCCTAATTACTGATACTGACTCGTGGGCTTAGCGTTTTTGTTCCCGTACTCTTTGTCAGTAATAACCATGTTTATACAACTGCAATGCTTGTGTGTGTCTGAATAACACTGATTACTCGCTATGACTATACTTGTATCTCAGTACGGCAGCTAGCTGTGAGTACTTTGATTATCGGTATTTATTTGATAATCTGCTAGTTTAACACACACATGCACATGTTTTCTATTTGTATTTTGTCAAATGCCACTTTGAAGTTAAGTAGCTGTCTGAAGCACTAACTCAAAATCACACCTCCCCGTCGGGGAATTGAACCCCGGTCTCCCGCGTGACAGGCGGGGATACTCACCACTATACTAACGAGGACTGGCTCTGGTGCGGGACCTCGGTTGATCTCACACTGGTAATGTACTCCTGCTGTGCGCTAATTTAACACACCTTTGTATTTTTTTGATGATTTTGTCAAATGCCACTTTGAAGACAAGTAACTGTCTGGAGTACTTACATATAGAAAAAAAGGCACACTTCCCAGTCGGGGAACGGAACCCTGATGAACCATTGAACAATATTTTTCTTTTAGCGTACTGGTTCTTCCTTACATCCCTAAGCGGGGCAACTGTTTTGATTTCTCCTGCTAGTAGCTGCCTTAAGGTGTTGATTTTAATAGACATGTGCTGGTTGAATCTTTGAATTACTAGTCAATCGACCCTTGCCTGTTTGAGCACTCTTCTGGATCCTGACTCGGTACCATGTTACTGATTGGTTTTGACTCCGGCCTGTTTATCCTGGCTACGCTCCTGGCTCCTGATTCTGTTCTGCACTGTTTGACTGGTACTGATCCGGCCTGGTAATCCTGGCTGCGCCCCTGGTTCCTGAATTTGTACTGCACTGACCAGTAATGTCCCTGCCTGTTCCACATCTGCGCTGTCTGTTCCCCGCCCATCCTGTAAACATTGCGGTTCCCTTGGCTTCCCAGAACTTCCCCCTTGGTCCTCTCACTTTAAGACCTGGCGGCATCTGCGCAGCAGAGGGCTCCTCCCGAAGCGAAAGGCGGTTGTGAGTGGCAGAAGGGAAGCGTGAGCCAGGGCCTTGTGGTTTTACATCTCGCTTTTGGGATACCGTACGTGACAGCCATATAAGTGCCAGTTCCTAGTTCAGGTCTTATGCAAGTGCTTAAAGTGGTAATCTTGAAGTTTAGTTCTGAAGAAACCAAGGGGGAATTCTCTCTGGATGAATGCAGGAATGGCATTCCAAATGTAAGGCAAAGCAGCAAGACAGAAGGGTTTAAGGTCAGAAAGAGCAGTAGTAGCGGCGTGGTGCAAAGGAGTGGTAGCTCTGAGACGAGTGGAGGATTTGTCCAGGAACATATGGAGAGACAAGAGACGAGGTGTAGAGGAATGAAGAGGTTTCATTGTTGTGTAGAAGATTGCACTTTAAATTTTAAAAGTGGCCCGTACGGGGATCGAACCCGCGACCTTGGCGTTATTAGCACCACGCTCTAACCAACTGAGCTAACCGGCCAAGTGGCACTGGCGGTTGGATTTTGCTTAGGTGATTTAAGGTTGCCTTGCTTATACTAGAGAAGATATGCTAGGAGTTTGCATCTCCTTTCATAAACGGTGATGTTTCTGAAGTCCCAGCACAAGAGGGGTCGCGGGCCGCCAGTTGGACAGCCCGATATGGGGTGAAGGGGACTACAAAATAAGCAAGTTATTATGGGGAAATGTATAGAGGAATCATATTTAAAGAGTATCATGTCATTGATTTGAAAAACATGAACATAAATTGTGTTTATGTTAGGTTTTTATAACTTCATAAGTCAAACAGTGGCTCTCCAAAATCATACTATCAATGGTCAAGCTGTTAACTTCAGTTTGGCTAGCTTCTGGAAATATAGTTGATCTTGCCTGAGATTTTCCCTCTGTGGGCAGATCCAACACTTTTCCTGATATAGTTTGAGTAGAGTGGGAAATCAGATTTTCCTTGGGCAGAAAGGCAGAATCTTCATGACTAAAGTGTGGTCAAACTTTATCTTTTGAATTATACACAGGAGTCGAAGCATTAATATACGCTATAAGCTGAAAGACCACACTATCAACTTCACTTCCAAGAAAGTTTCTTTGCGATGCTTAATGTTCAACTTGGCCATTGGGCCCATCGGGCATCTCGGTCAGGCAGGTTTCGATTTTCCAGACGGATCGAGGACTGCATCGGCTAGTTGTTCTCACTCCAACGGCTTATATTCTGGCTGTTTTATCACCGTTTGGCCCTAAGCCTGATGTTGCCCACCTACGGTGGACATATATGGGGAAAGATCCGCACGTTTGGTGACCTCGCCAAACAACTCGGAACTTATTGTGTACTGCCAACTGAAGGCGCTACGCAGCAAGTGTTTTGTGCGATCTAATGGTTACATGTGATCTATCTGTTTAGCAGGCATTAGAAACCAAAAGGAATTTAGTGCACATGCTGGGTGAAAGGAGGGAGTAAGTGGAAATAACTGACTACTTTGTGTTTTATTGAGGGTTACCTATCTGACGGAGGTAATCTACTTTATTAACTCAGCTGGTAGATAATGAGAATTCCACTTACCTTATTGTCGTCAATTCCACGTTGTATTATAATGTATTATTTGACTTGTACTAAGGATAATCTGGAAGTTTAACACACACACACACACGCACATGTTTTGTTTGTTTTTTTGTTCTCAAATGCTACTTTGAAGTTAAGTAACTGTCTGAAGTACTTTTTTGTTAAAAGTCAATTGAACCCCGGTCTCCCGCGTGACAGGCGGGGATACTCACCACTATACTAACGAGGACTGGTTGAGGGGGCAGTTGTCGGATTATGTTACACCTGCAGTGTAGTCCTGCTGTGCACTCCTTTAGCAAACACATCTATATTTTTTATCATTTTGTCGAATGCCGCTTTGAAGACAAGTAATTGTCAGGAGTACTTACATATGAAAGCACATCCAGCAAATTCCAGCTTTGCTGCAGTCACCTGGAGGAGTTGCACCTGACACACCTGTGGCTGATGCATTAAAATGAGTGCAGTTGTGTTTGCACTTTGGTGTGAATTGGATTGCGCTGGTAATTGTTTAAGTCCGGTTGATGCCATACTGCCCCTGGGCTGTCTTTCGGGTCTGTTGTTTATGAGCTATGTGTCAATCAGGCAGGTTTAAAAGTTTCATCTGCTGATGTATCATGTTGACATGGTACCTTGGTCGATAAAGACAGCTTCTCTTGACTTCATGCTATTGTCATCGTGGTTTCCAGATCCGCGGACTTATACTGGTACTGAAACAGTGGTGGAACTACAGAGAAGGCTGTGGCTGTGAGGGGGAGCGGTTCTGCTTTATCTGCAGGGGGCCCATGGGGGACTTATCCGGACTGAAGGAGCCAAATGGCAGTTATGCCACTGTACTAAAAAGTTCTGTACATTTTGTTGGTTGGTCTATGGCCATTATTTCATTTTAACCAGATCTCAACAAAGGTCACCATTTAAACATTTGTCTTCCTTCCCCTTTAAAACGATAGCTCATATAGGCAATATTGGGAATGATAACAAAGACGGTTCCCGCTCGAGCTCCTTCAGCCTATGCGCGCCTTTATTTTATAATGAGTCCTTTTTCTATGTAATCGCTACCCCAATAATTATGTTAACAGGATGGCTATACCCCTAATTACTGATACTGACTCGTGGGCTTAGCGTTTTTGTTCCCGTACTCTTTGTCAGTAATAACCATGTTTATACAACTGCAATGCTTGTGTGTGTCTGAATAACACTGATTACTCGCTATGACTATACTTGTATCTCAGTACGGCAGCTAGCTGTGAGTACTTTGATTATCGGTATTTATTTGATAATCTGCTAGTTTAACACACACATGCACATGTTTTCTATTTGTATTTTGTCAAATGCCACTTTGAAGTTAAGTAGCTGTCTGAAGCACTAACTCAAAATCACACCTCCCCGTCGGGGAATTGAACCCCGGTCTCCCGCGTGACAGGCGGGGATACTCACCACTATACTAACGAGGACTGGCTCTGGTGCGGGACCTCGGTTGATCTCACACTGGTAATGTACTCCTGCTGTGCGCTAATTTAACACACCTTTGTATTTTTTTGATGATTTTGTCAAATGCCACTTTGAAGACAAGTAACTGTCTGGAGTACTTACATATAGAAAAAAAGGCACACTTCCCAGTCGGGGAACGGAACCCTGATGAACCATTGAACAATATTTTTCTTTTAGCGTACTGGTTCTTCCTTACATCCCTAAGCGGGGCAACTGTTTTGATTTCTCCTGCTAGTAGCTGCCTTAAGGTGTTGATTTTAATAGACATGTGCTGGTTGAATCTTTGAATTACTAGTCAATCGACCCTTGCCTGTTTGAGCACTCTTCTGGATCCTGACTCGGTACCATGTTACTGATTGGTTTTGACTCCGGCCTGTTTATCCTGGCTACGCTCCTGGCTCCTGATTCTGTTCTGCACTGTTTGACTGGTACTGATCCGGCCTGGTAATCCTGGCTGCGCCCCTGGTTCCTGAATTTGTACTGCACTGACCAGTAATGTCCCTGCCTGTTCCACATCTGCGCTGTCTGTTCCCCGCCCATCCTGTAAACATTGCGGTTCCCTTGGCTTCCCAGAACTTCCCCCTTGGTCCTCTCACTTTAAGACCTGGCGGCATCTGCGCAGCAGAGGGCTCCTCCCGAAGCGAAAGGCGGTTGTGAGTGGCAGAAGGGAAGCGTGAGCCAGGGCCTTGTGGTTTTACATCTCGCTTTTGGGATACCGTACGTGACAGCCATATAAGTGCCAGTTCCTAGTTCAGGTCTTATGCAAGTGCTTAAAGTGGTAATCTTGAAGTTTAGTTCTGAAGAAACCAAGGGGGAATTCTCTCTGGATGAATGCAGGAATGGCATTCCAAATGTAAGGCAAAGCAGCAAGACAGAAGGGTTTAAGGTCAGAAAGAGCAGTAGTAGCGGCGTGGTGCAAAGGAGTGGTAGCTCTGAGACGAGTGGAGGATTTGTCCAGGAACATATGGAGAGACAAGAGACGAGGTGTAGAGGAATGAAGAGGTTTCATTGTTGTGTAGAAGATTGCACTTTAAATTTTAAAAAAGTGGCCCGTACGGGGATCGAACCCGCGACCTTGGCGTTATTAGCACCACGCTCTAACCAACTGAGCTAACCGGCCAAGTGGCACTGGCGGTTGGATTTTGCTTAGGTGATTTAAGGTTGCCTTGCTTATACTAGAGAAGATATGCTAGGAGTTTGCATCTCCTTTCATAAACGGTGATGTTTCTGAAGTTCCCCAGCACAAGAGGGGGTCGCGGGCGCCAGTTTGGACAGCCCGATATGGGGTGAAGGGGACTACAATAAGGTCAAGTTATTATGGGAAATGTATCGATGGAATCATATTTAAAGAGTATATGTCATTGTTTTGAAAAAACATGAACATAAATTGTTTCTGTTAGGTTTTTTATTAACTTCCAAAGTCAAAAACAGTGGGCTGCTCCAAAATCATACTATCAATGGTCAAGCTGTTAACTTCAGTGTGGCTAGCTTCTGGAAATATAGTTGATCTTGCCTGAGAATTTTCCCCTCCTGGTGGGAGATCCTAACACTTTTCCTGATCTAGTTTGAGTAGTAGTGGGAAATCAGATTTTCCTTGGGCCAGAAAGGCAAGAATCTTCCAAGCTAAGTGTGGTCAAACTTTATCTTTTGAATATACAGGAGTCGAAGCATTAATATAAGCGCTAATAAGCTGAAAGACCACACTATCAACTTCACTTCCAAGAAAGTTTCTTTGCGATGCTTAATGTTCAACTTGGCCATTGGGCCATCGGGATCTCGGTCAGGCAGGTTTTCGATTTTCCAGAGGATTCGAGGACTGCATCGGCTAGTTTGTTCTCGACTCCAACGGCTTATATTCTGGCTGTTTTATCACCGTTTGGCCCTAAGGCCTGATGTTGCCCACTAACGGTGGACATATATGGGGAAAGATCCGCACGTTTGGTGACCTCGCCAACAACTCGGAACTTAATTGTGGGTACTGCCAATGAATGGCGCTACGATTTTGTTGGTTGGTCTGAATGGCCATCTGATTTCGATGTTGTAACCGAGATGGCGTCGAACAGGAGAGTTCACCATTTAAAGACATTTGTCTTCCTTCCCCTTTTTAAAACGAAGCTCCCATCATAGGCAAGTATGTGGACAGATAACAAAAAGACGAGTTCCCGCACTCCTTCAGCCTAGCGCGCCTGTATAAATTTATAATTGATCCTTTTTCTATGATCGCTTACCCCCAATAAAATTAGTGTAACAGGATGGCTATACCCCTAATTTTACTGATACGACCGTAGGCTTAGCGTTTGTGTCCCTACTCTTTTGTCAGTAATAACCATGTTGAACACCTGCAATGTCTGTTAGTCTGAATAACACTGACCTAACTCGCTAGATGTGATAGCTATACTTCATCTCAGTAACGGCCACCTAGCCCTGTGAGTACTTTGATTATCAGTATTATTTGATAATCTGCTAGTTTACACACACATGCACATGTTTTCTATTTTATTTTGTTCAAATGCCACTTTGAGAATACAAGTAGCTGAAAGTCTGAAGCCACTAATCCAAATAACACCTCCCGTCGGGGAATTTGAACCCGGTCTTCCCGCGTGACAGGCGCGTGGGATACTCACCACTATACTAACGAGGACTGCGCGCTTGTGGCGGTGACCTCGGATTGATCTGAGCACTGTAATTACTCGCTCTGTGCGCTTAATTTAACTACAGCCTTTGTACTTTTAATTTGAGGATTTGTCAAATTGGCCACTTGAAGACAAGTAACTGTCGAGTAACTGTAACATATAGAAAAAAAAGCACACTTCCCAGTCGCGAACTGAAACGACCAGAACAATATTTTTTCTTTGAGCGTACTGCTCTTCCTTACATCCCTAAGCGCAACTGTTATTGATTCTCCTGCTAGTAGCGCCTAAGGTGGTTGATTTAATTAGAGCATGTGCTGGTGAATCTTTTGAATTACTATGTCAATCGACCCTGCCTTTCGAGCACTCTTCTGGACTCCTGACTCGGGTACCATGTTACTGATAAATTAGCGTTTTGACTCGCGGGCCGAATAATAGTGCACTGGCTACGCTCCTGCTCACATCTGTTCTGCGACTGTGTGTGACGTGCGTACTGAAATTTCCGGCCTGGTGAATCCTGGCCTGCTGCCCCTGGTTGCCTGAAATTTGCTTACCTAGTCACTGACCAGTTAATGTCCCTGCCTGCTTCCAAATCATTTGCGCTGTCTGTTCCCCGCCCTCCTGTAAAATCATATGCGCGTCTCCCTTGGCCGTCCAGAACTTCCTCCCTTAGGTCCAATCTCACTTAAACAAAACAGATGGCTCCTCCCGAAGCTAGAAAGGCGGTTGTAGCATGGCAGAAGTAATGCGTGAGCTCGAAGGCCTTGTGTTTTGAGCATACATCTCGCTTTTGGGATACCTACGTGACAAGCCATAAATGTGCCGAGTACTCTTAGTTAGTCTTAGTGCAAGTAAGGGTTAAAGTTGTTAAATCTAGTGCGGACACGACGCGGACCATGAGAGTTTAAGTTCTGTAAAAATCCAAGTTGTGTTGAATTCTCTCTGCAATGAATGCAGGTTAATGTGCATTCTTCTAACATGTAAGGCAAAGCAGCAAGACAGAGGTTAAGGTCAGCCAGAAAGCATAGTAGAATTTTCACAGCGTGGTGCCAAAGGAGTGGTACTCTGAGAACGTGTGGCAGGATTTTGGGCCAGAAACATATGGAGAGACAAGAACGATGTAGAGTGAATTGAAAAGGGTTGTCATTGTGTTGTGTAAAGAAATTTGCACTTTAAATTTTAAAATCTGTGGCCCGTACGGGGACCAAACCCGCGACCCTTGGCGTTATTAGCCAACCACGCTCTTAACCAACTGAGCTGAACCGGCGCGAGAGTGCCTGTGGTGAATTTGCTTAGGTTATTTTAAGTTGCCTGCTCCTATACTAGAGAAATATATGCTAGAGTTTGCATCTCCTTCATTAAACGGTGAAGTTTCTGAATCCCAGCACAAGAGGGGCGGAATCAAGCGGCGCAGGCTACAGGCCGATAGGGGTGAAGGGAACTACTAAAATAAGACAAGTTTAATTAGGAAATGAGTATAACGAGGAATCAGTAAAATTTAAAGAGTTATCATTGTCGACTTATTGTCGACCCTAAAAGAACATGAACATAAATTGTTTTATGTAAGGTTTTTAAAACTCATAAAGTCAAACAGTGGCTCTCCCACAAAATCGATACTATCATATGGTCAACTGTTAACTTCAGTTATGCACTTCTGGAAAGTATGACCGTTGATCTTGCCTGAGATTTCCCTGTGGCAGACCACACTTTCCTGATAAGTTGAGTAGATGGAAATCAAAAGTTTTCCTTGGGCAGAAAAAGGCAGAAATCTCATGACTAAAGTGTGGTCAAACTTAAGTATCTTTTGAAATACACAGGAGTCGAAGCATTAATAAACGTCTATATCAAGCAACTGAAAGACCCACTATCAACTTCACGTCACAAAAAGTTTCTTGCAATGCTTTAAGTTCAACTTGGCCATTTGGGCCCATCCACGTAGCATCTCAGGAATCAGCAGTTTCATTTTCCAGCTGACGGATCGAGACGGCACGGCTAGGTTGTTCTCACTCCAACGGCTTATATTCTGGCTGTTTTATCACCGTGCCCTAAAGCCTGATGTTGCCCACCTTATCGGAAGGACATATATGGGGAAAGATCCGCACGTTTGCGGGACCTCGCAAACAAACTCGAAACTTATCGGTGTACTGCCAGACTGAAGGCCTACGCAGCAAGTGTTTTGTGCGTCTAATGGTACAGTGATCTATTGTTAGCAGGCATTAGGAAACCAAAAGTGAATTTATGCACATAGCTGTGAAAGAGGGAGTAAGTAAATAAACTGACTATTATGGGTGTTTATTGAGGTCCACCTATCTGACGGAAGGTAAGTCTACTTTATTAAACTCAGCGAAGTAGATAATGAGAATTCCATCTTAACCTTATTGTCGTCAATTCCACGTGTATTATAATTATTATTTGACTTGCTACTAAGGATTAATCTGGGAAGTTGGTAACACACACACACAGCGCACATGTTTTGTTTGTTTTTTGTTCTCAAATGCTACTTTAAGTTAAGTAACTGTCTGAAGGTACTTTTTTGTTAAAAAGCACACCTCAACCGTCGGGAATGAACCCCGGTCTCCCGCGTTGACAGGCGGGATAGCTCACACATATAAACATAACGACGGACTGTTAGGGGTCAGTGTCGGATTATTTACAGCCTGCATGATAGAAAAACGCTGCTGTGCATAGCGTCCTTGTAGCAGAAACCACATCTATATTAATTTTATCCATTTGTCGAATGCGCTTGAAGACAAGTAATTGTCAGGAGACTACATCAGGAAAGCACATCCAGGCAAATTCCAGCTTAGCTGTCAATCACCTGGAGGAGTTGCAACCTGACCACACACTGTGGCTGATTGCATGAAAATGAGTGCAGTTGTGTTGCCACTTTGGGTGAATTTGGATTGCGCTGACATGTTTAAGTCCGTTTATTCTACAAATGCCCCGGGCTGTCTTTCGCGGTCTGTTGTTTCTATGCGCTATGTGTCAATCTAGAGAAGGCTTTGAAAAGTTTCAGATCTGGCTGGATGACATGTGGACATGGTAACTTGGTCGATAAAGACAGCTTCTCTTGAACTTCATAGCACGTGGTCATGCGTTGTTCCAGATCCGCGGACTATACCTGGTACTGACAACAGTGGTGAACTACAGAGAAGGCTGTGGGTGAGGGGAGCGGTTCTGCTTATCTGCAGGGGGCCCATGGGGACTTATCCGGACTAAAGAGCGCGAGATGGCAGGTTATGCCACTGTACATAAAAAGTCTGTACATTTTGTTGGTTGGTCTATGGCCATTATTTCATTTTAAACCAGATCTCAACAAAGGTCACCATTTAAACATTGTCTCCTTGCCCCTTTAATAAGACTATAGCTCATATAGGCAATATTGGGAATGATAACAAGAGACGTTCCGCTCGAGCTCCTTCACCTATGCGCGCCTTTATTTTATAATGAGTCCTTTTTTCTATGTAGATCCTACCCCAAAATTATGTTAACAGATGGCTATACCCCTAAGAACTATACTGACCATAGGCTAGCCGTTTTTTCCGACTCTTGTCAGTAATAAGCCACTGTTTATACAACTGCAACTTGTGTGTTCGAAATAACACTATTAACTCGCTATGATTGATAGCTATACTTGTATCCTCAGTACGGCAGCTACTGTGAGTACTTTGATTATCGGTATTGATTTTGAATAATCTGCTTAGTTTAAACACACAAACATGCACATGTTGTCTATTTGTATTTTTGGTCAAAATGCCAACTTTTGAAGTAAGTAGCTGTCTGAAGCACTAACTGCAAAAAACACCACCTCCCCGTTCGGGGAAGTGTGAACCCCGGTCTCCCGCCGTGACAGGCGGGATAACTCACCACTTATACAACGAGGACTGGCTCTGGTGCGGGACCTCGGTTGAGTCTCCACACTGTAATGCTACTCCTGCTTGCGCAAATTTAACAACACCTTTGTATTTTTTGATGTGATTTGGTTGCAAATGCCACTTTGAAGACAAGTAAACGTCTGGAGTACTACAATAGATAAAAAGGCACACTTCCCAGTCAGGGAACGGAACCGTGATGAACCATTGAACAATATTATTTCAATTTTAGCGTACTGTTCTTCCTTACATCCCTAAGCGGGCAAACTGTTTTGATTTCTCCTGCTAGTAGCTGCCTTAAGGTGTTGATTTTAATAGACATGTGCTGGTTGAATCTTTGAATTACTAGTCAATCGACCCTTGCCTGTTTGAGCACTCTTCTGGATCCTGACTCGGTACCACGTTACTGATTGGTTTTGACTCCGGCCTGTTTATCCTGGCTACGCTCCTGGCTCCTGATTCTGTTCTGCACTGTTTGACTGGTACTGATCCGGCCTGGTAATCCTGGCTGCGCCCCTGGTCCTGAATTTGTACTGCACTGACCAGTAATGTCCCTGCCTGTTCCACATCTGCGCTGGTCTGTTCCCCGCCCATCCTGTAAACATTGCGGTTCCCTTGGCTTCCAGAACTTCCCCTTGGTCCTCTCACTTTAAGACCTGGCGGCATCTGCGCAGCAGAGGGCTCCTCCCGAAGCGAAAGGCGGTTGTGAGTGGCAGAAGGGAAGCGTGAGCCAGGGCCTTGTGGTTTTACATCTCGCTTTTGGGATACCGTACGTGACAGCCATATAAGTGCCAGTTCCTAGTTCAGGTCTTATGCAAGTGCTTAAAGTGGTAATCTTGAAGTTTAGTTCTGAAGAACCAAGGGGGAATTCTCTCTGGATGAATGCAGGAATGGCATTCCAAATGTAAGGCAAAGCAGCAAGACAGAAGTTTTAAGGTCAGAAAGAGCAGTAGTAGCGGCGTGGTGCAAAGGAGTGGTAGCTCTGAGACGAGTGGAGGATTTGTCCAGGAACATATGGAGAGACAAGAGACGAGGTGTAGAGGAATGAAGAGGTTTCATTGTTGTGTAGAAGATTGCACTTTAAATTTTAAAAAGTGGCCCGTACGGGGATCGAACCCGCGACCTTGGCGTTATTAGCACCACGCTCTAACCAACTGAGCTAACCGCCAAGTGGCACTGGCAGTTGGATTTTGCTTAGGTGATTTAAGGTTGCCTTGCTTTACTAGAGAAGATATATGCTAGGAGTTTGCATCTCCTTTCATAAACGGTGATGTTTCTGAAGTCCCAGCACAAGAGGGGTCGCGGGCCGCCAGTTGGACAGCCCGATATGGGGTGAAGGGGACTACAAAATAAGCAAGTTATTATGGGGAAATGTATAGAGGAATCATATTTAAAGAGTATCATGTCATTGATTTGAAAACATGAACATAAATTGTGTTTATGTTAGGTTTTTATAACTTCATAAGTCAAACAGTGGCTCTCCAAAATCATACTATCAATGGTCAAGCTGTTAACTTCAGTTTGGCTAGCTTCTGGAAATATAGTTGATCTTGCCTGAGATTTTCCCTCTGTGGGCAGATCCAACACTTTTCCTGATATAGTTTGAGTAGAGTGGGAAATCAGATTTTCCTTGGGCAGAAAGGCAGAATCTTCATGACTAAAGTGTGGTCAAACTTTATCTTTTGAATTATACACAGGAGTCGAAGCATTAATACGCTATAAGCTGAAAGACCACACTATCAACTTCACTTCCAAGAAAGTTTCTTTGCGATGCTTAATGTTCAACTTGGCCATTGGGCCCATCGGGCATCTCGGTCAGGCAGGTTTCGATTTTCCAGACGGATCGAGGACTGCATCGGCTAGTTGTTCTCACTCCAACGGCTTATATTCTGGCTGTTTTATCACCGTTTGGCCCTAAGCCTGATGTTGCCCACCTACGGTGGACATATATGGGGAAAGATCCGCACGTTTGGTGACCTCGCCAAACAACTCGGAACTTATTGTGTACTGCCAACTGAAGCGCTACGCAGCAAGTGTTTTGTGCGATCTAATGGTTACATGTGATCTATCTGTTTAGCAGGCATTAGAAACCAAAAGGAATTTAGTGCACATGCTGGGTGAAAGGAGGGAGTAAGTGGAAATTAACTGACTACTTTGTGTTTTATTGAGGGTTACCTATCTGACGGAGGTAATCTACTTTATTAACTCAGCTGGTAGATAATGAGAATTCCACTTACCTTATTGTCGTCAATTCCACGTTGTTATTATAATGTATTATTTGACTTGTACTAAGGATAATCTGGGAAGTTTAACACACACACACACACACGCACATGTTTTGTTTGTTTTTTTGTTCTCAAATGCTACTTTTGAAGTTAAGTAACTGTCTGAAGTACTTTTTTGTTAAAAGCACCACCTCCCCGTCGGGGATTGAACCCCGGTCTCCCGCGTGACAGGCGGGGATACTCACCACGTATACTAACGAGGACTGGTTGAGGGGGCAGTTGTCGGATTATGTACACCTGCAGTGTAGTCCTGCTGTGCACTCCTTTAGCAACACATCTATATTTTTTATCATTTTGTCGAATGGCCGCTTTGAAGACAAGTAATTGTCAGGAGTACTTACATATGAAAGCACATCCAGCAAATTCCAGCTTTGCTGCTGTCACCTGGAGGAGTTACACCTGACACACCTGTGGCTGATGCATTAAAATGAGTGCAGTTGTGTTTGCACTTTGGTGTGAATTGGATTGCGCTTGTAATTGTTTAAGTCCGGTTGATGCCATACCTGCCCCTGGGCTGTCTTTCGGGGTCTGTTGTTTATGAGCTATGTGTCAATCAGGCAGGTTTAAAAGTTTCATCTGCTGATGTATCATGTTGACATGGTACCTTGGTCGATAAAGACAGCTTTCTCTTGACTTCATGCTATTGTCATCGTGGTTTCCAGATCCGCGGACTTATACTGGTACTGAAACAGTGGTGGAACTACAGAGAAGGCTGTGGCTGTGAGGGGGAGCGGTTCTGCTTTATCTGCAGGGGGCCCATGGGGGACTTATCCCGGACTGAAGGAGCCAAATGGCAGTTATGCCACTGTTACTAAAAAGTTCTGTACATTTTGTTGGTTGGTCTATGGCCATTATTTCATTTTAACCAGATCTCAACAAAGGTCACCATTTAAACATTTGTTCTTCCTTCCCCTTTAAAACGATAGCTCAGTATAGGCAATATTGGGAATGTAACAAAGACGGTTCCGCTCGGCTCCTTCAGCCTATGCGCGCCTGTATTTTATAATGAGTCCTTTTTCTATGTTATCGCTACCCCAATAATTATGTTAACAGGATGGCTATACCCCTAATTACTGATACTGACTCGTGGGCTTAGCGTTTTTGTTCCCGTACTCTTTGTCAGTAATAACCATGTTTATACACCTGCAATGCTTGTGTGTGTCTGAATAACACTGATTACTCGCTATGATTGATAGCTATACTTGTATCTCAGTACGGCAGCTAGCTGTGAGTACTTTGATTATCAGTATTGTATTTGATAATCTGCTAGTTTAACACACACATGCACATGTTTTCTATTTGTATTTTGTTCAAATGCCCACTTTGAAGTTAAGTAGCTGTCTGAAGCACTAATTCAAAATAACACCTCCCCGTCGGGGAATTGAACCCCGGTCTCCCGCGTGACAGGCGGGGATACTCACCACTATACTAACGAGGACTGGCGCTTGTGCGGGACCTCCGGTTGATCTGACACTGGTAATGTACTCCTGCTGTGCGCTAATTTAACACACCTTTGTATTTTTTGAGGAATTGTCAAATGCCACTTTGAAGACAAGTAACTGTCTGGAGTACTTACATATAGAAAAAAAGGCACACTTCCCAGTCGGGGAACTGACGAACCATTGAACAATATTTTTCTTTTAGCGTACTGGTTCTTCCTTACATCCCTAAGCGGGGCAACTGTTTTGATTTCTCCTGCTAGTAGCTGCCTTAAGGTGTTGATTTTAATAGACATGTGCTGGTTGAATCTTTGAATTACTAGTCAATCGACCCTTGCCTGTTTGAGCACTCTTCTGGATCCTGACTCGGGTACCATGTTACTGATTGGTTTTGACTCCGGCCTGTTTATCCTGGCTACGCTCCTGGCTCCTGATTCTGTTCTGCACTGTTTGACTGGTACTGATCCGGCCTGGTAATCCTGGCTGCGCCCCTGGTTCCTGAATTTGTACTGCACTGACCAGTAATGTCCCTGCCTGTTCCACATTTGCGCTGTCTGTTCCCCGCCCTTCCTGTAAACATTGCGGTTCCCTTGGCTTCCCAGAACTTCCCCCTTGGTCCTCTCACTTTAAGACAACAGAGGGCTCCTCCCGAAGCGAAAGGCGGTTGTGAGTGGCAGAAGGTAAGCGTGAGCCAGGGCCTTGTGGTTTTACATCTCGCTTTTGGGATACCGTACGTGACAGCCATATAAGTGCCAGTTCCTAGTTCAGGTCTTATGCAAGTGCTTAAAGTGGTAATCTTGAAGTTTAGTTCTGAAGAAACCAAGGGGGAATTCTCTCTGGATGAATGCAGGAATGGCATTCCAAATGTAAGGCAAAGCAGCAAGACAGAAGGGTTTAAGGTCAGAAAGAGCAGTAGTAGCGGCGTGGTGCAAAGGAGTGGTAGCTCTGAGACGAGTGGAGGATTTGGCCAGGAACATATGGAGAGACAAGAGACGAGGTGTAGAGGAATGAAGAGGTTTCATTGTTGTGTAGAGATTGCACTTTAAATTTTAAAATGTGGCCCGTACGGGGATCGAACCCGCGACCTTGGCGTTATTAGCACCACGCTCTAACCAACTGAGCTAACCGGCCAAGTGGCACTGGTGGTTGAATTTTGCTTAGGTGATTTAAGGTTGCCTTGCTTATACTAGAGAAGATATGCTAGGAGTTTGCATCTCCTTTCATAAACGGTGAAGTTTCTGAAGTCCCAGCACAAGAGGGGTCGCGGGCCGCCAGTTGGACAGCCCGATATGGGGTGAAGGGGACTACAAAAATAAGCAAGTTATTATGGGGAAATGTATCGAGGAATCATATTTAAAGAGTATCATGTCATTGATTTGAAAAACATGAACATAAATTGTGTTTATGTTAGGTTTTTATAACTTCATAAGTCAAACAGTGGCTCTCCAAAATCATACTATCAATGGTCAAGCTGTTAACTTCAGTTTGGCTAGCTTCTGGAAATATAGTTGATCTTGCCTGAGATTTTCCCTCTGTGGGCAGATCCAACACTTTTCCTGATATAGTTTGAGTAGAGTGGGAAATCAGATTTTCCTTGGGCAGAAAGGCAGAATCTTCATGACTAAAGTGTGGTCAAACTTTATCTTTTGAATTATACACAGGAGTCGAAGCATTAATATACGCTATAAGCTGAAAGACCACACTATCAACTTCACTTCCAAGAAAGTTTCTTTGCGATGCTTAATGTTCAACTTGGCCATTGGGCCCATCGGGCATCTCGGTCAGGCAGGTTTCGATTTTCCAGACGGATCGAGGACTGCATCGGCTAGTTGTTCTCACTCCAACGGCTTATATTCTGGCTGTTTTATCACCGTTTGGCCCTAAGCCTGATGTTGCCCACCTACGGTGGACATATATGGGGAAAGATCCGCACGTTTGGTGACCTCGCCAAACAACTCGGAACTTATTGTGTACTGCCAACTGAAGGCGCTACGCAGCAAGTGTTTTGTGCGATCTAATGGTTACATGTGATCTATCTGTTTAGCAGGCATTAGAAACCAAAAGGAATTTAGTGCACATGCTGGGTGAAAGGAGGGAGTAAGTGGAAATAACTGACTACTTTGTGTTTTATTGAGGGTTACCTATCTGACGGAGGTAATCTACTTTATTAACTCAGCTGGTAGATAATGAGAATTCCACTTACCTTATTGTCGTCAATTCCACGTTGTATTATAATGTATTATTTGACTTGTACTAAGGATAATCTGGAAGTTTAACACACACACACACGCACATGTTTTGTTTGTTTTTTTGTTCTCAAATGCTACTTTGAAGTTAAGTAACTGTCTGAAGTACTTTTTTGTTAAAAGCACACCTCCCCGTCGGGGAATTGAACCCCGGTCTCCCGCGTGACAGGCGGGGATACTCACCACTATACTAACGAGGACTGGTTGAGGGGGGTCAGTTGTCGGATTATGTTACACCTGCAGTGTAGTCCTGCTGTGCACTCCTTTAGCAAACACATCTATATTTTTTATCATTTTGTCGAATGCCGCTTTGAAGACAAGTAATTGTCAGGAGTACTTACATATGAAAGCACATCCAGCAAATTCCAGCTTTGCTGCAGTCACCTGGAGGAGTTGCACCTGACACACCTGTGGCTGATGCATTAAAATGAGTGCAGTTGTGTTTGCACTTTGGTGTGAATTGGATTGCGCTGGTAATTGTTTAAGTCCGGTTGATGCCATACTGCCCCTGGGCTGTCTTTCGGGTCTGTTGTTTATGAGCTATGTGTCAATCAGGCAGGTTTAAAAGTTTCATCTGCTGATGTATCATGTTGACATGGTACCTTGGTCGATAAAGACAGCTTCTCTTGACTTCATGCTATTGTCATCGTGGTTTCCAGATCCGCGGACTTATACTGGTACTGAAACAGTGGTGGAACTACAGAGAAGGCTGTGGCTGTGAGGGGGAGCGGTTCTGCTTTATCTGCAGGGGGCCCATGGGGGACTTATCCGGACTGAAGGAGCCAAATGGCAGTTATGCCACTGTACTAAAAAGTTCTGTACATTTTGTTGGTTGGTCTATGGCCATTATTTCATTTTAACCAGATCTCAACAAAGGTCACCATTTAAACATTTGTCTTCCTTCCCCTTTAAAACGATAGCTCATATAGGCAATATTGGGAATGATAACAAAGACGGTTCCCGCTCGAGCTCCTTCAGCCTATGCGCGCCTTTATTTTATAATGAGTCCTTTTTCTATGTAATCGCTACCCCCAATAATTATGTTAACAGGATGGCTATACCCCTAATTACTGATACTGACTCGTGGGCTTAGCGTTTTTGTTCCCGTACTCTTTGTCAGTAATAACCATGTTTATACAACTGCAATGCTTGTGTGTGTCTGAATAACACTGATTACTCGCTATGATTGATAGCTATACTTGTATCTCAGTACGGCAGCTAGCTGTGAGTACTTTGATTATCGGTATTTATTTGATAATCTGCTAGTTTAACACACACATGCACATGTTTTCTATTTGTATTTTGTCAAATGCCACTTTGAAGTTAAGTAGCTGTCTGAAGCACTAACTCAAAATCACACCTCCCCGTCGGGGAATTGAACCCCGGTCTCCCGCGTGACAGGCGGGGATACTCACCACTATACTAACGAGGACTGGCTCTGGTGCGGGACCTCGGTTGATCTCACACTGGTAATGTACTCCTGCTGTGCGCCAATTTAACACACCTTTGTATTTTTTTGATGATTTTGTCAAATGCCACTTTGAAGACAAGTAACTGTCTGGAGTACTTACATATAGAAAAAAAGGCACACTTCCCAGTCAGGGAACGGAACCCTGATGAACCATTGAACAATATTTTTCTTTTAGCGTACTGGTTCTTCCTTACATCCCTAAGCGGGGCAACTGTTTTGATTTCTCCTGCTAGTAGCTGCCTTAAGGTGTTGATTTTAATAGACATGTGCTGGTTGAATCTTTGAATTACTAGTCAATCGACCCTTGCCTGTTTGAGCACTCTTCTGGATCCTGACTCGGTACCACGTTACTGATTGGTTTTGACTCCGGCCTGTTTATCCTGGCTACGCTCCTGGCTCCTGATTCTGTTCTGCACTGTTTGACTGGTACTGATCCGGCCTGGTAATCCTGGCTGCGCCCCTGGTTCCTGAATTTGTTCTGCACTGACCAGTAATGTCCCTGCCTGTTCCACATCTGCGCTGTCTGTTCCCCGCCCATCCTGTAAACATTGCGGTTCCCTTGGCTTCCCAGAACTTCCCCCTTGGTCCTCTCACTTTAAGACCTGGCGGCATCTGCGCAGCAGAGGGCTCCTCCCGAAGCGAAAGGCGGTTGTGAGTGGCAGAAGGGAAGCGTGAGCCAGGGCCTTGTGGTTTTACATCTCGCTTTTGGGATACCGTACGTGACAGCCATATAAGTGCCAGTTCCTAGTTCAGGTCTTATGCAAGTGCTTAAAGTGGTAATCTTGAAGTTTAGTTCTGAAGAAAGCAAGGGGGAATTCTCTCTGGATGAATGCAGGAATGGCATTCCAAATGTAAGGCAAAGCAGCAAGACAGAAGGGTTTAAGGTCAGAAAGAGCAGTAGTAGCGGCGTGGTGCAAAGGAGTGGTAGCTCTGAGACGAGTGGAGGATTTGTCCAGGAACATATGGAGAGACAAGAGACGAGGTGTAGAGGAATGAAGAGGTTTCATTGTTGTGTAGAAGATTGCACTTTAAATTTTAAAAAGTGGCCCGTACGGGGATCGAACCCGCGACCTTGGCGTTATTCGCACCACGCTCTAACCAACTGAGCTAACCGGCCAAGTGGCACTAGCAGTTGGATTTTGCTTAGGTGATTTAAGGTTGCCTTGCTTATACTAGAGAAGATATGCTAGGAGTTTGCATCTCCTTTCATAAACGGTGATGTTTCTGAAGTCCCAGCACAAGAGGGGTCGCGGGCCGCCAGTTGGACAGCCCGATATGGGGTGAAGGGGACTACAAAATAAGCAAGTTATTATGGGGAAATGTATAGAGGAATCATATTTAAAGAGTATCATGTCATTGATTTGAAAAACATGAACATAAATTGTGTTTATGTTAGGTTTTTATAACTTCATAAGTCAAACAGTGGCTCTCCAAAATCATACTATCAATGGTCAAGCTGTTAACTTCAGTTTGGCTAGCTTCTGGAAATATAGTTGATCTTGCCTGAGATTTTCCCTCTGTGGGCAGATCCAACACTTTTCCTGATATAGTTTGAGTAGAGTGGGAAATCAGATTTTCCTTGGGCAGAAAGGCAGAATCTTCATGACTAAAGTGTGGTCAAACTTTATCTTTTGAATTATACACAGGAGTCGAAGCATTAATATACGCTATAAGCTGAAAGACCACACTATCAACTTCACTTCCAAGAAAGTTTCTTTGCGATGCTTAATGTTCAACTTGGCCATTGGGCCCATCGGGCATCTCGGTCAGGCAGGTTTCGATTTTCCAGACGGATCGAGGACTGCATCGGCTAGTTGTTCTCACTCCAACGGCTTATATTCTGGCTGTTTTATCACCGTTTGGCCCTAAGCCTGATGTTGCCCACCTACGGTGGACATATATGGGGAAAGATCCGCACGTTTGGTGACCTCGCCAAACAACTCGGAACTTATTGTGTACTGCCAACTGAAGGCGCTACGCAGCAAGTGTTTTGTGCGATCTAATGGTTACATGTGATCTATCTGTTTAGCAGGCATTAGAAACCAAAAGGAATTTAGTGCACATGCTGGGTGAAAGGAGGGAGTAAGTGGAAATAACTGACTACTTTGTGTTTTATTGAGGGTTACCTATCTGACGGAGGTAATCTACTTTATTAACTCAGCTGGTAGATAATGAGAATTCCACTTACCTTATTGTCGTCAATTCCACGTTGTATTATAATGTATTATTTGACTTGTACTAAGGATAATCTGGAAGTTTAACACACACACACACACACGCACATGTTTTGTTTGTTTTTTTGTTCTCAAATGCTACTTTGAAGTTAAGTAACTGTCTGAAGTACTTTTTTGTTAAAAGCACACCTCCCCGTCGGGGAATTGAACCCCGGTCTCCCGCGTGACAGGCGGGGATACTCACCACTATACTAACGAGGACTGGTTGAGGGGGCAGTTGTCGGATTATGTTACACCTGCAGTGTAGTCCTGCTGTGCACTCCTTTAGCAAACACATCTATATTTTTTATCATTTTGTCGAATGCCGCTTTGAAGACAAGTAATTGTCAGGAGTACTTACATATGAAAGCACATCCAGCAAATTCCAGCTTTGCTGCAGTCACCTGGAGGAGTTACACCTGACACACCTGTGGCTGATGCATTAAAATGAGTGCAGTTGTGTTTGCACTTTGGTGTGAATTGGATTGCGCTTGTAATTGTTTAAGTCCGGTTGATGCCATACTGCCCCTGGGCTGTCTTTCGGGTCTGTTGTTTATGAGCTATGTGTCAATCAGGCAGGTTTAAAAGTTTCATCTGCTGATGTATCATGTTGACATGGTACCTTGGTCGATAAAGACAGCTTCTCTTGACTTCATGCTATTGTCATCGTGGTTTCCAGATCCGCGGACTTATACTGGTACTGAAACAGTGGTGGAACTACAGAGAAGGCTGTGGCTGTGAGGGGGAGCGGTTCTGCTTTATCTGCAGGGGGCCCATGGGGGACTTATCCGGACTGAAGGAGCCAAATGGCAGTTATGCCACTGTACTAAAAAGTTCTGTACATTTTGTTGGTTGGTCTATGGCCATTATTTCATTTTAACCAGATCTCAACAAAGGTCACCATTTAAACATTTGTCTTCCTTCCCCTTTAAAACGATAGCTCATATAGGCAATATTGGGAATGATAACAAAGACGGTTCCCGCTCGAGCTCCTTCAGCCTATGCGCGCCTGTATTTTATAATGAGTCCTTTTTCTATGTTATCGCTACCCCAATAATTATGTTAACAGGATGGCTATACCCCTAATTACTGATACTGACTCGTGGGCTTAGCGTTTTTGTTCCCGTACTCTTTGTCAGTAATAACCATGTTTATACACCTGCAATGCTTGTGTGTGTCTGAATAACACTGATTACTCGCTATGATTGATAGCTATACTTGTATCTCAGTACGGCAGCTAGCTGTGAGTACTTTGATTATCGGTATTTATTTGATAATCTGCTAGTTTAACACACACATGCACATGTTTTCTATTTGTATTTTGTCAAATGCCACTTTGAAGTTAAGTAGCTGTCTGAAGCACTAATTCAAAATAACACCTCCCCGTCGGGGAATTGAACCCCGGTCTCCCGCGTGACAGGCGGGGATACTCACCACTATACTAACGAGGACTGGCGCTTGTGCGGGACCTCGGTTGATCTGACACTGGTAATGTACTCCTGCTGTGCGCTAATTTAACACACCTTTGTATTTTTTGAGGAATTTGTCAAATGCCACTTTGAAGACAAGTAACTGTCTGGAGTACTTACATATAGAAAAAAAGGCACACTTCCCAGTCGGGGAACTGACGAACCATTGAACAATATTTTTCTTTTAGCGTACTGGTTCTTCCTTACATCCCTAAGCGGGGCAACTGTTTTGATTTCTCCTGCTAGTAGCTGCCTTAAGGTGTTGATTTTAATAGACATGTGCTGGTTGAATCTTTGAATTACTAGTCAATCGACCCTTGCCTGTTTGAGCACTCTTCTGGATCCTGACTCGGTACCATGTTACTGATTGGTTTTGACTCCGGCCTGTTTATCCTGGCTACGCTCCTGGCTCCTGATTCTGTTCTGCACTGTTTGACTGGTACTGATCCGGCCTGGTAATCCTGGCTGCGCCCCTGGTTCCTGAATTTGTACTGCACTGACCAGTAATGTCCCTGCCTGTTCCACATTTGCGCTGTCTGTTCCCCGCCCTTCCTGTAAACATTGCGGTTCCCTTGGCTTCCCAGAACTTCCCCCTTGGTCCTCTCACTTTAAGACAACAGAGGGCTCCTCCCGAAGCGAAAGGCGGTTGTGAGTGGCAGAAGGTAAGCGTGAGCCAGGGCCTTGTGGTTTTACATCTCGCTTTTGGGATACCGTACGTGACAGCCATATAAGTGCCAGTTCCTAGTTCAGGTCTTATGCAAGTGCTTAAAGTGGTAATCTTGAAGTTTAGTTCTGAAGAAACCAAGGGGGAATTCTCTCTGGATGAATGCAGGAATGGCATTCCAAATGTAAGGCAAAGCAGCAAGACAGAAGGGTTTAAGGTCAGAAAGAGCAGTAGTAGCGGCGTGGTGCAAAGGAGTGATAGCTCTGAGACGAGTGGAGGATTTGGCCAGGAACATATGGAGAGACAAGAGACGAGGTGTAGAGGAATGAAGAGGTTTCATTGTTGTGTAGAAGATTGCACTTTAAATTTTAAAATGTGGCCCGTACGGGGATCGAACCCGCGACCTTGGCGTTATTAGCACCACGCTCTAACCAACTGAGCTAACCGGCCAAGTGGCACTGGTGGTTGAATTTTGCTTAGGTGATTTAAGGTTGCCTTGCTTATACTAGAGAAGATATGCTAGGAGTTTGCATCTCCTTTCATAAACGGTGAAGTTTCTGAAGTCCCAGCACAAGAGGGGTCGCGGGCCGCCAGTTGGACAGCCCGATATGGGGTGAAGGGGACTACAAAATAAGCAAGTTATTATGGGGAAATGTATCGAGGAATCATATTTAAAGAGTATCATGTCATTGATTTGAAAAACATGAACATAAATTGTGTTTATGTTAGGTTTTTATAACTTCATAAGTCAAACAGTGGCTCTCCAAAATCATACTATCAATGGTCAAGCTGTTAACTTCAGTTTGGCTAGCTTCTGGAAATATAGTTGATCTTGCCTGAGATTTTCCCTCTGTGGGCAGATCCAACACTTTTCCTGATATAGTTTGAGTAGAGTGGGAAATCAGATTTTCCTTGGGCAGAAAGGCAGAATCTTCATGACTAAAGTGTGGTCAAACTTTATCTTTTGAATTATACACAGGAGTCGAAGCATTAATATACGCTATAAGCTGAAAGACCACACTATCAACTTCACTTCCAAGAAAGTTTCTTTGCGATGCTTAATGTTCAACTTGGCCATTGGGCCCATCGGGCATCTCGGTCAGGCAGGTTTCGATTTTCCAGACGGATCGAGGACTGCATCGGCTAGTTGTTCTCACTCCAACGGCTTATATTCTGGCTGTTTTATCACCGTTTGGCCCTAAGCCTGATGTTGCCCACCTACGGTGGACATATATGGGGAAAGATCCGCACGTTTGGTGACCTCGCCAAACAACTCGGAACTTATTGTGTACTGCCAACTGAAGGCGCTACGCAGCAAGTGTTTTGTGCGATCTAATGGTTACATGTGATCTATCTGTTTAGCAGGCATTAGAAACCAAAAGGAATTTAGTGCACATGCTGGGTGAAAGGAGGGAGTAAGTGGAAATAACTGACTACTTTGTGTTTTATTGAGGGTTACCTATCTGACGGAGGTAATCTACTTTATTAACTCAGCTGGTAGATAATGAGAATTCCACTTACCTTATTGTCGTCAATTCCACGTTGTATTATAATGTATTATTTGACTTGTACTAAGGATAATCTGGAAGTTTAACACACACACACACACACGCACATGTTTTGTTTGTTTTTTTGTTCTCAAATGCTACTTTGAAGTTAAGTAACTGTCTGAAGTACTTTTTTGTTAAAAGCACACCTCCCCGTCGGGGAATTGAACCCCGGTCTCCCGCGTGACAGGCGGGGATACTCACCACTATACTAACAAGGACTGGTTGAGGGGGCGGTTGTCGGATTATGTTACACCTGCAGTGTAGTCCTGCTGTGCACTCCTTTAGCAACACATCTATATTTTTTATCATTTTGTCGAATGCCGCTTTGAAGACAAGTAATTGTCAGGAGTACTTACATATGAAAGCACATCCAGCAAATTCCAGCTTTGCTGCAGTCACCTGGAGGAGTTGCACCTGACACACCTGTGGCTGATGCATTAAATGAGTGCAGTTGTGTTTGCACTTTGGTGTGAATTGGATTGCGCTGGTAATTGTTTAAGTCCGGTTGATGCCATACTGCCCCTGGGCTGTCTTTCGGGTCTGTTGTTTATGAGCTATGTGTCAATCAGGCAGGTTTAAAAGTTTCATCTGCTGATGTATCATGTTGACATGGTACCTTGGTCGATAAAGACAGCTTCTCTTGACTTCATGCTATTGTCATCGTGGTTTCCAGATCCGCGGACTTATACTGGTACTGAAACAGTGGTGGAACTACAGAGAAGGCTGTGGCTGTGAGGGGGAGCGGTTCTGCTTTATCTGCAGGGGGCCCATGGGGGACTTATCCGGACTGAAGGAGCCAAATGGCAGTTATGCCACTGTACTAAAAAGTTCTGTACATTTTGTTGGTTGGTCTATGGCCATTATTTCATTTTAACCAGATCTCAACAAAGGTCACCATTTAAACATTTGTCTTCCTTCCCCTTTAAAACGATAGCTCATATAGGCAATATTGGGAATGATAACAAAGACGGTTCCCGCTCGAGCTCCTTCAGCCTATGCGCGCCTGTATTTTATAATGAGTCCTTTTTCTATGTTATCGCTACCCCAATAATTATGTTAACAGGATGGCTATACCCCTAATTACTGATACTGACTCGTGGGCTTAGCGTTTTTGTTCCCGTACTCTTTGTCAGTAATAACCATGTTTATACAACTGCAATGCTTGTGTGTGTCTGAATAACACTGATTACTCGCTATGATTGATAGCTATACTTGTATCTCAGTACGGCAGCTAGCTGTGAGTACTTTGATTATCGGTATTTATTTGATAATCTGCTAGTTTAACCCTTTCCCTGCCAGCCGTTTTGTCCTAGATGCGAACATCTACTGCCAAACAGTTTTTAGATATTTTGCACTCTTTCACTTTAAGGGCCTTTCCTGGGGTGGTCTTTTAGTTAACCCAGGAAAACAATATATTGTTTTTTTCAGGACAACCTGAACTTTCACAATATGCAAGAATTTTGGTGTAATTCTACTTCTGTAAAAAAAATATTGGATTCTAAGTGTCAAATAAAATGAAAAAAATCATGTTTCACGAAGAACAATCACATATATCAGAAACATCATTCATTTTATGTACGAGAACACAGCCGATTTAGAAAGGTCTATGTCTCCTGAACGCGACAATACCAAATACATATAGTTTTATGGAGATTTCTCACTTGTATAGCTCAAAATCTACAAGCAGTACACAACCAAATTTACAAAGCAACGCTCCCCAAACGGCATACTTTTGATTTCAAGGCCAAACATTCCGCTAACAGTAGGTTTACCCTAGAAAACTACCCATTACTAGAAAGAACAGATTCTGGTGAATCAAAAATGGGTAGAAATATCTTTGTACTCCAAACTACCAAGTTGCAATTGTTTCCTAAAGTTATAATGTTTTATAGAAATTGGTGAATTTTTTGAAAAATGACCTCAAAGCTTCCGCTCTACAGCAACATATCTCCCACACAGCATTAGGTATCAATGTAAAACACCCCAAATATAAAATCCTGGGTCCACTGAACAGTTTGATGCCCAATATGAATAGATGTACCCAAGCACGTGGCAAAGGGGGCCCCAAAAGGAAGACCCCCCGTTTGTTCTGTCATTTCAGATACTGCAAAATCAACACATTTACATAGTTTTGGGGGGCGGCAAAGGTAGAAAAAAGTACGTTCACCCAAGAAAACCATATATTTTTGGAAAGTACACATTCCCCTGAATCCAAATTGGGTATGCATGTCTTTCTACACCAAAGTACCAAGCCGCAAACCATTCCTAAATTTGGTGATTTTGGCGACATTTCCAAAAATCACCTAAAAATTTCTACCCTGCAGCATCGTATTACCCACATACTTTTAGGTATCAAGAGAAATCACCCCAAATATGAAAGCCTAGGGTCCTCTGAACAGTTTGATGCCCAATATGTATAGGTGTACCCAAGCAAGTGGCATATAGGGGCCTGAAAAGGAAGACCCCCATATGGTCTGTCATTTCAGATACTTCAAAATCAACACATTTACATCGTTTTGAGGGGGGCAAATGTAGAAAAAAGTAAGTTCACCCCAGAAAACCATATATTTTCGGAAAGTTCACATTGCCATGAATCTAAATTGGGTATGCATGTCTTTGTACTCCAAAGTACCAAGCCGCAAATCATTCCTAAATTTGGTGATTTTGGTGACATTTCCAAAAATCACTTAAAAATGTCTACCCTGCAGCATCGTATTTCCCACATACTTTTCGGTATCAAGAGAAATCACCACAAATATGAAAGCCTAGGGTCCTCTGAACAGTTTGATGCCCAATATATATAGGTGTACCCAAGCACGTGGCATATAGGGGCCCCAAAAGGAAGACCCCCCTATGGTCTGTCATTTCCGGTACTGCAAAATCAACACATTTACATCGTTTTGAGGGGGGAAAATGTAGAAAAAAGTAAGTTCACCCCAGAAAACCATATATTTTCAGAAAGAACACATTGCCACGAATCTAAATTGGGTATGCATGCCTTTGTACTCCAAAGTACCAAGCCGCAAATCATTCCTAAATCTGGTAATTTTGGTGACATTTCCAAAAATCACCTCGAAATGTCTACCCTGCAGCATCGTATTAGCCACATACTTTTAGGTATCAAGAGAAATCACCCCAAATATGAAAGCCTAGGGTCCTCTGAACAGTTTGATGCCCAATATATATAGGTGTACCCAAGCACGTGGCATATAGGGGCCCCAAAAGGAAGACCCCCATATGGTCTGTCATTTCAGGTACTGCAAAATCAACACATTTACATCGTTTTGGGGGGCGGCAAAGATAGAAAAAGTACGTTCACCCCAGAAAACCATATATTTTTGGAAAGTACGCATTCCCCTGAATCCAAATTGGGTATGCATGTCTTTCTACGCCAAAGTACCAAGCCGCAAACCATTCCTAAATTTGGTGATTTTGGTGACATTTCCAAAAATCACCTCAAAATATCTACCCTGCAGCATCGTATTACCCACATACTTTTAGGTATCAAGAGAAATCACCCCAAATATGAAAGCCAAGGGTCCTCTGAACAGTTTGACGCCCAATATATATCGGTGTACCCAAGCACGTGGCATATAGGGGCCCCAAAAGGAAGACCCTCATATAGTCTGTCATTTCAGGTACTGCAAAATCAACACATTTACATCGTTTTGGGGGGGGGGGGCAAAAGTAGAAAACAGTAAGTTCACCCAAGAAAACCATATATTTTCGGAAAGTACACATTCCAACAAATCCAAATTGGGTATGCATGTCTTTCTACGCCAAAGTACCAAGCCGCAAATTATTCCTAAATTTGGTGATTTTGGTGACATTTCCAAAAATCACCTCAAAATAACTACCCTGCAGCATCGTATTAGCCACATACTTTTAGGTATCAAGAGAAATCACCCCAAATATAAAAGCCTAGGGTCCTCTGAACAGTTTGATGCCCAATATGTATAGGTGTACCCAAGCACGTGGCATACAGGGGCCCCAAAAGGAAGACCCCCATATATTCTGTCATTTCAGGTACTGCAAAATCAACACATTTACATTGTTTTGGGGGGGGGGGCAAAGGTAGAAAACAGTAAGTTCACCCCAGAAAACCATATATTTTCGGAAAGAACACATTCCCACGAATCCAAATTGGGTATGCATGTCTTTCTACACCAAAGTACCAAGCCGCAAACCATTCCTAAATTTGGTGATTTTGGTGACATTTCCAAAAATCACCTCAAAATATCTACCCTGCAGCATCGTATTAGCCACATACTTTTAGGTATCAAGAGAAATCACCCCAAATATGAAAGCCTAGGGTCCTCTGAACAGTTTGATGCCCAATATGTATAGGTGTACCCAAGCATGTGGCATATAGGGGCCCCAAAAGGAAGACCCCCATATGGTCTGTCATTTCAGGTACTGCAAAATCAACACATATACATAGTTTTGGGGGGAGCAAAGGTAGAAAAAAGTACATTCACCCCAGAAAACCATATATTTTCGGAAAGTACACATTCCTGCGAATCCAAATTGCGTATGCATGTCCTTGTACTCCAAAGTACCAAGCCGCAAGCCTTTCCTAAATTTGGCGATAAAAGCAACAGTTTTTACATTTTTGAAAATTGCCTATAAATATTGCAATTGGCCGAATTTATCTCACCCAATTTCTTACATACAATTCTAAAACACCATAAATACTGATGCCAAGGGTCAACTGAACCGTTTGATGCCCAATATGCATTGATATACCAAGGCAGCTGGCATGTGCGGACCCCAAATGAAAATAGTGCATATGATTTTTCTCCGCTGCCGATTCGCCTTCTGTGAACATAGACCCTTGACTTCATATTATGTGCCTCAAGACCCCCCTAACAGCAAAGACCCCCCCAAAACCATATATTTTTGGAAAGTAAACATTCTGACGAATCCAAAAAAGACGTCTTTCTACACCAAACTGCAAAGCTTTTCTAAACGCAGAGGTTTTTACATTTCTGAAAATCGCCTAAAATTGTTGCAGTTTGCCGCATTTATCGCACACAATGTTTTACGTATAAAGAAAAATCACCCTAAATATGGACGTCAGAGGTCTACTAAATAGTTTGATGCCCAATATGCATAGATTTACCAAAGTATGTGGCGTGTATGGACCCCAAATGAAAAACATGCCTATGAATTTTCACGCTAGCCAACTAAGCTGCAGAAAAGAGAGCCCCAACTGTGCGTTATGTGCCATAAGACCCCAAAACTGTAAAAAGACCCCCAGAAACCCATATATTTTTTGAAAGCATATATTCTGGCGAATCAAACTAAGTAAAATAAATCTTTCTATACCAAAGCACCAAACAGCAAAACTATACTAAAGATACATAAGGAACAATAATGCAAGGATAAAATTGCAATAAAACCACAAAAATAGCGTAAATCAATGAAATAACAAAATAATTGATCCGACAGCGTAATTAGTGTCCGAAATCGATTATCCAATAGTCACGCTGTCAAAATAACATGCTTTTAGGCAAAACAAACAGTACAATGAATAAGTAAAAAAAAACACCTGTTTGTGAGTTTTTGTGTATACATATTTGTGCACTAATAAAAGTTGTCTGAGTGTGCAAATACATGTAATTAAGTGTAAATAAGTGTACAAAATCGACCAAGTGTGCTAAAATAAAAAAATAAAAAATACAAATTTTTACTAAAATGTTTATGTAAGTGTATAAATGTACTGTAGGTATGTGTAAGTGCAGGTAAGTGTGTAAAAAAACGTGCACTTAGTGTGTAAAAAAACGTGTAGCAGGAGGATCGCTGGAAACGAAGGAGGACTCCTGGCAGCGTGTCTGCAGAGTTACTGCGCAGCAGGAAGTGAGTGGGCGGGTGGTGCGACGAGGAGGCGGTAAACCAGCAGCAGCAGCGCTTACATTGCGCTTCTGCTACTTTGAAGTCGGATCTGCGACAATCGCGTCGCAAATCCGTCTTGACAGCCCCCCAGCCACGTTGCCCAGGGGGCTGTCTACCCTCCTGACTCTCTGTTGAGGCGGCAAAAGCCGCCGATGCAGAGAGAAAGGCTCAGCTGCAATAAAACGTACGAGGTACGTTCTTGGCAGCCTTAGCCCTGAACCGCCAGCACGTACGCCGTACGTGCTTGGTGGTTAAAGGGTTAACACACACACATGCACATGTTTTCTATTTGTATTTTGTCAAATGCCACTTTGAAGTTAAGTAGCTGTCTGAAACACTAATTCAAAATCACACCTCCCCGTCGGGGAATTGAACCCCGGTCTCCCGCGTGACAGGCGGGGATACTCACCGCTATACTAACGAGGACTGGCTCTGGTGCTGGATCTCGGTTAATCTCACACTGGTAATGTACTCCTGCTGTGCGCTAATTTAACACACCTTTGTATTTTTTGATGATTTTGTCAAATGCCACTTTGAAGACAAGTAACTGTCTGGAGTACTTACATATAGAAAAAAAGCACACTTCCCAGTCGGGGAACGGAACCCTGACGAACCATTGAACAATATTTTTCTTTTAGCGTACTGGTTCTTCCTTACATCCCTAAGCGGGGCAACTGTTTTGATTTCTCCTGCTAGTAGCTGCCTTAAGGTGTTGATTTTAATAGACATGTGCTGGTTGAATCTTTGAATTACTAGTCAATTGACCCTTGCCTGTTTGAGCACTCTTCTGGATCCTGACTTGGTACCATGTTACTGATTGGTTTTGACTCCGGCCTGTTTATCCTGGCTACGCTCCTGGCTCCTGATTCTGTTCTGCACTGTTTGACTGGTACTAATCCGGCCTGGTAATCCTGGCTGCGCCCCTGGTTCCTGAATTTGTACTGCACTGATCAGTAATGTCCCTGCCTGTTCCACATCTGCGCTGTCTGTTCCCCGCCCTTCCTGTAAACATTGCGGTTCCCTTGGCTTCCCAGAACTTCCCCCTTGGTCCTCTCACTTTAAGACCTGGTGGCATCTGCGCAGCAGAGGACTCCTCCCGAAGCGAAAGGCAGTTGTGAGTGGCAGAAGGGAAGCATGAGCCAGGGCCTTGTGGTTTTACATCTCACTTTTTGAATACCGTACGTGGCAGCCATATAAGTGTCACTTCCTAGTTCAGGTCTTATGCAAGTGCTTAAAGTGGTAATCTTGAAGTTTAGTTCTGAAGAAACCAAGGGGGAATTCTCTCTGGATGAATTCAGGAATGGCATTCCAAATGTAAGGCAAAGCAGCAAGACAGAAGGGTTTAAGGTCAGAAAGAGCAGTAGTAGCGGGGTGGTGCAAAGGAGTCGAGGTGTAGAGGAATGAAGAGGTTTCATTGTTGTATAGAACATTGCACTTTAAATTTTAAAATGTGGATCAAACGGGGATCGAACCCGCGACCTTGGCGTTATTAGCACCACGCTCCAACCAACTGAGCTAACCGGCCAATTGGCACTGGCGGTTGGATTTTGCTTAGGTGATTTAAGGTTGCCTTGCTTATACTAGAGAAGATATGCTAGGAGTTTGCATCTCCTTTCATAAACTGTGATGTTTCTGATGTCCCAGCACAAGAGGGGTCACGGGCCGCCAGTTGGACAGCCCGATATGGGGTGAAGGGGACTACAAAATAAGCAAGTTATTATGGGGAAATGTATCGAGGAATCATATTTAAAGAGTATCATGTAATTGATTTGAAAAACATGAAAATAAATTGTGTCTATGTTAGGTTTTTATAACTTCATAAGTCAAACAGTGGCTCTCCAAAATCATACTATCAATGGTCAAGCTGTTAACTTCAGTTTGGCTAGCTTCTGGAAATATAGTTGATCTTGCCTGAGATTTTCCCTCTGTGGGCAGATCCAACACTTTTCCTGATATAGTTTGAGTAGAGTGGGAAATCAGATTTTCCTTGGGCAGAAAGGCAGAATCTTCATGACTAAAGTGTGGTCAAACTTTATCTTTTGAATTATACACAGGAGTCGAAGCATTAATATACGCTATAAGCTGAAAGACCACACTATCAACTTCACTTCCAAGAAAGTTTCTTTGCGATGCTTAATGTTCAACTTGGCCATTGGACCCATCGGGCATCTCGGTCAGGCAGGTTTTGATTTTCCAGATGGATCGAGGACTGCATCGGCTAGTTGTTCTCACTCCAACGGCTTATATTCTGGCTGTTTTATGATCGTTTGGCCCTAAGCCTGATATTGCCCACCTATGGTGGACATATATGGGGAAAGATCCGCACGTTTGGTGACCTCGCCAAAAAACTCAGAACTTATTGTGTATTGCCAACTGAAGGCGCTATGCAGCAAGTGTTTTGTGCGATCTAATGGTTACATGTGATCTATCTGTTTAGCAGGCATTAGAAACCATTAATACATTGCTCTTTAAATTATGGCCCATAAGAGGATCAATCCCACAACCTTGGAATTATTAGCACCATGTGCTAACCAACTGAGCTAACCTGCCAAGTCAACCTCTTCTGGGGATTTTAATTAGATGATTTACGGTTGCCTTGCTAATACTTTCCTGCAGCTCACTCTTACTTCTCCATCCACAGAAGCTTTCAAAGAGTTTACTTCTTTAGCCTTAGATTTTGTTTTATTTTGTCAACTTTACTTCTGTGAAGACAAATAATTTTCTAAAATGATATACAAATAAAATCATGCTTCCTTGTTGGATTGTAATTCATGCACCATTCAGAGGCAGTTAAAGTAATTAGTCTTCTTTAGCCAGGGAGGAAAAATATATTGAATGTGTGTCTCCTGTAGCCCAGTGCTCCAGGAACCCAACCCCTCCTTCACCAAGACTTAAACTATGCATTTAACTCCTTAAGCTCCCGCTGTCTTCCTAAACTTGAACATGGCATAGGCAATATTTCAGAAAAAAATTACATTGGAAGACTTTCCTTTTATTTATATTGCCTAGATCCCTGAACTCACTCTTTAAAGGGATACTGTCATGGGGAAAAAATTTTTTTCAAAATGAATCAGTTAATAGTGCTGCTCCAGCAGAATTCTGCACTGAAATCCATTTCTCAAAAGAGCAAACAGGTTTTTTTATATTCAATTTTGAAATCTGACATGGGGCTAGACATTTTGTCAATTTCCCATCTGCCCCAAGTCATGTGACTTGTGCTCTGATAAACTTCAATCACTCTTTACTGCTGTACTGCAAGTTGGAGTGATATCACCCCCTCCCTTCCCCCCCCCCAGCAGCCAAACAACAGAACAATGGGAAGGTAACCAGATAGCAGCTCCCTAACACAAGATAACAGCTGCCTGGTAGATCTAAGAACAACACTCAATAGTAAAAACCCATGTCCCACTGGGACACATTCAGTTACATTGAGAAGGAAAAACAGCAGCCTGCCAGAAAGCATTTCTCTCCTGAAGTGCAGGCACAAGTCACATGACATGGGGCAGCTGGGAAATTGACAAAATGTCTAGCCCCATGTCAGATTTCAAAATTGAATATAAAAAAATCTGTTTGCTCTTTTGAGAAATGGATTTCAGTGCGGAATTCTACTGGAGCAGCACTATTAACTGATTCATTTTGAAAAAAAAATTTTTTCCCATGACAGTATCCCTTTAAGGTCTTCCATCTACCATTAATTCTGTCATTAATACCACTATGCACTGGAACTACAAAACATCCACGATGTGGCCCAGCTCCACTCTGAACAGCTCCCCCGCTCTACAGATGCGCCGATGAGCCAGCAATCCTTGGTTATGGAAACCACGCTCCCTGATGCAGCAGCCGCTTCACATGCTGTCAATACAACATGAGACAGAGCCAAGGAGGAGAAATCCAGTGCCACACAATGGATGATCGCCGTGTCGCCTTTTCTGTAGAGGACAGGAAGAGGAGTCTCGGTAAGTTATTTCTTAATAAAGGCTTTGTAATTTTAAACTTTTATTTGTCTTGGTGTTTATTGTTTTTTAAATTGATGTTACTGGTCCTTTAATGCAGGGAATTCTATTGTTGCTTAGCAATGTGATGTCATGTTGGATCTGTAACCCTGCATGTTTTTCTTCTTCTTCTTCCTGTGTATGCTCTCTATGAAAAGTTCCTGTTGCCCACATGTTATGCTGAGTTCTATAAAACAACCAAGTTACTGTCACACAGAAGTTGGTGTGTCTGTCCTCACTTACAGAGAAGCTGCACATGCAGTTCAGATCAGCTCTCTGCTAACAATACCCAGAATGGTTTACCTTAAGGTACTGTCAGTGGTGACAGTGGCATTTCTGAGGGGATTTTTGTTCCACTAGGGAGCACACTGGCCTCCAGGTCTGGACTGAGAATTAAAATAGGCCTGCCATTTCAGGTACACAGAGGCCCAAACAGCCCTCACCAGCACACTAAATACTGACTTTCTATGGCACCTTATAGCAGCCCCTCTGGTATTTGCCAGAACCCACTGATTGCCAGTCCGGGCCTGCTGACATCCCATCTGGAGTTCCCTGCAAGATTCCTGGTGTCTAGTGGGCCAACCCAGTGACATCATCACCAAAGTACTGACTGACACGGTTTGCAGTGGAAAGTAAAGTAAAAATAGATTCTGTGTTAAAGCTGCAAGTAAATAGTACTAATCATTTAAATGTAATATACCCTGGCTTTGTCATCAATTATGACCACAATTATATCACTCAAGACAACAGTTTTGTAATAGAGGAAGTAATGATTGTAAGTCTCAATGCACATATATCTGTTTCTGATTTAATGAGAATATCATATCTATGTGACAATATGACTCTAAGCCATAGGCAGTGCCACATTTCTACACCCAAACCATCAAGAAGCTAGTGCCATGTACTTATAATGTATGATTTATGATCACTTAGTATGCAATCAGTTTCCATGCAAGGCAAATGAGTTTGTGACAAATACAGTAGAATGGGCAGGATTAGCTGTTTATGAGCCTCATATTTCCCCACAGAGGCTGCAATAAAACAGTAACACAGAACAGCAGAATAATCAGCAATAATTCTAAAGTATATTTCATGGAAACCATCAATATGCCAAATTCATATATAATGCCCCAGAATATACAGTATAGTAGTGGCAATGCCAGTTTAATGTTGAATGTACTGAACTTGCACAGACTCAACTCATTGTTCAGATAAATTAAGCCAGCTGGCTGGCTTCATGTTATAGAACAATATATGTGCACATGCTCCACACTGTAACCATATGTTGTGATAAACTAACTGAAGCAGAACTTCAACTCTCTATCAATATCAGGAGCATCCAAATGCAATGAGTGCAATGAGTCAGACTGGTGAACATTTGCAAAACCAAATAACTGCAGCCTGACCAGAACAACCAGGACTTTTGGTTCTGGCCTACAAATACCCTAGCAGCTGCTTTTCTCTGTACAATCACAGAGATCTAGTGAACACACCATTTATCAAATGCTGTCAGACGGCTGGTTCAGGTGATTATTTACAGCAGTGGTCCCCAACCAGTAGCTCGTGAGCAACATGTTGCTCTCCAACCCCTTGGATGTTGCTCCCAGTGGCCTCAAAGCAGGTGATTATTTTTGAATTCCAGGCTTGGAGGCAAGTTTTGGATGTATAAAAAACAGACGTACTGCCAAACAGAGCCTCAGTTTAGGTTGACAATCCACATGGGGCTACCAAATGGCCGATCACAGCACTTATTTGGCACCCCAAGAACATTTTTCATGCTTGTGTTGCTCCCCAACTCCTTTTACTTCTGAATGTTGCTCACAGGTTCAAAAGGTTGGGGATCCCTGATTTACAGCTTTGTTACAGCCTTCATTGAAATCTGTCGCAAGAAAATACCATGTGGCCTGCAATGCAAAACTATGCTGTTACAGGGCAGGTCAATCCAAAGTGCAATTCCCTATTGTGCACTTCGTTTCTTGACTTTTTATGGGACAAGAAAACCAAGGATTTTATCTGACAAAATGAATCAACACTCCATCCACATGACATGCCGCAGGTCTCTGCGCTCCATAAGGGCTAGTCCACACGGGGAGATAGCCACGCGTTTGCGGTCGCGGCGACAAAGCGCCGCGCCAGTCGCCGCGACCGGCGCAGGCGACAGTTTTGTATGGGCGCCTATGTAAAAACGCCTGTGCTAACCACACGAGGCGATGCGCTTTTCAACAGTCGCCTGAAAATGCCTCGCCAGGCTTTTTCAGGCGACTGTTGAAAAGCGCATCGCCTCGTGTGGTTAGCACAGGCGTTTTTACATAGGCGCCCATACAAAACTGTCGCCTGCGCCGGTCGCGGCGACTGGCGCGGCGCTTTGTCGCCGCGACCGCAAACGCGTGGCTATCTCCCCGTGTGGAATAGCCCTAAAGGAGTATTTTGCAAGCTGCATCCTGCATTATGTCCCTTGACGCAAGTCTCTGCTTTCCCGAGGGCCAAACAATCTGATCAGTTTGATATCACCCACCTCAAGTTGTGTGTAAGTTGGCGACCTCATTAAAGAAATGGATTTGTCAGTGTATGGCCAGCTTTCCACATCAACCAGTAGGATGGAAACCTGCTGCTGAAATTGCTACAATTGTAAGCCACTGATGCTACAGGCTACAAAGTGATATTTTCTAAACTTAACCCTAGACTGCATTGTGTCATAATTATTTCATTATTTGATGAGACTTTTTTTTCTGAGAAGGGGCTGCTAACCACACAGAAGAACAATATAAATTATATTCAGAAGAGAGGCTATATGACAGCAGTATAAGCAGAATCAATGTACAGTGAAACTGTAATTTTATATCCTTTGATTTTATGTTTCCCTCATTTTACATAGTTTTTTGTGATCCCGCCAATATATAATGCATGATTTGACAGCATTTTTTACAGATTTTCTTGAAAAACGTAACATGGTGGTTCTACTGTACTTTTAGCTGCATTTCAGCAGTTTTCTTTTTATAAATCCAAAATATAATCCCAGTTGACACCAATGCACATTTAAGATGCTGGTGCATACACATTAATCCTACATGTGAACGTGGTGCAGGGTTGTGTCGATTCACCCCATCTCCAGGCATTATTCTTCCCCTCACTTGTCCTATAAGCACTGTAAATCTGTAGAGAAAATTGTTCCTCGCCAGCTACCATAGTACGAGCTTAGAACACCTTATCCCATCCCCCATGATCCAAGCCTTCTGCATTTATTGACACATAATGAATTTAGCAGGAGACAGTCTGAGCTAGTGTCACTAGCTCCTGTAAGATATGGAAAATGAGCCCATAGTCATTATTTAACCAGGCATTTGCACCCTGTCAGTTAGCTCATCCTCTTTGCAGTATGGATAAGGATAAAGAACTTCAGCCACCCCATTAGCTATTGTGAGCAACAAGGGAGTGTGCGGAGTCACTCCTGCTGTGAATGCTGCTTCCTTGTACTGAACAAAAGGACTGAGATACAAAGGATGACTTGCTGTGCAAAGTATTTTCTTTGGCTATTCTTATGGCAAGATATCCTGCACGGAGCTTGTGGTAAGTACATACACTGTAAATATTTAGCATCTGCGGATTAAGCATCTGGCACTGCTTGACTCTGTGACTTGTGTGTATGCGACAAGAAATCCTGCTTCTTCTCTCATCATTACAGAGGACACGGATTGTGCTCCTAGTACAGTGCTCATGTGTTGCCGTGTTTGGTTCTCTACACAAAGTGTGCTTTTAAGTTTGCCTTAGTAGCTTACACTATGGGCTCTGGGAAGTAAATACGTTTTATTGTGTTGAATGCTGAGCTACTTTATACATTACAGTGTATTGAACTGTCTTGCACACACAATACATTGGCATCATGTTAATAAAGTGACATACAGAAACAGATGTGGCACTTGACTTTTGTTTAGTTATTTCTGCATGGCGCGGCATGGAAAATAATCCTGCAACTGGAATGTTTGTTCAGCCTGTCGCTGTCAATAAACCTGGTACATGTGACAGTTCAGCAAATATTGACCTAGTTTGGCACATTTTGGCCTTTAACTTTTAAAACTGCAACTATATATCAATATTTTATGCCATGTGGAAATTTATATCTAATGACCCTTTACCTTCGACGTTTCTTTTCTGAGTATTTTATACATGGTAATATTACTTAATACATGGGTGCTACCAAGGGGTACCTGAATGCTCCCAGAGTCTGGTAAGTCAGTGCTTGCTGACAGCAGCTGGCTATGAAGAGACAATAGACTTAACCATGTAAGTCCCTGGTGCCGAAAACTCCTCATTCATCTCCAGATAGATTTGTGAATAGTTCTACTGAAGGGAAGCAGCAATAAGTCTCAAATGACTCCTAACAACAGCCTGGGTATAAAACTGTTCCTATCTCTCCAGGCACTTAGGCAGTTGTGTGAATTCCATACAGTAAAAGCCCACCCATGCTGCAAATGGCAGGGGAGCACACACATGTAATAAGCATGGATAACATAACTATGCACAGATGCTAAAACCAAAAATGGATCTTACTGAAATAAATTTAAAAACAAATACCCCTGTGATTTACACAAAATAAGCACATCATTGTTGATAATTACTACAATTTGTGTGACCGTTTGGTTACATGCTTTTAGGCTCTACACAACATATTCATTAGTACTGAATGAAAAAGGATGTTAAACTGGATTTTCTATCTATTTAGATGTTGCTTAGTATTGGGAGTGTATCTTCTTAGCTTTTATTTCTGCCTCCAGGAGGAGGAGATTGTTTATTTAGTCTTACTCTCACTCTCTCATTCCCTTTTTTAAGGGCACAGACAGACTAGAATATAAATCACTCCACAAATAATCTCCTCTGTATGCTTCTCCAGCAGTTAAAATGCAACCGTCTATAGGGAAACATATGCAGCACCCCTACTTTCCAAAGACAGGCAACTTTGTGCTGCCTATGTTTTCCCAGGCGCGATTCACATTTTAGCAAGTGAAGCATTCAGAGGACATTAGTCAGTCTGGCCAGAGGAGATTAATTGTGGGTTGTCTTTTCCCTAAAAAGCAACTCTTTATTTTTATATGTATAAGACATCAGGACCTGGGGTTGGAGGAACTCATTGCAATGGACTCATTATCTCTGATCATTTTAATAGACAGTGTCAGTATGGGGTATCTGGGGCCCACTGGTACTGTCACTCCAAGGGCTCAACACCCCAGCCATGAAGGCCTCCGCCACCCTTGCGTATATCCCTACAGCTGCATACCTTTTCTTGCGGGTTCTGTTGGTTGTTGTAAAGTTCAGGTCCTAGCAAGCAACTCCCCTTGCACCACAGATCACAGACAGTCAGCAGGCCAGGGCTGATGGAGCCCATAACAGCTGTAGCCCATCAGGATTTTGCCCTGTGTCCTGTAGTCCCAGTCCAACCCTGATACTCACACAGAGGGACAAGCTATGTTATTTTACTGTCTCCTACATTGACTCAATGTCAAACAAGGATGCTGATTTATAAAAACAAATTAGCATGCACCACAAATCTTACAATTAGGGATAGCCTGCTTGTCCACAACTTTAAGCTCCTATATAAGTGCAGCCCGACTGTTTATTTGCCTTTTGCTCTTCACAGTTCTTCAACTATACATTGGTGCAACTAGGGGTGCCACGTGGCCAATATTTTACTTGCCTGGATGGTAAAATCATGCCTGATGCCAAAGTTAGGGAATTAGGGAAGAAAGATAAAAATGTATTAATTTGGCATAAGGGAGGGTAATAATTATTATATTATTTCTTTCTTTTATACAATAGCTTCCAAGCTATAAGTTTGTGCTTTAAAAATAAAACTATAATACCAATGAAATATTTCTTGTTTCTGGTGAGCCTATGGTTAATGGCTGTTTCTTTTGTGTGTGTGTGTGTCTGGTGCATCTGCTGCAGAGCCAGAACCCCAAACAAAGAGGTCACAGAGTTATAGACTTGGGAATGTATGACATGAGAACATACACGTACAGAGTACAGGGGCGATCCCGGGCCCTCTGCCACCTGTGGCAGCAACAGTTGCTGCTGCCCCCCTGGAAATTTGCTCTTAAAGTACCAGGAGCAGCATTTTTGCTGCCCCTGGTACCTAGCGGGGCGCTGCCACCTGAGGCGACAGCCTCAACTCGCCTCATTGGTGAAGCACCCCTGACAGAGTACAGGAGTGAAAGGGAGTTACCAGTGGGAGAGCATAAAGATATCTGAGCAAGTGGCTCTGCCTCAAGGCCAGGTTACAAGTGGCCAAGTCTAGCTTGAGAACAAAATCCATTCAAGTAAGGGTGCTCACAAGGGAATCTGTATACACAAAATCGTTTTCTCTTCTAGCACAAAAATACATAAATATAAGCCCTGGCTGAGCGTGGATGTAAGTTTGACAGTAATCACAGTTAGTCTGTCCAAAGTGATAGACTACAACATTGGCAGAACGTTCTTCTTAGATTCGCTCAGAAGAAAGTGTAACTGTATTCTATATCCATGTTGGATGTGGATCAGCAGTAAGTAGGGCACAGGCATTGCAGGCAAGGGAATAATTTCAGTTATACCACATAAGCCAAATCACAGGAGCTGTGTACAAAGATATTGTTCCACTGCAGATAGATTAATAATAGCAGTCCTGCCGGAAGCCCCTAGTTCTCTACTCATGGATAGCTGGGAGAAATGACCATCTCGCCAAATGAACTGAACACACCTTGTGATTTATTATTATTGATCTGTCAATCCAGATACATGTTGATCTTCCCTTTGCCAAAAGAAATGAACAGCTTCAAACTACAAAAATAATGTATTACGAAGGAATAAACAGAAATAATTTGCATTATGTTAGGTGTGTTTCATTTGCATTGGCAATGGAAGAGGGGGGAGTATATTTTTATATAGAATAAGGCATTTTATGCTGTAAAGTAACAACTGAATGATATTGCAGCACAGAGGTCAACTTTCAGCACTCAGTCGGATGCTGAATTAGATGTCTGTTATTCTTAGGCACTTACATGGTGAGGATTATGGGAGTTGTAGTCAGGCCTGGACTGAGAATTAAAATAGGCCCTTGCATTTCAGGTACACAGAGGCCCAATAAGCCCACACAGAGGCCCAGACAGCCCTCACCAGCCCACTAAATAATGACTTTCTATGGAACTTTATAGCAGCCCCTCTGGCATTTGCCAGAACCCACAGATTTCCAGTCTGGGCCTGGTTGTAGTTAACAACAATTATTTTGCTCCTGAGTTTAGCAAGTCAGAATGTTCTAGATGTCAGCCAGACAACACATAGGCAAGATCAAAAGCTAGTTTTTTTATAATTTTATTTTTCTATGCGGATAGTTTAATTGATTCCATCTTTAATCTCAATTTAGACAAGAAGTTCCAATTTAAATTAACAATTAATACGCTATAGATTGGGCTAATGTTTTAGTAGCCTTTAAACTGATCTTCATTTTTATTGTTTATGGTCTTTCAGTTGTTTGCTTTCACATTCTGCCTCTTTTTACACTTATAATAACAATTCTGTGCCTTAACAGATACCTGATGAAATTAGCAAAAGGCTGCAGAACAAAAAGTTAAATAGAAAACAAATACAAGAAGGGCTGTATTCACCAGGCAGACACATGTCTCATTTTGGAGGGCAGAGATTTGAAGAGATTCAGCAATGTGCATGGCAGGGAGCAAGTGTGAAAAAACCTGTTTGTCTGCACTTTAAACCCTGCCCTGCACTTCAATGTACTGTGCAAGTGAAGCCAGGGAACCTAAAGCTTGAAACTTCTGTGAGTCCTACATTTACATTGGTTTTCCAACTAGACTTTAAACAAAAACTTTTATATTCCAACAGTGCCAGAGACTGCAAAGTGATACACTATTTATAACTATAAACAAGTAGGTATACACAGCATTGTTCAATATACAGACCAAAAAGAGATGTGTTTATTGTTTGTCCAGTATATATTGATATTTTAATGATATGATGAAAGACTATTTTACTGTATAATACTGTTACTGATAAGAGTCATTCATGGCATTTACATGTGCAACGTTTCCTATTATTCCTATTGTTATTTCTTTTCTAATTCCTGGGCTCTTGCTAGACATTTTTCTGACAGATATTTATTTCTTGGTTCAATAGAACTGTTTTACATGCGCTTTCACACATTGCTGCTGAACTTCCAGTTCCATGAGCAAAGCAGATAAGCCATAAGTACTAATAACCATTTTCTTTGCTTCTTGGAACTGCTGTGTCATATATATGGTGTTATATAAAAGGAATTCAATGTTTATTTGTTTTTCTTTTAAAAGGTATTTCAGAACCATCTTATATTGCCAAAAGTGAAGACCGATTATTCAAATATTTATTTCAACAGCAAGACTACCAAAGATGGGTTCGTCCAGTTGAACACTTGAACGATACAGTGAAAGTCAAGTTTGGCCTTGCCATTACACAACTTGTGGATGTAGTACGTATAGTAAATTATTTTGTGTTTTCATTTCATATGCTGGCACAGGATGACTACAGTAAGCTTATTCTGATTGTGTCTTGTATTCATGTACATTGCTGGCAGTGCTCAATATAATGTAAGGCTTTTGAAAAACAGGACATTTTGTCCTCTGTGATGAACTAAGTCCCAGCCGAACTGTCCCTAGAATATAAAAGAGAAAGCACTCTGGGTGATGCCAGATAGATAACATTCCCTAAATATACTTATAATAAAGCCCATTGTGTCATTGTTTTCTCTTGCAACTGGTAAAGTTCTGTTCTTACCATGGCACACTCTTACTTTCCATTTGTGGTTTATGTCTTGGCCTGCCCCTAGATTATGACACAGATATATTTATATCTATTATTTATTCTGTATATTTTGTAGGATGAAAAAAATCAACTAATGACTACAAATGTATGGTTAAAGCAGGTAAGTGCAGTAGTCAATTCATTTGTGTGCAATATTGCAAATATTGCAACTGTTTCTGTGAAACAAATTGATGTGAAATAAACACATTCACAATATCCAGAATGTTTAAGGGCACTTCGCTTCTCCCCATCTTTTTTCCTATTCTCACTATAGGACACTATGAGGCAATAATAAACCCTCCAATTCGACCCTCGAAGTTAAATCCTCGAATATCGAATTCTAAGGATTTAGCGCAAACCCTTTGATCGATCAATCGAAGTAAAAATCATTCGATCATCGATAAAACCCTACGATTCGAACGTTTCGAACGATTTTAATCGATCAATTGAAGGATTTTTCAAAAAAAAAATGTTAGAAAAGTGCTGGGGAAGGTCCCCATAGGCTAACATTACACCTCGGTAGGTTTAAAGTGGCAAAGTATGTAGTCAAAGTATTTTTTAAAGAGACAGTACTTCTACTATCGAATGGTCAAATAGTCGAACGATTTTTACTTCGAATCATTCAAATCATTCGATTCGAATTTGGTCGAAGTACCCAAAAAAATACTTCGAAATTCAAATTTTTTATCATTCGAATCCTCCACTCGAGTAAACTCCACTTAGTAAATGTGCCCCTAAGATTATAAAGAAATATTGTTGCACTAGGAATCAAACTGGATAAATTAATTATTCATGTTACATGTGTTGTTGTATCAATCGCCACATAGCTTGCTAAATAGCCCCAGGCTATCTTCTCAAATTCTTATCCCTACAGTTCTGAGCAGCATAAACTTTGGCTTATTTGGTGGGATATATCTGATAAACCAAGAAATGATGAGATATCATAAAAAGAGGCATACTGAGATATACATTTTAGCTGTGGATGGCCAATGTAAAATGTATTTTAGATCCATCAAAATACTGTAATTGTTGTATAATTTAAGTATATTATTGTAAAGGCCTTTCAAAACATAAGGCTCAAAAGATTTGGTCCCCTGGACCCTCTGAAACCTCTTATGAATGCATTATGCATTATGAATGAATGCTGCACCTAAAGTTCCTGTGCCCTTTGCCACTGACTTTTCCAATGACTTAAATGAATTGTTCAGTATAAAAATAAAAACTGGGTAAACTGATAAGCTGTGCAAAAAAAAAAAATGCTTCCAATACAGTTATGTCCCATGTGCCCCCCCTTAAAGTCACTAACTCAGAGTTAGAGAGCTTAATACCAGAGATTAGTGTTCTTGCTATTATGTTAGACATCCAGTCACTCCAGTCTTTATACATTACATTATTAGAAACATTTTGTATTTTTCACAGCCTATCTATTTACCCAGTTTTCATTTTTACACTGAATGAACTCTTTGTTTAAGTAAAATTAATGGCAGCAATGTCTAACAGAAAATACAATTTATAATTTTCCCCTTTCATGCCATTAGAGGAATCTGCAAAACATTGAGTATATGTTTTGTATTGACTTCCTTTATTCATTTCAAATAATTTATTGCATTTGTTCATTCTTAATAACATTATTTGACAGCAAATACACAAGAAATACCAGTGGCTTTTCTTAGTAAGAAAAGGGGAGACCTCATCAAAACTCTAGGATTAAACTTCAGTAAGAAGATAATGTACAGAATTAGTAAATATATCTATGTTTCAATTTCAAAATTAATGGAGAATTAAAGATAATTTTGGGAAGTTACAATGGCAGTCGTTTCAAAATATGTTATTGTGCTGTACATATGAATTGGGTTCAACAGTGTGATTTATTTTTCTGTTATTATAAACTATTGTCTCGCTCTTTGGTTAAAGCTTGATTACATATTCTGCATTCTTCCTTCTAGGAATGGGTTGATGTTAAATTGCAATGGGACCCCAATGAATTTGCTGGAATAACATCAATTCGTGTCCCCTCGGATTCTCTTTGGATTCCTGATATTGTTCTGTATGATAAGTAAGTTCGGTGTGCATATTTATATTTATTATTAGAATGATCTGTAAACTAGTTGCCTGAGTTGAGACACAGCCCACAAGAAATCCATTCCCAAAATTATATACCCTACTTTCAATGTAATCCACAAAGTAATCTAATCTAAAAGGAGAGATTGTTGCATGTTAATTACCCAAAAAGAACCCAGGTATAATAAAATATGTTAAAACTTGTGAAGGAAGCTTAGGCTAGAAATGTTGTACATTATGGGGCAGATTTAATAAGCTCGAGTGAATTTTCGAAGTCCAAAAAGTTAGAATTTCGAAGTAATTTTTTGGTTTCTTCGACCATCGAACTGGATACTACGACTTCGAATTTACTACGACTTTGATTCGAAGTATATTCGACCATTCGATAGTCGAAGTACTGTCTCTTTAAAAATCCTTTGATTTCAATACTTTGCCAAGTTAAAGCTACCGAATTGCTATATTAGCCTATGGGGACCTTCCAGTGCATTATTTAAGTTTTTAACATTGAATAGAAATCCTTCGATCGAACGCTAAAAATCGTTCGAATTGTTCGATTCAAAGTATTTAATCGTGCTTATTCGATCGATCGAATGCTATTTTAGCGCTAAATCCTTCGAATTCGATATTCGAAGGATTTCAATTCGATGGTCGAATTTCGAGGGTTTTAACCCCTCGAAATTCGACCCATAATAAATCTTCCCCTATGTTTTGGGCTCCTGTACCAGCCCAAGGCAACCACAGCCCTTTAGCAGGGAAGTTCTGTGCCTCTGAAGATGTCCCAATTATCTCCCATCTTCTTTTCTGCTGATTCACTGCACATGCTCTGTGCTGCAGTCACTTACTGAGCTTAGGGACTGACTCAATGTATACAGTACACAGAGAATACAAATGTTGTAATATAGGGTTGATTAGTAATCAAAACAGATAATTATTAAGGCAGCACAGAAACCAGTGCAACTAGCATCAGAATCTACCCTGTGGCATCAGTTTATATTACAGGCAAACCTAATTTTCTGCTTGATAATTTCTGACGACCCCTAAGCTTAGCTTCTCAACAGCTGCTCAGAGCCCACTGAGCATGTGAGTGTCACATTCACTTTCCAAGATGGTGACCCCCCTGTGACAAGTTTGAAGTCCTGGATCATTGCTGCTATTGAGAAGCTGAAACTTTAGGCTGGTGCAATAAGGTCATTATATAAAATATCAAATTTTTATCCATATTTATTACTTTAACTGTATGCTTTTATGAACTGGACCCTCTGAAAATCCTGTTTATCAAGCTATTTTTGTTTATTGTTGGACCCTCTGAAAATCCTTTTTATCAAGCTATCTTTGTTTATTGTTGTTCCTTCTTGGTTATGTTTTTTTTCAAATGATGAGTAACTTGATGCTGCTACATAAATTGACAATGATGATATAAATTTTTTGTAAATCTAATTTTAAACTCTTTACAGATATCTTCCTGTACAATGGTAGTAACCGTTACGAAATACAATAAAAACGTTGGTGGGTCTTTAGCAAAACATAACGATTATTTTTTCAAGACACTAAAAAAGGAATTAGTATAAATGAACATGGTGTTTAATTTGTTAATAAACCAGGGTGGTACATTTTTATATTAAGACTTATTATCAGTGTAGTTTAATTTACTTAACGATAACATAATCAATATATTAAAATTAAATGCTGTGGGATGAACAGACGTTATTTAGAGGGCCATGGACAATAGCACTGACCTCAGAAACAGCACAGGACAATTGTTATGTTGTACTAAACACACACACACACAACATATACAGTTTATTGGTTTAAAATAATTAAAGAAGAATCAGCCTGTGTAAATTTGTTTGTATTATACAGTATACTAATGCTGTCAAGGATGTGTGACTTTCTACACACCCACATAGAAACTACTCTAACCTCACATTCTAAACAATGCGACTGATGATGTGTATAACAGGGATTCAGAGCAATTTAAAATACTCTTAGAATATGAATGTCTACATCATATTAAAAGTTAATTTAAAGGCGAACCACCTTTAGGAGACAAACTCTTCTACTTTTTCTTTGACTACTTTTCTTTTGTGCTGTTTTTCTAGTGCTGATGGGCGCTTTGAAGGTTCTGTTACAAAAGCTGTGGTGAGATATGATGGCACCATAAACTGGACACCACCAGCAAATTACAAAAGCTCTTGTATCATAGATGTGACATTTTTCCCTTTTGATCTTCAAAACTGCTCCATGAAGTTTGGCTCATGGACCTATGATGGATCTCAGGTTGACATCATTCTTGAAGATTACCATGTGGACAAGAGAGACTTCTTTGACAATGGAGAATGGGAAATTGTTAATGCAACTGGAAACAAAGGAAATCGAACAGACGGTTGCTGCTTTTATCCATATATTACTTATTCATTCATAATAAGACGTTTACCCCTTTTTTACACACTTTTTCTAATAATTCCTTGCATAGAACTTTCTTTCCTGACAATACTTGTTTTTTATCTGCCTTCCAATGAGGGTGAAAAAATTTCTCTTTGTACCTCGGTCCTTGTATCCCTAACAGTTTTTCTACTTGTGATAGAAGAAATTATTCCTTCTTCATCAAAGGTCATACCTCTTATTGGAGAGTACTTGGTGTTTACCATGATATTTGTAACATTATCAATTGTTTTAACTGTTTTTGCCATAAACATTCATAATCGTTCTTCTGCAACACATAATGCTATGGCACCCTGGGTTCGCAAAATATTTCTTCACAAACTTCCGAAACTTCTATGTATGAGAAGTCACGTGGATAGATACTTCACTAGAAAGGAAGAAAAAATCAGAGGACCAGATTCATCCAGGAATACCTTAGAGGCAGCCTTGGATTCCATCCGTTATATTACGCGAAATGTAATGAAGGAACATGAAGTGCGAGAGGTATGTATTTTATTTCTTAATAGTATGTAGTTGGCTAAAGCAAATATGCTTTAAGGAAGAAATACTAGAAAAAAAATTAGCCTAAAAGTTGAAAGATGATAATTGTAACACAAAGGAACTCTAATGCTCTTATTTATGGTTTTCTGTGTATTTGTGTAATGAAATAGTAATAGAATAAACAATGTGTCCTTATGTGTGATTATATAAGTGAAATCATTCAAAAGCCATAAAACTAATTAGAATTGCTTAAGGTGTTCATATTCAGGTTAACATTAGGTTCCCCTCCATTGTATTGGGCTAAAATAACAGCCTGCCTATTCATATGTCTCTAGAGTAGGTTTGAAAATCCCTTCAGGGGAGGGATGCATTCTGCCATAGATGACTTATTACTCAGTGGGTCTGTACCTTTCATGATCCAATTGTTGACCCTGGGACAAAAGATTGGAAGTTATATAGAAATATAACTTGGAATCTGTTGAAGAAGCACATATTTTGGTGAAATAATATATTTTCATTATGTGATATTACAGATAAAAACATATAAACCTTTTTTTTCTACAAAAACACTATTATTAAACTATTCTAAAGACAGTTTGCCAATAGAGCAAAGAAAAAAAAACCAAGAGTGGCATAAATGTGATGCCTTTAATGGATTTAAATGTTGTATTATCAAAGTAAGAGACCTTGATACTGGGGGTAACTTCAAGCATGTGTTCACCTGTTGGGTATTGACAACATGGTTTTCAAAAAAACAAGGCACTATTCATTTTTTTGTAGCATATTCATTCTTCTGAAACCAGAATACACTACAAATAAGACTTTATATATAAATGTTTATATAATTGTCAGAGAGTGGAATGCTCAAACCCTTGCAGTTTACACATGGCTCATCCTTCATACTGCCTAGCAATGATACGGATCTTGTGTACAGTCAAGGTTCTGTCTTCCAGTAGAATTATTGTATGAATCACACAGCAACTTCATGGCATTTATAGGATTAATATCTGCCCAAAGGGTGCTGCTGACAACATAATATGTGCAAAAACGACATGTGCAGCCATTGATACTGTACATATGTTCTTAAGTATGCCCAAATATGTCATTAATGTCAAACTTCAGATTTAGAGAATCTGATGATATCTACCATGGACTTCATAATAAACAAGTCTAGCCAACCAGGGGGTGTGCCCAAATAACCATGTGGGAAAGAGTGTGCTGCTTACAGTGTGCCTTCTGCGGCCTGAAGATGGGAGACAACTCCTAGCAATGTGTATTATCTGTGGTTCTTCTCACTCTGGTAGGCCTGTCATCTTAATTATATGTCCACTGTCAGTTTAGGCAAATAAGTAAAGGACTAGAGATTTCTTCAAAACCATTAAACTTCTTTATTCATTACTACTGGTGATATCAGACTTTAATAACAAAGGAATAGCATATGAACGCAGCATACATATTTTCTCACACATCTTATAAATTCACAATTGCACTCAAACTCATGATCTGTCCTCTCTGGAGGTGGTAGTGCTCATATTAGTTCCAGTCCCAAGTGTAGTCTGGACCCACTGTGGTCCCTTGCTGCAGGAATCTCACTTCCTGTGTCCCTGAAAATCAACCCTGAATCCCTAAACTAGTGGTCTGATCACTGTGGGGTGCTAACACTAGTTTCCTTGTTGGAGCCTCAAGCTGCTTGACTAGCTGAATCCTTTCTGTCTCTCACTCCTGGAGTGACTATAACAAAGTGTAAACAAGCTGAATTTGGTTGTGACCCAAATGGCAATGTAACACAGAAGAAAGGAGGGGCATATTTACCATCTACACAAGGGATATATAAGAAATAAGTGGATATAAGTGAAATTTGTAATTGTGAAACATCATTAGACTTTATAACTGGCAGACTATAGTGCCGTTATATTGCTCTGATTAAAGTGGCAGTGTCCCAGGGGGCTGCCTTTCGTAGAAATGCCAGTATATGCCGGTATTCTCTACAGGTTCCACTAATTTTCTTTTAGGAGTGTGCCACTGAATACTGGATGGAATGCATTTGCCACCACAATATTCCTACTGTTTATGTAGAGCTACAGTTACACTTTTCTAATGTCTGCATGTTTCCCTCCCACAGGTGGTTGAAGACTGGAAGTTTGTAGCTCAAGTGCTGGACAGAATGTTTTTATGGACATTTCTTCTGGTTTCTGTTATCGGTTCACTTTTCCTATTTATTCCCGTCATACATAAATGGGCCAATATTATTGTGCCTGTACACATTGGAAACATGTATGGAGAGAAAAACACATAAACATTCACAAAAATCATGTGCATAAATTATACATTTGCTGCTTTGCCAATATTTAATGTTTTAAGAGAACCTATATTTTATTATTTAATTAATTAACTTTATTACTTAAGCTATATCCTAAAGTTCCAGAATGTTATATGTTTATTTTGTAATGTTTTATTTATTTTCTTACTATCAGATGTAGGCCTATGCACTGTGTATCCTGCAGAATATCAGATGCATGTCATCCTAATCTGTAAGCAAATCTCTGCGGTGTAAAATAATAACAAACCTCTTGTTACTAAATGGCAGGCTGCGTCTTTTCTCTTCCGTATTGTATATTGGACAGACTACATATAAGTAAAAAAAAGAGCAATATAACCAGCATCCATTACTCCCAGCTTTTAAAATAAATAAACATTTAGTTTTTTGAACAACATCAAATAGTGTACATAGCAATAGTGGCCTGGAAAAGCAGATTGGCACATTTCCAAGCAACTACAAGCAGTTCATGCAAAGCTTTGGTGCTACATTCTTTGTCTGTTTAGAAACATGGAATGTGCCCCATGTGCTATGACTCTGAAGATCAGATTGACACCTGAAGGAGTCTATTGCAGGAGAATGTAGCTAGCCTACTACCTAGAAAAGCTACACTCTTATTTAGCAAGAAAATACAATATTTCTGTGGGATACTCCAGGAGTGAGACATACCTCCCAACATTTAGGAAACAGAAAGAGGGACAAAAAGACACCCCCTAATTAGCATGTTCATTTTACATAATTTGTCAGGTTATGAAAGTTTGAACACATTTCTGTGGTTTTTATATGTTATTACAGTTTTGCAAATGAAGCTGTGAGGCTAAGTTTTTATCTTATCAAACTGTCACAAAAGTATGTATTCTGGGCTGTCTGCCAAGACACAATTAAGTTAGAAACCTTGTATCTGTTTCTGGCTATTCAGTGCAGCAGATCAAAGAGAAACCCGGGACTCATCAGTACAAATCTGTGACAGCGGGTTGAGCTGTCAATAGCGGGACTGTTCCGCTCAAAACGGGACAGTTGGGAGGTATACAGCCCAGTGTTGTGTGACTGGGGACAGCTCCCCTCAGAGTGTCAGTAAGTGCAATTTGACAAATACCTCGGCCTCTTCTTTCCAAATATTCAGCTGCCTCCAGGAGGATTAGCAGAGAGTGTAACTCCATGCTTGCTATAATAGATTTATACACAGGCAGGTGTTATGTTGCTGGATAGAGACAAGAAGAAAAACAATAAGAAAGTTGTTCCCTTGGAACTCTTGCAGGAAAAGGGCTAAAAAAAGCAGTGTTAACCAACTAGAAAGAGTTCAGGCGCTTTGGAGACTTCTTAAGGTGGCCATAGACTCAAAGATCCTATTGTACAAATCGAGGATTCGTACAATTTACGGACCATGTGGGGAGAGTCCCGACATTTTTCGTCCGACGGAGATCGGTCATTTGGTCGATCACAGGCCTGGACTGAGAATTAAAATAAGCCCTGGCATTTCAGGTACACAGAGGCCCAAACAGCCCCCACCAGCCCACTAAATACTGACTTTCTATGGCACCATATAGCAGCCCCTCTGGCATTTACCAGAACCCACAGATTGCCAGTCCAGAGGTAGACTTGTTTTACCAATATTTATTGAAACTGTATATGAATAAGGGCCTCATGGGGCCCCCTGTACCTTCTTGGCCCCCCTGCGGCCGCAGGGTCTGCTTCCTCTATAGTTACACCCCTGACAGTAGCAGATAATGGGGCGAAGGTCAGTGGGATGTACAGGGGCTCATTTATAAACTTTGCGCAGTTCAGAATGGTTTGTACAGTGAACATATTTGCCCTGTGCATGGTGAAATTTATAAAGCTGGATAAGAGTGGTGTATTTAATGTACAAACAGAATTGCGGATTTCTTTTCGCACTGCGTATGTTCATAAGAGCTTTTTAAATATGGCCAAAATTGGAAATTGCAAATATTTATGTGCACACTCTGTGTTTGAGTTACGCAACGGCTTTGGTGGCGGAGAAAATATTTGCAAAACAGTTTTGCAAATTGTTTTAAATTTAAATGACTGTCAATGCTATTTTTTTTCAACCCTTGACTAAACCCACATTTTAAAAATCACCAAAAAAAAGTTTATTAAAAGATTCAAATATAAAAAGAATCAATAAGTAAAAACACAGAATGAATCCGAATAAAGATATGAAAACCTTAATCCTTGTATTTTATTGTGTTTACAAACGAAGAAAAAAAAAACCTGAAAAACCTCGAAAAGCTCAAAGAAAGGTTTAACAATCTGCAAAGGACAACTCCCACTGACTTCTAGATGACTTCATCTGTATTTAGTATTTTTAGTGCTAAAAAGTTTGTTTCAGGGAAATTTAAAAAATATGAGCATTAGTAACGTTTTCCCCTTAGGGAAAATTAGATCTATATAAAGGCTAACGGGCCGATTTACTAAAGGTAAAAGCTTTCGAGGTCTATGGTAACTGTGCACATTCTATTGGACATTTCAGACATTGAGGTTTTATAATTTTTTTTTGTATTAATTATCCAAAATAACTCAACATTTTTTGTATTTTTTTGGTCAGCATTCAGCATTTTTTTCCATGCATACATGTCATATGTAGATCTTTTAATAGCTTTCATGTCATTCATGGTTTTAGAGAAATAATAAAAAATAATTTAATTGTGATTTCAAAAACCTCTGAAACCACTTAAATTCAGCCTTTAATAAATATGCTTCTGTGTGTTTATTTTATTATTACCAAACTTATACATTTGGAGACACATATGGGCATACCTTTTTATTTTATACAGAGCACATGCCATGATACTATGTAGTTTATGCTGACCTAAAAGAAGAAATTGCCTTTAATTATCAGTTATTTTTATCCAATTTACAGTATATTATGAAAGCTGATTATGCTGCATATTTGTATACAAACTCAATATAAATATCTGAAAAGCATAATTCAATAGTGGGAGAACAATTCTGTTAATAAGACTGATGATTAGAGAAGCAGTATATACTGTATGGGTTTTGACTTATTTGCCATTATTTTAAATTTCAAGAAATCGTTTGTTTGATTAATTAACTTAACTCCCAACTGACCTGTTTTTCGCGGGATAGTCCCGATTTTGACAGCTCAGCCAGCAGTCCCAGATTGTTAGTGAAATGTCCCAAGTTTCTCTTTGTATATTTTTCTGGTGTCAGTGATGGAGGTCAAACTTTCTGAAATTTAATTAAATAAGAGGCTATTGGCAAAGAGCACAGGACTCTCAGCACCTGCACTTTATGTAACAATTTCAGATAAGCAAAGATACAGTTGTAACTATTTAAGATAAGCAAGCCTCTTGGGAGAACTGAGACTAGCATCTTAAAGGCAATTAACTTTCATTAGCAAAAACTTAAAAGACCTTAAAAATTTTTGTTCCTCTTTCTATTTTTGAAATATTGGAAGGTATGAAATAGTGCTGATTGCACATTACTTTTATACTTAATCACATGTTCTGAGCACTATTAGCCAAGGCAGAGGACCCCCCTTATGCAACAACAAAATTAAACATCTTTGCCTCCACATTAATTAAAAGGTTTTTCTCAACATGCTACAGAAAGCTTTAGCATTGAAAAGTATGGATTAATGGTGGTAAAGGGCCACTAAACCTTTTTATTATCCCTTTGTGGTTGTCTAATGGAAGCCTGACCAACTACATACAGAATTCTTTATTAGTGATAAGTGAATCCGTGCCATTTTCCTTTGCCAAAAAATTTGGGAAACCATGGAATAATGCGCGCCACTCAATGGGTGTTTTTGTGTTGTGTTATTTCCATTCAAAATGCATTGAAGTCATTGAGTGTTTTTATATGTGTTTTTGTCACACAAAATGCATTGAAGCCAATGGGCTTTTTTTTGAGATGTATTTTTTTTAATAATATGTGCCGAACACATAAAATTGTTGTAACTCAAGTAGTATAGCAACAAGAACACATACAGATTTAGCAATGTATTCCATATAAAGGCCACCATAGTAGGGTATAGTATAATAAATATTTTTACTTTTTGAAGTTTATGTAGCTATAGAAATCCTTTGCTACAAAATTCTTTTCCCAGTATAAAATAACTGTTTCGAAATATTCTAAAACAGCCTTTTGAATTCACTTATGAGTAAAAAGCTTTAGACATGATATTCATGAAAGCAGATCTGACTTGTATATTTCTAAGACTATAAATAATTGGATTCAGTAAAGGAATAACTACAGTGTAAAACAATGATATCACTTTATCCGTCTGGATTGAGTGACTTGAAATAGGTCTTATATAAACAAATATAGCTGTTCCAAAGAATAAAATGACTACCAGCAGATGAGAGGAGCACGTTGAAAATGCTTTGAGTCTTCCATCTGATGACTTTATCTTCAGGATAGAAGAAATTATGTTGCCATAGGAAATCAAGATGATGAGAAGAGAGAATGTTCCTAAAATACTGGATAAAAGAAACATAAAGAGTTCACTCATAGAAGTATTTGTGCAGGAAAGCTTCAGCAGTGGGGGGATGTCACAATATAAATGGTTGACCTTGTTGGAATTACAAAATGACAACCTAAAAGTACAGCTTGTGTGTATTATTGATGTTATAAGTCCACCAGAATATGCCATTCCAACCAGTTTCAGCTGTAGATCTCTGCTCATAATCATGACATAAAGTAAAGGATAACAAATTGCTACATAACGATCATATGCCATTACAGTTACAAGAAAACATTCAGCACCTACAAAGAGGGCAAAAAAGAAGAGCTGAGCAGCGCAGCCTTGAAAGGATATAACCATTCGCTTGGAGACCATGTTGCTAAGAATCTTAGGAGTAATGACAGAAGAATAGCAGACATCTGAGAAAGAAAGATGGCACAGAAAAAAATACATAGGGTTCCGAAGTTTAGAGGAGCAGCAAATTAAAGTAATCATAGAAATATTACCCAGTAATGTAATTAGGTACATTAATAAGAAGATCAGGAAAAAGAGATAATTTAGGCTGGGGTCATCAACTAAACCCGAAAGCAGAAATTCTGTAACAGATGTTTGATTTCTTACTTCCATCAAACAGCTTTCTGCAAACGTTAAAACAAATATTGAGGTTAATTGTAGTTAAAATACATTATAAACCTGTACTGTAAAGTTCTGATCTCTGAAAAAATCTGGACAGTATCCAGATCTAGAGGCCAATATAATCCAAAATAAGATTAAAAATAACCCATAAAAATGTTGTGCGTGTAACAAATGTGTATTATGTTACAAACATCAGTATAAGAGACAAACGCTATGTTCAGATACATTGACCCAGATATCCTCCTTAAAGGAGAACTAAAAAAAAGAAGTGGGGTAGAAACGCTAGCAGAATATGTTTTGAGATTGTTTACCAAGCTAAGGTGACTACAGATCTTTAAAGGTAAAGATCTGTACAAGGATAAAAAAAAAAGCTATAGAGCACACCCGCTCAAAAATCGTTATTTATTAATGATTCATTGTTCAACTTATGTGCTGCTGTCACTTACCTGAGGTTAGGAACCAACTCAAAATAAATTGAATATATGGAATATAAAAGCCACAATACAAGGCTGATTAGTAATTCAGAGTCTCATTAAATGGCAGCCCATAAACAAGTGCAACTTGCATCAGAATTAAATAATCAGCCCCGATTGACATGTGAACCTCATTTTCTGCTTGATGACTTGCGACAACGCCTAAGCTTACCTTCGCAACAGCTACTCAAAGCCCACTGAGCAAGTGCAGTGTCACTTATACTCCTAACAAAATCCAAGATGGTGGGCTGCTGTGTACAGCTTTTAATTACAGTAAAACTGGTGTACTAGTTCAATATGAAATACAGCATTTCTTGCTATATTTGTTTTTAGTATTTAGTTCTCCTTTAAAAAATATGTCTAATTAAATACTTTCCTGCATTGGCATTTTTTCCCCATACATGTTGAAAGTATCATATTCCTGGGAACCCAGATTCTCCAGTTAGAAATTTGATAAGTCTGTCCTTGAATATTTTTTATGGGAATTGGCAACAAAACTCTTTCTGCATGTGGCAGTGGATCAGGTAATGACTTTGAACAATCATGATGGGGGCCAATAGCAAATGAGCAATTCATACAGACAATATTTCTCACTGAACCAAATAACTGAATTTGTGCTATTTGGGGTTACTATGTATTTCACCAACTGCATATTATTGACTAGTCACATGATGCCTTATAAAAGGTATCTCGTTCTGATGAATAGTAATGTGCACTTCTTGTACAGCTGTACAGCTTTCGAGGCAGGGTAGTAGTAGTAGTATCTACTCAGCAGTAATCATTACTGCATGTAAACCTTTATTCTTATGATTTTATAGCTAAAATACATTCATAAATTTTGATATACTTCATCACCTTTCCCTGAAACTATGCTACTGACACTGAAGAATCAAAGTGCCAGTTGATGATTCTATGCTTCCAGTTTATATTGGGTATTATTAGGCAACAGCTAATACCATTTGTGGCTGGAAGGTAAAGATGTAAAGCCTTGCTCTCCCCATGCCACACATCTCTTAGTAATGTAGCTAAATATATTAGTTTAATGATCCTTTAGGAATTACCCTTTCTAAAAAGGTGGAATTTACTAAGTCAATACTTTATAATTGTAATATACAGGGAGGTCACCAATCTGTAGAATCCAGACTGTTGGGTTACAAAACCTTTATGGCTGGTGCAGTACTGTGCTGACCAAATACTTTTACAGGTCATCTTTGTGACATTGCCCTGGAATTTTATTGTCAAGCACTTGAAGATTTACCGACCCAAATGATTATTTACCAGTTTTATGAAATATCTGTGAATGGTCTGCCATCTTATCTAATAGTAAAGAAATGACCAATGAGGGTGTATATAGAAACAGTCAATTAGGGTTCATATTAGAATCTACAACATACAGACTGTTCAAAATACTATTTCCATCTAAATATGTACTGTGCAACTAAATGATATGCCCAAAGGAAGGTAATAAAAGCAAAGTTATATGAATTTGGTTGTTGACACTGTAAGGAATACTCATCGATATGGCCTCCGCTCTGGTTCCGGTCCTCTTCGGCAAGATAGCGGCACCCAGGGCTCCCATGTGGCACGTTCTGACGCCAGTGCGTCAAACGTGCGCAACGTCTTGATGCAGCATCATGATGCCAGCGCGTCAAAGTGCGCAGCGTTAGCACGTAGTACCATGACATCATCACGCCTGTTTTGGCGCCAAATTGGCCTATTTGAGACGCCAGAACATTACAGACCTTGCCCAATTATAGGTTCATCTTATTGAGTTCCTGGGTGTGATCTATTTGCTATTATATCTGATTCCTGTTATTGACCTCGGCCTATTTCGATTGTGAACCTTGCTGCTTGGATTGATCTTTTGCCTGGACTTTGATTACTCTTTTGCTTAACCCTTTTGATACCGTGAACTGTGTTGGACTAATTGATTCCTTCTTGGTCCGCAAAATCCTAGCGGAGCCTCTCTCTCTGTGGTGCTCTCTAAGAAAAACCCCGGCCGGTGCAGTTTTCTGCTGATAGGAGTAACGGCCCGGGGTTTCAATCTTAATAGACCTTCTGAATCATTGCTATTAAAGTGGTAGAATTAGGCAATAATGCAGACTTGGTTATATATTTAACTGTGGGTAATGGCAGTGATGGCAATTAAACTATTGCAGCTGTAAAACAACTTGCTATGCCAATATCTTCTATCCTCTACTTTGACAGACAACAATGCACTATGCCATCCACTCCAACTGGTTTCTAGTGCACAAAAAATAAATACTAGAAAAATAAATTGGAGGGCCTAGGTGCACTGCCCTGATCCTACAGCAAAGGTGGGTGGATGAACTGTACATGCCAAAGTAGCAGGCATTTCTTTGGAATTAAATGAGTACGGCACAAAATGTGTAAGCCTGAGGTCATGTCTGTAATTCAGTAAAGAAACTACTTTATGATATTAAAAGTCTGAGTGTTCTTTTGGACCCCTTTACCTGAAAAGAATAAAACAAATTACAGATACATATAAACTGATACCCTCCTATCATTTTAGAAATATCTTGGAAAGAAAATAAATATTTTGGTTCAGACTGTGCCCCTCCCTAAATTGATTATGCCCACAAATAGGACAGCCCAAACTGACCTGTGCAAAGGATTGTCTCTCACCGCCAAGAAGGTATTAAAAGTGCTGGTTTACAATGTATTTATTTATTCTGTAGCAATAAATTCTACCTTGGGAAGACATCCCAAGAGTTTTTATATCACTACAATTATATTAATTAAGCAACTAAATGTAAAAAAAAAAATTCCCTCTTCTTTCTTGAACTCAAAATTAACAATCCCTGAAAACTTCAGAAGAGGCTCAGGCCTAACTTACTAAATTCATATTTCTTTGCTACCCTGCTAAAGATCCGTTCATTCTAACTAACAATCCATCAATGGATGATATATAAACTTTGAGACTTTGTTGTATTGGTTGCACAATCATACAAATATTAACTGATGACCATCCGACCATAAGTGGAAATTTTTATTTCTGTCTGATCAACAGAAAATGTGGTTGGAACAATTATAAATTTTACAATAGTTTCTACTCAATCAGTGTAAAGATGAGTAGGCAATTTTATCAGCCTGGCCTAAAACTGGTCTTTCGCACAACAAACCATGCTCGTGTACGGCCACCTTAAGTTATAAATACTAGAAATATTATGATACAAATATTCTAGCTACAAAGTATCCAATTTTTTAGCCCTTTGTTATCAATTAGTTTCCTTACTGATAAATTCTCCTCATTCATAAAGGGAATCCACCTGGAAGCTGCAGCAGCGGAATCCCAAAATGAATAAACCAAATTTGAAGGTTTTGGTATTTTGGAGGTCTTAAACTAATTGTACTTCTGTGAGTGCATTTGTATTTTCATTATTATTAAACTATACGCAATAGGTATGCAGTCCTCTGTACTTTTTATGTTGTAGATTCTATGAGTATACCTCTTTGTACCCAATATCTAACTGTGTAAGCATTGACTAACTGTAACGGTCGGGGCACCCAACACCAGAACAAATGCCAGGCACCTTGGTCTCGGCTCGTGCTTCATCTGTAGTGTGACCGCCTTTGGCCTCGGGAGGAGCTCTCAGCTACTTGGATGCCACCAGGACTTAAATGAGAGGTGCAAGGCTATAGGTTCTGGATAGGCAGAGGGGCACTACTGTAAAGCAAAGTCTTTGGGCAGAAGGTCGTAGTACAAGGCGTTAGGCAATAGAGTAGTCAGATCAGGTTGGGTCGAGGCAGGCAGAGAATAATCGTAGTCAGGCAGGCAAGGGTCAAACCAGGTAGTCAATCAGAAAGGATTTATCAGAAGAGGTAGTCGGTATTCAGGCAAGGGTCAAGATCCAGAGGTCAGAATAGTCAAAAAGCCAGGCAGGGGTCACAACAGTAATCAAAACAGTTTCAGACAGATTTAGCTTAAAGCTCAGAAGCACCAGGAACAAATCCTATAACGGGCAATGTGATAAAAGAAAATGTACCTTTAAGTACTTTTAAATTTCGCCGCCATTGCGCACTGACGTCAAACGTCAGCGCGTCTGCGACTTTAAGACACTAGGAGGAGCGCCGTGCGCGCCCTAGGAACCTGCGCAGCACACCATAATGGCGGTAGTCCCCGCTTGGAGTGCGGCGGGCGTCCCCGCCGACCCCCCCACGAACCCCAGATTTTGTTACACTAACCCTGAATTAACCAGTGCAAATTCTCATTGACCCTGGATTAATCAAGAGGCATTTTCTGAAGTGCTGACTTGAATTCTGTCCTTAGTTTAACGATTATTAACAACTACTTACTCTCTCTCTCTTCTTGTAAAGTTTGACATTACTGATTCTTCTTTTGTCTACACCTATCTTTGTCAGCCTGACGTTACCACCTCTACTCCAAAAAACTATTTTATACACATTCATAGTCTTGCCCTAAATTTCTATGGGAATAAAGACCAGATCAGAAGTGTAGCAGAAGCTCCATGGCCCAGTGAACAACAGTACCATGATACCCTGCATGCTAATTATTGCTCATATAGAGCACCTGGTACATTTGGCTTTTCTAATAATAAAAAAAAGATTCTGGCAATAGCCTTTTGATAAATATTTAAGACCAGAGGATGGATTTACATGTAAAGTTTACTGGAATAATCATTTTTCAATCTAAATGAGGCACTTTATTCAGAATAAATAGGTAAGCAGATAAACTGGTACAATGCTGCCCTAAGATAACTTTTCCAGTATCACAGCACCTTGCTTCCATCCAAAAGCCAGCAATATAGAAATTCAAATGTAGGTGTAGATACAAACAAGCGCAGGCGAATCTGCTGCAAACGGTGCCTTTATTCATGGATAAAGGCACCGTGTGCAGCAGATTCGGCTGCGCTTGTTTGTATCCACAGAATAAATAGGTCTCCTGCTGACTGTAGTAATTCTAGCATTGCCTTCTTTAATCAGTAAACCAGAAAGCTTTGTGAGTTTCCCTGATAAGAAGCAATTAGGGGGTTTGATAAATTTGTCTGGAAATTTACACTTACCCTTCCAAACATAATCAGCAGCTCTTTACTATTCATGTTAGTCCATATTACGATGTACCTGTGATTAACAAGACAAAAGGTCTTATTAAAGAAGTGCATAAAATTGTCGAGATTTACCTTGCTCCTTGGATAGAAGTGGTGAAATGTGACTGGACATGAATGTGCATTTTCATGCCCTTTAATGTGCTTCCTTATTGCCTGCTAACTACAAAGCTCCCTTACCCCCGAGAGCACGTCATTACTGTATGTTCCCCCTTGTAAGATGGTGAAATAAAATTTATTTCATATGTAAATACTTTGGACAATATTATAATTCAGCCAGCAGGTGGTGCCATTTCTAAAGATTGGGCTGGAGGAGAATTCTCCGTCAGGAGGCTATATAAGGAAGCGAAGAAGCAGGGAACTTCCTCTTTGGCTTAACGTCAAAAAGGCAGGACAGAAGATCATTGTGGCCAGACCAAGTGGGAGACTGTATCCTTAAAGGCTATAAAGTGGATAGTAGTGGGGTGTTAGCTCACTCTTGGGGCAGATTTACTAAATTACAAAGTGGCCATCGGTAGCGAAATTTCACCAGAAATCCAATCCTCAGGGACATCGCCAACTTACTCAACAGGCATAGAGGACAATTCACTAGCGAAAGAGACCATCACTCAAAGTTTCGCACCCTATCGACAGGGGAATTTTCGCTCAGGTGAACGATTGTTACTCCGATGGCCTTTTTTTAACTTTTTAAAGCGAGATTGCCTTCAAAAGTTCTAGCTATTAAAGATTTTTGTATTAACATTTTTTCCCAACTATTTGAGGGGCATGCCACATTTGTTTTAGGGTGGGCTCATGTCTAGGGCATTAGAGGATCTATTTTGTCTTTATTATGCTTCTTTTGACATTTGTAATAATAAGTGGCCTCTTCAAGAATTTGCACCAACATCTCTAATAAAGATGTCCATGTGAACTATATGTACCCGCCCTATTCAAATTGACCTAAGTGTAAGTATCCTAACGAAGTTTCGCAATGCAGAAATGCACACTAGAGAAAGATCGCTATGGAATGGTTGTGCTGACCAATTAACGCTAGCGAAACAGCAGAGGAGAAGAGGCAAAGCTTTATTGGGAGAGGAGACACCCTTGTGACAGAGGTCGTGGAGGCTTTGTGAGAGGAATGATGTGTCAGGGGCCTATCGGCTCCCAGCGGGGAGTAGTCAGGACCAAGGAGTAAGCTTAGGGTTTAAAGTCCAAGTTTGCGGTGCAGACAAGGGTTCAAGAGTCAGCGTAAACAAATCCAGGTAATATTTCAATGGGCAGGCAGAAGTGTAATGAAATCCAAGTTCAGGCAGGGTCAGAAAGGTTCAGAAATCAATCAGCAGGAAATATACATGCACCCAAGAACCACACAGGAAATCCTATTATTGAGCATTGAACCCGTGACCTGGAAGGGCTTAAATCTTCAAATTTTGCGACAAGCGCATGAAGTCATCATGCCAGCGTTATGGGGCTGGCATCAAACCACGTGGGTCATGGGTGCCGCCATCTTGGATCTGAAGCAGATAAAACAGGAGCGCCATCGGGCACTCCTGAAAGTTCCCCCTGGGGGGCACTGGACCACCATCTCATTGTTTCTTTGGAAATTGTTTGAAGAATTCCCTCACCAATCGAGTAGCGTGGACATCACAAGGGCCATTTCTCGGAACCAAAGCCCATCCATTGGATCAGAAATTGTAGAGACCCTCTGGAGATTCTTGAGTCTAGTATCCTTTTCTCTTCATATTCTTGTTGGCCATTCAAAGAGACAGAAGCAGGAGGAGTTTGTTCCAAAGAGAAGCGATTAAGGAATGCTGGTTTCACCAGGGATACTTGATTCGCATCTCCGGGAGAAGCTGAAGTCGGACAGCCACAGGATTAACAATCTCCACAATGGAGTATTGACCAACAAATTTTGGACCCAATTTGGGAGAAGGAATGTTTAGATGAATGTTCCTCATCGCGAGCCATACTTTGTCCCCAACTTTACATAAGGGAGAAGACTTCCGTCCTTGATCAGCATACTTCTTGTGGGACAAGGAACTGTTCTCCAAGTTGGTCTTGGTGGCCGACCAAATGGCTGACATGTGGGCTGCATGATCATCAGCAGCTGGAACATAAGACAAGAGGAAGTCCCGAGGGAAGGCTCGTGGATATTGTACTTACACGGTCAAGAAGGGCGACCTTCCAGTGGAGGCATGGCAAGCATTGTTGTGAGTGAATTCCGCCCAGGAAAGTAGATCAGCCCAATCGTCCTGACAGAGGAATACATGACTTCTCAGGAATTGTTCCAACACTTGGTTTACTCTCTCAGCTGCTCCGTTGGATTGAGGGTGATAGGCAGAGGAGAATTGAAGAGTGATGCCCAGGTTTGTACACAAAGAGCGCCAGAACTTGGACATGAACTGGGAACCTCTGTCAGATGCAATCTCCGCTGGGAAGCCATGGAGTCTGAAGATGTATTGAATGAAGAACTGAGAAAGTTCAATGGCAGAGGGAAGTTTGTGCAAATGGATAAAGTGTGCCTTCTTGCTGAAGCAGTCAATAACCACCCATATCACGGTGTTTCCCTTGCAAGGTGGTAATCCAAATGAGTCCAAGGACAAGAAGGAATGGGCAGAGGTTGTAATAGCCCGCTAGGGCGAGAGTGGCTGAACTTAGATGAGGCACAGATGGCACAAGCCCCCACAAAGTCTTTCACATCCTTTCATAGAAACAGCCACCAGAGAAGTTGACTAACAAGCTCCAATGTCTTTTGAGTACCTGGATTTCCTGCTTGCTTGGAACAAGGCTTTGCTGAAGGATGGGTATACAGAGTTCAGGTGGCACGTAAACCATACCAATGGGTGTATCAGTCGGAGCAGACGACTGGACACATAGGATCTGACTGGCCAGTTGTGGAAACAATGATCTTCGTGGGAGGAACAATTGACTCGTGATCTTCACTGATATGCCCCTCAGGGAGAATGCTTCGGGATAGGGCATCCGCCTTACAGTTTCTGGGGCGTGCGCGATATGTAAGGACAAAATTAAATCGAGTGAAGAAGAGTGCCCATCGAGCCTGACGGGGATTCAATCTCTTGAGAGACTGGATTAACTCTAAGTTCTTGTGATCGGTGTAAATGGTCCCTCCAGGAAATGTCGCCACTCCTCGAGTGCAAGTTTCACTGCCAGAAGCTCACGATTCCCCAGTCGTAATTTTCCTCTGCAGGAGAGAACTTTTTAGAGAAATAAACACAAGGGTGAAGTTTCCCATCAGCGGCTTGTCTCTGAGAGATGATGACACCAGCCCTGATGTCGAAAGCATCTACTTCAATGAAGAAGGGTTGCAAAAGGTCTGGATGTCGAAGGACAGGAGCCGAAGCAAACAAATCTTTTGTAATGGAAAGTGAAGAACTTACCCCATGGGACATCCAAGATGGCGACCTCCTGCTCCACCATGCGGCTCTTCCTGGTCGTAATATGACCGCGTCAGAAACGTGTCGCCCCAGGATTGGTCGCCGGCGACGGAATGGACACCGGCGTCAGAATGTGCGTCGGCGTCAGGACGCCAACGTGAGGACGCCGGCGTCGACGTCATGACGTCACTGCGTCAAGTTTTGGCGCCAACTCTGGACTATTTATTTCCAATTGCCCTTTCTGTCCTTGCCCAATTATAAGTCTATCTTGTATAGTTCCTGGGTGTGATTTCTTGATATTCTGCTTATCCCTGTACCGACTTCTTGCCTGTTTCATCGATTCTGATCCTTGCTGCCTGTATTGACCATTTGCCTGATTACGACTATTCTTCTGATAAATCCTTTTGTACCGCAAACTTGGTGTTGTTGTCTCCTCCTTGGTCCACACTACAACAGAGCCTTCGGGCCCTGACAGTATAATTGGGCCATGGACCCCTCTGAGGAGCCCCAAGTTCCTACTGATGTCGGCAGAGCCGTTCGTGGATTGGCTTCCCGTATGCACACCTATGAAGCCCAGCAAACCCACTTCGGCCAGGCACTTGAAGCAATCCTGGAGAAATTATCTGCTTTATCTCCTGTGGCTCCAGTCCCTATGCCGGTTCCTGCAACTCCGCTCCAGGTTTCCGAGCCTCGCATCCCTGCACCTCCTCTGTATAGCGGTGATCCGGAATCATGCCGTGGTTTCATCAACCAGAGTGAGATCCAATTCACCCTGCTTCCAGGTCAGTTTGTCTTGGAGCGAGCTAAAGTGGGCTATATTATCACCCGCCTGCAAGGGAAAGCTCTGGAGTGGGCTTCTCCTTTTTGGGAGAAGGAAGATCCGGTAATCGACGATGCCAAGGCCTTCATCCGGGACCTTCGCACAGTGTTCGATGCTCCAGGTCGGGCTACTTCTGCCTCGGCTCGTTTATTCCAGCTGCAGCAAGGGACTCGTTCTGTTCCGGAATATGCCATCGAATTCCAAACTCTCCTGGCAGAAACTTCGTGGAATAATGACGGATACCATGCTGCCTTCTACAACGGCCTGGCGATGCGCATCAAGAACGATCTTGTATCTCGTGAGATTCCTTCTCGATGGGAGGACCTTGTTGCGTTGGCTATGAAGGTTGACACCCGACAGAGGGAGTTCCAAGTCGAACTTGACAGGGAACGTGCTAGGAAGTTTTCCAGGTACCAACCTACCCTGGCTCCACGCTTCCAAAGACCCTTACTTCCCAGTCCGGCTTCCAACCTCTCTCCTCCTCCTCCTCCGGCACCTGCTACTTCTTCTTTACCACCTGAAGAACCAATGCAGATTGGGCGGGCACGCCTTTCCGAACAGGAGAAGCTCCGGAGAAGGGCCGCTGGGTTATGCCTCTACTGTGGGGGAAAAGCCCACTTCGCCCAGGAATGCCCAGTGAAGCCGGAAAACTCCAAAACCTAGGTAAGCTTATGGAGACTTACCTGGGTGGAATTTGTTCTCCTCCCCATTCCTCTGCTCAACGCTTTCTTCTTCCTGTTCAAATCCAGTTCGGCTCCAAGAAGATCTCTTCTCAGGCTTTCCTCGATTCTGGTGCTGCAGGCAACTTCATGGATCGTGCCTTTGCTGATAACCATGCCATTCCGCTCCAACCCTTGGCAACCCCTCTTCGAGTCCTGGCGATTGATGATCGTACCCTTTCTTCTGCCATCATCTCGCAGTCTACTCAGGAACTCTCCTTCAAGGTGGGCACTATGCATTTGGAAAGACTGTCTTTTCTTCTTATCGATTGCCCTTCAACTCCCGTTGTCCTGGGATTGCCTTGGCTGTGTGTTCATAATCCGGTCATTGACTGGTCCTTTTCTCAAATTTCCCGTTGGAGTCCATTTTGTGTACACAACTGTTTACCTGCTGTTCCTGTTGTCAAAGTTTCTTCAGTATCTTCAAGTTCTTCTCTCCCTCCTGTGTACCAAGCCTTTTCCGATGTCTTTGATAAGAAGTCCGCTGAGACTCTCCCACCTCATCGTCCCTATGATTGTCCTATCGAACTTTTACCCGGCTCCATGCCTCCCCGAGGCCGCACTTATCCGCTTTCTCCCTCCGAAACTTCTGCTATGAAGTCTTATATCCAGGAGAATCTTCAGAGAGGTTTTATTCGTCCTTCTACCTCCCCTGCCGGAGCAGGGTTCTTCTTTGTTGAAAAGAAAGACGGTAGTCTGCGGCCCTGCATTGACTAGAGGGGGTTAAATAAAATCACCGTAAAGAACAGATATCCTCTTCCTCTCATCTCTGAACTTTTTGATCAGCTCCAGGGGGCTAGTTTCTTTACTAAATTGGATTTACGAGGGGCCTACAATCTTATTCGGATTCGTGAGGGAGACGAATGGAAGACCGCTTTTAATACTCGTGATGGCCATTACGAGTATCTCGTCATGCCTTTCGGTCTTTGCAATGCTCCTGCGGTCTTCCAAGAGTTGGTCAATGACATTTTTCGTGATCTTTTGGGACAGTGTGTGGTCGTGTACTTAGACGACATTCTTATTTTTTCCAAAAACCTTTTTGATCATCGTTGCCAAGTGCGTGAAGTTCTTTCCAGGTTGAGGAAAAACAATCTCTTTGCCAAATTGGAAAAATGCACCTTCGAAGTTTCTTCCATTCCTTTTCTTGGCTACATCATTTCTCCACAAAGTTTTAAGATGGATCCCGCCAAAGTTTCTGCAATTTTGGATTGGCCCCTTCCTACCAGCGTCAAGGCAGTTCAGAGATTTATTGGCTTCGCCAATTATTATAGACAATTTATCAAAAACTTTTCTTTCAAGATCCATCCAATCCTTGCCCTGATCCGTAAAGGGAATAAACCTCAACACTGGCCCCCTCAAGCTCTCGAAGCCTTCAAGACCCTCAAGGAAGCCTTTTCTTCTGCTCCAATTCTTAGACACCCTGAACCCCTTCAACCCTTCTTCATTGAAGTCGATGCCTCTGATGTAGGAGCTGGAGCAGTTCTATCTCAAAGATCTTCTTCTGACGGTAAACTCCACCCTTGTGCCTTTTTCTCCAAAAAATTTTCTTCCCCTGAGCAGAACTATGATGTGGGCAATCGGGAGCTACTTGCCGTTAAGTTGGCCTTGGAAGAATGGAGACATTTGCTGGAGGGTTCTTCTATTCCGGTGACAATCTTTACCGACCACAAGAACCTTGAATTTATTCAATCCCTCAAGTGCCTCAATCCCCGTCAAGCCAGGTGGGCACTTTTCTTTTCTCGTTTTAATTTTATCACCTTTCGTCCTGGCTCCAGAAACAGGAAGGCTGACGCTCTGTCCAGAAGCTTTGCTCCTGAAGATTCCTGCCCCGAAGATCCTGTACCCATTGTGCCCTCTACCAAGATTATTGCTGCCTTGTTTCCCTCCTGTGCCTCTCAGTTACTTTCTGCTCAGTCTTCGGCTCCTGTAGAGACTCCTCTTGGTGTTGCCTTTGTCCCTCCGGAATTTCGTCATGCCATTTTATCCCAATCTCACAGTTCCAAACAGGCCGGTCATCCTGGGATTAAGAAGACAACCGAGCTCCTGTCTCGTTTGGTCTGGTGGCCGACCCTAAGGAAAGATGTCAAAGACTTTGTTTTGTCCTGTTCCACTTGTGCTGTTTCCAAGTCCGGACATTCCCCCCCAAGGGTTTACTCTTGCCACTTCCCATTCCATATCGACCTTGGACTCACTTGGCGATGGATTTCATTGTCTGGTTTCGTCTGGTCACACTGTCATCTGGGTGGTGATCGACAGATTCAGCAAAATGGCTCACTTCACGCCTCTTCGGAAACTGCCTTCTGCTCCTGAACTCTCTGAACTTTTCATCAAACATATATTTCGTCTCCATGGGTTTCCTGCCGAGATTGTGTCTGATCGGGGTTCCCAGTTTATTTCCAAGTTCTGGAGATCTCTTTGCAAAGCTCTTAACATTTCCCTTCAATTTTCTTCTGCCTACCACCCACAGTCTAATGGAGCCGCAGAACGGGTCAATCAGGCTTTGGAACAGTTTCTTCATTGTCATGTGTCCTTGTGCCAGGATGATTGGTCGGATCTTCTTCCCTGGGCTGAATTTGCCCACAACAACGCTCTGCATTCTTCTTCCCAAAAGTCTCCTTTCTTCTGTGTTTATGGTCTCAATCCTTTGGCTTTTTCCCAAGATTTTCTTCTTACCAATGTGCCTGCGGCCAATGACCAAGCTGCTCACATGTTGGCTATTTGGCATGCTACTGCAGCAAACTTAGAGAAGAGTTCCCTGGTGCAGAAAAAGTTTGCTGATAAAAGAAGGATTTCTTCCCCTCCATACAGTCCTGGTGATAAAGTTTTTCTTTCCACACGCAACATTCGTCTCAAGATTCCTACACCCAAGCTTGGTCCCAAATTCATCGGCCCCTTCCCTATCATCGAAATCATCAACCCTGTGGCTGTTCGTCTTCAACTTCCTCTTGAGCTGCGGATACCTAATGTTTTTCATGTTTCCCTGCTTAAACCTGCTATGTCTTGCCCCTCTTCTTCTTCCTCTCCAGCTCCTGTTTTGGTTGACGATCACAAGGAATTTGAAGTCAAAAGAATCTTGGACTCTCGTATTTCCAGGGGCTCTCTTCAATATCTTATCGAGTGGAAGGGGTTCGGTCCAGAGGAGTGTTCTTGGGCTCGGACGTACATGCACCTGTCCTGGTTCGTAAGTTCCACAGACTTTTTCCTTCTTCCCCTAGCCTCGGTGGTCCTGAGGCCCCCCCTAAGGAGGGGGGTACTGTAATGGAAAGTGAAGAACTTACCCCACGGGACATCCAAGATGGCGACCTCCTGCTCCACCATGCGGCTCTTCCTGGTCGTAATATGACCGCGTCAGAAACGAGTCGCCCCAGGATTGGTCGCCGGCGACGGAATGGACGCCGGCGTCAGAATGTGCGTCGGCGTCAGGACGCCAACGTGAGGACGCCGGCGTCGGCGTCATGACGTCACTGCGTCAAGTTTTGGCGCCAACTCTGGACTATTTATTTCCAATTGCCCTTTCTGTCCTTGCCCAATTATAGGTCTATCTTGTATAGTTCCTGGGTGTGATTTCTTGATATTCTGCTTATCCGTGTACCGACTTCTTGCCTGTTTCATCGATTCTGATCCTTGCTGCCTGTATTGACCATTTGCCTGATTACGACTATTCTTCTGATAAATCCTTTTGTACCGCGAACTTGGTGTTGTTGTCTCCTCCTTGGTCCACACTACAACAGAGCCTTCGGGCCCTGACATCTTTCAAGTCCTGGAAAGCTTCCAGAGCATGAGGAGGCCTGACATTAGGTTTTCCTCCCTTCCGGATAAGAGACAAGACAGGAGCAATATGGGAGGAGAACCCCTTGATAAATTGTCGGTAATAATTAGTGAAACCGACAAATCTTTGGATGGCCTTTGTACTTGTGGGGGAGAGGCCAATCTTGGATTGCTGAAACCGTGGGTCCATCTCAAATCCCTCATGAGAGATAATGTACCCCAGGAACGGAATCTTGGGCACCTTGAAGACGCACTTCTCCAACTTGGCAAAAGGAAGGAGCATTACCAGGTACTCGTAATGCCCATCTCTGGTGTTGAATGCAGTCTTCCATTCATCTCCCTCCAGGATGCAGATTAGATTGTAAGCTCCTCGGAGATCCAACTTAGTGAAAATCTTCGAATATGGAAGCAGAGCTGACCAGCTCTTAAACGGATTCACAGGACCAAAGGAATTCAGTTAAAAAACAATTTTATTTGTAGAAAAGTTAAGTTTATCAGCATTTCCATCTACCCTATGCGTTTTGCACCCCTAAGGGGCGATTAAGTGCAATAATTAAGTGCCCTTAGGGGTGCGAAATGCATAAAAAATATATGGCAAAATATAAAGCAATACATACATACATAAAGACCCAGAAATATAATGAAGCTGAGAATTAAAAAAAAGTAAACTAATGAACTGAAACTGTATGTTTGATAAAATAAGCCAGCTGTCTGGTTTGAATATGTCATTCTACATGTGCAGGTCATCTTCTTGCTCTGGATGTAATAACTACACTTGACTTCTGAGATCTCTCAAGTCTCTCAGGTTCTCAGTAGGGATAAGAATATTAATACATAGTCTGTAGTGTAGCATTTAACATGAAATATATTTATCAATGTTTTGTAATATGGCACCTGTTATCCCTGGCCATTTAATAGAGAATAATGTACCTCCTATAGTAAAATGTAAGGATTTCACTCATAAAAGTATTAGTGCAGGACAGCTTCAGAAGTGCAGGGATGTCACAGAAGAAATATTTGACCGTGTATGAATCACAGAAAGACAGACGAAAAGTACAGCCTGTTTGCACCGCTGATAATAGAAATCCCCTGCAATAGACAACACAAACCAGTTTCAGCAGGAGATCTCTGCTCATAATCATGACATAAAGTAAAGGATTACAAATTGTCACATAACGATTGTATGCCATTACAGTTACAAGGAAACATTCAGTACCATCAAACAGGCAAAAAAAGAAGATCTGAGAAACACAGCCCTTAAAGTATATGATCATTCATTCTGAGACCATGTTGCTAAGAATTTTTAGAGTAATGACAGAAGAATAGCAGACATCTGAGAAAAAAATACATAGGGTTCATGGAAATATTGCAAAGTAACGTCACTAAGAATATGAATAAAAAGAGTTAAAAAAAGATTCCATTTAAGTTGGGGTCATCAACTATACTGGACAGCAGAAATTCTGTAACAGATTACAATTCTGTAACAAACTAGATAGCTGGAAATGTATATTTGACAATAAAATAAAAATCCAAATGTTTTATGTTGCTGGTAAAAAAAAAGGTAACAGGCTGATCTTTAAAGATGAACTTGTGTGTCTGTAATTAATGCATATCTTGGGCTGTATTTATTGTATTCTATCCTATATGCTACAGTGGCAAGATATCCCAGGAGTTTTGTAAACATTCCACTGGGTTAATTAAACATTTTTTTAAGCTATTGTGTTTTATATTCAATATCCTTTACATTATGTTATAAACCACTCATAAACAACTGTGGGGCAAATTGATGAAAGAACAAAGTCAGGGATTCCAGATATATTCCAAACATAGCCTAAGCATGCAGTATGTGTTTTGTCTTTTTTTCCTGTCAGTCAGAATGTATTAAATAGACACATTTATTATAGGAAATTAAGATGTCAGTTTGTTTGAATTCACAGTTGAATATACTCATTTTCCATGGGTATTACTGATTAGTACAGCTCAGTATCAGCACCGAGCACTAACACTAATCTGAATTGTTCATTCCCAATGAAAATTACATGCATGTGTAAGAGATTTGGATAATTATTTACTGTGGAGAAAACAAATGGTTAAAATTAATCGAATCTGTTTGTAGCTTGTCGGTACCGCTTATATAAAGGTAATGATTGTTGGTAAATCAAGCCAGTAAGTTTAAGACAACTGGGGCTCATTTATCAACACTGGGCAAATTTGCCCATGGGCAGTTACCTATAGCAACCAATCAGTGATTAGCTGTTTCAAACCAGCTGCAAGTAGAACAATGAATGCAGCAATCTGATTGGTTGCCATGGGTTACTGCCCATGGGCAAATTTGCCCAGTGTTGATAAATGACCCCCAGTATGTAAATTAGCTATATAGCATTTTGGAGATTCTGAATCTACAATGTGCAAATGTTCAGGACAGGACATCCAGTAAAGAGCCTATGATTAAGTATCCTGTTGTTACGAAATGCGTTAGGCTGTGTCCTAGTGCTCTTCAATAAATAAATACTTTTTTAATTGAAAAGTCTACCTGGCAGATTGGTTCCTAGAAGTGCCTGCTCTATTTCTAGATACGGTTATCCACTCCCTCAGCTGAAGGTTGACCTGGACCCCTTCCTTAAACTGGTGAGTGTTTTTCACTTTGAGACCTGAAAGATTTACTGCATCTACCCATCGGTGTTCATGATTCTAATTAGATTATATGAACTCAAGGTGCCATAGCAAATGCATCGGAATGTGTTGACATCATGATTTAGGACAGAAAGCAGATATAAGAATTATTTGTTTTCCGATTATGATTCACATTGGATGGACATTTAGTACATCAAACCTTTATTTATGTGACAAGTATTGCATTGAAATTTGTGATATATAAACTTGTCATTAATGCAAGCTTTTCATTAGTGGTGTAAAATGTCTGACATTATTAATTCACATGTATTATACAAATATAAAGAAATGTACATTTGCAATAGCATAAATCATAAATTATATCAATGTTTATATATATATGAGTTGCATTAGAGATTAGTGATGAAATATCTGCTTCTGAAAAAGGCATCTAATATATAAATTCTACAACAATTTTAGGCCTCTTTGTATACAAAATAAGGAGCACAAGTTTGCATATTTAGTCAAATATAAGCAATAATCCTGATGTGTACAGATTTCAACTTGAATTGTAAACTTCTTTTTTGTTTTCTACATGTTGTTTTAGTCCACTGATGTTTATACAATTAACTTTACTCAAGACATTTCCACACAAGTCTTAAGAGATATAACCCTATGTGAGTTTGGCTCCCACCAGATTTTGTGATAAAAATACATTTTATCGGTTAAATTAATACTTTACACTTGGAAGATCAGAAAACAAAAATGTAATTTAAAGGAACAACATACTGTATGTTAAGGGTTTATTTGTTAATTTGCTCTTTTTCATTTTAAAGGGGTTGTTCACCTTGAAGTTAATTTTTGTATGTTATAAAATGTTTTATTCTTAGCAACTTTTCAGGTGGTCTTCATTTTTATTTTATTTTTTACAGTTTTTGAATTCCTTGTCTTTTTCTTCTGTCTCTTTTAAGCTGTCAGATGGGGGTCACTGACACCGTCAGCCAAAAAACTATTACTCTGTGAGACTACAACTCTATTGTTACTTTTTATTATGTATCTTTCTATGCACACCCTTTACTATTCATATTCCAGTCACTCAAATCACTGCCTGGTTTCCAGGGTAAATTTCACCCTAGCGAATGCAAAGTGAATTTGTTTCTTATAATAAACATACACAATAGCACTACCATCTGAGCAATACAGTTCACCTGAAATAATTTGGCTTTGTTGCCATTTGAACTATGCTATCGTTTTTTTTTTAATCTCTTTTATTTCTTGCTTTTCATAGGATAATGCAATTGGAAACATTCATGTCATATGTCATATAGTCTGTGATGTTACTTTAAATTGTTTGCAAAGATAGATAGAACAGGTTAAACAAAAGTTTCTATATTTTTCTCTATGCCAATTGAAATGTAGAAGCATGGAAAGCTCTGTAGCTCTGTTTAACAAAGAAGAAGGTAGTGACAAATAATTTACAACACCTACAACCTTGCACTGTAAAACATGAGTGAGCCAGCCTCTAGCTTTAGAAAAATCATCACCTGTTTTGAAGAAGGTGTGAAATGGACAAAGCCAATGTTCAATGTGTTCTGATCTGCATTAAGATGCTGTACGTGGATGCCTATTTATTAGAGGTTGAATTTTAGTGGTTTTTTAAACCACCATTAAACTCTGTTTCTCTAAAATCACAAATGCTATGAAAGTTATAAAAAGATCCAGATACAAAGGGGCACATTTACTTAGCTCGAATGAAGGATTAGAATGAAAAATACTTCGAATTTCAAAGTATTTTTGTTGGCTACTTCGACCATCGAATTGGCAACGATTCGAACTAAAAATCGTTTGACTATTCGACCAGTCAATTGTTGAAGTACTGTCTCTTTAAAAAAACTTTGACCACCTACTTCGCCACCTAAAACCTACCGAGCACCAATGTTAGCCTATGGGGAAGGTCCCCATAGGCTTTCCTTGCAATTTCTGATCGAAGGAAAATCGTTCAATTGTTGGATTAAAATCCGTGAATCGTTTGATCGATCGAACGAATAGCGGTAAATCCTTCGACTTCGATATTTGAAGTCGAAGGATTTAACTTCAATGGTCGAATATCGAGGGTTAATTAACCCTCGATATTCGACCCATAGTAAATGTGCCCCTAAGAGTATGAAAAAAAATAAAAATAAAAAACCTCCAATTTCTAGCAAAAACCCCCCCAGAAATGTCCGAATGTAAAAATGGTCCAATAAGATCTGACAAATTTTTGTATCACAGTTTTTCGTGGTTTTTACACCTAATACATCTGACTTTTTGAGTTTTAAAGAAATATAGAAAAAACACAAATTCATCATAAAAAATAAATTTTAATGTTAGTAGGTCCCTTAATCGAATGCTTTTATCATTTATGTAATGTGTAGCAGATACTGTACAACAATGTTTGGACATTGTAATAATAATAATATTTAGATCCTTTTTGTAAGTAGAGATGTCGCGAACTGTTCGCCGGCGAACTTGTTCGCGCGAACATCGGGTGTTCGCGCTCGCCGGAAGTTCGCGAACGTCGCGCGACGTTCGCCATTTTGGGTTCGCCATTGTTGGCGCTTTTTTTTGCCCTCTCACCCCAGACCAGCAGGTACATGGCAGCCAATCAGGAAGCTCTCCCCTGGACCACTCCCCTTCCCTATAAAAACCGAAGCCCTGCAGCGTTTTTTCACTCTGCCTGTGTGTGCTGAAGAGATAGTGTAGGCAGAGAGCTGCTGCCTGTTAGTGATTTCAGGGACAGTTGAAAGTTTGCTGGCTAGTAATCGTTTTGATACTGCTCTGTTATTGGAGGGACAGAAGTCTGCAGGGGTTTGAGGGACATTTAAGCTTAGGTAGCTTTGCTGGCTAGTAATCTACCTTCTACTGCAGTGCTCTGTATGTAGCTGCAGTGGGCAGCTGTCCTGCTTCTGATCTCATCTGCTGACTGCTGCAATAACAGTAGTCCTTGTAAGGACTGCTTTTATTTATTTTTTTGTTGTTTTACTACTACTACTACTACTACTATAAGAGCCCAGTGCTATTAGTCTAGCAGTGTTGGGGAGTGGGACTGGTGTGCTAATCTGCTGCTCCTAGTAGTTCAGCAGCACCAACTTTAATTTTTTTTTTTTAATATTCATTTTTTTTTATTTTACTTTTTTTTATTTTACTACCGCTGTAGTAGTGTATAAGTTGACCTTTTAGGCATTATTTGCCCTGTAGGCATTATTTGCACACTGTTTTCTTCAACCCGCCATCTAGCTGTGTGACCTTGTTCACATTCTGTCTAAATATCCATAATATTACCGTCTCCAGAAAAAACACCGGAGTGACTTTTTTCAAGCAGCCATAATATATTTTACGTAATCCGTATCCACCGCTGTAGTAGTGTATACGTTGACCTTGTAGGCATTATTTGCACACTGTTTTCTTCAACCCGCCATCTAGCTGTGTGACCTTGTTCACATTCTGTCTAAATATCCATAATATTACCGTCTCCAGAAAAAACACCGGAGTGACTTTTTTCAAGCAGCCATAATATATTTTACGTAATCCGTATCCACCGCTGTAGTAGTGTATACGTTGACCTTGTAGGCATTATTTGCACACTGTTTTCTTCAACCCGCCATCTAGCTGTGTGACCTTGTTCACATTCTGTCTAAATATCCATAATATTACCGTCTCCAGAAAAAACACCGGAGTGACTTTTTTCAAGCAGCCATAATATATTTTACGTAATCCGTATCCACCGCTGTAGTAGTGTATACGTTGACCTTGTAGGCATTATTTGCACACTGTTTTCTTCAACCCGCCATCTAGCTGTGTGACCTTGTTCACATTCTGTCTAAATATCCATAATATTACCGTCTCCAGAAAAAACACCGGAGTGACTTTTTTCAAGCAGCCATAATATATTTTACGTAATCCGTATCCACCGCTGTAGTAGTGTATACGTTGACCTTGTAGGCATTATTTGCACACTGTTTTCTTCAACCCGCCATCTAGCTGTGTGACCTTGTTCACATTCTGTCTAAATATCCATAATATTACCGTCTCCAGAAAAAACACCGGAGTGACTTTTTTCAAGCAGCCATAATATATTTTACGTAATCCGTATCCACCGCTGTAGTAGTGTATACGTTGACCTTGTAGGCATTATTTGCACACTGTTTTCTTCAACCCGCCATCTAGCTGTGTGACATTGTTCACATTCTGTCTAAATATCCATAATATTACCGTCTCTAGAAAAACCACTTGAGTTACTTTTTTTCAAGCAGCATTCATATATTTTACGTAATCCGTATCCACCGCTGTAGTAGTGTATACGTTGACCTTGTAGGCATTATTTGCACACTGTTTTCTTCAACCCGCCATCTAGCTGTGTGACCTTGTTCACATTCTGTCTAAATATCCATAATATTACCGTCTCCAGAAAAAACACCGGAGTGACTTTTTTCAAGCAGCCATAAAATATTTTACGTAATCCGTATCCACCGCTGTAGTAGTGTATACGTTGACCTTGTAGGCATTATTTGCACACTGTTTTCTTCAACCCGCCATCTAGCTGTGTGTATTATCGTTTCCAGAAAAACCAACTGAGTTTTTGTTGTTGTTGTTGTTTTTTTAAAAATAATGCCAGGCAAAGGCAGGCCGCCACGCAGAGGCCGTGCTAGGGGCCGTGCTGCTATGCAATCCTGTGGCCCTAGCAAATTGCCCAGTTTTAAAAAGCCAATGACCCTGAACTCCCAAAATGCTGAAGAGGTAGTTGACTGGCTTACACAGCACACCCCATCCTCTACCGTTTCTAACTTTACCACAACATCCTCCTCATCCTCCACTGCTATGGCCACCCCACGTAACACTTCCTCCACCACCGGTGCCCCTTCTTCACTGGGGTCAGAGGAGTTATTTTCCCATGAGTTTCTTGAACTGAGTAATGCGCAACCATTATTGCCAGAAGAAGATGAAGGAGATGAGGACCTTACACCAGATTTAATTCTGGCAGAGAACACGATAGAGATGGACATAATGAGTGATGAGGAGGAGGTCCCCGCTGCTGCTTCCTTCTGTGATGTGTCAGAAGAAATTGATGCATCTGAGGAGAATGATGATGAGGAGATTGATGTTTTGTGGGTGCCTAGTAGAAGAGAGCAAGAGGAGGGTAGTTCAGATGGAGAGACGGAGAGTCAGAGAGGCAGTAGGAGAATAAGACTTAGAAGAAGCAGGGAGGACAGCCCGCAGGGATCAGTAGGGCAACAACATGTATCGGCACCTGTGTTCAGCCGGCCAACGCACCCGCCATTGCCGCCAATACCGCCAACTCCGCCAACTTCTACTGTTACCGCCAGATCGCACACTTCCAAAAAGTCAGCAGTGTGGGATTTTTTTAATGTGTGTGCCTCTGACAAAAGCATTGTAATTTGCAATGAGTGCAGTCAGAAACTGAGCCTTGGTAAGCCCAACAGCCACATAGGTACAACTTCTATGCGAAGGCACATGAGCGGCAAGCACAAAGCACTTTGGGAGCAACACCTCAAAGGCAACAGGCAAACTAAAAGCCACACTCCTTCTGGTCCAGCATCTTACTGCTCTACCTCTGCTCTCCTTGACCCGTCTGAACCACCCTCCACTCCGCCTTCCACCTTGACCACCTGTTCCCATTCCCAGTCATCTGCCACCAGCCAAGTTTCTGTGAAGGCCATGTTTGAGCGTAAGAAGCCAATGTCTGACTGTCACCCCCTTGCCCGGCGTCTGACAGCTGGCTTGTCTGCACTCTTAGCCCGCCAGCTTTTACCATACCAGCTGGTGGACTCTGAGGCCTTCCGCAAATTTGTAGCAATTGGGACACCGCAGTGGAAGGTACCCAGCCGCAATTTTTTTTCTAAAAAGGGAATACCACACCTGTACCAACATGTGCAGAGCCAAGTTACCGCATCTCTGTCACTTAGTGTTGGGCCAAAGGTCCATATGACTACTGACGCATGGTCCTCCAAGCATGGTCAGGGCAGGTATGTCACCTACACTGCCCACTGGGTGAACTTGGTAATGGCTGGGAAGCAGGGAATGGGTAGCTCAACAACAACAGTGGAGTTGGTGTCACCGCCACGGATTGCACGCGGTTCTGCCACCACCTCTACTCCTCCATCGCTCTCTACCTCGTCTTCTTCTTCTTCTTACTCTGCTGCTGGGTCCTCCTTCTCCTCCTCCACACCTGTGCACCCCCAGCTCCCCCTAGGCTATTCGACGTGCCAGGTACGCCGTTGTCACGCTGTCTTGGGGATGACGTGCCTGGAAAGCAAAAACCATACCGGATCTGTACTCCTGTCATCTCTGCAGTCACAGGCCGATCGGTGGCTGACCCCACACCAACTGCAGATCGGAAAAGTGGTGTGTGACAATGGAAGCAATCTGTTGGCAGCGTTGAGACTAGGCAATTTAACACATGTGCCCTGCATGGCACATGTGTTAAATTTAATAGTCCAACGTTTTGTCTCCAAGTACCCAGGATTCCAGGACGTTCTCACCCAGTCCAGAAAGGTGTCGGCCCATTTCAGACGTTCCTACACAGCCATGGCACGCCTTGCTGACATTCAGCAGCGCTACAACATGCCAGTCAGGCGTTTGATTTCTGACAGCCAGACTCGCTGGAATTCAACGCTCCTTATGTTGGAACGTCTGCTGCAACAACAAAGGGCCGTCAACGAGTACCTTTTTGAACTGGGTGGTAGGACTGGATCTGCACAGCTGGGGATTTTTTTCCCCCGTTACTGGGTGCTTATGCGCGATGCCTGCAGGCTCATGCGACCTTTTGAAGAGGTGACAAATATGGTCAGTCGCACCGAAGGCACCATCAGCGACCTAATACCCTTCGCTTTCTTCCTGGAGCGTGCCGTGCGACGAGTGACAGATGAGGCTGTAGACCAGCGTGACGAGGAGCTGGAAGCGCACGATTTCTGGTCGGAATCACCAGAACGAACCCAGGCACCTGCTGCAACGCAGGGAGAGGTGCCAGAAGTGGAGTCAGAGGAGGAAGGTGGCTTTGTGGAGGAGGAGGAGGAGGACCAACAGGAGCAGGCTTCCCAGGGGGCTAGTGGTGACCTTTTGGGGACCCCTGGTCTTGTACGTGGCTGGGGGGAGGAGACCGTGGATGATGCAGTCCTTGATAATGAGGAAGCGGAGATGGATAGCTCTGCATCCAACCTTGTGAGAATGGGGTCTTTCATGCTGTCATGCCTGTTGAAGGACCCCCGTATCAAGAGGCTTAAGGAGAAGGACCTGTACTGGGTCGCAACGCTACTAGACCCTCGGTACAAGCATAAAGTGTCAGAAATGTTACCAACATACCACAAGTCCGAAAAGATGCGGCATTTACAAACCAGCCTGCAAAACATGTTGTACAATGCTTTTAAGGGTGATGTCACTTCAGGAACTCATCAACATTCCAGGGGCAGAGGTGCCAGTAATCCTGCCACGAGCACACCTGCAAGGACAAAGCCCTTTGGCCAGTCTGTAACGTCAGACATGCAAATGTTTTTCTGTCCAAGGCAGCGCCACAACCCTTCTGGATCCACCCTCAAAGAACGCCTCGACCGGCAGGTAGCGGACTACCTGGCATTAACTGCAGATATCGACACTCTGAGGAGCGATGAACCCCTGGACTACTGGGTGCGCAGGCTTGATCTGTGGCCAGAGCTGTCACAATTTGCCATGAACCTCTTGTCTTGCCCAGCCTCAAGTGTGCTCTCAGAAAGGACCTTCAGTGCAGCAGGAGGGATTGTAACTGAGAAGAGAACTCGCCTAGGTCACAAAAGTGTTGATTACCTGACCTTTATTAAAATGAATGAGGGGTGGATCTCGGAGGGTTACTGCACGCCGGAAGACTTGTTCTGACTTCTATGCAGCTGTCCTTCTCTTCAAGCCTCATGACTCCACACACAGCTGTCCTTTAGCGTCCTCCTCCTCCCTCCGCCACCGTTACAAACTAGGGTGCAAACCCTACTGGTTTAATTTTTTCTGGCCTCTGTGCTTCAGTGGCTGCAACCAAAAAAACTGGGCAAACAATGTCTACAAGGTCAACGTATGGCAAAAAATGACTATTTTCAGCATTTATATGGCATATTTTTTCTGGCAACTGTGCTTCAGTGTCTGCGTCCAAAAAAATGCATATTTTCTGCATTTATATGGCATAATTTTTCTGGCAACTGTGCTTCAGTGGCTGCGACCAAAAAAATGCATATTTTCTGCATTTATATGGCATAATTTTTCTGGCCTCTGTGCTTCAGTGGCTGCAACCAAAAAAATTTATATTTTCAGCATTTATATGGCATAATTTTTCTGGCCTCTGTGCTTCAGTGGCTGCAACCAAAAAAATTTATATTTTCAGCATTTATATGGCATAATTTTTCTGGCAACTGTGCTTCAGTGGCTGCGACCAAAAAAATTACTATTTTCAGCATTTATATGGCATATTTTTTCTGGCCTCTGTGCTTCAGTGGCTGCGGCCAAAAAAACTGGGCAAACAATGCCTACAAGGTCAACGACGTTGACCTTGTAGGCATTGTTTGCCCAGTTTTTTTGGCCGCAGCCACTGAAGCACAGAGGCCAGAAAAAATATGCCATATAAATGCTGAAAATAGTAATTTTTTGCCATACGTTGACTCAACGTATATGGCAAAAAATGACTATTTTCAGCATTTATATGGCATATTTTTTCTGGCAACTGTGCTTCAGTGGCTGCGACCAAAAAAATGCATATTTTCTGCATTTATATGGCATAATTTTTCTGGCCTCTGTGCTTCAGTGGCTGCAACCAAAAAAATTTATATTTTCAGCATTTATATGGCATAATTTTTCTGGCAACTGTGCTTCAGTGGCTGCGACCAAAAAAATGCATATTTTCTGCATTTATATGGCATAATTTTTCTGGCCTCTGTGCTTCAGTGGCTGCAACCAAAAAAATTTATATTTTCAGCATTTATATGGCATAATTTTTCTGGCAACTGTGCTTCAGTGGCTGCGTCCAAAAAAACTGGGCAAACAATGTCTACAAGGTCAACGTATGGCGAAAAATTACTATTTTCAGCATTTATATGGCATATTTTTTCTGGCAACTGTGCTTCAGTGGCTGCGTCCAAAAAAACTGGGCAAACAATGCCTACAAGGTCAACGTATGGCAGTTGTTTAAAGAGAACAGTAGATTACTAGCCAGCAAAGCTACCTAAGCTAAAATGTCCCTCAAATCCCTGCAGACTTCTGTCCCTCCAATACAGAGCAGTATCAAGCAGATTACTAGCCAGCAAGCTTACTATCATCTGTCCCTGAAATCACTAACAGCTCTCCCCCTACACTATCTCTTCCAAGCACACACAGGCAGATTTTTCAGATACATTTTTGCCCTTGATCCCCCTCTGGCATGCCACTGTCCAGGTCGTTGCACCCTTTAAACAACTTTAAAATCATTTTTCTGGCCAGAAATGTCTTTTCTAGATGTTAAAGTTCGCCTTCCCATTGAAGTCTATGGGGTTCGCGAACCGTTCGCGAACCGCTCGCATTTTTGCGCAAGTTCGCGAATATGTTCGCGAACTTTTTTTCCGACGTTCGCTACATCCCTATTTGTAAGCACAGTTAATCCTGCTTATTTTTAACACTGTCCGAGCCATATCTTACATTTGAATTTACATAATAATTGGTATGCTTCGGGTACAATTTAATGCTACTTATTTATGTGTCTTACAGCTGGTACACATGAATATAATTCTGGGCAATGTTTTTTTGTAGAGAGCAGCTCTACTGTGAGCAGAGAAAATACTATGGCAACTAATGAATATTTGCTTTTCTCCTTATGAGATTTGACCCTGTTCATCTGTATGCCATAGTGCTGTGGAATATGTCAGATCATTATGAGATTATAATAAAAACTAGCAATGAATACTTTTAACTAGGGGTAATTTAGAACTGACACTGAGATAAGGCATTGTACAAATATCAGTTCACATAAAAATTGGCAAATGCCACTCACATACAGTGGAGAATATTTAATGACCCCATAAATATGAAGTGCCAAACTGCAATTAAAAATCCTGGGTTGAGGACACTGGGTGACAAAGAAGGAGGGTACTCTAGTTAAAAATGTACTTTATTTGATCCTGATTGAAAAACAACAAAAGATCTGATGTGTTTTAGTTGTGGGTAGTTTCTCAAAGGCAGGTGGGACATAAAATCTATAAACATCACTATTCGTTAAAATATTTTTGTTAAACAATAGTTTGCCCAAACATAAGCACATTACAGAACAAAGTGTATAAGTATTGCATAAATCTGTTTACAAATATTATAAAATGTTAATACCAAGTAACTATAGGAAAATTAGGGAAAAACACACACAAAATACAACCCATACTGAGAGTTACAGATCAAACAATACAACTTGTATCAATAACCAAATTCACGCCTAGTGGCTGCCTAGTTTAAAGTTTGATCTCACTTCTACCCTCTGAAGTTTAATTTCTAAATCTCCCTTTTCTATTGCTAAAATATTTGTTTCAATACCTTTAATAGACAAATGGTTCATCTCACTTCTACTGCAAATGTTCCAATACTTTTCAGACTTGGATAGCCTCACTTCTCAAGTTAAAGGGGTTGTGTACCCACATATATAATGTATAAGCAAAGGAAATAGAACTTTAATTTAATTTATTTAGAATTAAAATGTATTCTGTCTATTCTAATTAAAGAAATCCATATTTTCTTATTTTTCCTTTATGTATAAAACACTGACAGATTATTTTGGTTTGACGCTTACTATCGGAGCTGGGCAAGTTTAAGTAGCTGTGTAAACAAACTCCTCCACCTTAAAGATATAGAGAAGTTCATTATGAGGGGGTTATTTGTGTATTGCCATTATGATAAATGTCATCAAAAGAACCAGGACACTGATGAGTTTCATCTTCTTTAATTGCCTTGTTTAGCTCAAAACATAAGAATATCTATTGATTTTAAGTCATGAGGGTAAGGACACACAGGACAAATCGCCTCTTCTTCAGGGCGACAATATCCCTGAATTGCCTTCCCCTTCCTATACTGAAAAATTGCCAGCAGGATGGCACTGGCGTTGCTTCGTTTCCGAAGTCGCCCGAAGTTTCCTCATGAGGCCATCCCGCTGGCAATTTTTCATTATAGCCGGCGGGAAGGCTGAGGCGACTAATCTCTCCGAATCTGCCCGTGTGCCCTTTCCCTTAAACTAGCACTGAAAAATAGTTCCCCCCACTGGAAATGCAGGCTTATAGTCTCTCTTAAAGCTGTTTTTTGAGGGTTCAAAGAAGTTGTAGTGATTTTGTTCAAGCTGGATAATCAGGCTTCAGAATAGGCTATAACTTGACATTTACAAGATACAGTAGGCTTCTGAGGACAGAAGTAAGATCAATGAGATCAGTAAGGGCAGGTTGTATTTTCTGTTTGTCCAGCACCTGGCAATAAATTAAAGATTTATTCATTAAGGTATGAGTTTATTTAAACATTATATTATACTGAAACCTGGTACTAAGATACTGCAATATATTGCAATATTTGTAAACGGATTCATACGTAAACACATTGTGCAGTACTGATATTTGGTAAACAAAGCGTGACAACTTGTTTTATTGGAAACTGAACTCAGTAGATGTTTTAACTACACTTTGCCTTCTTTGTGACCTGCACCAGGTCAGACTTCACCTATCTATTCGCTTTGCTGTTTGCCTACACGTTTTAAACAGAATAAAGCCATCAAAGTGCAAAGTGCTTGGTTTAGGGCTTTCTGCACAGCAACTTTTATTTCCATATGGTAAATTATGCACTCACTGCTATGTTGTTATATTTTATATTATATATATTATATATTATATATATATATTATATATATATTTTACCCCATTATATAAGTATGGTTAACCAAGAAAATGAGTTGGGGATCATTTATTAACACTTAAAGGACCAGTAACATCAATTTTTTTTTGAAAAAAACTATTTGTTTGTATAGAACGAAAAAAAAACACCAAGCCATATGTAAGTTTAAAATTGCAAAGTCTTTATTAAAAAATAACTTACCGAAACTTTGCTTGCACTGCTCTTCTGAAAAGGCGACCGGGTGACGATCCATCATGCGGCACTCGATTTCTCCTCCCTATAGGAGATAGCCAGGGAGGAGAAATCGAGCACCACAAAATGGATCGTCACCGTGTCGCCTTTTCTGAAGAGGAGCGCAAGCAGAGTTTTGGTCAGTTATTTCTTAATACAGACTTAGCAATTTTAAAGTTAAAATATGGCTTGGTGTTTTTTTTCAGTTATATACAAATGATTTTCTTTTTTAAAAAATTGATGTTACTGGTCCTTTAAAGGAAAACTATACCCCCTGAACAATGTATGTCTCTATAAAAATATATTTCATAAAACAGCTCATATGTAAAACCCTGCTTCATGTAAATAAACCATTTTCATAATAATATTCTTTAGTAGTGTGTGCCATGGGGTAATCATAAATAGAAAATTGCAATTTTAAAATATAAGGGCCATCCCCTGGGACCATAGGATTCACAGTGCAAACAAAACATACATGTTAGGTTCTGTCTTTTGCTTCCATGCTTCTTCCTGTTACAGTTAGATTGTAGTATTTCTGGTCAGGTGATCTCTGAGGCAGCACACAGACCATCACCAAATGGTGGTTCAAGGCAAGAGATGTAAAAAGGCGATATTTACTTAAATATATATACCAGTTTGGTAAGATTCTTTAATATGCTATAATATAGTTTTTATATAAACTATCTGTTGCCTAAATATTAATTTTGGGGGTAAAGTTTTCCTACAAATTTGTTAACAAATTTGCTCCAGTACAGCAACCCAAAATCAGTCAATGAGAAATTGGCCTTTATGATCTATTGCAGGTAATATAATGAAAGAATTACCTGTAACTTCTTGTAATGTTTTATTGCCCTGGTGTTAGAAAACAAACATCCCCAGTGAAATGTTGGGACTAATATAAGAACATAGGGTACTACACTGCATAAGTTCAGATACAAGTAGCAAAAATAAAAGCATAGTTCTGATTTTTATTGGGAATTGCACTTGTGCAGATTTAGCACCATTGTATATGAACCCCAGACCCACGCTTTCCTCTTCTCAGGATCCTATTTAAAGCTCTATACAAAATGCAATACAACATAGGACAGAGAAAATAAAGCTTTTGTCTTTGCTTTTTGCAACCTAATCTGCAGTAATGAATCTGCAGCGAGACTCTCTGAGTTCCATCAATTAGAATTAGACAAACTCAGTCTGACACCAGCACACTATATTTCTGAAGACGTCCCCTTTGGGAACTACTGGCTCCGTTAGCAAACATTTCCTAATTTGTCACCAAGAGACATATTAAATTACATGCTACCAGGCTGAGCTCGAGGACAAAAATGGAAAAAGTATCATTAATATCCTGACAGCTTTTGACAAGGGATTCTAAAACTACCAGTTTTAATTGTATTACGCTTATTTTCAAGAGACACAATTTATTTAGATAGCAGTGGGAGAAACTTAATTAAAGCAATTTATTGCATAGAAAAAATAGCCATTGTTAGTCAGCTATGCTACTGTACAATACTATTTATTGTAGCATTCATTATATATTATAGTCAGTTTTTCCTTGCCCTTTAACATATTATGTTACGTTAACATATCATGTCATAGAACTAAGCAGCAACAGCTGTAATCTGTTTCTATAATAGTGTTCTTTGAGGTTACTGGCTGTTCTCTGTGTTGTATCAGCAGCACTCACAGGGCCACAAATTACTGATATTTATGCTCAATCCATGGAAAATATGAGTGCAAAGCCATGTTAATTTAATTTATAACCATGAGCTAATGTTACGGTGGCCAAAGAAAGAGATACACACAGTAGAAACCTTGTTTGTTTTGGATTTGAACTTCCTCTAGTTAAATTGCTGTGCTTATATGTAGACAGAGAAAGCAATGAGCAGAGGTAAATGTGTGGATCTTGATTAGGGTTGCCACCTGGCTGTAAAATTATGGTTGATCCCAATGTTATTAATAGGGAAAAAAGATAAAAATATAGGAAGGCCAGTATTTCTTTCCGGAAAAGGTGACAACCCTAATCTTGATTGATGTATAATATCTCAGTATGACATTCCATTAGATATGTGTGAAGTGCTTTTTTTTATAACCTATCATCTGTGGCCCTCTTACTGCTGCCAGCTAGTTCATACCCACCGCACATTTTTTAGTTCAGTGCCTACTGCCTCTGACTCAGGGTAAAAGCGATCTGCAGTCTGCAAACCAATCAGACTTTACCACTGCAAAACCCTATGTTCATGAAGAATAATTCAACCCTTCCAGCTGGAAATCACAAAATCCCTTGGTTCCATCACTACTAATTATACTAAATACAGTATGTTTATCTCCATTTGGCTGATTGGGGTTTCGGTAAGGAGTAATATAAAACACATTGGAATCCTTGCAAGATTCTCCATGCAGGTACCTATTGACTACCTATCGCATCAACAGAAATCACACGAAAATTGGGCTCTCACTCACTTTCCAAAAGTGACACAACCTTCACTGTGAAAAGGGTGCAATTGTGCTGGAATTATGGGAGAGTACTGGATTAGTGGTTAAAAAAAAATATGGAGATTTGAGGCTCATATCATACTTTGTACACTGTGCTTGCATTCATAAATGACTCCTATAGACTTAATTGTAAGACAACAGTTGTTTTTTCAATTGTTTACATTTTCTGTCATGCAGCTATAAGGCTTGTAATTTGAAAAAATATCTGGTTGCTAGAGTTTAATAACCCATGCAACCAGATTTTGGAAGTAAAAATAAATAAAATATGCCTAAATAAATACAAGCAATAAAAAATCAAGAATAACGATAAAAGCATAATAATTTTTTTTTTTTTTTTGGTTCCTGAGTTTGATGGTGCGACAAGCAGAAGTATGACAATTAAAAATGCAGACAAACTGAAAACGTTCTAAGAATATGTCCGACATATTTATTATCTATTTGAATGTGGATTTCCCCTTTTCCCCCTTTTAACATGTAAATGAATAAGCCTCTTTATAAGATGGGTGGCAGAATAATTATCATAAGGTCCTCGTGAGGAAACTTCGGGCAACTACGGAAAACGAAGCGCTGCGAGTGCCATCCCCCTTGCGATTTTTAATTATAGCCGGAGGGAAGGTAGGGGAAGGCTGTTCGGGGCGATTGTTACCCCGAAGAAGAGGTGATTTGTTGCCGGGGTGAGTTTTTTCCCTGAAGCTGCCCGTGTGCCCTTCCCTTAAATGTACATTTCACACCCACAAGAGGCATTTCCCATTGTAGTCAACTGACAATTATACTATTTCGTTTTTTTACTCCTACTTATCTGACAAGTTAGATCAGTTTCAAAATAAATGTAAATGTTGGAAAGTGTAGGTGCAGATTCACAGGCTAGAGCCACGGTGCTGGGTAATATGGTAGAAACATGAGTGTAACTGGTGTGCTTTAAAGAAACAGCAGCATCAAAAAAAGAAACTGTTTAAAAGAAATTAAACATTCTTAGTAAGACTAAGTCACACCTGGAGATTTGGGGAGATTTAGTCTCCCGGCGACTAATCGCCTCCTCTTTGGGGCTTGCGGCATGGTCTCCCGAAGTTGCCTCACAAGGAAACTACTAGAAGACTACTACCTTTTATAAATAAGCTGCTGTGTAGCCATGGGGACTAGGGATGTAGCGAACGTCGGAAAAAAAGTTCGCGAACATATTCGCGAACTTGCGCAAAAACGCGAGCGGTTCGCGAACGGTTCGCGAACCCCATAGACTTCAATGGGAAGGCGAACTTTAACATCTAGAAAAGACATTTCTGGCCAGAAAAATGATTTTAAAGTTGTTTAAAGGGTGCAACGACCTGGACAGTGGCATGCCAGAGGGGGATCAAGGGCAAAAATGTATCTGAAAAATCTGCCTGTGTGTGCTTGGAAGAGATAGTGTAGGGGGAGAGCTGTTAGTGATTTCAGGGACAGATGATAGTAAGTTTGCTGGCTAGTAATCTGCTTGATACTGCTCTGTATTGGAGGGACAGAAGTCTGCAGGGATTTGAGGGACATTTTAGCTTAGGTAGCTTTGCTGGCTAGTAATCTACTGTTCTCTTTAAACAACTGCCATACGTTGACCTTGTAGGCATTGTTTGCCCAGTTTTTTTGGACGCAGCCACTGAAGCACAGTTGCCAGAAAAAATATGCCATATAAATGCTGAAAATAGTCATTTTTCGCCATACGTTGACCTTGTAGACATTGTTTGCCCAGTTTTTTTGGACGCAGCCACTGAAGCACAGTTGCCAGAAAAATTATGCCATATAAATGCTGAAAATATAAATTTTTTTGGTTGCAGCCACTGAAGCACAGAGGCCAGAAAAATTATGCCATATAAATGCAGAAAACATGCATTTTTTGGTCGCAGCCACTGAAGCACAGTTGACAGAAAAATTATGCCATATAAATGCTGAAAATATACATTTTTTTGGTTGCAGCCACTGAAGCACAGAGGCCAGAAAAATTATGCCATATAAATGCAGAAAATATGCATTTTTTTGGTCGCAGCCACTGAAGCACAGTTGCCAGAAAAAATATGCCATATAAATGCTGAAAATAGTCATTTTTTGCCATATACGTTGAGTCAACGTATGGCAAAAAATGACTATTTTCAGCATTTATATGGCATATTTTTTCTGGCCTCTGTGCTTCAGTGGCTGCGGCCAAAAAAACTGGGCAAACAATGCCTACAAGGTCAACGTCGTTGACCTTGTAGGCATTGTTTGCCCAGTTTTTTTGGCCGCAGCCACTGAAGCACAGAGGCCAGAAAAAATATGCCATATAAATGCTGAAAATAGTCATTTTTTTGGTCGCAGCCACTGAAGCACAGTTGCCAGAAAAATTATGCCATATAAATGCTGAAAATATAAATTTTTTTGGTTGCAGCCACTGAAGCACAGAGGCCAGAAAAATTATGCCATATAAATGCAGAAAATATGCATTTTTTTGGTCGCAGCCACTGAAGCACAGAGGCCAGAAAAATTATGCCATATAAATGCAGAAAATATGCATTTTTTTGGATGCAGCCACTGAAGCACAGTTGCCAGAAAAAATATGCCATATAAATGCTGAAAATAGTCATTTTTTGCCATACGTTGACCTTGTAGACATTGTTTGCCCAGTTTTTTTGGTTGCAGCCACTGAAGCACAGAGGCCAGAAAAAATTAAACCAGTAGGGTTTGCACCCTAGTTTGTAACGGTGGCGGAGGGAGGAGGAGGACGCTAAAGGACAGCTGTGTGTGGAGTCATGAGGCTTGAAGAGAAGGACAGCTGCATAGAAGTCAGAACAAGTCTTCCGGCGTGCAGTAACCCTCCGAGATCCACCCCTCATTCATTTTAATAAAGGTCAGGTAATCGACACTTTTGTGACCTAGGCGAGTTCTCTTCTCAGTTACAATCCCTCCTGCTGCACTGAAGGTCCTTTCTGAGAGCACACTTGAGGCTGGGCAAGACAAGAGGTTCATGGCAAATTGTGACAGCTCTGGCCACAGATCAAGCCTGCGCACCCAGTAGTCCAGGGGTTCATCGCTCCTCAGAGTGTCGATATCTGCAGTTAATGCCAGGTAGTCCGCTACCTGCCGGTCGAGGCGTTCTTTGAGGGTGGATCCAGAAGGGTTGTGGCGCTGCCTTGGACAGAAAAACATTTGCATGTCTGACGTTACAGACTGGCCAAAGGGCTTTGTCCTTGCAGGTGTGCTCGTGGCAGGATTACTGGCACCTCTGCCCCTGGAATGTTGATGAGTTCCTGAAGTGACATCACCCTTAAAAGCATTGTACAACATGTTTTGCAGGCTGGTTTGTAAATGCCGCATCTTTTCGGACTTGTGGTATGTTGGTAACATTTCTGACACTTTATGCTTGTACCGAGGGTCTAGTAGCGTTGCGACCCAGTACAGGTCCTTCTCCTTAAGCCTCTTGATACGGGGGTCCTTCAACAGGCATGACAGCATGAAAGACCCCATTCTCACAAGGTTGGATGCAGAGCTATCCATCTCCGCTTCCTCATTATCAAGGACTGCATCATCCACGGTCTCCTCCCCCCAGCCACGTACAAGACCAGGGGTCCCCAAAAGGTCACCACTAGCCCCCTGGGAAGCCTGCTCCTGTTGGTCCTCCTCCTCCTCCTCCACAAAGCCACCTTCCTCCTCTGACTCCACTTCTGGCACCTCTCCCTGCGTTGCAGCAGGTGCCTGGGTTCGTTCTGGTGATTCCGACCAGAAATCGTGCGCTTCCAGCTCCTCGTCACGCTGGTCTACAGCCTCATCTGTCACTCGTCGCACGGCACGCTCCAGGAAGAAAGCGAAGGGTATTAGGTCGCTGATGGTGCCTTCGGTGCGACTGACCATATTTGTCACCTCTTCAAAAGGTCGCATGAGCCTGCAGGCATCGCGCATAAGCACCCAGTAACGGGGGAAAAAAATCCCCAGCTGTGCAGATCCAGTCCTACCACCCAGTTCAAAAAGGTACTCGTTGACGGCCCTTTGTTGTTGCAGCAGACGTTCCAACATAAGGAGCGTTGAATTCCAGCGAGTCTGGCTGTCAGAAATCAAACGCCTGACTGGCATGTTGTAGCGCTGCTGAATGTCAGCAAGGCGTGCCATGGCTGTGTAGGAACGTCTGAAATGGGCCGACACCTTTCTGGACTGGGTGAGAACGTCCTGGAATCCTGGGTACTTGGAGACAAAACGTTGGACTATTAAATTTAACACATGTGCCATGCAGGGCACATGTGTTAAATTGCCTAGTCTCAACGCTGCCAACAGATTGCTTCCATTGTCACACACCACTTTTCCGATCTGCAGTTGGTGTGGGGTCAGCCACCGATCGGCCTGTGACTGCAGAGATGACAGGAGTACAGATCCGGTATGGTTTTTGCTTTCCAGGCACGTCATCCCCAAGACAGCGTGACAACGGCGTACCTGGCACGTCGAATAGCCTAGGGGGAGCTGGGGGTGCACAGGTGTGGAGGAGGAGAAGGAGGACCCAGCAGCAGAGTAAGAAGAAGAAGAAGACGAGGTAGAGAGCGATGGAGGAGTAGAGGTGGTGGCAGAACCGCGTGCAATCCGTGGCGGTGACACCAACTCCACTGTTGTTGTTGAGCTACCCATTCCCTGCTTCCCAGCCATTACCAAGTTCACCCAGTGGGCAGTGTAGGTGACATACCTGCCCTGACCATGCTTGGAGGACCATGCGTCAGTAGTCATATGGACCTTTGGCCCAACACTAAGTGACAGAGATGCGGTAACTTGGCTCTGCACATGTTGGTACAGGTGTGGTATTCCCTTTTTAGAAAAAAAATTGCGGCTGGGTACCTTCCACTGCGGTGTCCCAATTGCTACAAATTTGCGGAAGGCCTCAGAGTCCACCAGCTGGTATGGTAAAAGCTGGCGGGCTAAGAGTGCAGACAAGCCAGCTGTCAGACGCCGGGCAAGGGGGTGACAGTCAGACATTGGCTTCTTACGCTCAAACATGGCCTTCACAGAAACTTGGCTGGTGGCAGATGACTGGGAATGGGAACAGGTGGTCAAGGTGGAAGGCGGAGTGGAGGGTGGTTCAGACGGGTCAAGGAGAGCAGAGGTAGAGCAGTAAGATGCTGGACCAGAAGGAGTGTGGCTTTTAGTTTGCCTGTTGCCTTTGAGGTGTTGCTCCCAAAGTGCTTTGTGCTTGCCGCTCATGTGCCTTCGCATAGAAGTTGTACCTATGTGGCTGTTGGGCTTACCAAGGCTCAGTTTCTGACTGCACTCATTGCAAATTACAATGCTTTTGTCAGAGGCACACACATTAAAAAAATCCCACACTGCTGACTTTTTGGAAGTGTGCGATCTGGCGGTAACAGTAGAAGTTGGCGGAGTTGGCGGTATTGGCGGCAATGGCGGGTGCGTTGGCCGGCTGAACACAGGTGCCGATACATGTTGTTGCCCTGCTGATCCCTGCGGGCTGTCCTCCCTGCTTCTTCTAAGTCTTATTCTCCTACTGCCTCTCTGACTCTCCGTCTCTCCATCTGAACTACCCTCCTCTTGCTCTCTTCTACTAGGCACCCACAAAACATCAATCTCCTCATCATCATTCTCCTCAGATGCATCAATTTCTTCTGACACATCACAGAAGGAAGCAGCAGCGGGGACCTCCTCCTCATCACTCATTATGTCCATCTCTATCGTGTTCTCTGCCAGAATTAAATCTGGTGTAAGGTCCTCATCTCCTTCATCTTCTTCTGGCAATAATGGTTGCGCATTACTCAGTTCAAGAAACTCATTGGAAAATAACTCCTCTGACCCCAGTGAAGAAGGGGCACCGGTGGTGGAGGAAGTGTTACGTGGGGTGGCCATAGCAGTGGAGGATGAGGAGGATGTTGTGGTAAAGTTAGAAATGGTAGAGGATGGGGTGTGCTGTGTAAGCCAGTCAACTACCTCTTCAGCATTTTGGGAGTTCAGGGTCATTGGCTTTTTAAAACTGGGCAATTTGCTAGGGCCACAGGATTGCATAGCAGCACGGCCCCTAGCACGGCCTCTGCGTGGCGGCCTGCCTTTGCCTGGCATTATTTTTAAAAAAACAACAACAACAACAAAAACTCAGTTGGTTTTTCTGGAAACGATAATACACACAGCTAGATGGCGGGTTGAAGAAAACACTGTGCAAATAATGCCTACAAGGTCAACGTATACACTACTACAGCGGTGGATACGGATTACGTAAAATATATGAATGCTGCTTGAAAAAAAGTAACTCAAGTGGTTTTTCTAGAGACGATAATATTATCAATATTTAGACAAAATGTGAACAAGCTCACACAGCTCGATGGCGGGTTGAAGAAAACACTGTGCAAATAATGCCTACAAGGTCAACGTATACACTACTACAGCGGTGGATACGGATTACGTAAAATATATGAATGCTGCTTGAAAAAAAGTAACTCAAGTGGTTTTTCTAGAGACGATAATATTATCAATATTTAGACAAAATGTGAACAAGCTCACACAGCTCGATGGCGGGTTGAAGAAAACAGTGTGCAAATAATGCCTACAAGGCCAACGTATACACTACTACAGCGGTGGATACGGATTACGTAAAATATATGAATGCTGCTTGAAAAAAGTGACTCCGGTGTTTTTTCTGGAGACGGTAATATTATGGATATTTAGACAGAATGTGAACAAGGTCACACAGCTCGATGGCGGGTTGAAGAAAACAGTGTGCAAATAATGCCTACAAGGCCAACGTATACACTACTACAGCGGTGGATACGGATTACGTAAAATATATGAATGCTGCTTGAAAAAAGTGACTCCGGTGTTTTTTCTGGAGACGGTAATATTATGGATATTTAGACAGAATGTGAACAAGGTCACACAGCTCGATGGCGGGTTGAAGAAAACAGTGTGCAAATAATGCCTACAAGGCCAACGTATACACTACTACAGCGGTGGATACGGATTACGTAAAATATATTATGGCTGCTTGAAAAAAGTGACTCCGGTGTTTTTTCTGGAGACGGTAATATTATGGATATTTAGACAGAATGTGAACAAGGTCACACAGCTCGATGGCGGGTTGAAGAAAACAGTGTGCAAATAATGCCTACAAGGCCAACGTATACACTACTACAGCGGTGGATACGGATTACGTAAAATATATTATGGCTGCTTGAAAAAAGTGACTCCGGTGTTTTTTCTGGAGACGGTAATATTATGGATATTTAGACAGAATGTGAACAAGGTCACACAGCTCGATGGCGGGTTGAAGAAAACAGTGTGCAAATAATGCCTACAAGGCCAACGTATACACTACTACAGCGGTGGATACGGATTACGTAAAATATATGAATGCTGCTTGAAAAAAGTGACTCCGGTGTTTTTTCTGGAGACGGTAATATTATGGATATTTAGACAGAATGTGAACAAGGTCACACAGCTCGATGGCGGGTTGAAGAAAACAGTGTGCAAATAATGCCTACAAGGCCAACGTATACACTACTACAGCGGTGGATACGGATTACGTAAAATATATTATGGCTGCTTGAAAAAAGTGACTCCGGTGTTTTTTCTGGAGACGGTAATATTATGGATATTTAGACAGAATGTGAACAAGGTCACACAGCTCGATGGCGGGTTGAAGAAAACAGTGTGCAAATAATGCCTACAAGGCCAACGTATACACTACTACAGCGGTGGATACGGATTACGTAAAATATATTATGGCTGCTTGAAAAAAGTGACTCCGGTGTTTTTTCTGGAGACGGTAATATTATGGATATTTAGACAGAATGTGAACAAGGTCACACAGCTCGATGGCGGGTTGAAGAAAACAGTGTGCAAATAATGCCTACAGGGCAAATAATGCCTAAAAGGTCAACTTATACACTACTACAGCGGTAGTAAAATAAAAAAAAGTAAAATAAAAAAAAAATGAATATTAAAAAAAAAAATTAAAGTTGGTGCTGCTGAACTACTAGGAGCAGCAGATTAGCACACCAGTCCCACTCCCCAACACTGCTAGACTAATAGCACTGGGCTCTTATAGTAGTAGTAGTAGTAGTAGTAGTAAAACAACAAAAAAATAAATAAAAGCAGTCCTTACAAGGACTACTGTTATTGCAGCAGTCAGCAGATGAGATCAGAAGCAGGACAGCTGCCCACTGCAGCTACATACAGAGCACTGCAGTAGAAGGTAGATTACTAGCCAGCAAAGCTACCTAAGCTTAAATGTCCCTCAAACCCCTGCAGACTTCTGTCCCTCCAATAACAGAGCAGTATCAAAACGATTACTAGCCAGCAAACTTTCAACTGTCCCTGAAATCACTAACAGGCAGCAGCTCTCTCCCTACACTATCTCTTCAGCACACACAGGCAGAGTGAAAAAACGCTGCAGGGCTTCGGTTTTTATAGGGAAGGGGAGTGGTCCAGGGGAGAGCTTCCTGATTGGCTGCCATGTACCTGCTGGTCTGGGGTGAGAGGGCAAAAAAAAGCGCCAACAATGGCGAACCCAAAATGGCGAACGTCGCGCGACGTTCGCGAACTTCCGGCGAGCGCGAACACCCGATGTTCGCGCGAACAAGTTCGCCGGCGAACAGTTCGCGACATCTCTAATGGGGACAACCATTTAAGCTATAAAAGGAGCATGTTTACATAGCAAATAACAGATAAGCTCAATGGGTTTACTTTTCAGCGTAAATCCGATGTGTACAAGCACAGAACATTTCAGTAACTTCAGCAGGAGCAATGTGTACAGGCCCAGTGCTGTTTCTGTGGCTTCCAGAGAAGTTGTGAGAATACGTGTGATGTCATTTCTGCTGACATCACCTTCTCTTGCGTCATATACCCAGAAATTATTCAGCCATTATTATTAAGTCCTCTGTTGCTCTGCAAGGTTGACAGCTCTGAAAATCTCAAAGAAATGAATAGAGAGTGGTGGAATTTTACTGTGGTGAGCTGTAATTTTACATGTTGATAAATCTTCCCCTAAATAATACAAAAATAAATATTTTGCTGTTTTGCCATTACTGGTCCTTTAAAGGAGAAATAACCCCCAATAAGAAAAGGCCCTCCCTACTACCCTAGGAAGTTCCCTTCCCTGCTCCCCCTGCATAGTTCGTAACTCCTAAAATTGCCCCTAAGAGTTTGATCACATATGGGTACAGAGTAAGCACAGCGGAGCTCATGGGCGTCATCTTCTGGATCTCCGGTCTTTTTCGGGTCCTCTTCCCTTCAGCAATTTCCGGCACTTTTGGTGTATGTGCATTTGCTACGAACTGGGAGACTGCTCCAACTACACATGTTCCAATATGGAGCTCACTTACAGAAGAAGACTGGAGATCCGGAAGGTGGCGCCCTTGAGCTCCGCTGTGCTTACTCTGCACCGATACATGAGCAAACTCTTAGGGGCATTTTCTGGGGTAACTAAATATGCGGGGGGAAGCAGGGGGGGGGACTGCCTAGGGTAGTAGGTATAGAGGGGTTAGTTCTCCTTTAAACAAAATATATGGCATTAATATTGAGACAGGTGGATGACAGATATAGAATGTGGACAAGATCAGAAGCAGGGAAGCCTCAGCATAGATACAAGGATAGGAACTAAGGGCTAGATGACAGCCAAGAAGATTAACGACCAAGCCAAACAGCCAGGAATCTGCTTGTCACATTGTTGAGAATGATCTTTTCACAGGCTGCTGGCGACTAGCTTCAGTTAATGAAAATGAAACTTTCTCCGCTCCAGAGCATATGCAAATAAGGCTCATAATCCCATTGTCTGTTCCTCCCTTTGTTTTACAGTAGGTAAATGTCACAAAGTCACCCAGGTAATGGGCCAGCCCACAGCTCACCTGTTTGCCGCCTGCATTTCCTTACAGTTGTCATCAAATAAACATTTTTTACCTTCCTTCTCATAGCAATATAACATACACCAGAAAATTGGCAAGGTACACTGGTACTATAAACCCATATATTATTACATTCTCTGCATGTGCATACAAATAAATCCAAAATGTATTTTCTAAATAGATATTCTTGATTAAGATAACTGAAGATATTATATTAGTTGATGGGATATTTACATATTTAAATATATTTACATGTTATATTTTAACCCTTAGGCACCCAGAGTCCAGAATAAAACTACAGAAATATCCTGAAAAAAAATGTTTTGGGATAGCAAGAATACCATATACCACAGATTTTGCTTGTAAGCTAAGTATAAATACAGCTTTCACTTGATAAAATATACAGCTTTGCAATTCCTAGATTCATTTTTGCAGAGAGCCCCTGCCTTGAACTTTCTCTGCATTCTACTATGTACTATAGATCATGAATAACAGTTAGCTCCATTGGCTGTCCTTTTTAGTTTGTGGGCTGGACATAACAGCAGAAGTTACTGATACAGGAAGCATCTCTTTATGCCTCTCTGCTCCATTCTATCTCTCCCATTCACGTCCCCTTTAAAGATTTTTCGTTTGAAAGGTGAATTTGCATAATAAACTGATTTGTGGAAACATTTCTGTTCAGCATTTTATATTCTCATAAAATTCACCGTATTATTACATGTAATCAGCATTTTACTGGTAGATAATGCATACCTCCCAACATTTTGAAAACAGAAAGAGGGATAAAGAGAAAGTTTTTTTACCATGCTCATTTTGTGGCCACACCCCCTAATTACCATGTTCATTTTACAAAATCTGGCAGGTTGTGAAAGTTTGAACACATTTCTGTGGTTTTTATGTGTTACAGTTTTTATTGTTTTGCTAATGAAGGTGAATTGCCCTTTAAGATGTGAGTCTAAGTTCTCCCAAGAGACCAACTTCTCTGCCAAAACCCAATTAAGTTAGAAACGTTGTATCTTTTTCTGGCTGTTCAGTGCACGAGATCAAAGAGAAAGTCGGGACATTTCAGTAACAAACCCGGGACTGCGGGCTGAGCTGTGTATAATCGGGGCTGTCCCGTAAAAAATGAATTACAAGAAGGTTGTCTCCCATATACTCCATTTTATTCAAAAGTTATTATGTTTATTCAAACATTTTAAAACATATTCCCTTTTCCTCTGTTATAATAAAATAGTATATTGTACTTGATACCAACTAAGATATTATTCAGGGCCGGGCCATGCTGGATGGGCGCCCCAGGCAACCCAGCCAGCCGTGACGCCCCATCCGCTGCACATGCGCACTGACGTGCACATAGGACGCCTGCACGCATGCGCACTGACCGCACGCATAGGAGGCGCACACATGCGCATTTACCGGCTGCGTCAACCACTCCTCTCCAGGTACGCTCTCCCCTCATGTACGCGCATGTGCACAAATAGGCGCATGGACTGGAGCGGCACTTACTCAGCCGGACTAGGGGTAGGTAGCAGTGAAAGGTACGTGCCTGGTGCCCCTCAAGCTTTGCGCCCTAGATACGTGCCTACTCTGCCTACCCCTAGTTCCGGCACTGATATAATTAATCTTTATTACTGGGGAAACAATTTTATTGGGTTTATTTAATGATTAAATGATTTTTATCAGAATTAAGGTATGAAGTTCCACATTACAGAAAGATCCCTTATCAGGAAAACCCCAAGTCCCAAGCATTCTGGATAAAAGGTCCCATACCTGTACTGTCACATGTAAACAGTTACCTGCATTCCCAAGTAATACACCTTTACATGTCTCTACTTGGATTTGTGAAAGATTAAATACAACTGTAAGTACCATACAAGCCTAAGGGTTTGGACTAATTAGCTTTTCATTTGCACCATGCAGGTGAGTGCCGAGACCTCTTAGGGTAATGCAATACAAGTTAGAATAACATCTAGTAACCCATGGCAACTAATATGTTTTCTATTAAACAGGTGACCGTTAACTGCTCTTTTGTTGCTACGGTTTCCTAGACCTGGTACAAACATTGCAAATTTTATTACATTACCCTGAGTAAATTGTGGCAGAGATGTAACATAATTACATATAAAATTGTGGAATGGTTTTACTGAACCAAAAAATAGAGATTGTGTCTGGCTGCATCCAGGTAAAGGAAACTGCTGTCTTAGAAGTTCACTATATACTAGCAAGCAAACAATCAAATGTGAGATTAGAACTCACACAGAAAAACTCACTCACTTTCTATTCATTCCTATGGGATTTTTAAAAGCATATTTATCAAATGGTTAACACCACTGATAAATATGTTTGAGTTTTTCTGTGTTGAGTTCTTATCTCACATTTTGATAAATCTACCCGCAATGTTGCTTTGATTGAGTCAAGGAAGGAGAATGTCTGAACTTTGTAACACAGTCATGTCAATAAATAAAAATGTGGGTGTATCTCAAATTAGCATAATAATGCAAGGTAGGTTAAAATAGCAAATGAAGAAATTAGCAATAAAGATACCTGGCCTGGCTTAAGGTGCATTAAAGGAGAATGAAAGCCTAACTAAAGAAGTAGCTAGAAATGTTGTACAAGTTTTGTGTTTCTGTACCAGCCCAAGGCAACCACAGCCCTTTAGCAGTAAAGATCTGTGTCTCCAAAGATGCCCCAGTAGCTCCCCATCTTCTTTTCTGCTGATTCACTGCACATGCTCTGTGCTGCTGTCACTTACTGAGTTTAGGGACTGACTCAAAATATACAGTACATATAGAATATAAATGTCACAATATAAGGCTGATTAGAAATTAATACAGATCATTTCTACATGGTGGCACAGAAACCAGTGTAATTAGCATCAGAATTTAATAATCAGCCCGGTAACATCACAGACCAACCTCATTTTCTGCTTGATAATTTGTGACAACCCCTAAGCTTAGCTTCTCAACAGCTGCTCAGAGCCCACTGAGCATTTGAGTGTTGCACGCACTTTCCAAGATGGTGACTCCCTGTGACAAGTTTGAAGTCCTGGATCATTGCTGCTATTGACAAGCTGAAACTTTAGGCTGGTGCAATAAGTTCAGTATATAAAATATGGCATTTTTAGCCATATTCATTTTTAGGCTTTTGTTCTCCTTTAAATATAATGTAGAAATTAATAGTCTGTGGGTTTATATTGTAAGCAGTGTATAACTATGATACGAAAATGAACTACATGAACATTATGGATACTTTTTAAGCTTAAGTGCTTAGGTACAAGTAAAAGAGATGCTTGGCTGCCAGGGGGATCACCCTGATCTGACAAGAGGACAATAAAATGTTACTATATAGATAATCATTTTGCAGAACATTTGTTTAAAGCTAGTGCAGAAGTAGTAAAGTGTAAGGTTTATGCCTACACTGTTAAGGAAATTTTCCAGAATTAATCCACTTGCATACTCGCGTAGCCACTTTTAACTTTGCTTTGTATCCTTCACCACCCAAACAGGTTGGGTGAGCCTTACATTCTGAACTGAAACTAGCTGCTTTAAAGCACCAGACGAAAAAAGCTGAGCACAGGTAAGAACACTTCATACTCTCTGCTAAATATTTATTCTGCCATTTCTATTTAGACTAAAATAAATGTTCCTCTGTGATTACAAATTGTTCTGTTTCCTGGGGGAATATATTGTTTCAGAAAACGTCTTGCAGACATTATTTAGGGAAGTAATTGCTGTAAATGTATAGCCACAACCCTTCAGCCAGAGGCTGTCTAAGGATGATGGGATTTAGTACAGCCACTATTGGCACAGAGCGATGATAAATAAGGGATACATACCACTTCTTACAACACATGCTTGAAGCAGCTGTAACTGGCAATATCATATATCAGCTGGAATCCACAGAGGAATTAACTACAATTTCATTATACTTGTTCTGCTGGATATATGTCTATACTATAACAAACAAGGGAAAGTTGTGCTTACTAATCATTTTTAAGACATTTTGTGCCTTAAGATATAAAAATTGCCCACCCCTTTTAACAAAACAGAGATTGTTTGTCCATATATTGCAATATATTTAAGCTGGCCAACTATGTCAGTGTTCATCCGTATAAAATCATGGTCATGTACCTCCCGTATTACAATAGGAGATACATTATGTATTATAATACACCAATTCCAATGAGTCATGTGACAGAAATTACATAGCTAAGCACCTATTACAGGATATTTATGGCTAAAAACATAAGACAAGACATAGAAAAACCACCTAACCCATTAGCTGCCATATGTAAATGCCAATGTGCACTAATACAATGTATGTAAGGTCTATAATGTAGAACTATAATAATTAACACCAATAATACATGGCCCCTATAGATTAAAGGGAAATTCAAGACACTAATATGCATTCAAGCTTTACTGACTTTTTAAGAAATTAATTTAATTTATAGTTAAATTTCCCTTTTTCTTTTTTAGATATTTTCTATTTGATTAATGAGGTCTCATTTTATTTTGTTGTCGACAAATTTCAAGCATTTGAGGGAAGATAAACCAGTTTAAATTGTGTGGATAAACAAGCTGATTCCAGATCAGATTTCAGAGCAACAGAAACAAAAACAAAACAAGGTTGGATGTAAGAGAAATAAAATTAACCCTCCAATGCTATAAATGTGTGCCCAGATGCAGTAGCCCCTAGCAACCAATAGACGACTACTTCCTGATTGGTTGCGTTAGATGACCTATAGCAGACATTTCACCTTGTATTGTTTAACCCAGAAATATAATAAAACCTACAAGAATAAAATAATAAAATCTTATCTATGAAACTTTCACTACAGTTTATGTGCATTTTTATAGATTTGAGATTGCCCCTACTTTTCAACATAAGTGCTCAATGGACCTCTGCTTATCTGTGCTCTGATAATCTAAATTATCACTATTGCAAGACCCAGATATGAAGTAGCTTTAAATTCCATTTTTTTCTTGTTTACTCAAAAAATGTTTTTATCCGGAATTCTCTCAGCAATTGTTAATGGTAAGAGGTAGGAGGAGAAACATATTTCTCTGATTTGTTTTTGGTGCACCTCTAAATCAATTGCTAAATTGTACAGACATAATTTATTTACCTGGCCAAATAGTAAATCCTCCACCATAGCTGGTAATGGCATTTTGATTGCAGTATGTGCCATAGCCCTAAAGAAATGACTCTGACTGACAATGCTATACTAGTTAGATGGTTGAACTATTCCCAAACAGTATTTTATTGTCACAATGTGAACACTCACAAACCCCTGTTTATACAGTGAGTGATACTGAACCTGTTCCACCGCTAGACAAGTACTGCACTGCCTCACTATTTATAACATCTCTCTTTTCCTGCCTGCATTCCATCTGCTACCCACAATGCACTGTTTTTAAATACAGGTATGGGACTTGTTATCCAGAAAACATTTCTTTCCTTCAATAGTATATACATGGGTTTCTGTATCAGACTTCCTGTTTTCACCTTAAACCTCCAGGGCTTGGGCTTGAGCATGCTGCATAATGGATCTTTCTGTAATTTTGGAACTTCATACCTTAAGTCTACTAATAAATCATGTAAACATTAAATAAACCCAATAGGCTAGTTGTGCTTTCAATAAGGATTAACTATATCTTAGTTTTGATCAAGTACAAGGTACAGCTTTATTATTACAGAGAAAGGGGAAATCATTTTTAAACACTTGAATTATTTGGATAAAATGGAGTCTATGATAGACAGCTTTTCTGCAATTCGTAGCTTTCTGGATAATGGGTTTCCATAAACGGATCCCATACCTGTAAAATAAATCTCCTTTGAGATGATCCCTGCTTTTTGGGGATCTATAATTGTTAGGCGTAGCCTTTGCTTGTCTCTAAGTCCCCTGGTACTTACATATGTTAAAAAAGTTTTTCTACCCCATGCATTTTAAACCCTTGAACTACTTTTTTATCTTGTCTTTATATACCATTTGGCACTATATTTAATCTGCTTTAACAGTCCTCGTAACTGGCTTATTTATGGTGACTTCCCAGTACTGTTCTCTTTCATTCTGGTACTTGACTCATTCATATTACAAACATTGGCGTCTGAAATGGATGGCCTCTAGTACAGATGCACAGTTTGGAGAAAGTGCAAAAACTAGGATTAATATGGATTTAAGGTGTTTAATGTATAAAAGTTTGTCAGGAATCAACAACTTTGACACCAAATGGGAGTCTAACCAGTTAAAACTCACCAGGTAGGTCTTTAAAGAGTTTGGTGAATGAGTTATGGCAGGTATCTTTCACCATGCAGTATATTTAACAATATCGCAACTGATGCATGAAACTGCTATATACATACAGTCAGTAATGTGATGAACTATGTTTAGATCAGGGGTGTCCAAACTACGGGCCGCGGGCCAAATGCGGCCCGATATCCATTTTTTAATTGGCCCGCAGCGTGAAAAAATCCCTCCCCCCTCTCAGCATCCAGAAAAAAAAGTTTCCTACCACGGCGTCATTGAGGGGCGGAACCTACAGTGTAGACTCGAGGAAGCTTTTCCTAAACTCCGCCCTCCCCTCCCCGTGACTGGAGTTTAGTGTAGTGCGGGGAGGGAGGGGGGTGCCGGTAAACAACTGAAAGCATGGCTGGATTTCGTGCATCTGATGAACTGTGAGTAACTGCTAGGTGCTCGGCTTGGGGGAGGGGTGGATTTAGTGAGGCTGCAGCCGGGCAAGGGAGTCAGTTACAGATCGAGTGTGTGAGTTACTGTGTGTGTGTCTGTCTGTATGTGTGCCACTGTGTGTGTGTGTCATTGTATGTGTGTCTGTGTGTGTGTGTGTATATCTGTCTGTATGTGTTTCACTGTGTGTGTGTGTGTGTCACTGTATGTTTGTGTGCCTCACTGTATGTGTGTGTGTCTGTATGTGTGTCACTGTGTGTGTGTGTCACTGTGTGTGTGTGTGTGTCATTGTGTGTGTGTGTGTCACTATATGTATGTGTGTGTCTCACTGTATGTGTGTATGTGTATCTGTCTGTATGTGTGTGTGTGTCTGTGTGTCACTATATGTATGTGTTTCACTGTGTGTGTGTGTCACTGTATTTGTGTGTGTGTCTGTATGTGTGTCACTGTGTGTGTGTGTCACTGTGTGTGTGTGTGTCATTGTGTGTGTGTGTCACTATATGTATGTGTGTGTCTCACTGTATGTGTGTGTGTGTATCTGTCTGTATGTGTGTGTGTGTCTGTGTGTGTCACTATATGTATGTGTTTCACTGTGTGTGTGTGTCACTGTATGTGTGTGTGTGTCTGTATGTGTGTCACTGTGTGTATGTGTGTATCTGTCTGTATGTGTCACTGTATGTATGTGTGTCACTGTGTGTGTGTGTATGTGTATCTGTCTGTGTGTTTGTATGTGTGTGTTACTTATTTAAAATTTGTAAAATGAACATGGTAATCAGGGGGTGTGGCCACAAAATGGGCGTGTCCACAGTGAGTGGCCCGGCTGTTTGTATATTTTACCGCATATGGCCCTTGGTGAAAAAAGTTTGGACACCCCTGGTTTAGATTATATGTGTGAATATATGTACAGTCCCTAGAAGGGAAGCAAAAGGATGGCTCTCTAGTTAAAAGTATATTAGCTCAATGCCAGAGCTTGAAAGCTTTTATAATACAGACATGATGTTCTGGCAATGTTCTAAAACAATAACAAACACCACTGATACTCCTTTTACTAACTGACATAAACAGGAATGTTTTTATACTGCAGTCGTTTCAATAATGCCTTTCAGGTTGCAGCAAATGTTATAAATGTTATAAATGTTTTTCAGTTTAGAGTTGAGCGTCAGTCAATCTGGATAAAGTGTTTTGGGCCCTTCCTTCTTCAATGAAGAATGAGCTGCTGTAAGGCAGAAAGGCTAAAAACTGTAACTGCCAGGCGAGCTAAATATAACCCTTAACTGTGTTGTAAATAAATAAAACCAAGGTGTGGATGTGTTCACTTTTGTATTAGTATCTGAAAGCCACATGCTATATTTACTAGCATGAAGTTGGTGGCCACCACCTCATACTACCTGATTTCCTTTCCCCAGCAATCTCTGACAGAAGCATGAACAGCCCAACAGACTTGGTCCTGGCACAAGAGAGCTGGGAAAATAATGGCAGCCACACTGTGCTCCTTTGATTTTTATTAGAAACTGCAGCGCTGGGTTCTGCCATGGGGCTGTTTGAGAGGGTATGAAGACCTCTAGAGGGGGTCTTGATAATTTTTCGGGAAAGGATTTTGATCTCTTTCAAACATTCCCAATGAATGTGAGTAAAGAAGTCATTCCCCCATGTAAAATTGTTTTATTGTGAATTACAGAACTACAGTGATAAACCATATAATCTCCTCCTGTTCTCCTTCCCAGAATCAGCTGCCATGGGTCTAGTGGGGACGGATTCTAAGCTGAAATATGTGCATTTAGTTTTGCTTCTATTGGTAACTGGTGTAATTATTCTGGGACTGGTCTACTTGAATGAAACATCGCAACGAGTGCAACTGCAGGTAAAAATGTTTTCTCTGTCCTTTTAATTCTACTCAGTCTATTAAATGATAACTTCAGGTATTATAAATATGTAAAATTTACAATATTTTTTTAAAGTAAGATTTTTAGTGTTCCCCCTAAATAAAAGAACATTTCTGTTTAAATAAAAACTTCGGAATCATTCTGAACCGTAGTTTGTAGTGCCAAATTTAATCGCAGCATTCCATCAGTGCTGAAGCTCAACCTCTCCTTAGAAGTTTTTTTTTAAAGGAAAACTATACCCCCCAAACAATGTAGGTCTCTATAAAAAGATATTGCATAAAACAGCTCATATGTAAAACCCTGCTTCATGTAAACAAACCATTTTCATAATAATATACTTTTCTAGTAGTATGTGCCATTGGGTAATCATAAATAGAAAACTGCCATTTTAAAAAATAAGGGCCACCCCCTGGGATCGTATGATTCACGGTGCACACAAACATACCAAACAAACTATACTTCTTAGGTCACATGAGCCAATTAACAGACAGAGTTGTGTCTTTTGCGTCTACACTTCTTCCTGTTACAGTTAGAGTTGTAGTATTTCTGGTCAGGTGATCCCTGAGGCAGCACACAGACCATCACAAAATGGTAGTTTAAGGCAAGAGATGTAAAAGGTTAATATTTACTTAAATATTTATTCCAGTTTGGTACGATTCTTTAATATGCCACTTAATATGATATAAACTATCTGTTGCTCAAGTATTCATTTTGGGGGTATAGTTTTCCTTTAAGTTTTCTGCACTGTATGAATACCACACTAAACCACCAGTCTGGACATCTGATATGAACTCACCACTATGGGTGGCCTGGGTGCATCCATCTTGTGAGTGAATCCCCCTGTCACTGAGCCAACAGTGCAAATGTCCACCCGCAAATGCTTGAGTGTATTCTGGCCGACGTGCACTTAGAGAAGCTAATTGCATTATTGTCACTACGCACACAGGACTGACTCAGACCCAATCAGCCTTTTCTCCAACAGCAACTTAAAGCTGGGTGAGAAAAAGTTTTTGCAATAGGCCTTAAAAACAATTAAAGGAAACACAAGAAAAAGGTATGTTCAGCACAATCCCTGTTTATTGAGCTAGTGTTAAAAAGGAAAAAAAATTCTTGATTATTCAGCAACTTTCCAGAAATAGCATCTCAAAGTGGGAAAAATTATAATAACTGTAATCATCTGTGATATACAAGCTACAGTTTTCTCTCATTGTACAGTGTAGTAAGCTAACTAATCAATAGGGATATTTTTCAATCATGAAAGAATGTTTAATAAGCCTGACATTTTCATATTTTTTTAAGCAAAAGGTTTTATTTATGGAAAAGCAAGCGCACCATGTAGTAGCTGAGCGGTCTATAATACGAACAAGAGCAAATAATTTACAGGAGGTGATAGAAAACCAGAAGAATGAGATAAAAAACATGCAAGAAATCTTTAATACACAGTTAGAAGAACAAGAACAAATATTCTGGATACAAAAGGTAAGGGACAAACCATTTTTAATGGTGTTTCATAACACAAGATAAAAAAAAAATAATCCAAAATTAATTTAAAGGAGAATGAAAGCTACCAAGGCAGTTTATTGCCATTAGATTAGCCACAGCAGTGCAAGCTAGAACATCATTTTTATTCTTAGAATGCTTTTCCATACCTGAGTAAACAGCTCTAGACACTGTCTCTGTTTGTTTAGGATAGCAGCTGCCATATTAGCTTGCTGTGACATCACTTCCTGCCTGAGTCTCTCCCTGCTCGATCATAGTTCTGAGCTCATATTACAGCAGGGAGGGAAGGAGCAAGGGGGAAGAATTAAACTGAGCATGCTCAAGCCCAAGCCCTGGAGGTTTAAGGTGAAAACAGTAAGTTTGATACAGAAGCCCATGTAGGACTCAGAGCAGCATTACTTTGGTTTACTGATGTATTTATATAGAGTTAGACCATTCTGATAAAGCTTACTTAGTTTTAACCTTTCCTTCTCCTTAAAGTGTGGGTACTTCAAAACTGATGCAGTTGGGAGAGCATGTACAGTAGATGCTTTTCATTAGGGTGCTTGTGTCCAAACACATTCCTGCACTTCCACATGGTTGCCAATGTGTCCATCCTGCCAATATGTTCATTCTGATGAATGGTGCATAACTGTGCCTACTGAGGCTGGAGAAACCAGGAGATTACTCCAAGGTTCTCACAGCAAGTTGCATCATTTGCTGCACCAGATATGTGCCAGTAAATTAGTTATTTTAAATGCACTCTTAAATACACTTCAATCAAAGTGCAGCAAGATATACTCTGAGAATACAAGCAGAGCCGGAACTAATGGTAGAGAGAAGAGGCACATACCTAGGGCACAAAGGTGATGGGAATGCTGGGCACATACCTCTTCCAACCACTTACCTGTAGTCTGGCCCCCCTACCCCACACTATGTGCGCTCTCTGGTGCACCCTCCAAATGTCAGCATGCGAAAGAGCACAAGCACCCATAACGTGGGGAAGGGGTGGAGGGGGCAAGGTGGCCAGCTGGGTTGCCTAGGGCACCTGACTGGCTTAGCCCGACTCTGAATAAAAGATGCAACATGCTCCAGATTCACATCAAAATGCTAGCACAATTGTGTCTTTTTTTTTTTTAACAAACTGGGCGCAATCGCAAATCAGAGTAAGACCATAGTTATGCTGGAATTATGGGAAAATGCTGTATTATAAGAAAAAAATAGCAATTCGGGTCCAAAATTGCAATTCACACACTTCACTTGTGCTTGTAAATGACCTGTTATACAGGTTATTGTAATAGTCTTTCAGGCTGAACCCCCATGATCCACTGCAATACAGTTTGGCAATCATTGCTATAAAACATATGGCAAGGATAATTGCCCATACTGTGTGTGAATGTAATAGGGACCTTATATTTTAAGCTCCACATGTGCAGCCTCTGATGTGATTGATGTGTCATCTCTGTAAAGAAAATATGTATCTCTGTAAAGAAATATTTATAAAAATGTAAAGAATTGCTCAAAAAAAGCAATGACAAATTGAATGAATGGGAAAGACATTTTTAATCTAAAATTTCTCTATTTAGAATGACCTTTTAAAAACGATTTCGACTAAGGACGAAGTAATCATAAATCTAAAACGTAAGTTTTCTGTTACTTGCCAAGTGCTAGATTTACATGCTTAATTTGCTTTTATTTAATCAGAAAAATCAGTTTCTAGTCTCAAAAGTACCAAACTTCTATCCTTGCATGAGATGAAGGTTACTTTAAGGGATTCTGTCATGATTTTTATGATGTAGTTTTTATTTCTAAATTACACTGTTTACACTGCAAATAATTCACTCTACAATATAAAATTTCATTCCTGAACCAGCAAGTGTATATTTTTTTAGTTGTAATACTGGTGTGTAGGCAGCCATCTCACATCATTTTTCCTGGTCATGTGCTTTCAGAAAGAGCCAGCATTTTAGGATGCAACTGTTTTCTGGCAGGCTGTTGTTTCTCCTTCTCAATGTAACTGAATGTGTCACAGTGGGACCTGGATTTTACTATAGAGTGATGTTCTTAGATCTACCAGGCAGCTGTTATCTTGTGTTAGACAATATATCTAGCCCTTATGTCAAATTTCAAAATTAAATATAATAAAATCTGTTTGCTCTTTTGAGAAATGGATTTCAGTGCAGAATTCTGCTGGAGCAGCACTATTTACTGATGCTTTTTTGAAAAAATATTTTCCCATGACAGTATCCCTTTAATAATAATCTTGTCCTCATAAAGTTCCTTTATGAAAAACCTTTGGAGAATGGACTGAATGGTTCATTTAAGAGTACTAAAAAAAATGTTACCTGTATGATGCAAACATCTATTTGGGTGCTGTTGAAAATTGTGTTACACATTTACCATTAAAGCAAAGTTAACTCAATCACACATACAAATAATGCAAACTTTATGCATTTGTACATGTAACTGAAGTTCTTTGTATTATTATTAATCTGCTGGTTTTTCTCTGAATTCTCTTTAATTGCATAATATCATGACAATGATAAAAATTCAAACATATTATATGTAATTTGTAATCATTCTTACAGCATGTGGATTATACTAAAGCATTTATGCATATAGCACACAAAAAGTACTTGTACAAATTAAACATTATCTTTTCATAATGACTGATTTTATATCCTGGAAAGTCAAATCTTCTGTATTTACAGGTGATTATGAGCTTTTAAAGAAACATTTTGACTCATTGAATTTACAAATGGAGGAGTTTGAAAAGAATCAATCAAGACTATTAGAAAAATTTTCCACCCAGTCGTAAGTGCATAATTACACATTACATTTTATATGTGTTGCATTTTAAAAATAAGACATTTTTTTACAATTATGTGCTTAGCTCTGCAACAGTAGATGGCAATTTAAGAATTAAAAAAAAAAATATGAGAAATGAGATGGAGAGAAAACTTTATGTACCCCATGGGAGTAAATATATAGGAAGTAAACCCCGAGGTTGAAGGGGATTAGACCCTAAATAATGAGCAATATCAATATATGTTCTTAGAATCAATCAAGCTTCTCCAATGAATTTACAGTGGGTCACAGTAAAATCTAGTTACACCACTGATGTTCACTCCACCCAAAAATGTTTTTATTCCAACAAATATGCCTTTAAATTAACAATGCATGCAATGTAAGGCAACATAAACCTGCAGTTGTCTGTGTTTATTATGACACCTGTACAGTCATCATTTGTAGTTATTAGGGACACCCTCACTTTTGGTGCTTGTTTTGTTCTAATGGGTGTCAGATTGATTGTGATAATTAGTCCCTTGAGCACAGTCCAAATTTTTTTTATAGGGGCTATTTACAACCACATGTTTGATCAAAGTTCAGTATCAAGCCTTCAAGTCTTTATTCCCCCATAATGCAGTTTTTTCCCAAGGAACTCCAGCCTTCTTGTGGTTGCAAGGGAGCATTGCTTCTGATGCAAGTGCACTGCATCTGACATGTCAAAAGTAAAGCAATTAAACAATTCCATTTAAAGTTTTCCAAGTCCAGTTGGCATTATTTCCAGTGTTCATTGTGAAAGTAATGTGTGCATCTAATTCTTTAGACACAAGTGTGCTACACACATTGACACAAAACACTGAGGGAACCCTGGAGCTACTGCCTTGTTTAGAGGTGGTGATAGCTCCAGGGTTTCTCTGCATCACTAGCTGCAACTGCACTCAATAAAGAATTAGAGGCAAGAAAGACTGAGCGGCATTGAGAGCAACTATGCAGAAGTAGTAAAAGCAATTTTAGAGCAAGAACCTTTCATTTAACTTCAATTAACTTCTGGAAAATGCAACTGTGATAGCAGACATAAATGACCCAGTCTGTCATGGGACAGTGCAGAGTATGTTATGCAGTGTTAGATAGAATATACAGTATAATAATGTGTTTACTTTTAAATTACATAGACACCTCGCAAAGCATGTATTTTTTTATTTTCTTTAAAGGACACAATGTATGAAGGTGATCAATTTGGTCAGTGAACTTTGTAATGTAAAAAATGGCAACAAATCAAGAAAAGTGTCAGTATCAAATTCCACCAATGGCATTTTCTTAAAGAGGACTACAGTAGGAGAAGAAATAAACAGAACTCAAGAGATTTCCCTTATATCAAATGCCAGTTCCACTAACAGCACGGAGAAGCCAAGCAATCATGAAGGCAGAACCACAAACAAACATTTCACAGAATTTTCAGGTGAGTTTGACACCATATCAGTGGTTTTGGAACTGCATGCAGAATGGGGAGTAATATAAAAATGCACAATACTATTATATACTATAGTGGCTTATTATTTATAGAATTAGGTTACTTCATTTTAATCCACAAATATATACACTTTCTGACTCTTTCTACAGATGTTATCATCACTGTTATATACATTACATTCCCACTAGTGATGGGCGAATTTATTCGCCAGGCGCGAATTCGCTGCGAATTTGCGATTCGCGCCGAGCGAATAAATTCGCGAAACGCCAGCGAAAATTCGCGGTAAAAAAAAAAAACGTTTCGCGAATTTTTTGCCGTTTCGCGAATTTTTCGCAGTTTCGCGAATTTTTCGCCGTTTCGCGAATTTCGAGCGAAATTCGCAAACGGCGCAAATTCGCCCATCACTAATTCCCACCCCCTTCTTTTACTGCTTAAAATTACTGTGTTGTGTGTCCTTTAGTAATTTTTTTTGTTATTACCATTATCCACATTCACAGTTATAATTTATAGACAATGTTATTTAGGAAGGTTTTTTATCACTTCGGCTCGCTTTCTGATTTGGATAGGAAGTGCCACAGTTAAATTTATCTGAGACATTGATACATTTAGGTAAATTAAAGGACAATGAAACCTAAAATCACTGGCATGTGAGCAAAAATAAATAAATACATGTCACCCCATGCATCTACAAACAATGAGCCAACCCCTGATACTTGGTTGTTGAGTGTGGTGCTGCCATTATTCTTCGGCTAGTTACTTCATGTGTCTGCTTAGTCTGGGTATATGTGCAGTATAGCAATACTAGCCAGAGCATACTGCATATGTATCACTATCTTTTAAAGTGCCTTTAATGTGGAAATGGAAGCAACCCAAAACATTTACAGCATTTGGTGTAGTACCATACTACAGGTTACTAATTAAATCAAGGACTATAATACATAAGACTTAGTAGACAAAGGTGGTATTAAAAAATTTTTCTTTCATTGTAAATGGCAATAATTTTTTTTTTTACATCAGACAGGCTGATATTTCAAATACAACAGTATTAGCAGAAATATATACATACCACCAAGTAACAAGATCAAGGCAAAAAGAGACAAATCACAGGGAGCAGATACACTTGCCAAAAGTGTGATTGATCCTTATGTACTGTATGATTATGTTTGCATACATATGTTGATATAAATACCCATAATTGTTTATAGATGTTGTTTATCTGTTGGCAGAATTAGGTGACCAAATCTCCATATTTTGTTAAAAAGCGCTGCTCCTGGGCATTTACCCAGCGTAAAAACGACAGCAGAATAACGCTGGCGTACATGACGTCACGAATGGGGAATTGCAGGAAGCGCGTGAAAATGGAGATTCTTTGAGACTAATTGAATGGGGTATTTATACTTCAGATTGCTTGGTGACACATCAGAATTCCCCTAGACAAAGGCTTTAGTGCCGAAACGTTGGGGTGTTCTCATTTTTGCGAAGTGTATCTGCTCCCTGTGGTTTGTCTCTTTTTGCCTTGATCTTGATTACTTGGTGGTATGTATATATTTCTGCTAATACTGTTGTATTTTATATACCAGCCTGTCTGATGCAAAAAAAATTTTTTTGCCATTTACTATAAAATAATTTTTTTTTAATACCACCTTTGTCTACTAAGTCTCATTGAGTGTGCAACCCCTCTCCATTTCTATATACTGTTTTGGGTAACTGACTGTGGGATTGCCTGGGGTTATTTGCTCATATACCTTAAAAAAGCATTTTTTCTATTGTGAATATTGGGAGTGCCCTCCACCAACTTATTTTCGTATATAATATATCAAGGCCTGGAACATAATAGAGCTCATTTAAAAAGCACCTGGGTGCATGTGAAATCGAGCCCTGTCCTTACCACATGCCTTAGAGCCTTTTCCTCCTGTCACTCCATACCTTGTGTGACTAAATGACAAGCAAGGCCTGATGTGGGTAGGGGGGCAAGAGGGGGGATATTTACCTCCCCCTGCCTGCTCCTTTTGATTCTAGCTCAGCCTTACAAAGAACATATTAGATTCAAACGTCAGTCCAAAGGTCTCTGCTTGGCTATACGCACAATGCCTCACACAGTGGGCAACATGCATGCACATCAGACATTGTGAAAGTGCCCTAATATTTGCTAATAATAAATAAGTTCTCTAACAGATAAATTACAAAGACAAATGGAAGATAAAGTCTATATTTTTTTAATTGTTGGCACAACTCACCGGGGAATATTTTATACAAAATTAAACATTTGGTTAAGAATGTGTGATAACAATGCTAATAATGATTTTTACCAGAGACTAAAGTCTTAAGGTTCCTATACACAAGTCAATATAAGTTGCTAACAGATTAAGTCAGCAGCATATTGGGCAGTGTATGGGGCCCTCCAATGGGCTCCCCTGATCAATATTTGTCCGAAAGTCAGGCAGATGTTGATATGACAGGTTTAAAAATCCTGATGGATCGAGGAACCGCATCTAGAAACCAATGTATTCTGTTCGTTGTGAGCCCATGATCGGATCGGATATCATACACCTCAAGGTGGGCATATCAGGGAGAGATCTGCCTATTTGACAACCTTGCCAAATGAGCAGAGCTCTGTATGTAGGGCCACCTTAACAAAAGTTGCTAAAACAAAATTATTGGCTAAATTAGACAAAAGAAATATATATCAAGAAAAAAAAATGTTGGAAAACTCAGCCAGAGCTAAATTTCTGAGCACTAATGGCAATGTATATTTTGCCCCATAACACCTCCACAATCCTTATCTCACTGAGGATGGTGAGAATGTTTTCATCAAGAAATGTGAGGCATTGTGCGCCAAGTAATTGTTACTAGAATTGTCTTACTTTAGTTAATAGACGCCTTGAAAGTTTTTTTTCTTGCTGCATGCTCCTGTTTTTAAAATTAAACAAAATCCTTTAAAATCTGGTAAACTATATTACATTTTCCTTAATATCATTTGCAGGAGACATAAACACTACAGCCTCCCTTGAAACATTTGAAAACACCACCCAGATGATTTCAACAGATAGAAAACAAAATGAAGAAAGCAATATTAGTGCTGAATTTGAAGAAAGGATGATTGAGGACATCTTAGAAGGCAATGCTAAAGAAAGCAATGACACTGGCAAGCAGACACTGAGTGCAAAGCCTGTATACAAAGGGGACAAGGACTATCCTGACAGTTTAGAGGATGAGGAGGATATTATAACTCTCCAGCTACAGGAGAAAAAAAGTCAAGACATTCAAAAGCATGAAGCTCTTCAGACAAAAAAGAAGAATGACTTTATTGATGATCAGAATGTTGCATTAGACCACAGACACAACACAAAGGTACTGGAAAGGCAAGCAACTCAGAAAGATGAGCAAATGATTCAATTTTCAAACAACATAAAAAATGTAAATCCTAAAATAAATGAGACTGACAACATGAATGATACGGGGTCAATGCAGGATGCTGCTTCTCAAGAATTAAGTGATACCAAAGTATTTGCCTTGAAAAATGAAACTGCACAAGTAAAAGAAAATGTAAAAGCAATAAATAATATTTATGATCTGGTTGAATCCATGGAAGATGAGCACTCTGCAAGATTAAACAGATCTCTATTTATAAACATTAAAAAAAAATTAAATACTAAAAAAAACAAGGCAGACAACATGAATGATATGGAGTCAATGCAGGATGCTGCTGCTCAAGAATCAATTGAATACAAAGTAGTTGCCTTGAAAAATGAAACTGCACAAGTAAAAGAGAATGCAAAACCATTAAACAATCATTATGATCTGCTTAAATCCATGCAAGAGGAGGACTCTGCAAAGTTATATAACTCGAAACAGACTGATCATCAAATAAATATCACAGTCCCAAATTTAGTTCCAGACCCAATAACAAATGGCATTTCAGCAGAGGAATCAGATTTGGATACAGACAACATAGATAAAAATGAAAAGGAAAGTTACAGCACAAGAAGTAATGATGGGAAAATCATAATAAATATTCCAAACAATAAAGAAACAACAAAGGAACCAATTGCAAAGATAAATATCCCAGAGGCTATTCACAAGAAAAACACCCTCACATTTGGAGACAGAAAAAATAATAACTACAAAAACAATAAGATAAACCAGTTATAGAAGAGTCAGTGATCCTTTGCAAAGGGTCTGGAATGTTATATATACTGTAATAATTGTAAGGTTGCCAAAGTTCACTTGCAATTACTCTAAAGGAGTATTAATTGTTAATCCTTTAGTATTGTTTAGACAGGCAAACAATAATCTGCAGGAATTAGGGTTATGTGTTAGAGATGCTAAATCCCTGCACTTTTTTAAGGATTCAAATTAATTTGAATTGTTCCGCCAACATGAATTCATGTGTGTGACTTTACAGCTCTGGACAACTACAGTAAGCATGACATTTTTTTGTGCTTATTCTTCTCATCCCAGAATATGCAAATTAGGGTTTTGATTCAGATGGATCTTTTATGGAGGATTCGCTATCCAAAAACATCCAAAAATTATAGATTTCGTGACACCCTTTATATTATCTTTAGGGATATTTACATAGGAGTATGCAACAATGAGAGCAATGCAAAGCTGCAACTGTTTTTAAATTGCACTTATTTTCAGTCTGCATCCATCTTCATGGAAGATGAAGAAACTATTTTGGGTTTTGATATTTCTAATTAGAGGACAAAGATTCAATACATATATGGTTTGAGCAGCACATTATTTATTGGTTTACATGTTATCATTGCTAAAATAATGGATGTTAGGTGTATTTTTTTGATTCATTATGATCGTAACATAAAATATTTTTATACTGAATTAAGCTAAATTTTTTTTAAAAAAAAAGTCGGAAACAGAAAAATCCTTTGCAATGCAAAATTGTATGCCTTTACTTTCCTTTGAGAAAATTAAATATAGCCTTTATGAACCTGGAAACTGTTTAGCGACCACTTCCAACAGTGGAAGAAAGATTGAGAATTTTATAGTTTAGACCAGTACCCAATGAATGTAATAAAACTTCATACTAAAAGAGTTATTAAGCTTGCTCCAAAAGCTCACTTCTTAAAAGTGTACAGTGCACAATTAAACTTTATAATGCAAAAATAGTCTAAGGAAGAATATAACATTGTGAAATTCAATTTTTTTTCTTATTTGTGCAAATTGTTTTTCACTATGTGACTTTTATTACATTTCCCCCTAAGGGGTTATGGCATCAAATGGTCTTAAGTTGCAGGTAGCATTTGCTGGGCAGCAGTTTGACATCATCTTGTTGCTATAGGTGTGGGCAAACATATATTAAATTACCCCAAAAGTATTAACTTGCTGAAGGCGTTTCGAGAAGGAGTTTATAATTAAGCCTTAAGGATCAAAACATCATCAATTTAGTTCGATAATAATGGGCAAGAACATGTCAAGAATTTTAAAAATTAGGTCACAGAACATATTATGCCTTGCATATATTCATGACTTTAGATATTGAACTGTGAGGCCTCTAGTACAAAAAAAAGAAAAAATAGTACAGGTACAAAAGAAGATAAAAAACAGCATGAAATATTATTTCTGACATCCCGTTATTTCTCAATAATTCAAGTCCTCCCTCTGCATTGTTTGGATATGTATCTTAAGTCCTGATAAAAATTGAACAACAGTCAACTGATTTTGACTGATCTATCAAAATACACAATTTTAAATTTCACCAGCCTAATAAAGTTTAAATTAGCAAGTTTTTAAATTAGCAAGTTTTTATATTACATTATAAAGTCCTCCTCAATTAACATCTTGTGTTGCTAAATGTGTAACATGGAGTTCAACTTTTTCATATAATACACAAAGGCAGTCAGGCTTCATTTGAAAGAAGAAGAAATTGAAAAAAAATTGCATTTAAATATGGCAAACCCCAGCCATTTTCTAGGGAAGATGCTTTTATAAACATGACAACCTCATGAGTGTTAATGTTATACCCAGTAACATCATGATATGAAGGTGAACCCCTTCCTTGTCAGCACAAAGAGTGCATAGCCACAGATGTGGAATTAAACGGGTGCTAACAAATCACATTATTATGATTATGTTTGGCTTCTTGTGTTTTACTGTTTCTGGGATACCAGGTGGGCAGTGGGCTTAGGTGGGGCCTCTTTCATAGTCATTCCCTATTCTTGATGGGGGGAAAAAAACCTGATGATGGAAGAATATAGGAAGAAGATCTAAAATATTAGGAGCATAAAGAGGTTAAGTGAGGAGAGAGGAGGATTATTAGTTTGGAAAGGTTGTAAAAAGTCCAAATAGAAAAGTACTTCAGCTCAGACCTGTCAGGTAGAAGTCAGTGGGAGAAGTCATGAAGATATCCCGATCTGCAATGGGTTTCGTGCAATAATCCAAAAATTTTGTGGTTTTCGGGCATCACATATGAAAAAGTTGCAGTTTTCAAGGACAAATCTGAAAAAGTCACGATATTCGGATTTTTTCATGATTTTATCGAGTTTTTTCCAGAACAATCAATTTTCAGGAAAATGTAACGTGCGGATTTGGTCAGAGTAGCTTTCAGAAAATAATCAGATTTTTTCAATTTTGATATTTTACCCCCAGAATGTCTATTTGTGTTTAAATATACATAAATGGTCAGTCAATGGAGACAAATTTTGCAGCATTAGAAAAATAACTAATGGAGTTATGTTGTAACATAGGCAAAAGTACATTCCAACAGCAAAGCAAAGAAACAAGTCAGCAGCTGGTGTGAATTACAAGCCAATATTTGATTGTTACAGTATATCTGTGTGACTACACTGCTGTCATGGGTGTCACAGCAGAATGCATTTCATTCCCAACAACGTAGGTGGAACCTGACTTGAATGACAAGCCAACACTACCATCACAACCACCTCTCACCTAGAACTCTTTGTTTCCACATGCTTAAACTAGCGCAAGTATAGGAGGGCAGGTCCAAATGCACAACAGTCATGCTAAAGACTTGGCACTTGACAGATCTCTTGCTATTCAGGTTCTTAAAATCACGGATATCCCAACCATCAGAAATATGTGTCCATGGCTATCTTTAGTCTTGATAACAAGTGAGGCAACAATAAATATATTAGCAGGGAAAGGCATTCAGAAAGGCAGGTTCATTCTCCATCACAAACAGTTTACAATCTAATCCAATCTAATAAATAATGTGAACTAAGTTTCAAAAAGGGGAGTAGAAAAATCAGCAAATGCTGGTAACATTTGCCTATAAGCAAAACACAGTTACAAAACAGCTTTCTTCCCTTCTGATAAATGCAAACTAGCATATATCCATTATTCAGTGATATGCATATAATCCCATAGAATGTTCTACTGTATTTGTATGTATGTATTTATGTATGTACAACTTTATACATACACAGTGCTGTACAATCTTACAATGTACAAAAGTACACAGGAGGATGTTACATAGTAAATATAATAAATATGCATAAATACACAGGAATTAAGTGAGAGACAAGAGAGACAATAGGAAGATGGTCCCTGCCCCATAGAGCTTACAGTCTAAATGGGTGGAAAACACACAGTTACAGATTGCACATGGCTAGGGCATTGTATTTTAAGAGCCAGGACCAGACTAGACTAGAGCTCCAAAAGGTACAATCTGAGTTTCTTCTTGAAGAGATGTAGGGATTTCTCTTTATGGATGAATTCGGGAATGGAATTCCAGAGGTGAGGAGCAGAGAGGGCTTTGAATGTTAGCAGGCGGATTTTATATGGTATTTGGTGCTTAACAGGCATGTTAAAGATTTTACCTGAGCTTGAACATATCCCCTCTGAGGAGAGAGCAAAAGGATTCTAGCAGCTTAAGACTGATTGCAGGGGAAAGAGATTGGAGTCTGGGAGACTAGTTATTCAGATATTGCAATAGCCTAAAAACATCACAGACTAAGGGTATGAATTAATGAAAAAATGCTGCCACCTACTGGGCAAACACTGAATTGCTATTTCATTACTGACCCTGGAAAGAAAAATAATCACCCAGTGCTAAGGGACTGTGTAAAAGGGACAGATAAACTGACAGGGACAGTGACAAATGTAGCCTTCCTTTGCACAGTATATGTATGAGCCAAAAAGGTCCATACCCACATGTCTTATGTAGAAACAATTAGGTTATTTTATTAGTTGAGGCTTAGGTCCTACAAATGCAGACCTTTTTGACTTGTTATACAGTATACCCTAACCTTCTGACTGAAGGAGGTAACTAACTAACACATGTAATTAATAGTAAAATAGGAAACGTGAAAACAAGATATCCATTTATTGTGAAAAATAAGTACAAATTGTGCATTTTAAAAATTAGCAGAATGTCTTTTTGTCATAACAGTTATAAAAAGGTGAATATAGGTGTATACTGTCTTTTTAAGTGTACAGATATGGGTTCCATCAGTGCCGGGCAAACGCGGGCAGGCGCCCTAGGCAGCCTGGCCTGGCAAAGCGCCCAATACGTGAGTGTGCATGCGCGAAAAGACACAAGTGCGCATGCGCCAAAAAATACAAGTGCATGCGCACTTTCGTTTTTTGCGCATGCGCACTAGTATTTTTCACGCATGCGCAAACGCGCACGTCGGCCAGAGCAGGGACTGGACTAGGGGATAGCAGAAGCAGAGAAGGTGCGTGCCTGGCGCCCCTCCAGCTTTGCGCCCTAGGCACGTGTCTACTCTGCCTACCCCTAGTTCCGTCCCTGGGTTCCATTATTCGGAAAACCATTACCCAGAAAATTCAGAATTACAGAAAGGCTGTCTCCCATAGACTCCATTATAATCAAATAATCCACATTTTTAAAAATAATTTCCTTTTTCTCTGTAATAATAAAACAGTATATTGCACTTGACCCAAACTAATATATAATTAATCTTTATTGGAAGCAAAACCAGCCTATTAGGTTTATTTAATGTTTACATGATTTTTAGTAGACTTAAAAGGGACCCAAATTTTATTCTATCACGTTAATTATTTATTATTTCAATTTAGTTTCCTTTAGTCTTGGAATTCAAAATCATAGTAAGCAGGCAGGTGACATTTTGTGGACAAGGCAAGTTGTGTATCACCCCAAAATCTTGTGTATGCACCAGAATGGGTGACCTAATGCCCATGAATTGTACCCTACACAATCATAAAGTGGGAGGAGGAAAGGGGAATGTGACATCTTAAGAAGTACTGAATGGAAAGTGAAAGTGCCTTGCCTCTATGCCTGGTATGGATGTTTACATGAAAAAAAGAATCTAGGTTTCATGTTTCATTACACAGTTTTTTATGTCCGGATGACAGGTCCACATTAAAGCATGAAGATCCAAATTACAGAAAGATTAATTATCCAGAAAACCTCAGATCCCGAGTATTCTGGATCACAGATCCCATACTTGTATTTGATTGCTGCCTGCCAATGCCTTATAATATCCAAGTACCTCATTGTCCCTAAAAACTGCATCATGGCCACTGTGTAGCCCCTGTGCTGTGTCCCCAAACTATAACCCTATGTCAGAGAGATATGTTTTATAATCATGCACTTTTCTGTCTGGTTTTGGGACATTTCAAACATGAACAGCCATTTCAGACAGGGATAGAGTCTAGTCTGAAGCCTAGGAGTGTAAGGAAGACTTACCTGGCGTCCCAAGATGGCGGTGTCCAAGATGGCGGCGTCCAAGATGGCGGCATCCCCCATGTGGTTCCTCCTGGGGGTAGCTCTGTGACATCAGACGGGTCGCGGGCGTCGGACTGGTCACTAGCGCCGAAGTGTCAGTGGTTCTTCCTTGTCAATGCGCTTCTAGTAATTTAAGTCTTGATTCTGTATATTGACCCTTGCCTGTTTCCGTGTACTGAACCTTTGCTGCTGAACCGACCACATTGCCTGAACTCGACCACTCTTCTTCTAAATCCTTATCTGTACCTCAAACTATTTGACTGGTGCTTCCTCCTAGGTCTGCTACGCCTGGCTGAGCCTTCGGGCCCCTTACAAGGAGACAGTGTGAACATTCTTTCAAAACTTTTAATATTTATTTTAATTTTGCTGGCGAGCCCTGTGGAAAGTATAGCCTGGGAAGCCTCGCATATCATTAATCTGCTAAAATCAGATTATGCAATTCAAAACCAGACAGGTGACAAACCTAGATGCACATAATAACCTTTTCTAGGTTCACTAACCTCTCTATAACTTCATTATTACATTGCAAATGTTAATTGCACTTGCTTAAAGGTGGAAACAAAATGTAACAACCTTTTCATTAAGAAGTTTTATTACATACTCTGCACACTTTTGCAAACTATAAAATTCGCACTTGCTATCCTTCTGTCGTGTGATGGGCAAAATTGTTTTTTCAAATTTATTCGCATTGAGAACTGTTTTTGCATCACCGACCAATATTACATTCCCCATTTAGACTGCAAGCACAATGTAAATAAACAGCCTGGTGACCTCTAAGAAGTGGATTGAACTGAACTGTTGTATTCATTAGGTGTTAGAGCTCATTTTAATATTTATGGAGAAATAGAATTTTATACTAATAAAGTGTTCCCTTGGTGTGCTCAGCTTTTGTTTCTTATTCTGTTCAGCTACTGCATCTCTTGAACTGTATAAATTCCTGCAACATTTGTACCATTTTAAGTGTCCCTTTAGATACACAAAAATATTTTTTGGTTGATATTGTAAATAAATAATCTCTTGCAGTTAATAATAATTTAAATAAGTTGCAGTTAATATTCAGTACTTATTTCTCTCCATCCATTTAAAGGAAGAGTAACACCAAAAAATTAAAGTGGTATAAAGGACTGTTGCCCTGCACTGGTAAAACAGTTGTGTTTGCTTTACAACAACTATAGTTCATATAAGCAAGCTGCTGTGTAACAATTGGGGGCAGCCATTCAAGCACAGGATACACAGTAGATAACAGATAAGTTCTGAAGGATCCCATTGTATATTACAGAGTTTATCTGTTATCAGCTGCATATCCTTTACCAGCTTTGAATGGCTGCCCCTTGGCTACACAGCCGCTTGTTTATATCAACTACTGTTGTGTTTCTGAAGCAAACACCCCAGTTGTACCAGTGCAGGGCAGTAGTACATTATATTGTCATTCATTTAAAACACTTTCATTTTTTTTGGTGTTACTGTTCATTTAAAATCTTATTGCTTAAGTCTTAATCTTACTACAAATAAGGTAACCAAGGAGCTGGGAGCTGTGAAGCTGTGGAGATAGGTGGGGGCAGAATCCAGTCCTTTGCCTATGTGGGTGCTTCTTTTAGGTAAAAAAATTCACGGTTTGGGGTAAAAAGTAATGCTGCACTCCCATTTTTCTTATCATTCCAAGTTATACGTAACACACAGTTGCCGTCTGAAGAGTGACATCTGGGAATGGTTTAACATCACTTTTGACTGTTGCTCCTTTAATTAGTACTTATCTATGAAATCAACAGAAACGTGTACATTATGGATAATTAAACCTGGATGTAACATTTACACAAGGAAAAGCATAGCTTTAGTAATGCAAGAGATGTTAGTATTGTGTGGCTCAAACTTGATTGTTTTTTTTTTTTTAAAGATAGAGATTTGAGCGATCTCAGCACCATGTGACTGCATTTGTGGAGCACTCCAATGGAAATGTGGTAGTCTCGGCCTCTTCCCATGAATGGGCGGTGAAGAGGCACCTTTACAGCACAGGATGCAATGACCTGTGGGAACATTGGTTATGTACTAGCTCAGCACTGTTCAGAAGCTGGAATCAGTTATATGATATTTTGTGAGATCCCCTGGATTTTCTGCTCTGAAGTTGTTTTTCAGGGGCACTAATCTGGGGTATTACTTACCTGTATGCTCAGTTTTTTTCCTTTTTTTAAAATCTGAGAGACCCTCATATATTTAAAGGAATAAATGTAAAATCATTGGGGCAGGTCCCATCATCACCTTTGCAGTTCTCAGGCATTCCCTGGGCATACAGATTTTGGATAGGCAGTGATGGGAATGCATTAGAAAGCATAAGAATGTGGTGGCGCAATGCTTGGAATAAAGAACCCTGAGCTGGTGAATTTTTTGAAGAGAGCCGGCTTGATGTTGCAGGTTAGCGTTTAAAGTCACTGGGGGTACCTTACAAATTGTCACCAGCCCTCTTCATTGCTTTAACTTTATTTCTCATTAAAAGGAGAAGGAAAGTCATTTACACTTGGTTGTAGTTGTATTTACTCACCTTCACTGCCAGCGACAACGACAGAGTGATCCACTTCTTCTCTTTTCGTAGTTACCATTTGATTCAAAAGTAAAGGATTGGATACATTAATTAAAATGATCAGATTAAGTGGTATACCACCTACAGTATAACTAATAGGAGAACAAAAGGCAAACTTTAACCAGATGTTCCTCCTGCACTGCTCCATCTCCCCTCTCTCCAACTGTGTCAAGGACAACCTGCTCCCCCATACCACATTGTCGTTTCTGTTAATTAAGTAACATAGGGGGTCATTTACTTTGCAAAGTGAAAAAAAGGCCATTTTCTTGCATTTTTCTTTGCACTCCGTGTTCTGATCTTGCAGAATGGCTGCAGGCCACGACTAGCCCCCTGATCAGAACGCCCCCTGCATTAGGCAAGGTAGGCATGTAGGTGCGCAGCCTCTCACTCCCTACCATCCCTTAACTTAGGTGTTTTACAAGGAGGCACAGGCTGCAACAGGACCCTGTCTTTTTCACCTGCCCTCCAGATGCTGCACTCTCCTGGGCACAGTACAGCTATCTCAGGGATCTGTCAATGACCCTTATATTCTTCTTAACACAAAAGTTTACCTTATACCAAATATCTTATAAAAATGTATTTTTAATGGAAACTGGTAAGTGTCTAAGTATTGTGCACAATATCCAAAAGATGGCACTATATTACCACATTGCTTATCTTTGTTGAAATATTGTGCAGTATAGTCATGAAGCCATGTAAACAAATAGACATGAGAAAGGGAAATGTACCTTGATAAGAAATGGGACTGGATGTATGCTATTCTTACTTGAAAGTGGGATTCTCTTATCTCCCAACTGACCTATTTTTAGAGGGACAGTCACTCTTTTGACAGTTCATCCCGCAGCCCCTTGTTTGTACTGGAGTCCCTATTTTCTCTGCACTGAACAGCCAGAAAATGTTTCAAACTTAATTGGCATTTGGCAGAGAGCCCAGAACAGCCACAGCTGCAGATAAAATACTTTTGTAACAATTTTGAGATAAGCAAATAAGTAATTGTAACAATATAAGATAACAGGTCCGTTGGGAGAAGTTAGACTCACAGCTTAAAGGGCAAAACACCTTATTTAGCAACACTGTAATAACTGAAAAAAAAACCACAGAAATATGTTCAAACTTTCATAACCTGCTACATTTTGTAAAATGAACATGGTAATTAGGGGGTGTAGCCACAAAAATGGGCATGGTCAAAAAAATTGCCTCGCTACACGCAGCAACTTTTTTGTCCCTCTTCTTATTTCCAAAATGTTGGGAGGTATGGATTCTTACTGAACAATTCCTTTGCATACTGATTAGGGTACTGGCCCGCAATTTTTATTGTGCAATATTGCTTTACGTATACGCCCTGATGTTGTTGGACTTCAACTCCCAGCATGCTTAAAGGACTTGGCGCTTTCATGCTGGTGTATGCTGTGATTTGTAGTGCAGCAACATTTGGGTAAAGTTCTGTTTAAAAAAGCATATTTTCATATCCTTTAAGTGTGCTGAACAAAATTTAAGTTTTTCTAGGCCAATATAAGTGTTGCACATATGAAAATGAATTCAGAGTGCGAGGGTAGGGTAAGAGAGAAGTAATTCCATTTATTGCAGGGAGCTGAAAGACAATAGGAACATTCTCTAAGTCCTGCACATGGGAACTGGTGCATCAAGTAAAAGTTCCTAAACTAAATAACATATATACTTCTATACAAACAAATCAGCATACAGGTCATATAACATTATGCTGTTTTAACAATACTGTTCTGGAAACACAAATAGCATAGCAATTCTATACATATCATAGTGTGGCTTTTATAAAACAATATTCTTTATATGAGACAACATAAAGGATCTGTAATCAGTATAAACTACTGTGCAACATGTGCACTGATTCTGCAGGTGTAACTGTCTGCTTTAGTTCACTGCAGGCTGTGTGTGCTGTAGACAGTATTAAACTACTTTGCAGTGGCATATAAACGGTTTTTAACAAGTTTGTAAAACATTAAACTAAGGATTACTACCTGAAAGACAATAGGAACATTCTCTTAGTCCTGCACATGGGAACTGGTGCATCAAGTAAAAGTTCCTACCTTGGCTGTGCACATTAGTTCCCTCTGCAGTAGCAGGGCAGGAAGTGTTCCTGGAAAATGCAATCTTACAGGAAACAAATATAAGTAAGTGCTGAACTTGTTTTATTGCACAAATTTTATTAGGGGGGTGCTTAACTTTATACCTCTTACACTCTCCCCCACTAAATTTATGTCGTCCCGACATACACAAAATAGGTATTCTCAACCATTTTTTATGTATACCATATGTCTGTGGAGTCTTGGGTTAGTATCAACTTATATTGACACTTGAGGAAACATCCTCCTTGTGACATTTGCTCCATTATATATTTTGTCACAAGTTTACACTAGGCCCATTGCGCGCTCTGGTACCCAGTGAAGTATACTTGCAGTTTAATGCAAGGGGTAACCCTTTAACACAAGTTTTGTGCAGACTATAATACTTAGACCCAATGATGATGGAAACTAGGGAGCACATATGTGTTATCTCTGTGTTTCTTTTGTGTATGGAGGAATACTTATGAATAACATCCAAAAATATTATCTCCACCTACACCATATTAATTTCGGCCTACTTAATCTTACCTAGCATCATCAACATTCAAAATACATTGTCATATCAAAGAATGTAATCATTTCAAATGCATATCAAGCAATGCAATATAAACATTCTTATGTGTTCACATAAAATTTTCAATTCTATTACCACTGTCTAGAGTCCTCTGAAAAATAACAGGGTGATAGATACCACAGTGGAGTGACTGTTGTCAACTTTTCACAGTCCATGCTCTGTATTTTGGTATCTCTGTATACAGTACCTGGTTGACCTAATGTATCATAAGTTAGAGTCTTTGGCTGTCTCTTGGTTCTATTGGGTTGTATCCTTCTTAGAGGTGTTGGATCACAAAAGTCATCATCTTCATCTGGTACCTCTTCATGATTTATCTCTTCTTGCTGAGAGTTTTCTTCTATAGCAGTCTCTGCTGGATCTTCTGTTCTTTCCATATCACAGGGGTAGAATTCCTCTGCCTCTGGGTTTAACTCTACTGTAACTTCAGGTGGTTGGTCATTCTGAGTTAGAGGAATCAGTGATCTCCATTGGTCTTGTTCTTCATCTGATTCATCTGATTCATCTGAATCTTTGTTTGATCTTTGAACAAACTGCTTCTTATTCTGGACTTTATGCTTTCTTGTTTTGCTGGGGTATTTCTTTGGTGTTACTTCATTATTTGTCCCTGTTGGTAGAAAGTCACATGGTAGTAACAAATTCCTGTGTAAAATTCTTGTTCTGCCTTTTCCAGTTTCTGGTTTGACTTCATAAACTGGGCTGTCATCATGTTTTCTTTTGGTAACAACATAGATTGTTTCTTCCCAGTATGATCTTAGCTTTCCAGGACCTCCTTTTTCATTGAGATTTCTTACTAACACTCTACTACCGGGTGTTAATTCAGCTCCATGAATTTTTCTATCATAATAGTCTTTACCTTTACTAGCTCCTTTCCTTGCAGTTCTTGAAGCAAGTTCATAGGCCTCATTCAATCTATTTGTCCAAGTTTTTACATACTCTGGATAGTTGTCATACTTTTCTGTTGCTGGGGTGTCGAACATATGGTCAACTGGTAGTCTGGGTGATCTCCCAAAAAGAAGAAAGAAGGGTGAATATCCGGTAGCTTCACTTCTTGTGCAGTTATAGGCATGAACTACTTTTGCTAGTGAGCTTTTCCAATCCTTCTTTGATTCTTTTGAAAGCGTACGGAGCATTGACAGAAGTGTTCGATTAAACCTTTCAACTTGTCCATTTCCTTCTGGATGGTATGGAGTAGTATGAGAATTTTGGATGTGGCAATATTCTCCTAAAGCGGCAAAGAGTTGGTTCTCAAATTCTCTGCCCATGTCATGGTGAATCTTAGTTGGAAATCCAAATTTCAGTACAAAGTCATTGAATATTTTGTCTGCAGCCGTCCTTGCTGACTTGTTCTTGATTGCATAAGCCTGAGCAAATCTTGTAAAATGGTCTATAACAACCAAAATATATTCATAGCCTCCTTTACATGTTTCCAGGTGTAGAAAGTCGATTGAGATCATCTCAAATGGATATGTTGTGACTATATTGTTCAGTGGTGCTCTGGTAGGCTTGTTTGGACGCTTGTCTTTCAAACAACGACACTGATGGGTAATATAGTGTTCTATATCACGCTGCATATGTGGCCAATAAAATCTGTCTCTTGCCAAATCAACAGTTCTTTCCACTCCTAGGTGTCCCATTTCTTCATGTAGCTCTTTGTACACTAAGTTGTGGTATACTGCAGGCAATACTAGTTGAGAACCTGAGGCTGTTTTTCTTCTCAAAATCTCTTCAGAGTCTAGACACAGTTTATGCCATTGTCGCATTAGTGCAGAAAGTTCCTGAGACTCTTCTTTTCTCTGCTTTCTTGTTGGAAATCTGTTCTCCTTTTTACATTGCCATACTTTCCCTATTACTGGATCTTCCTTTTGTGCATTTCTTATGGTTTCCTTGGAAAATTGAGCCATTGTTGGAACAGACCACAAATCCACATTGGCTGTTGTGTTACATATTGTCAGTGGACACAAATATGGCATTCTTTCTTCTTGTTGCACTTGAATACCTTGTGCTGTACTTTGGATTACTTTGGGGTCAATTTCCTTACAGCATTGTTCCATATACTTTTCAGGAGTTAGTGGCATGCGGGAAAGTACATCTGCATCAGTATTTATTTTACCTGGTCGGTATTTGATGGTGAAATTGAAATCAGCAAGTTCTGCTACCCACCTATGGCCTGTTGCATTGAGTTTTGCTGTGGTCAGGATGTAGGTTAGCGGATTGTTATCTGTGTACACCAGGAATGATGGACAGTAGTACAGATAGTCTCTGAATCTTTCACATATTGACCATTTCAATGCTAGGAATTCAAGCTTTCCTGAGTGCATATGGTAGTTTTTCTCAGCTGGTGTTAGTGTTCTTGAGCCATAAGCAATGACTCTTAGTTTCCCATCTTGTTCTTGATAAAGAACAGCACCTAGTCCCTCTTGTGATGCATCACAATGAAGTACAAATGGTTTTGCAAAGTCTGGATAACTCATTACTGGTGGATGAGTCAATACTTGAATCAGCTGGTTTAACACTTCCTGGTGCTGGTCTGTCCATATGATGGGGTAATGGGACGGTAACTGACCATTCTGTTTTGGTTTAGGTCGAGATGCTTTCCGTGATTTGTTCACAGACCTAGGACTGGATGTAGGTACTGAGTCTGCTGATAACAAGTCATATAATGGTCTTGCAATTCTGGAGAAATCTTTAATATAGGGGCGATAATATGAAATAAAGCCCAGGATTCTTCTAAGTTCTCCAATATCCTTTGGCTTTTTCTCTTTTAGTGCTAAAACAGGTGCAATTTCAGCTGGATCCATAGAGTGACCATCTTTTGACACAATTTTCCCAAGAAATCTGACATGGTCCTTAAAAAGTTCACATTTTTTTGCAGTGAGTTTGACTCCATGTTGCTGATAACACTTTAATACTGCTCGTACATCTTCCACATGGTCATAAAAAGATTTGCTATGAACCAAGTTGTCATCTAGATAGGGTTGACAAATCTCATCTCTTATTCCAGTCAGACATTCTTCCATGCTCCTTTGGAATTCTGCTGGTGCTGAGCTGAGGCCAAAGGGGATACGAACCCATTCATACAACCCCCATGGTGTTATGAAAGCTGTTAAAGGTCGGCTGGATTCTTCTACAAAGCCTTGATGATAGGCCTTCCCTTGGTCAAGCACCGAGAACCACGAGCGTCCTCCCAAACTATCAAGCATGTCTTGGATTCTTGGTATTGGGTGACGATCAGGGATTGACTTTTGGTTCAATTCTCTGTAGTCACAGCAAAGTCTTAAACTGCCATCCTTCTTTCTTACACATACAATGGGTGAAGAGTATGAGGATTTGGATGTTGTGATCCACCCACGGTTTAGTAAGTCCTGCAGGTACTCCTTCACCTCCTTGTGCAGTGGCTTTGGGACTGACATATAAGTTCGCTTCACAGGAGTGTTATCCTTGAGCCGGATACTTAGCTGTAAAGAAGGGATACATCCAACGTCTGAGTCATCTTTTGCAAAGGCATGACACTCCTCTCTTAACATCTGCCTCACAGTGTCTTGTTGGTCTTTTGTTAAGTGCTCTAAGGACACTGGTGGGTCCCACAACTCCTCAGTAGGGCTTGGTAGCCTAAAATTTAGTTTTCTGGCAGTATGTTCTTTTGAGATTACTGCAGAATGCTCAATCTCCTGAGTTACTGAAGTGACTTGTGCCGCTGAAAATCCTTTTGGTTCCACTTCTGCAGGGTAAGCTGTCTTAATGTGTTCAACACTTCCAAGGCTAGTTTTGCCTTTTAGGATGATGTCATGTTTGCTTGAGTTCCACACTGGTATAGATAGTCTGGAAAGGTAACCTCTGTGGAGAGAAATTAAAGTTTCACTTATGCAGAGCCCCTCGGGTAACTGAAACAAATCATGGGGTGTGAACAGCATAGTCTGGTTCTGCTGGGATGGTCCTGTGCGGACAGTACATTTTATTCTGATGGCAGACTTTGCAGGTATCTTTTGGTCTTTGGTGCCAGTCGTTACCACTGAACCCACGGGTTCTGTACAGTTTACTGTTACTAGTTTTAGGAAACTATCTGCCTCTACTTTGGGCAGAGAAAAAGATGTTCCTATAGTTTCCACTATACTTGGAACTGATTCAGCTATCTCTCTGGAGTCCTTTATGATTTCTTCAATCACATTGTATCCAATGATTGGCTGTTCAGCAACGTTTGGGTCTTCAGAAACTAATACAGGCACTAACAATTGTTTGGTGCAGTTGACCTTTGAAGTGAGCTGGAACTGGACTTCAATCCATCCTGTGAAAGGAATTTCTGTTTTGTTTGCTGCTCTTGCACACAGGGTTACAGGTCCTAGTAGTTCCTCTATTGCTCTCACTTTGGTATGTGGAAGGACAATTTCCCTCCAGGCATCATTGATTATGGTAACTTGGGAGCCTGTGTCCCACAAAGCCTGAACAGGAATTCCATCCATTTGGCAGTTCACAAGGCATTTTTTTCCAGTGAGGTGCAGAAGCTTGGATCGGTACTTAGGAACAATACAATTTACTTGACCTACTATACTTGCAAACATTTTTCTTTTTGAGGGATTGTGAGCACTGCAGTGTTGCAGATCTGTACTCTTGGCTTTCTCGCTCACCCCTGAAGTACTGCTGTTTGCAGTTTGAATTTTGTTCTGGGACCTGGATGTTTGGCAGGCTACTGCATGTCCCTCTGCAGCAACCACCACCCGTTTCCCGAATGTTGCTTTGTTACTCTGCATCCTCTGGCTAGATGTCCATACTGGCCACATTTAAAGCAATGGTTACAATTTTGCTCCTGATTGACTGCTTTGCAGGCTTCACAGCTCTGTTTGAAAGTTCTTTGCCTGGGTTCTAGGCATTTAGATGTGTTCTGTTGCCAACAGAATTTCTAAAGAGTGACTTTATCTCTGCCATCTCTTTCTGTAGCTGTATGATTGTATTCTGCATGTCAGACTTGGTATCCTGATGCAACTGCATATGAGCATTAACATTTTGCTTTCTGTTTGGCATTGTTGGAGCAACACTGGGAGCTGAACTTAACTCCATAGAACTGGATTGGGTAGTCACTTGGCACTCACTTGTTTTTGCTGATTTGCTTGGAGGTGCTTTCTTCTGCTTTTGTTCCCTCTCCAACTCAATATTTGCTGCTTCGTTCATTTTCTCTATCAGTAGCTCATCAGAAGCAGACAGGTTGTCCAAGTATGGCTTTAAGTGAAATTTAATATTGTCACTGATCAGTCCAGTACTTACAGACCTTAGAAACTTTTTCTGTATGAGCTCAGTACTAAAATGCTCCTCTGCGCCAACACCTTGGGATGCAAACAGTAGCCTATCTTTTAACTCAATAGCTCTGAACAGAAAGTCTTGAGGAGATTCTTTGCAGTCCTGTGCAATATTCACCAACTGATGATACAAATCAGAAGCACTCTCCTCCTTGTAGTGACTCTTTAAGATGATTTTCAGTTGTCCAAGTGTTAATTCACTTTTCATTTCAAGCATGCCTCTCAGACTTAGGCCTGGACTTATGGCCTTAACTACAGCCTCTATAATTTCAGATTCAGTATAGCCTCTTTGAAGTCCAATGTCAATCTGATGTATGAGGTTAGTATAGGAAAGTTTCTCCCTTTGCCCTCTTTCACCTATCTGGCCACAAATCTTAAAGTCTTTCCGTATAGCGACTTCTGGTAACTTACTGTAAAGGGATATTCTGGGAGCTGTATCCGGTTCTCTTAGCTCCTGGTTGCTCCCTGTACACTTTACCTTTTTGCTTAGTACCTTTATCTCCTCTTCAATTAACCTGGTTGCTTTCTGAAAATCATTTTGCAAAGTATGGTACTGGCTCTTTAAATTTTCAAGCTGCTGTTGTTGTGCTTGAAGATCACTATTTCTGTCACTGTGAGCTTCAGCTGGCAACTCTTTCTCTAAATCCATAATGAATTGCTTGGTTTGCTTTAGGAAGGACATTGCACTATCCTCTTCCTCTGTATCAACCACAGCATCTAGTACATTGTTAATCAGTCCCATGAAATGGCGGCAAGACTTGCCCTTTGCCATGCTCTCTTCTGTTATTTTAACAAACTGGCATGTCTTAATTAAGTCCTCCACTGCCATCTCAAATAGCAATTGACTGATTTCATTCTGCACTCTTTCTAACTCCATTTTGGATTTAATTGCTGAAAGCAGCTGATGTCTCTCTGGTTGCTCAGTTTCCCTTGCAATACACACACTCTCTTGACTGTGGGATTTTACTTCTAGACTGAGTGAATTTCTCTCTATGATGCATCTTATTTTTCACCCAGTCCCTATTCGGGCGCCATTTTTGTTGCACATATGAAAATGAATTCAGAGTGCGAGGGTAGGGTAAGAGAGAAGTAATTCCATTTATTGCAGGGAGCTGAAAGACAATAGGAACATTCTCTTAGTCCTGCACATGGGAACTGGTGCATCAAGTAAAAGTTCCTAAACTAAATAACATATATACTTCTATACAAACAAATCAGCATACAGGTCATATAACATTATGCTGTTTTAACAATACTGTTCTGGAAACACAAATAGCATAGCAATTCTATACATATTGTTAGGGAATAATCCAAAGACCGGAGATCACCGAGGTAAAAGGAATAATCCAGGTTTATTATTTATATAATAAACATACACGAGCTCCGTGGGTTCTGATACACAAGTAGGTCAGAACCGAGAAACAAAAGATTGACCACACATTATATACCCTTCAGGAGAGGAACTTCAATGGGAAAAGGCCTCTCTAGGGAGAAAAGGGAGTATTGCCAAGTATCTATCATAGTGTCTCAGTGTACAATTATCTAGTGTTAGCTAGCTATGTGAACGAGAAGGGAGTAACATAGTGGGAGAGCTTCAAGGCCAGGGCACCTGCTAGAAGCAAAAGGATAACATAACATACTACTGATAAGGACCTTCTCAGATGGCACACTGTCTCCTGGGTAGTCTTGAAACAGTTCATAGAAGGGCCCCATGGGCACTTTGAAACTGCTCAGTCTACCTTGGAGGGGGGCTTAGGAATGCGAGGGGCCATCTAGGGCCTGCAAGACTTTTCCTTCCACAATATCATAGTGTGGTTTTTATAAAACAATATTCTTTATATGAGACAACATAAAGGATCTGTAATCAGCATAAACCACTGTGCAACATGTGCACTGATTCTGCAGGTGTAACTGTCTGTCTGCTTTAGTTCACTGCAGGCTGTGTGTATTAAACTACTTTGCAGAGGCATATAAACGGTTTTTAACAAGTTTGTAAGACATTAAACTAAGGATTACTACCTGAAAGACAATAGGAACATTCTCTTAGTCCTGCACATGGGAACTGGTGCATCAAGTAAAAGTTCCTACCTTGGCTGTGCACATTAGTTCCCTCTGCAGTAGCAGGGCAGGAAGTGTTCCTGGAAAATGCAGTCTTACAGGAAACAAATATAAGTAAGTGCTGAACTTGTTTTATTGCACAAATTTTATTAGGGGGGTGCTTAACTTTATACCTCTTACATAAGGCTTCAGGCATGTGTGGTGCCAGGTTTGTGCATGTCCTAAGTCAGTGCAAATATCATCATGTACTTTTGCATTTGACAACTAAATATCCCTTCCTTTTCATTTGAATGAACTTAACCCTTTAAGTGCCACAGAACGTAGAATCTACGTTCTGTGGAAAAGTAACTTGAAATGCCACAGAACGTAGATTCTACGTTCTGCAGCACTTCCGGGTTCAGAAGCGGAGGAGCGGCTGTTAGAGCCGCTCGCTCCGTTCCTGCTCGATCCCCTGCCCCTAGACAACGAGCAGAGCAGGGGATCGAGTGGCCCCTGGGGCGCGATCGCCCAGGGGCCCAAAAACAGCAGCAGGCACGTGCTACTTACGTGTCCTGCTGCTGCAGCCTACACCGCGCCGGAGATCTCCGCCCCCACAGCACAGGGACACAGAAGACGTTGCAGATTTCTTCCAGGGCCTCTTCCTGATCGTGTGCAACAGTCTCCAGCGACTTTTTCAGGTTAGTGCAACAATTACACACACAAACACACCAAAACACACTTATTACAGTAATACACACTTAGATTCACACTTACACACACTTACACATACATTTTTGGGGATTGGGGGGGTCACTTACACTCACTGCACTTACACACATGTGCACATGCACACATGTGCAAATAACATGTAATTTACCATTTGTACACACGCACACGCACATACATGGCATTGTGGCTTTTTTTTTTTTTTTCTTATCGCATCGTCTCTTTTTTTGGCTGAAAAAAATGTTTTATTGCCATTACGAATAGCGTATTCGCTAACCGTACTGTGCAATATCTTTTTTATGTTATTTCGGTGATTATATTGCAATTTTGGGTATTTTGGTGCATTTTTAGCCATTTTATTGAATTTTTAGCCATTTTATTGCATTTTCAGCTCTGCGTATGTTGTGTTCACTTGTTTCTAGCCGTATAACCTGTTTGGCCCAGCTAAAATATTCAAACTGTGATTCTGATGGCCGATAACACTAGTCTGGAAAAAAAACATTGATTTTTGTGGTTTTATTGGATTTTTTTGCATTTCACTCTTTACTGCCTTATTTTTTTTACCTTGTAAATTTTATCTACTATATATCCATTTGGGGGTCTCTGTGCGCCACATAGTTTGGTATATCTATGCATATTGGGCATCAAAGTGTTCAGTAGACCCCTGGTGTTCATATTTAGGATGTTTTATGCTGATACGTTACGAAATGTGGGGCATATAATGGGGTAAAATTCAAGCTTTGTGACGATTTTCAGAAATTTGATAAAAACTGTTATGTTCAGCATTGCTTTGCAGTTTGGCAGTTTGCAGTAGAAACACTTATTTACCCATATTGGATTCGTCAGAATGTGTACTTTCTGAAAATATATGGTTTTCTGGGGTCTCTGTACTGTTAGGGGGGTCTAATGTCGCATAATACACACACCAGGTGCTCATATTGCAGCAGCCAGCGCGTCAGCCGTGAAAATGTATATACACTATTGTCATTTGGGGGTCTCTGTTCGCCACATAGTTTGGTATATCTATGCATATTGGGCATCAAAGTGTTCAGTAGACCCCTGGCGTTCATATTTAGGATGTTTTATGCTGATACGTTACGAAATGTGGGGCATATAATGGGGTAAAATTCAAGCTTTGTGAAGATTTTCAGAAATTTGATAAAAACCGTTATGTTCAGCATTGCTTTGCAGTTTGGCAGTTTGCAGTAGAAACACTTATTTACCCATATTGGATTCGTCAGAATGTGTACTTTCTGAAAATATATGGTTTTCTGGGGTCTCTGTACTGTTAGGGGGGTCTAATGTCGCATCATACACACACCAGGTGCTCATATTGCAGCAGCCAGCGCGTCAGCCGTGAAAATGTATATACACTATTGTCATTTGGGGGTCTCTGTACGCCACATAGTTTGGTATATCTATGCATACTGGGCATCAAAGTGTTCAGTAGACCCCTGGCGTTCATATTTAGGATGTTTTATGCTGATACGTTACGAAATGTGTGGCATATAATGGGGTAGAATTCAAGCTTTGTGACGATTTTCAGAAATTTGATAAAAACCATTATGTTCAGCATTGCTTTGCAGTTTGGCAGTTTGCAGTAGAAACACTTATTTACCCATATTGGATTTGTCAGAATGTGTACTTTCTGAAAATATATGGTTTTCTGGGGTCTCTGTACTGTTAGGGGGGTCTAATGTCGCATAATACACACACCAGGTGCTCATATTGCAGCAGCCAGCGCGTCAGCCGTGAAAATGTATATACACTATTGTCATTTGGGGGTCTCTGTACGCCACATAGTTTGGTATATCTATGCATACTGGGCATCGAAGTGTTCAGTAGACCCCTGGCGTTCATATTTAGGATGTTTTATGCTGATACGTTACGAAATGTGTGGCATATAATGCGGTAGAATTCAAGCTTTGTGACGATTTTCAGAAATTTGATAAAAACCATTATGTTCAGCATTGCTTTGCAGTTTGGCAGTTTGCAGTAGAAACACTTATTTACCCATATTGGATTCGTCAGAATGTGTACTTTCTGAAAATATATGGTTTTCTGGGGTCTCTGTACTGTTAGGGGGGGTCTAATGTTGCATAATACACACACCAGGTGCTTATATTGCAGCAGGCAGCGCAGCGCGTCAGCCGTGAAAATGTATATACACTATTGTCATTTGGGGGTCTCTGTGCGCCACATAGTTTGGTATATCTATGCATATTGGGCATCAAAGTGTTCAGTAGACCCCTGGCGTTCATATTTAGGATGTTTTATGCTGATACGTTACGAAATGTGGGGCATATAATGGGGTAAAATTCAAGCTTTGTGAAGATTTTCAGAAATTTGATAAAAACCGTTATGTTCAGCATTGCTTTGCAGTTTGGCAGTTTGCAGTAGAAACACTTATTTACCCATATTGGATTCATCAGAATGTGTACTTTCTGAAAATATATGGTTTTCTGGGGTCTCTGTACTGTTAGGGGGGTCTAATGTCGCATAATACACACACCAGGTGCTCATATTGCAGCAGCCAGCGCGTCAGCCATGAAAATGTATATACACTATTGTCATTTGGGGGTCTCTGTGCGCCACATAGTTTGGTATATCTATGCATATTGGGCATCAAAGTGTTCAGTAGACCCCTGGCGTTCATATTTAGGATGTTTTATGCTGATACGTTACGAAATGTGGGGCATATAATGGGGTAAAATTCAAGCTTTGTGACGATTTTCAGAAATTTGATAAAAACCGTTATGTTCAGCATTGCTTTGCAGTTTGGCAGTTTGCAGTAGAAACACTTATTTACCCATATTGGATTCGTCAGAATGTGTACTTTCTGAAAATATATGGTTTTCTGGGGTCTCTGTACTGTTAGGGGGGTCTAATGTCGCATCATACACACACCAGGTGCTCATATTGCAGCAGCCAGCGCGTCAGCCGTGAAAATGTATATACACTATTGTCATTTGGGGGTCTCTGTACGCCACATAGTTTGGTATATCTATGCATACTGGGCATCAAAGTGTTCAGTAGACCCCTGGCGTTCATATTTAGGATGTTTTATGCTGATACGTTACGAAATGTGTGGCATATAATGGGGTAGAATTCAAGCTTTGTGACGATTTTCAGAAATTTGATAAAAACCATTATGTTCAGCATTGCTTTGCAGTTTGGCAGTTTGCAGTAGAAACACTTATTTACCCATATTGGATTTGTCAGAATGTGTACTTTCTGAAAATATATGGTTTTCTGGGGTCTCTGTACTGTTAGGGGGGTCTAATGTCGCATAATACACACACCAGGTGCTCATATTGCAGCAGCCAGCGCGTCAGCCGTGAAAATGTATATACACTATTGTCATTTGGGGGTCTCTGTACGCCACATAGTTTGGTATATCTATGCATACTGGGCATCGAAGTGTTCAGTAGACCCCTGGCGTTCATATTTAGGATGTTTTATGCTGATACGTTACGAAATGTGTGGCATATAATGCGGTAGAATTCAAGCTTTGTGACGATTTTCAGAAATTTGATAAAAACCATTATGTTCAGCATTGCTTTGCAGTTTGGCAGTTTGCAGTAGAAACACTTATTTACCCATATTGGATTCGTCAGAATGTGTACTTTCTGAAAATATATGGTTTTCTGGGGTCTCTGTACTGTTAGGGGGGGTCTAATGTTGCATAATACACACACCAGGTGCTTATATTGCAGCAGGCAGCGCAGCGCGTCAGCCGTGAAAATGTATATACACTATTGTCATTTGGGGGTCTCTGTGCGCCACATAGTTTGGTATATCTATGCATATTGGGCATCAAAGTGTTCAGTAGACCCCTGGCGTTCATATTTAGGATGTTTTATGCTGATACGTTACGAAATGTGGGGCATATAATGGGGTAAAATTCAAGCTTTGTGAAGATTTTCAGAAATTTGATAAAAACCGTTATGTTCAGCATTGCTTTGCAGTTTGGCAGTTTGCAGTAGAAACACTTATTTACCCATATTGGATTCATCAGAATGTGTACTTTCTGAAAATATATGGTTTTCTGGGGTCTCTGTACTGTTAGGGGGGTCTAATGTCGCATAATACACACACCAGGTGCTCATATTGCAGCAGCCAGCGCGTCAGCCATGAAAATGTATATACACTATTGTCATTTGGGGGTCTCTGTGCGCCTCATAGTTTGGTATATCTATGCATATTGGGCATCAAAGTGTTCAGTAGACCCCTGGCGTTCATATTTAGGATGTTTTATGCTGATACGTTACGAAATGTGGGGCATATAATGGGGTAAAATTCAAGCTTTGTGACGATTTTCAGAAATTTGATAAAAACCGTTATGTTCAGCATTGCTTTGCAGTTTGGCAGTTTGCAGTAGAAACACTTATTTACCCATATTGGATTCGTCAGAATGTGTACTTTCTGAAAATATATGGTTTTCTGGGGTCTCTGTACTGTTAGGGGGGGTCTAATGTTGCATAATACACACACCAGGTGCTTATATTGCAGCAGGCAGCGCAGCGCGTCAGCCGTGAAAATGTATATACACTATTGTCATTTGGGGGTCTCTGTGCGCCACATAGTTTGGTATATCTATGCATATTGGGCATCAAAGTGTTCAGTAGACCCCTGGCGTTCATATTTAGGATGTTTTATGCTGATACGTTACGAAATGTGTGGCATATAATGGGGTAAAATTCAAGCTTTGTGACGATTTTCCGAAATTTGATAAAAACCGTTATGTTCAGCATTGCTTTGCAGTTTGGCAGTTTGCAGTAGAAACACTTATTTACCCATATTGAATTCGTCAGAATGTGTACTTTCTGAAAATATATGGTTTTCTGGGGTCTCTGTACTGTTAGGGGGGTCTAATGTCGCATAATACACGCACCGGGTGCTTATATTGCAGCAGCCAGCGCGTCAGCTGTGAAATTGTATATACACTATTGTCATTTGGGGGTCTCTGTGCGCCACATAGTTTGGTATATCTATGCATATTGGGCATCAAAGTGTTCAGTAGACCCCTGGCGTTCATATTTAGGATGTTTCATGCTGATAAGTTACGAAATGTGGGGCATATAATGGGGTAAAATTCAAGCTTTGTGACGATTTTCAGAAATTTGATAAAAACCGTTATGTTCAGCATTGCTTTGCAGTTTGGCAGTTTGCAGTAGAAACACTTATTTACCCATATTGGATTCGTCAGAATGTTTACTTTCTGAAAATATATGGTTTTCTGGGGTCTCTGTACTGTTAGGTGGTCTAATGTCGCATAATACACACACCGGGTGGTTATATTGCAGCAGCCAGCGCGTCAGCCGTGAAAATGTCTATACATATTGTCATTTGGGGGTCTCTGTGCGCCACATAGTTTGGTATATCTATGCACATTGGGCATCAAACTGTTTAGTAGACCCATATGTTTATATTTAGGATGCTTTATGCTGGTAATGATACATGGACAATACGATGCTGGAAAGTTGAAGCTTTGAGGCAATTTCCAGATATTTCACCAAAACCGCCAAATTTGGCAAAGCCTTGCGACTCAGTAGTTTGGAGCAGAAAGGCATGGGTACCCATTTTAGATTCTGTAGAATGTGTACTTTCCAAAAATATATGGGGTTGGGGGGTAAACACATATTTCTGTGTTTTTACCCCACAAAAATGCAGTCAATGTGTTGATTTTTCATTAGCTGAAGTTACCCACCGGACAATTTGTATGTGCTAACTTCATTTTGGGGCCTCTAAATGCCATATACTTTGGTAAACTTATGAACAATGGCCACCAAAATGTTCAGAGGAACCCTGGCAATCATATTTAGGGTGCTTTTTCTTAGTACGTAATGACTCATGGGTGATATGGTGCTGGGAAGTTGAAGCTTTGAGGCAATTTTCAGATATTTCACCAAAACCGACAACTTTGGGAAAGCCTTGCGACTCAGTAGTTTGGAGCAATAAGGCATGGGTACCCATTTTAGATTCTGTAGAATGTGTACTTTCCAAAAATGTATGGGTTTGGGGGGTAAACATATATTTCTGTGTTTTTACCCCACAAAAATGCAGTCAATGTGTTGATTTTTCATTAGCTGAAGTTACCCACGGGACTGTTTGTATGCGCTAACTTCATTTTGGGGCCTCTAAATGCCAGATACTTTGGTAAACCTATGAACAATGGCCACCAAACTGTTCGGAGGAACCCTGGCAATCATATTTAGGGTGCTTTTTCTTAGTACGTAATGACACATGGGTAATATGGTGCTGGGAAGTTGAAGCTTTGAGGCAATTTTCAGATATTTCACCAAAACCGACAACTTTGGGAAAGCCTTGCGACTCAGTAGTTTGGAGCAATAAGGCATGGGTACCCATTTTAGATTCGGTAGAATGTGTACTTTCCAAAAATGTATGGGTTTGGGGGGTAAACATATATTTCTGTGTTTTTACCCCACAAAAATGCAGTCAATGTGTTGATTTTTCATTAGCTGAAGTTACCCACGGGACTGTTTGTATGCGCTAACTTCATTTTGGGGCCTCTAAATGCCAGATACTTTGGTAAACCTATGAACAATGGCCACCAAACTGTTCGGAGGAACCCTGGCAATCATATTTAGGGTGCTTTTTCTTAGTACGTAATGACACATGGGTGATATGGTGCTGGGAAGTTGAAGCTTTGAGGCAATTTTCAGATATTTCACCAAAACCGACAACTTTGGGAAAGCCTTGCGACTCAGTAGTTTGGAGCAATAAGGCATGGGTACCCATTTTAGATTCTGTAGAATGTGTACTTTCCAAAAATGTATGGGTTTGGGGGGTAAACATATATTTCTGTGTTTTTACCCCACAAAAATGCAGACAATGTGTTGATTTTTCATTAGCTGAAGTTACCCACGGGACTGTTTGTATGCGCTAACTTCATTTTGGGGCCTCTAAATGCCAGATACTTTGGTAAACCTATGAACAATGGCCACCAAACTGTTCGGAGGAACCCTGGCAATCATATTTAGGGTGCTTTTTCTTGGTGCATAACGATACATGGGTGATATGGTGCTGAGAAGTTGAAGCTTTGAGGCAATTTTCAGATATTTCACCAAAACCGACAATTGTGGGAAAGCCTTGCAACTCAGTAGTTTGGAGCAGAAAGGCATGGGTACCCATTTTAGATTCTGTAGAATGTGTACTTTCCAAAAATATATGGGTTTTGGGGGGTAAACATATATTTCTGTGTTTTTACCCCACAAAAATGCAGTCAATGTGTTGATTTTTCATTAGCTGAAGTTACCCACGGGACTGTTTGTATGCGCTAACTTCATTTTGGGGACTCTAAATGCCAGATACTTTGGTAACTTATGAACAATGGCCACCAAAATGTTCAGAGGAACCCTGGCAATCATATTTAGGGTGCTTTTTCTTAGTACGTAATGACACATGGGTGATATGGTGCTGGGAAGTTGAAGCTTTGAGGCAATTTTCAGATATTTCACCAAAACCGACAATTGTGGGAAAGCCTTGCGACTCAGTAGTTTGGAGCAGAAAGGCATGGGTACCCATTTTAGATTCAGTAGAATGTGTACTTTCCAAAAATATATGGGTTTGGGGGGTAAACATATATTTCTGTGTTTTTACCCCACAAAAAATGCAGTCAATGTGTTGATTTCTCAGTAGCTGAAGTTAAGTCCTGAACAATTTGGATGTGCTAACTACATATTGGTGTCTCTAAATGCCAGATACTTTGGTAAACCTATGCATAATGGGTATCAAATTGTTCAGTGGACCCCTGGCAATCATATTTCAGGTGCTTTTTCTTGGTACCTAATATAGTTTGGGATATGCGGAGCAGCAAATTAAAACCTTTGAAATGATTTTTCAGAATTTTGAATTTTTTGTTGAAAAACCGCTATGTTCAGACAAGCTTTTATGTTTGGTAGTTGGGAGTAGAGAGACATAGTTACCCATTTTGTAATCGGCAGAATGTGTACTTTTCAAAAATGTATGGTTTTCTGGGGTAAACCTACGGTTTCAGGATTTTTTGCCTTGGAATCTAAAGCATGCCATTTTCTGCCTTAGTGCTTTCAAAATTTGGTAATATACTGCCGGGAGTTTTTGCTGTACAGAAATCCTAAATCTCCCTAAAACTATACATATCTGGTATTGGCACGTTCGAGAGACATAAGGCTTTCCAAATCAGTTGGATTTTCATCCGTAAAATGAAATATTTTTCTGGTATAAATTGATATACGATGAAAAATGGTAATTTTTAATTTTTTTTGGTATTTAGCACTATAAATTTTTTTGCACAGGTGTAAATACATGAAAACTCAGGCAGATTTAGAAAGCTCAGTTTCTACCGAAAAAAACAATGTATAGTTTTCCTAGGTAAACTATAGGTTTCCCCTCAGAAAATGCCCCTAAAGTGAGAGAGCACAAAATGTTTCAAAAACGGCTGGCATTTCGCGTAACCAAAATGTGAAATTCTGCTGGCACTTAAAGGGTTAAAGTAAAAATGCAGCTATTTATGGGAGATACACAAACAAGCAGAGGACATTGTAAATATACTTAGCTGTGTCTGTATTTCACTGCCATGGTTCTGGTGACTTGGACATCTTTATATTTGCACTTAAAACCATACTTATTTGTACTGGAAAGCAGGAAGCAGATTTCTCAATTGTTTTTCTCAAACTTTGTTAATACTACTGATGACTGATGGCTAAACAATGAGTTAATTTTGAAAGCGTGACGTTTTTGTTTTGGCATGCCTTGTACACACGTGTAAGCCCTCCCAGTAAGCTTTTGACCGATTATGGAAGCTTCTGCTAGGAAAGCTCATTGCTATGTAGTTATAAGTCTGAAAGAGCGCATTTTTTTAATTTATTAAAAACGGGAGAATTCTGTAGAGTACTTTGAATATTTCAGATAAACAATAAAAATGATCTATGGTCATTTTTTAATTAGAATATATTTAGATAGGAGTAAGAGAGGTATTTAATGCAGTGTGGAAAAGGGCATGCATTGATCCCCAATAAGATTTTGGGATAGGATTTTATGAAAAAATAAATAGATGAATAAATTAAAAAGAAAAGTGTGCGTGTGTTAGGTGTCACACTCACATGTATGTATGTATGTATATTTTTATTTGTATAGCGCTCCTTGAGGGCAAAGCACTGTACAGCAAAACAATAAATTAGAAGTAACAAACAAGGGGTCATTGAAATAAAAAGTAACAATAATTGCATTATTAAAACTATAATTCACGTAAATATAAAATATATAAATGTGAAACAAGGTGATAATTTATTCATGGAGGCTGGCATTTTGGATAACACAATATCCTGTATTTAGATGGATGAAGGCTACTGCGTTAGCCGAAAGAACTGTTGCTGTTTTGTGCCTTCTTCACTAATCAGTCCATTGTCCCTGTCCCCTGCTTCTCTGGGATCTGCTATAGTTTTTGCAAAAAGTTATGCGCAATTAAAATGCACAATCTGCAATTACAGTTACAATGCATTAACAGATTAAGGAAGACTATTACATTGTGAAATGCTCATTTTATTCTTATTTGTGCAAATTGTTTTCATCCTTTGCGACTTTTATTACATCCCACCTTTAGTCTGTAGTGCATTTAAAATGAAGTTCCCCAGCAAACAGTGTGACTGAGTAGTAAGACCATATTATTCGGGGGACCTGTCACCCGAAAAAAAATTATTCCAAATCCTATTTTATGGCATTTATTTTAACAAGTTTTTTCAAATACATTACAATGCCACGAACATAAATAGATAAACAAATAAAAGAAGAAGAAGAGAAAAAAAAAAAAAAAAATAGAATAGAATAGAGTTGGGGGCTGATTCACTAAATTCGAGTGAAGGATTCAAAGTAAAAAAACTTAGAATTTCGAAGGTTTTTTTGGGCTACTTCGACCATCGAATGGGCTACTTCGACCTTCGACTACGACTTCGAATCGAAGGATTCGAAGTAAAAATCGTTCGACTCTTCGACCATTCGATAGTCGAAGTACTGTCTCTTTAAAAAAAACTTCGACCCCCTAGTTCGGCAGCTAAAAGCTACTGTTAGCCTATGGGGAAGGTCCCCATAGGCTTGCCTAAGTTTTTTTGATCGAAGGATATTCCTTCGATCGTTGGATTAAAATCCTTCGAATAGTTCGATTCGAAGGATTTAATCGTTCGATCAAAGGAATAATCCTTCGATCGTTCGATCGAATTTTCTGCGCTAAATCGAATATCGAAGTCGAAGGATTTCAATTCCTAGTCGAATATCGAGGGTTAATTAACCCTCGATATTCGACCCATAGTGAATCAGCCCCTAAGAGTATAAAGGAAATATAGGGGTATATAGGGCCCTAGCTATCTCACAGCTGGGTACATCTGGCATCCACTACCTCGCCCTCCGACCGTATCTCCAACCTTTAGGGTTGCTGGGACCGGTTACTACCTTTATTGTTTCGGCTGCCTCCCTTATCCCCTCCCCGGTGCGTTCCTGTCTTTACTACTGAGGAGTCTCCCTATATTCCTATTCTAATTGACATCCCCTTTAACTCGGATTATTTAAATACCTAACCCATGGACCCCAGATATCCCAGTATATGTTACTCTTATTGTGAATAATATGTGTTATTTCTTCCATTTTTCTAGTGTGTTCTACTTCCTGCTGCCATTCCATGCTGCTTAATGGGCCCTTCTGCTTCCAATGTCTTGGAATTATTGACCTAGCCGCATCCAGCAGGTGTAAGGTAAGTGGGTCCCTTAATAGTCCCTTCTTATCCATATCAAAGCTTAGCAGAATCAAAGGGGCGTTATCCAGCAACAAATTGGAGTTAGTTATTTCTTTTATTACTTTAAGGATTTTACCCCAATAGTCCCGCAATTCTTTGCACTTGCACCAGATATGTGTGTGTGTCCCCCTCTCCTTACCACATCTCCAACATACATCTGTGAGTGTGGGAAACATCCTATTCAGCCTACTTGGAGTAAGGTGCCATCTAGTTACTATTTTGAAGTTCATTTCCCTCACTCTTACAGCTCTAGATGATTTATGGGCTTGCAACACGATCTTGTTCCACATCTCAGGGGGGATCTCAATACCCAAGTATTTTTCCCATTCCCTAAGAGCTGTATCTTTGCCCAAAGAGATGTTTGATATTAAGAGTTTGTATGTATTTGATACTACTTTATTAGGGACCTCTTTACTATCCAGTGATATTTCCCATTTGGTCAATTCTCTATCCCAATCATCCTCTTTATATTTATAGGTATAATTTTGCAATAGGCGGTAGTTCCATACATCTCTAACATGTTTTCCCCATTTCTTATGAATATCATTTAATGGGATCAATTTATTGTTTTCCAGGAAGTCGCTAATTCTAGTTGTTCTCCCCTCAAATATCCGCCAATTCCCAAATGCATCCCTTTCCATGCTAGGTATAAAAGAAATGTTATTTATTAAGGGTTGTAATATATAGGGCCTTTAAGTCAACTTCAATTCAAATTTGTCAAACAAAATTAACTTTAATTACACAATATAAATTATTTGAATCTCGTTTCCTTCAGTCTGGGAACTCATCATTATAACAAGCAGGCAGGAGCCATTTTGTGGACTCTGTTATTAAGGCAAGCTTTGTATCATCTCAAAATCCTGTTTGTGCACCAAAAGGGGACCTGATGTCCATCCCCATGCACTGGTTACACAATTTAATGGTGAAAAGTGTGGAGGAATGTGGGGAGAGCAGTGACATCTAGGAAGCGCTGAATGGAAAATGAAAGTAATTGCCCTCCCCGTTGCATAGAGGAGGGGCAGGCAATATTTGATTGACAGCTGATATTTTTAAATGAGTTTACAACTATGCTAAATGAATGCTAAAATAAAACAAAATTGGATTTCATCTTTAATTTGAAAAGGATTTTAATTAAATAGCTTTTTATGTTTGGGTGATAGGTCCTCTTTAAAGAAGAACCAAACCCTTAAAATGTATATGGTTAAAAATTGCCATATTTTACATACTGAACTTATTGTACCAGCCTAAAGTTTCAGCATCTTAATAGCAGCAATGATCCCGGCCTTCAAACTTGTCACAGGGGCTCACCATCTTGGAAAGTGTCTGCAACATGTTCAGTGTGCTCTGAGCAGCTAAGCTTAGGGGTCATCACAAATTTTCAAGCAAAATATGAGGTTTGTCTGTAATGTAAGCTGATGCAACAAGGCTGTTAAATTCTGATGCTTATTGCATTGGTTTCTGTGCTAATAATTATCCGTATTAAGTACTAATCAGCCTTTCTTTATTACATTTCTATTCTGTATTGACAGTATATTGTGAGTTGGTCCCTAAGCTCAATAACTGATAGCAGCACAGAGCATGTGCAGTGAATCAGCAGAAAAGAAGATGGGGAGATACTGGGGCATCTTTGGACATACAGATCTTTCTTGATAAAGGACTGTGGTTGCCTTGGGCTGATATAGAAGCCCAAAACATAATGGAAAACATTTCTAGCCTACTTCTTTAGTTAGGCTTTAGTTCTCCTTTAACTCAGGATCTCTAGTAAGCAAGCATGGAGCTTTTAAGCCCCAGCCAATTAACATACACATGTAAGTAGTTCCTTGTTCTAAAGGCTGAATGGAAGCTATAAGCAATATTTGGCTACAATTTGTACACAAAACGCAGAAAGAAATCTCGAGTGCTTGGTCTAACCCCGGCTGTGACGTTGACCAGCTGCTAGAAGCAACCTTGCAGAAGCAGCACTCGGGCTAAGCCACGATAACAAGCCATATGCTATAAATGATAACAAGCCATTATTTGTACTCAAAAAGGAGAATGATTGCCAGTGCGCAGTTTGCCTTTAAAGTAATTGTTACAAAAATTTTTACCGATGGGATTTTGATTGCTTCTTTATTCCTGTTTAACTTGATTCAATTAAACAAGGTGTGCTTTCGGAGTAAACATAAATGGTAAAGGTTGCATTCAGTTAGATGTACACGGTAGATGTGGTATTTTTCCCACGTATTTTGAGTAGGTGAAAAATTAAAACCACAACATGCTAATCTTCTGTAATATCTATATGAGCCATTGACCATAGCTGACTTCTATAGCAGTTTAAAGTCAGCCTTTAAGGGGTGCAGAATAAAATATTTTAAAAATGCAAATGGTCTGTTTTCTAATGGTGTGCAACATACTAAAACTTTCCCTTTAAAAACAGCTTCTGATCTACAAATACCATTCTGTTTTATTCTTTGGCTTGCTTTATATATTCTCTTATTCAGAAACGTTGGGTTCATTTTACAAATTGCTTTATTAAGAATACATCACACCTGAAACCTATTCAACATTTTTCTTTTTAAAGTGTGCATTTGTGATTGCGCCATTCGTGTTTTGGTATTGTTACACATTTATGTTTGATTTTAATTTTTTTTCCATTTCTGAACTCTGTTGCAGGTGCAGCATTTTCTAAATGCATTGAAAGACGGTGGTGTTTTTTTAAGTGAACCCCGTCGTATTTATGAGTGACTAATAAAATAGAAACTGGTGCCAAGATACAGGGTTTCTAAGAACATTGGTTGTTTTATTCAATACTTGGAACTGTATGACAATGTTTTTGTTCCTTGCAGACTATTGTTGTTACTGAAAAAAGACACCCTTTGAGTTATAAATTCCGGTTTGTGCAGTTTTTCCAAAAAATTAATCACATATGGTATTAAATGCAGTCTGAAGCTGGTGGAGGTTTAATCAATACAGGTATGGGACCTGTTATCCAGAATGCTCGGGATCTGTGGTTTTCCAAAAAATGGATCTTTCCGTAATTTGGGTCTTCATGCCTTAAGTCTACTAGAAATTAATTTAAACATTAAATAAACCCAATAGGCTGGTTTTGCTTCCAATAAGGCTTAATTGTATCTTCGTTGGGATCAAGTACAAGCTACTGTTTTATTATTACAGAGAAAAAGGAAATAATTGTGAAAAATTTGGATTATTTGGATAAAATGGAGTCTATGGAAGACAGTCATTCCGTAATTCGGAGCTTTCTGGATATCGGGTTTCTGGATAAGGGATCCTAAAGCTGTACATGGTATTTAGAATCGAATGCATTTTGTATTATAGATACTAAATAAACCATTAAAAAAACTCAGTATGTTAAGCTAAATTACAATAAATAAAATCTCCTGTAGTTTAAATAAATATTTTAAAAAAATCTTGGTTATTTCCTTAAAATTTTCTAAACATAATTTTCTTTATGTATAGAACAGTGACCTATTCCACAGTGCTTTACAGAGTTTGTACATCATTCACATAATTCCATACTTTCAGTTAAGCTGACAGTATGTTTTTGGACTGTGGGAGGAAACCCACGCAAGAAGCTGGACAACATACAACCTCTTTGCAGATAATGGCCTAGCTTAGTCAAACCCAGGACTCCAACACTGTTGGAGTGTACTGCACTGCACTCTACTTCTAACCTCTGTGCACCATATGCATGGCATTGTTTGGCTTGATTATCCAATTAACTTCCGGGTTCTTCTTTTATAGACACTGCGCCTGTCTGGGCAGCTCTATAAAAGCAACCCGGAAGTCTGATGCACATCACTAGTACAAAGTGCTTGGCATTCTGTCTGCTATCAGTTTCAGAGGGTATCTATAAATGCTCTACCAGTCTGATTTTTATGAAAAGACCAGTTAACCTGAATGCAATGGTACATTACACAGCAACTATAGATAGCGATAACCTACTGTACATACACAAGTTCCTATAAACAAATGTAGTTAGTTAGTTAAGTAATGAAAGTCAGTAATGGAAAAACTATTCGCAATGCAAAAATGTATGCCTTCACATGAACAAATTTTCCTTTGCATGAATCTAATATTGCTTTTGCGAATCCAGAAACTTATTAGTTGCAAATTTTATAGTTTGCAATAGTGCATGGTATGTTTAATAAAACTTCTTATTGCAAAAGTTATTTTTGCGCTAAAAGATTACGCCACCTTCAAGCGTGTCTTAAAAGTGGGCAATGCGCAATTAAAATTCACAATGCAATAATGAGAACGAGAAATATTACACTGCGAAATGCACATTTTTGTTCTTTTTTTTGTGCAAATTTTGCATTAGCTTTGCCAAATTTTATCACATTCTCAGCCCCCCCTAAGTTTGCCCAGGAGCAGTAACTTATAAGGGACAATGTAATTAAAGTGATTTCTTAAATAGCATTTTTGCAAATGTTTAGAGCTGCTTGCAATGTAAAATCTGTAAAATGTCAAATATTTGCTGACAAATATTACATCGCTTATTATTGCTAAGCAAAGGTAAGCGTTAAAACCTGCTCTAAAGTTTCTTTGTGATTACGAAAATGTATTAAATACAATTCACAAACATTTTACATGTACCATACCCAAACTTTGGGAGGAAGTTGCTGAGGTCTGAAATCAGTGAAAAAGGATGCAAACCATGAAAAACTTGGTTGCTAACTTTACAAAAATACATAGATTACTGTATATATCAAGGTTGAGAAATGGGAGATGTTTCCAGAAACACATAGAGCAGATAGGTTCTACCCCTGACCCCAGTCACTTGACCGACTAACACAACAGCAAGCCCAAGACTACAGGAAAAGAGAAGCTGAGAAAGCAATTGACTTCAATTCACTATATTGAAATTTTTGGACAAACAATCCCTGTTTTGTTTAAAGTAGAGGGCATCTTTAGTAGCTCAATGCACAAAATGTTTCTATGTGCTGAATATATTGCTAATGGGTTGAGTACAGAAGACCTCTTTTCTGTCTGTATGAATTTTGAGGTGACAGCCTCATTGCGCCTTCTCTGCCAAATGGTTTGAAATTTAGTGATGAGCACAACTCTCCCTTTTTTGCTATAGGAAATTTACTTCTACTTGGACAGGTTGCTTGGTGAGCTAGACCAAAGCAAAGGGCATAAACTGGTGACAATATAACTATAAGACGTGCTGTGATGTTTGTTGGGGCTCTATTGGCCTCTTAGAAATGTGTTTTATTTTGGAATGATTTGTTTTGAGAAAATAATATATGGGTATGCTGTGAGAAATACTGTGAGCTATATGAAATAGAAAGGCATATTTCTATGTGAGATGGCCTTCCCATAATTCAGAACATTTGGGATAATGGGTTTGCAGATGAGGAATCACAAACTGTATATAGAATTATGTCTTTATTTCTTGAAGATTATGTATTTTAAATTGTATTTAGGACTATAGATATCTTCTTTGATATATGCGGACAATAAAAAATGTAGAAAGCTGACCTTTCTATATGTTCTTAACTTAACTTAATTTAGGCTTAATTTAGCACAAACAATTTGTGGACAGTGAAAGGGTTAAGCTTTATAATAAATAAAATTACAGCAATGGTTAACAGGATAACAGAGAAATGCAATATAGAATGGAAAGCAATTTGTGCAGGCTTACAAAGACATAAGCTACTCTAGAGATAGCACAGCTGCAAAGAAAAATCTTAAAATAGACATTAAGATATATCTAAAATACAGGGCAAAGCATACTTTTTACTATGGGGCTTTGGCACAAGGCATATTCTCACTGGTGTTCTTCAGTCAGCAGATGTGCTGCCCATCAGTATATTTCAGAGCTAGCATAGTTAGCATAGTTAAACTCTAATAAGAAATAAAGAAAGGGCTGCTTTTTGTTCAAATGACATGTCTAATGATGATAGTCATTTCACAGCTTTACAGTTCCCTTTAAAATATTATTTACTTCTATTTGGAGGCCCTTGTGTAATATGGTTTATTGGAGTATAAGGTGCCAGATAATTAATTTTTTGCTGGTTCTCTTTATATTTATTTATAGACACTACTTGTATCCGTCAGTAAGCTCTGTGGTGTCATTGTACACCATACAACTTAGCCAGCTTATTATACCCCTTTGTTTCCAATGTTCACTTAGTCATCCTAGTGTGGTCTGGTATTCCTTAGACCTATAATAGCCTTCTTATGAACTGGAGACAAGAACAGTACTGTTTACTGTAGCTGGGACCCTGCCAGTACTTTTAAATAGGTAAATTACACTTTTTTCCAAGAAAATCCTTCAATCTTAGGGCGAGGCAGGTTTAAACACAAATGCTTTTACTTTTCTAACAAGTATTTTCTATTTATCCGATGAATTGAATGAATACATTTATTTCCCTGTATTTATATATACTAATGTTGTCTCAAAGTTCACTTCTCCCCAAACTTGGTTTGGTTGAACGATCACAAATAATAACAACGCAGTCATGTCATGCAAAATTTGAGTCTTCTAAAATATAACTTTTGTTAATAATGTAAAATGTGCTTATATTGTCATTTTATTTTAGTTTGTTATGCTCAAACACAGCTCTTGCTAGTTTGTTCTAACTGTAGTAATTGATAATCAGGCGAGAGAGATTTTTTTAGCTGGTCACACTGCTGTTGCCCCTTGCCCCTTTCACGGGTAATGTGCTGTGCAGTCGTTTGGTGAATAGTGCTAGTTAGGTTGATGATACCTGAAGAATAGGCACAGGAAAAGAAGGCACTCACCTTGTAAAACCGTTGCCTCTGTATCCTTGTATCTTATAAATAAAATAATTAGATAAATTAGTCACTTTGTTTTGTCAAATTTCATACACCTACATTTAAACACCTTAATTTCTGACACAGTCAAATGTAAAGGAAACTACTGAAGTGCTGTGTTAGATAATGATAGTTCAAAAATGCTAATCTCTTTGGGGAGTTTTCACTGAAAAAAAATGTATAACAACCTGTGTACTGTAAGGGGAAATTATATTTCACAGTGAAACATGCAAACAAATGAAAGAATTAATTTCTGTAACTAACAGTATCTTCAGTTGTTTTCTCCTAACTGTGGCTAATTTTGACTTTTAGCCTTCTGTTGTAATGATAATATTTATCACTTTGTGTTTACTTGCAGACTTTACATGTTATAAACCACACTGACTTCAAGGAGAAGCTAATTGATTTTACAGACTGTCTGCATGCACAGTAAAGATGAGAGCTTGCCACTTTCCACTTTGTTTCCCAGTGAATATCTTCTCATGACTGTCAAGCCAATTCCCAGGGAAACTATACCTGTTATATCTGTTATATAATTTTCTCTTGTCTGATATCTTCAGCTTTCTGGGGACTAAAACCATTTTGTTATTGACAATACAAAATTGTATTTAAACTTACAGATTCCAAGTAGGTGAATAGATTCAAAATGCATTCATCTAATACAAACATCAGCAAAGGGTTTCAACTGGAATAAATAAAAGGTAAGTGTTTCTTTAATAATAATAATAATAATAATATAATGATAATTTAATTGTAAAAAATAGCATTGGTGCTGTAAATAGTGTTAGTCCTCTATTGTTTTTTTTTTAAATGTTAAGACTGAGATATTTCTATTAACATTGTAGCTGTGCAGGTTTAGCATTTCAACTTTAATATGTATGTATTATGTAATATATATGTAATAATATATGTAATATGTATGGCTTTCTGAAACAGAGAAATATCTATTTAGGAGGATAAAAATAGGTGGCATGTTCTCTTGTTGTAATTGCACTTGATTGTAACTAAGCTGCATGAATCCATATTGGTGGCAAAACATTGCTATTCCTTTATTTAAATGTTTTTTTAAGCAGACATAAGTTATAGAGATACACATTACTGAAAGATCCCTTATCCAGAAAACCCCAGGTTCCAAGCATTCTGTACCTATACTATACAGTATCATATTTTCCTCAAACATTAGGCATCATTTAAACAAAGGCTCTAATTTACGTTTTACCAAAAAAGAACTATGCGCGCAGTTATGTGATATATTTTCTAAAAAAAAAAAAAGCTAGAAAATATTGCAATGCCAACAGTTCAAATCTTTAGACACAGGAAGAGACACATTTTGGTTGCTAAATGCTGCTGTAGGTTATTATTTGTCTTTGTTTGTCCAGTAAAAAACAAAAATGTATAAATAATGATTCATTACTGGGCTGACATCAATTTAGTTATATTTTAATATGCTGTTTGTACAACTACCAATTTAAGAATATTATTCTGATTATGGTTATATATCTCTAAACTGGGGCAAGCATTTGTGGTAATTGTTTATGAGCCCTATAGTCCATTAACTGGATAAACATTCCATAATGGATACTTAAAAAAGAATTACTCAATTACTTGAGGTGTGTTACTTCTAAGAAGTTTATGCCTTGCATGAACATTTGGGGACATTTTAAAATATATTTTTTATGTTCCATTTTCAGTTATTGATAGTGAGTTCCAACACCCTACTGAACAGAATAATGTTTGGTTAAATAAGTTGAATACATTGTGTTAAATTGGCACTTTGATCTGCTCTGATAAATGTTTGACTTTGCTGGACAGTTTCCTTTGGGATTCCCCTAGTTCGGATTTTTCTAAATCTGCCCATATAGTCCAGTAAGACATAGTTACATAGTTAAGTTGGTTTAAAGAAAGACCAAAGTCCGTCAAGTTCATCCCCTCCAAATGAAACCCAGCCTCCATACATACACACGCTCACACTGACCCTCCATACACTCATGTAAACCATATACAAATATCTATACAAATTGTAGATTTTAGTCTCACAATAGCCTATGATATTATGTATGTCCAAGAAATTATCCAAGCTACTCTTAACAGATTTATTAGAACCAGCCATCACAACATCATCCAGCAGGGCATTCCTCAACCTCACTGCCCTCACTATGAAGAACCACCTATGCTGCTTCAAATTCCTTTATATACAAAGAAAGTTCTAATACATCTTCTAGGCAAAAGGAGCCCCCTATAAGATATATGGGATCTAACTGTCAATGAATATCTAACACCAACTACTGCATGAAGAGAGAATAAGGAGAATCAGATGCTGAGAGAGGAATAGTGAAGATAAACTTGATTATTTCAGAAATGGTACAGAATATTTAATTGATTACATTTCGAAAACTTCTTATTTCAATATGCCGAAGCTTATATTAAATTTTCATTTTCTCGATAGTTCCCCTTTAAATAAAGAAGTTTAGCAATCGCAGAGCAGCTTGCTTAGTACCCTGGGATGAATACCATCCCATCCCTGACCTTTTTTTATCTTTACATGTTCTTTCCTCTTGTGCAAACCATGCATCATCTGTTGTATTAGTAGAATTGTGACTATTAACAAGGAAATCTTCATTAGCTGTTTCCTCATTTGTGTAGACAGTTCAGAATCTCAGCTTTTTCTGTGTTCTCATCAACCAGCTGACCCCATCTAATAATAAAGGTCCTGCCCTTCCTGCTTCATGTTTTACTATTTACATGTTTAAAAATAATTTTGGATTCTTTTAACACCTTGCTGCAATACCCTTTTCCATCTCAATTTTAGCTTGTTATGGCTGATTTGCATGATTTATTGGCCTCTTTGTATCCGTTAAAAGTTTCGGCTGTCCCAGCTAATTTGAAAGCCTTAAAAGCATGTCTTTTCTTACCACCTCAACACTAACACTTTTATCGAACCACAAAGATTTAGTTTTGGGACAACATTCCTTGCTTACAAGGGGAATATACTGACATTTACATTTATTAAGCAACATTTTAAAGACATCCCATTTTTGTTCTGTGTTTAACCTTGTGAAAATCCTTTCCCAGTTAATATGTTGCAGAGATGCCCTTATACTGTTGGCACATATAAAATTAAGTGTTTTAGTTGCTCACTTATAGACTTGTTTTTGTAACATAATCTCAAAGCAGACAATGTTATGACCACACAAATGCTAGCGATGAGTTTGGTATTATTAGTTATTACAGGATGCAAGAGAGAATCATTCCTAGTAGGTTCTTAAACGAGCTGAAATAAAAAGTTGTCATTCAGCATATTTACAAACCAATCCCATTATCCCAGTCAATGCCTGGATATAGAAATCACCCATAATAATAACTTAGCCTAGTTGTGAAGCCGCTTCTATTTGTAAGAGTAGCTGGGCTTCATTCTCATCACTTATACAGCTGGTTTGTAGCATATACCAATAATAATTTTCTTTGTAGTCAAAATCTCTACCACAAAGGATTCCACACCCTCCCCAGTGCCACCCACTGTTATTTCTTTTGAGCATGCATTTGTGTAGTCTTCATTATGTTAGACCCATGTTAACACTATCGGAATAAACAGTAAATACAGTAAAAATACTTTGACAAACTTTACACAAGTCACTGAATATTAGAAGCTTTCTCAAACAAAGAAGAAACTAAACAGGCAAGAAGTCACAAAATAGTGTGACAAGACAATTATTGTGCGTGCAGTGTATAAACAATATGACAGCATTGCACATTAGCATTGACAAAATAAGTAAATGTTAACAGCTGATCTGTTCAGTTGTCTAAATCCAGTCTCTTGTGCACAGAGAATGTGCAGGAGGGGAGCAAATGATTCTTAGTAAAATAATGTTCCTCAATATACTAAACTTGGAACATCAAGATTTGATCAATAAAAACAGCTTCTCAGTCATTAGATAAAGGATACAATCCTGTCCTGAGACTTTACCGACTTGCAGACCTGCTCAGTGTAGTCACTAAATAGTAGAAACTCATTAATGAACTCTACAGACATCATATGGATTTAATTTGCTGTTAGTGCCGATAATACAATAAACTACTTTTAATAGCCATTAGGCCATCTGCATTTTGAAACAAAAATATTGTGATATATGAGAAAATTAAGTTTAATCAAAGCAGGGATATTCCAGAGGCTACTGCTGCCTCAGGCTGCCCTCATCCTTCCCACATCTTTTGCATCATAACAGGTTGAGGGGGGACCACATAATGCAAAGCAATACTCATTTTGGGAGCAGTGGCATCCATTGTATCAGATCATGTGAACTGGGTGCTGCTTCCAAAATGCACGTTGGTTTGGGGTGGATGTCCACTAAGTTACATTCTTAGTAGCAATCTCAGCCCGAAAATTAAAAAACATTTGTGTGACTAGTCCTCTAAATCACATGGAAGCCATATCTAAGGTACTGGTTTTCCCTTCACAATGCAACCTTCTTGGTACAGGTATGGGACCTGTTATCCAGAATGTTCTGGACCTGGGGCTTTCCAGATAATGGATCTTTCCATCATTTAGATCTTCATAACTTAACTCTACTAGAAAATCATGTAAACATAAAATAAACCCAAAAAGGAAATCATTTTTTAAAAAAAATTGATTATTTAATTATAATGGAGTCTACGAGAGACAGTCATTCTGTAATTCAGGGCTTTCTGGATAATGGGTTTCCTGATAATGGATCCCATACTTGTACGGCATATGTTGTCTACTTACCAATCTTCATTATGTTTTTTGGATGACTAGTGATATTTTTGCAAAAGAGGAGAGACCTGGTCAGAGATTATAAACAGGGTGAGGGGACTTTGAGGGGGTTCGTAGCCTGGACTTCTTTTTATTTACCCCATATTTTGCCCCATATGTAATAAAAAAGTCACTAAGTTTGCCAAGGTGCAGTAACTCACAGCAACCAATAAGATGTTTGCTTTTCAACCAGTAAATTCTAAATGCTGATTGGCTGTTATAGGTGATAAGAACTGTAGCTAACTGTGCACCTCATATTACATGATCCTTTTTAACAGAACAGTATTAGTTCTTCATTTCATCCAATTTTCTGAAAACTACTCTGCCACAGTGATAAGCAATTTCCTCCTCTTCTTAATTTATAGACCTACATACTCATTATCCTTGAATGTGCAAGTGTATAGCTATAAATGAAGGATGTCAACAGTGACTTCTTTCAAATGGAAACTTTCAAATTACAAGGATGTGCTTATTACTATGCACATTTTTAAAAAGCCTTTATTTGATTTTGATGCAATTTTTTTGTTACCCGATACACAACTTGGACAATTTGTCAAATGAAATGGAATACAGTTTGGAAATGGATACAACATTAGTTATGAATTTGATCCATCAAGCACTCGCAAACATTCACTTTGTAACAATCATACATTATTTCAAGATACATTAATGCAGGAAGTCAATTTAAGCTTAGATGCCATTGTGACATCATAGCCTGTGTAAATATGAGATGAATTAATTTTGTATTAGTTCCTTTAAAATTGCAGTAAAATAGGAGGGATTTAATTGCACTAAACATTACTGTTGTATTGTTCTTTGTTTTAAATGTACACTCAATATAAAATAAGAACCAAAGGAACTCCACTACTCACAAGCACTTTTATCCTTCACTCATAAGACAAGGAAAGGCAGATTCACGGGGGCTGTCAATAAGTTAGACTCCCCCACTGAACCCAATTGCCAAAGTTTTTCCTTTCTTTCACTTGCACCACCATTTTGTCTGCCTCAGAGATCACCTGACAGGAAATAATGCAATATATTTTTATAAAGACATATACTACGCTTTTCAAACTATGGCAATTTGATGCAATACATTATGGGTCAAGTGCAGTGAAGTGTACATATTCAGATGCTGTGTTTTTACCCAGGTTTTTTTTAAATAAGAAAGCGGGCTGGTTAGGAAATTAGTTTCAAAATCTGTAATACAAATTAATTTTCCACCGTGATTTGCAACAAGAGAACTCCTGTCCCCAAAGTAGTAATGTACTGTACTTGTACAATGTCTGACCAAATATCTATTGTCTCTCAACATTTATACATAGGATCCAACAGAACTAAGAACTGTGAACTGTTTCTTCATTCCATTCTTCTATGCTGCAGATTCCTAATGGTACTTATATAGGCTGTTCTCGAAGGTAAAAACATTCTCTACTTAATAACTTAAAACTGCATTATATAAAAGGGTTGAGCAACCTACAGCCCTCCAGAAGTAGTTAAATTGCTTCTCCCATCATGCCAATGATACCCGACAATACATTTAAAGGGGAACTATCATGAAAATAAAAATTTAATACAAGCTTCATCTCAGATGCGGGGGGGTATAAATGAACTTGGTTCTATTAAAAATAAACTTTCTAAAAAAATAAAATGTATAAAAGCTTAAATGCTGAAATCAAATTTACATTTTGGAAGTGAAATTAGCTAGTTTATTTTTTTTCTATGCCTTTACTGCAGTAACCTTTGTACAACTATAATTTAAAGTAATTAGAGATTATTGTTGTGTGGAATTCAGTGAAGTATTGTTATATAAAATGACTAGCACCATTTTGTTATGGATCGCTGGCAGTCTACAATAGTGGCTCATACAATTTTCTCTACAGGTATTTTCTCTTTTCTACAGAATATAAATCATTTAATAATAGTGATATAGTAAACAATGTGGGAAATTATGCATTAACTTAAGGTGGCAGTACATTCTCAGATGAATGTCCTGATTATCAGTTTGTGTAAGGGCCCCCCTGGGGCTCAGTTGGAGCTTATTGATTTATTTGTCATGAAAATTCCTTCATTCAAAAGTGGAAATAAGAATAATTTAGCTGATATTTTGTTAACACATCAGTTGGATAATGGCATTTACATGTATTGACAGCCTAACAGGAACAGCGGTAGATTTTTTGAGAATAAACTTTTTTCATTGCAAGTTTGTTAGTGGCCTAGCCTGTGAAGCACTGCTTAAATTTAGTATTGCATGTTGTAAAACAAAGCCAGACAGTTTTAATATCCCTTGGTCCCTAACCTAGCAATAACATTAGCCTCTAATACAGTTTTGGCTAATTTCATCTTCTATCATATTGGACTGGGAGGCAGTGCTGTGACATTTGTATTACAGCATGTTGAGGCACAGCTTAGGTACGATCATTATTTATTATAATCAGCATTAAGGACCTTAAGGCTGTTAGATATTACTAAAGACAAAAAAGAGAAACTAAATGTCAACCATACTCATATTAATACATATCTGTGGTTGTACATGCACCATTAATACACAAGTGTGAAGGGAAGTGCTGGAGTTGCTGGTCTTTATTCTTTATGTTATACATATTTTATATTATCTTAAGATCTAGAGTTAATATAGTATTAGTATTTGCAGATTATAAATGGAAGTCTATAGATAGGTCTGTTAATGTGTGTGATACATGTGACCTGGGGTTCATTTGTGGGGGTTGAACTTGATGGACTTTTGTCTTATTTCAACTCAAATTAACTATGCAACTATGTTTATATAATCTGTTTACACATAAGGTGTGTTTCACACAGTTTATTAATCCATATTTTCTATTATATTGTTGGTATTAAAAAAGAGAATATCAATGATTCTGTTTTTCTTTTTCACTTTTAGTTCCAAAAAATAATTGGGAAGGTGCTGCGTATCAGACCAAGTTGTTCAGAAATCCAAGCAACTGCAACATACCTTCTAGATCCTCACTGGGAATTGCAGTAAAAGTGGAGCAAAAAGCAAACCAACAAACTGTGCACTTTTTACCTGTTTTAAATATTAATATTGTTGGTGATTTTGTCACCAAGGGAGCATTTAATTGCATCCATTATCTAGAAACACTACGGTCTAAACTGAATTTCTTTCACTTTCTAGAACTCTTGAAATTTATTGCCTGAGGTATAGTATATTGATACTATGACAGTGTCTTATTCAACAGAAGAAATGGTCTTGGGAAACCAGACCAGTCTGAACGTGGCAGATATTAGCAATTTTATATTACCAATAACAATGACTGTGTCAGCATTAGGTATAATTGGCAATGGTCTTGTCATTTGGTTCCTTTCTTTTAAGATCAGGAGAAATTCTTCCACAGTCTATATTCTTAATCTTGCTGTGGCTGATCTCTGCTTCCTTCTAGTGTTTACTACTTTGAACATTATTAGCCTTGCCTTAAAAGTTGAAATTCCTTTAGTTGACAAACTTGAATATTTAGATTTCATTAGTACACTATATCCACTGATACTAACTTGTCTTTTTGGGTACAACACCAGCCTTTGTCTTCTTACAGCCATAAGTGTAGAAAGATCTCTGTCTGTCCTTTTTCCAATTTGGTATCACTGCAACCGACCCAGGCATCTGTCCTCAGTTGTATGTATCTCTATATGGACAATGTCTTGTCTTCTTACAATACTTGAATTTTGCTATTGTTACAAACCTGAATATATCAGTATTTATACCAAGCTAAATACTGCAGTTAAAGAATGCAACATTGTCTTTACTATTATTTGCTGTATTAGTTATATTGCGTTCATACCACTCATGACTATCTCAAGTTTTGTTCTTCTAATCAAAGTATGTGCTAGTTCCCAGCAGAAGCAGCCACCAAAATTATACATTGTGATCACAGTGACTGTTATTTTCTTTCTTGTATTTGGCATGCCAATGAGAATTTTTTTACTGGTATGGTACAAACAGCACATTTTCCCACCGTTGATAATACTTAATATCTTGTCCTTGTTTAGTTCTATGAACTGCAGTATAAATCCATTTGTTTATTTTCTTGTTGGACGTCAGGGTAGAAGCAGCGGAAGGCTCAATCTTGTAATAATACTCCAAAGAGTTTTTCGAGATGATGGAATTCAACTTTGGAGACAACAAAAAAAAGAAACACCTAAAAGTGAGACAATGATTTAAGTATATCAGGTGTGGATCACATTTGTAGGATATCTTTTTCATACTGTCTTCAATGCGTTTTGTCTCCTTTTGCCATATTACTTTGGTGAAGCGAAATAAGACAGATTTGGTTATCACTAAAGCTGTATAATACAGACAGTTCATCATCAGTAGGTCATCATTATAGTAGTATTTGCTATTTTACTACAATTATTTCCAAGTTTGTATAGTTTAGGTTAGAATGTATCAACACTTCGATACATAAGAAATGCTGTAGGTAAGAATTTCATAACCAGGTAAAAATATCTTAACATAAAGTAATATATATATATAATTACTGACAAAAAGCATGCCTTTGAACCCCTTTTCCAACTCTATCCTATACTTTTTACTACTCTTACAGAGGTAGAAGTTAGATACGGTGGTCATGTTCTGGCCACACCCAAATGTTCACACTCTGAACCTGGATATTTGTGTGTGGGGGTGGGTGGCAAACATACAAACCATGTGCCCCATCTTTACTTACACTTCCTTCATTCTATTTTGATATTTAGTTAATTATTATTAACTTATTTTGTATTTAGTTAATTTAGGTTGAAAAAAGACAAAGGTTCATCAAATTTAACCCTTCCAAATTAAATAAACCCAAGCAATATACTCATTCTTAGCTATACACTCACACATATAAATTGTATATACAAATACCTACACTAAACTTACTCTAGGTTTTAAGATCACAATAACAAACCATCCTAGCCACCACAACATCTCCTTGCAGTTTATTACAACCTCACTGTCATCACTGTGAAGAACCACTTTCACTCCTTCAAATGAAAGTTCAGTTCCTCAAGTCTAAAGAGGTTTCCTCTGGTTCCTTGATTTTTTCTGTAGAAAACTGATCCCCCGCTATCCGTCTATAATGCCCTCTTGTGTGCTTGTAAAACTTAATAATGCCCCCTTACAAACAAGCTCTTTTCTCCAGAGAGAACAACCCCAACCTTTATAGTGTTTCCTCATAGTTTGTTCCATTCCTTTTACCAGTTTAGTTGCACATCTTTGCACTCAGTCCTCACTCACTCACTAATATCCTTCTTAAAGGGATACTGTCATGGGAAAAAAAAACATTTCAAACTGAATCAGCTAATAGTGCTGCTCCAGCAGAATTTTGCACTGAAATCCATTTCTTGAAAGAGCAAACAGATTTTTTTATATTCAATTTTGAAATCTGACATGGGGCTAGACATTTTGTCAATTTCCCAGCTGCCCCAATTCATGTGCCTTGTGCTCTGATAAACTTCAATCACTCTTTACTGCTGTACTGCAAGTTGGAGTGATATCACCCCCTCCCTTCCCCCCCCCCCAGCAGACAAACAAAAGAACAATGGGAAGGTAATCAGATAACAGCTCCCTAACACAAGATAACAGCTGCCTGGTAGATCTAAGAACAACACTCAATAGTAAAAACCCATGTCCCACTGAGACACATTCAGTTACATTGAGAAGGAAAAACAGCAGCCTGCCTGAAAGCATTTCTCTCCTAAAGTGCAGGCACAAGTCACATGACCTGGGGCAGCTGGGAAATTGACAAAATGTCTAGCCCCATGTCAGATTTCAAAATTGAATATAAAAAAAATCTGTTTGCTCTTTTGAGAAATGGATTTCAGTGCAGAATTCTGCTGGAGCAGCACCATTAATTGATGCGTTTTGAAAAAAACATGTTTTCCGATGACAGTATCCCTTTAAGGACTGGAACCTAAAACTGTTTTGCATACGCAAGACCTTAGCAGGGACCTATAAAGAGGCTACATTTTGTTCACATCCCCCAAGTTAATATTGATTTTTATGCAAGACAGTACTTAAATTTCCTTTAGTAGCCCACTGAGTGCCCATATTAATCTTTTATATCCTAATCATTAAATTGGGGTTGGTTTATTTTGTCATTACAGCATATTCAACAGTTTATTAACTGGGAGAGAGACAATACAAAAGTTGCATATACTGTATGTGTAGAGTATAGTCCCTGTAACTAGTGGAAAGCAAAATACAACCAGTTAAGAGAGGAATATACATGTAAGCTACACATTAGTCCTTTACTACAACACACAACCAAAGTATCTCATGTGCTATCAGCAATTCACTGAATAATCAATAAACTCTATTTCGTTGGCTTGAGACGCATTGTATTACCTTACGGCTACTGGTGTGGATTTTTTAAACTGTTATCAGCAGTGTTAATTGAACTAAATCAACCAAGGGGTATAATTTGACAACCCCTGGCCAATAGCAAAGTATATCTTGTGGAATATGGATCATGGGCCCTCAGACCCTCTCTCCCTTTAGTCCCCTACTTTTATCATACTGTTTGTACCCTAAGTAGTTAACATCTGTGCTGAACTAAAAAAATATATGTATTTCTGAGAGTCCACCAATTAAAGCCAGAGTAAAAATTGCCCATGTCTTGCTGCTGGCATTGCACTTTTTTTAATCTGAAAATGGGAGCATAACTGTAGTTTGCTACATTTTATATAATTTGCATAAATTGTCTGAATTATTGAAATCTTTATTATATCCACTTCCTAAGTGCCTCTCTTTCTTTAGGTCAAGGAAGTTCTTTTCTTGTATAGGCAACTGTTATTACATGTTCCCCTTACTTTGTTGCTTTCATACAATTACACATTTTAACGTAGGTGTATTTTATGTGCTATTGTCATCTCAAAATAAATATGCAAAAATATTGTCTTTATTGCTGCTATTATTTCAGTTGCTATTATTCAATAATACTTTAATTTCAGGGACAATATACACCTGTGTTTATCATCAGCCAAAATAAATAGGGTTTAAAGGACCAGTAACATCAAAAAAAACGTTTAAAAAATTCGTTAGTACACAACGAAAAAAACTACCAAGACAAATTATACTTTAAAATCCCAAACTCTTTATTAATAAATAACTTACAGAAACTCTGCTGCCTGTCCTCTACAGAAACGGTGAAAGGGCGACCATCGAATTTGTGAATTGACTGTAACTGAGCGGCTGTGTGAATAGGAGTGTGTGTGTGTCCGTGCAGCTGCCACAGCTCTCCCATTGCAGCCTCCCTGTCACTGCACTGTCCCTCTCTCTCCCCGCCCGGCCACTTTCATTTCCGCCACCTGTCAGGGGACAGACCCACTCTGTCAGGCTGGAGAGACCGGGAGAGGGGAGGCCCCGGACTGCTGTATCTTCTTTCCAAGAGCTGGGGATGCGGCAGCTGTGACCCAGACGAGGAGGGGAAGATGGGAGTGCAGAGCTCGCCAGGAGGGAGGAGAAGTAGCGGAGAGCAAAGCAGCGCAGAGAGCAGACGCATCGTTCATGTGGGAGCTAAAGGATCCAGCAGCAGAGAGCCATGGAGGAGAAATCGAGTGACGTTCCATGGATGGTCGCCCTGTCGCCGTTTCTGTAGAGGATAGGAAGCAGAGTTTCTGTAAGTTATTTATAAATAAAGACTTTGGGATTTTAAAGTATAATTTGTCTTGGTGGTTTTTTTTGTTGTGTACTAAAGTGATGTTACTGGTACTTTAAGTTGAAAACGCATAATTACAATGGTAAATAAATAATAAATGTTTTTGTTCTTTTTACATAGTAATACAGAATATTTTAGATCCTAATTACTTTCAGCAGATGTAAATATAAATGGACCAGCGCTCCAAGACAACTTGAAGATAGAAAAAAAGGACAGAATGACTAATATAGTGTAGTATTTTTAGCTTTTTAACTGTAATCACACACTCTATGAGGGGAGTCTCCTTCTCCTTTAAGGTTACCACCACCTTTCATACAAACATTGTGACTGCAGTTCAAATGGATGAAAGGTGCTGGTAACAACCTTAAAGGAGAAGGAGCACTCCCCGCATAGAGTGTGTGATCATCTAAAGGTGTACACTTAAAAAGCTAAAAATACTACACTATATTACTCAATTTGTCCTTTTTGTCTAGCCGCAAGCTGTCTTTGAGTGCTGGTCCATTTATATTTACATTTTCTGATTGTTACATCCGAAGGAGAACGGATATTGGGCACCGGCAGAGGGAGTGAACTGCAGGATCCTAGATCACTTTTTTCTATTTACTTTCAGCAGATACTTTATCCTGCCTGTTTTGTTCTGCAGAGCAATTATGGGGCATTTCATCAGTTTTTTGTTCCAGTAATTAGAGTTTTCCTCAAATAAATAGTACAATAGTACACCAAAAGTCTCTTGCTAAATAAAAATAACATCAAAGAAATCTCTTGCATGGCTCATGATTTATATAAAACTGACAGCAATCACAGTAATATTAGTTTTTATTTGCTATAATAATCCACATGCAGGCATAACGTTTAGATGTATTGTAAAGCTATTGAATAACTATATGGGGCATATTTATCAAGGGTCGAATTTCAAATTGAAAAATCTTTGAAATTCAAATTCAAAAAGACCAACTGAAATTAATTTGAAGGTTTTTTTTGGTCGAATTGATTCGAATTCGGCTGAATACAGACTTATTCGATCGATTCAGTTGAATTCCAAACGTACAAATCGAAGGAATAGCGCAGGCATGTCCAAAATCCGGCCCGGGGGCCAACTGCGGCCTGTTTTCAAATTTACACTGGCCCTCAACCTCCATCATAAAATTAATAATAATGCACCCAGCACAGTGCAATAAGGAAATCGTGTAGCAGCGCGTCCCTATGTGCCAGTATGTGTCTATTGCTAACACCTTCAGCACACAGACAGCAGTATAGACCAAGTGGCAGATCATTTCACTAATGTGCCCAAATATTACTGCTACGACTATGTGATTCCTTTTGGCACTGTGCTGGGGGGCCACATTATTATTAATTGTATGATGGAGGTTACGTGATTCCTTGTTTAAATGAGTTAAATTATGTTAATGGTTCAAAGAATGTCAGGCTGAATGGTCAGCCCCCACACATTTTAACCTCACCAAATCTGGCCCTGGTTGCAAAAAGTTTGGACACCTCTGAAATAGCGCATTCAATCGAATTCGATTCAAAGTTTTTCCCAAAAGTTCACCAATTGACTCCAAATAGGTTCTAGGAGGTCCCACATAGACTAAAACAGCAGGTTTTAGATGGTGAAGGGTCGAAGTCGAATTTTTAAAGAGACAATACGAATTTCAAATTTTTTTCAAATTTGAATCAAATTAGGACTATTCCCTAGTCGAAGTACACAAAAAATAGCTAGAAATTCAAATTTTTTTCATTCGAAAATTCACCTCGACCTTTGATAAATCTGCCCCTAAATGTCCTCTTTCATGGTCCATGATGTTCCACAGTAAGGCATTGCACTGCTTATCCTTGCCAAAAGAACATTTAAGCAGGTCCACAAGAAATATGGCAGACTGTTGTCCGAGGTAAGCCTTTTTGGAGAAGGTGTGTAGCATTATATCAGGGATGGTGATGTCCTGTTGTGTATTCATTTTTTTTTGTGGTGTATTGCAGCCCAAGTATTAGAAGAAAACACAAAGAACCTTTATAGTGTTCTTTGTTTGTCACAGTTTATGATTGTTAATGCTATTGTAAAATATCAGATGTATAGATATATAGATAGATACTGTAGATGATAGAGAGACAGACAGACAGACACAGACAGACATAGATAGATAGATAGATAGATGGATGGATGGATGGATGGATGGATGGATGGATGGATGGATGGATGGATGGATGGATGGATGGATGGATGGATGGATGGATGGATGGATGGATGGATAGATAGATAGATAGATAGATAGATAGATAGATAGATAGATAGATAGATAGATAGATAGATAGATGATAGATAGATAGATAGATAGATATGGATAGATAGATAGATAGATAGATAGATAGATAGATAGATAGATAGATAGATAGATAGATAGATAGATAGATAGCACTGACAAAGTTTGGTCTAGTCTACTAGCCCATTGCAGTCAATCAAATAGTGTTTCCTAGCCTACTGCAGTTAATATAAAGAAAATAAACCATTCATTTGTTTCTACTGGTTATAGAACAGGGTCATATGGTTGGGTATACAGTAAATGCCACATGTAAGTTTTTTCTGTGAAAAAAAATTTCTTCATCAAATTAGGGTTTATAGGAGAATTAAATATGAAAGTCAAAGCAATAGTTAAATCCAAAAAGAATTATTATAAACTGAATGCTTCTGTGTTCAGTATATGTACATACTCAAAAACAAATAAAATAGGTGCACATGATGTTCCTTCACAAAAGAACTACTAATATCTTTTCTCAAAGGAACTAGTAATGCCTTCATATATTTCTAAAGTCTGTTGGATAAGAGATAAGATAGCTTGCCAAACACAACAACAAAAAGGAGATTGTTAAAAAAGTTATGGGTCACTTAGCACTTTCCTAGCACAAGGATAAGGAAGGTGATTCCCCCAAGAGAATCCTAGTGTGATCCTGTAGTTAAAGGTGGGTTATGAAATGCCTTATACCAATATTGTTATTCATGATATTTCACATCCATTAATAGCAAGAAAGCTTGTGGTTATAAGTCACGTCTTCAATTTGTAGATATTGTGTTAAAGTCACATCTTTAATACCCAAGGCAAATAAAATAGTTTATACAATTTCCTACAATGTGTTTATTTTTCAGATTGTATTTTTTTCACAGTATCTAAATATGTGCACGCCTTCAATGTACATCCAGCATGTATTTACAGTATAATTAAAAGTGGTTCCAGATGTCAACACAATTTTATCATTCTCAGATATGAACAAAAGAAGCATTGATGGTTAGGTCTAATAAAACAGAACTATTGTTAATATTATGACAACATGAAGGATGGTAAGGATGTTTGTGTGACTCCTTTATCATTGCCACCAGGAGTAATATCTACAAATGCTATTAAATCTAAATACTTTTAATAATAATTTATAAGATTAGAATTCAGAGTCAGAGTGGTTATTAGAAGTACTACATACTTTTTCAGTAAAGTTACAGTAGGAAACTATAAATGTGTGTGCTGCAATCGACTATTTTGTAAGAAGGAATAATCTTTAGATCACGATTAGTGATGTGTGAACCTGTCCTGTTTTTAGTACACTGCTAAATTTGCAGCAATCCTTTTTAAGCAGAATACAGTGGAGTCTACTTGTGTGCAAAATATATCGATGTCTATGGGTACCACTGTTGCCAAAATTTTCACTTCAAGTTTCGAAAAAATATTAACCGATGACAAAATGCAGAATTTTGCCACAACTCTACAGTATACCTAGTGAAAAATGTGGCTTATCACTAATCACAGTTGTTTTCCTCACTAGCATGCCATGCCTACACAGCTTTACTGAAAGGAGAACTATTTTAAAAATTGAGATTTCATGTGCGCTCCATTTCACTGAAATAGTTTCAATCAGTTAAATATTCTGTACCATTTTTAAAATATTCATGTTATTCTTCAACAGGGTTGGACTGGGCTGGCGGGACACCTGGAAAACACCTGGTGGGTCCCTGCCCTCATGGGCCCTGCAGATGTAGACCAAATCCTTCCCTGCTGCCCTTCCTCCCTCGATCCTGGCCTCCACCACTGTCTTCCCTTCCTCAATTCAGAACTGATCTGGCTTCCCCCATTACTCCCCCACTGCCCTCCCTTCCTTGATCCAGACCCAATCTTGCCACCACTTCAAGCCTGGCTTCCTGTAATGCCCTCCCTTCTTCAATCCAGACCCAATCTTGCTTCAGCATCATACCCCCATTGCACACCCTTCCTAATTGCTTGCTTTAAAAGTTAAGTAATAAGGGTGGTGCGTGGGCACAGGGGAGGGCCTGGCAGTGGGTGAGCAGACAGACGGCGGGGGCCCTGGATGGGGAGTGGGGGCAACTGGAGTAGCAGCCCTGGTGGGCCTTGCATGCCCCAGTCTGGCCCTGCTCTTCAGTATCCCCTTCTCATAAAATCTGTCTCTCTTAATGTTGAGTATTCAAACCACATGAAATGATTATTTTATCTAGAACACAGAGGAGTAATAAATACTCATTATTTTAAATATACCTCGTACATACTGGGAGGCCTATTTATCAAATTTTAATTTGTGTAATTTTAGAGTTTTTTTTTCTTTTTCAAATAGAGTCACATTTAAAAAAAAACTCAAATGCTTATTTATGAAAAAATCTGAATATATAAAACTTGACTGAATAAAATTGTGGAAAACATTTGTCAGTTTTACAAGCTCAAAAAAACTTGAAAAACTCGAACTGAATAAATATGGCATGGCTAATCTGTGTGCTGGTTCTGTCAACTGTGCTGGATAAAAGGCAGTGCAATCCTTAAATTGGGTTAAGTATTGTTTATATTTTAACTATAGAAGGACCGTGGATGGCCTCGCAAAATGTGCAGTTTTCCTTTACCAGGGAGACCAAGTAAAGGAAGAACTTTTAAACTTTCAAATATATATATTCAAAATTCAGTGTTATGTAATTTTAGAAGGATTTTTTCCTACTTCAAATTTGCTTATTTGTTAAGAAGTCAGAATATAAACTCAAATACCTCAAATTTGTGAGTTTACAAGCTCCATTTTTTTTTGAATACTAGAAAAACTCAAATAAAATAAATAGTTTTAATTTTGCCTAGGACAGCTCCCATTGACTTCTACATGACCTTCCAAGCTTTTAGGGATCCGTTTACTAAAGTGTGGTAAAAAATGCACACAAAATACATACAAATTTATCGCCGATGTGTTTTCGGCAGTTTACTAACCTTGGGTAAATATAAATTTGCAAATTTTCTTGCGCAAAAATAAGTGTTCGCCAGTTATCACATTCACTGAAAATAACGCTGCATACACATTAACGCCTGGTTTACTAAACAGCAAAATGTGCAAAAGACTAAATTTATGCAAGAATATTCGCAAAATTTTACCGCCACCTATGTAGTGGCGTAAAAGTATTTTTTCACCAGAAAATTTCAAGGGGCAGGAAATATCCCATAATACTTTTTTTTTACCCATCATTCTTTGCTGAGAGGAGAGAAATGTGTAGCTATTGCTGACAGGATCTTCTGGCTTCTGCTTCTATCTCCTGCAACAGCAGCAGTTTCAGCTCAGAGGTGTATTATTGGCAGCGGGCATCACAGTCCAAGGATCCGTCAGCCTCTACGCTTTTTTGGTTTCATTGTGATTGGCTACATTAAACTGTGCATTTCTATGAAGCAAAGAGATTGACTGGTATGATTTCTTATTCATATGATTCTATTGGCAAAAGGGTTTATATGATGCATAAATGTTTGATTGGTGTTTGTTATGTTTAGGGTAGCCGAGGATGAGTAGAGTATAACAGTGCTTTATTAGCAGAGACTCATGCAGCCATTAAACAACAGTAACTTTCACTTTTAAGCTGTGCAGGAAGCATGCACAGTATAGGCCTGAGCACAGTGACATCTACAGGCCATTTGTATAAACACCACATACACTCTGGTAATGTTGTTGGATGGTATAATCATCAGTCAATAAAGTTTATGGGTTTTGAAGATGCATTTCTGGCCATAAATGTCACAGTAAAAATTGCCATAATAACCGCCATAAAACAAGACTATTTTATAGCATAAATATTCACAAAAACCTAATTTGTCTCCAGAAAATTTGCAACTCGCTAACGTAAGCTGCTTCGTTAACGTAGTTACCGCAAGTGATCGCAATGACTTCTGAGCGCATTGCTGTTTAGTAAACTTAGTCACTGTGAGTATTATGGCGGAAAAATATTTGCAGCGATAACATCCTTAGATGGCAAACTTTTAAACTTTCATATATATATTTATTATGTAGGACTTTCTTCAAATGGCAGATTTGGCACACAGGGGCTTATTTATTGAACCTCAAATTTTTTTGATCATGTTTTCAAGGGGAAAAACTTGAAAAAAAACCCTAGAAATTATTATGCTGCTAAAAATCCATATCCGAAAATACTTCAGCTAAAATATCATATAAAAGTAAAAGGCAGATGTCTTGAAGATGTTTGAAGATGTTTCTTGCATTCGTGATCTTTGAGGGTTTCTGCTGGTTTTCTTTCGATAATCTGAAGTCATTTTTTTCCAACGTCAAATCGAAAAAGTCATGTTTTTGGTAGTCAAATCTAAAAAGTTGCACAAATCAATTTGACGCAGAGTTTGTTCCCGCACATGCTTTTTTTTCATTGAGATTTATTGGTAATAAATTAAGGGCATTTAGGGTTGGGAGTTTTGTCAATTTTTTTTTATATAGTAAGAAAAACTATAGTTTTATTAAATAACCCCCACAGTGTAACCTGAAATCCATTTTTTAAAATTCACAGTGGATTTTTTCCAATTCAGTAAGTTTTAAGGAAAACTATACCTCCAAACAATGTAGGTCTCTGTAATAAGATATTGCATAAAACAGCTCATATGTAAAACCCTGCATCATGTAAATAAACCATTTTCATAATAATACACTTTTTAGTAGTATGTGCCATTGGGTAATCATACATAGAAAATTGCCATTTTTCAAGAAATAAGGAAACCAAACAAACCAGGTTGCATGAGCCAATTAACAGACAGAGTTCTGTCTTTTGCTTCCGCACTTCTTCCTATTACAGTTAGAGCCAGGGCCAGAACTAGGGGTAGGCAGTGTAAGCACTTCCCTAGGGCGCAAAGCTGGGGTTGGATCCAGGCAACTACCTTGTCTGCCTCCTACCCCTAGTTCGGTTCCCTCTCTGGCTGACTGTCCACTTGCATGTGCCTCTAATGGCACACACACACTCACGTCTATTCGCGTTTGCGTGCGCCTAGTCGGTGCTGCGACCGGCCAGGTTGCCTAGAGCACCTGGCCGGCCTGGTCCGGCTCTGGTTAGAGCTGCAGTGTTTTTGGTCAGGTGATCTCTAAGACAGCACAGAGACCATCACTAAATGGTGGTTCAAGGTAAGAGATGTAACAGGGCAACATTTTGCTTAAATATATGTATAACAGTCTTTAATATGCCACTTAATTTGATATCAACTTGATATCATATCTCTTGCTTAAGTATTCATTTGGGGGTATAGTTTTCATTTAACAGTACATAATAAATGCAACAACAACTCATATTTTAGTCCTGCTTGGTTCTCTGGCAGTCTGTCTATAAAGGGTCTGATCTTCAGTGAGACTTCAGTCACTTTTAAAGCAGTTTACACTTGATTACAAACAGCTTCTGTTATTCTCCTCCTTTGCTGGGTCCTGTAGAACATTCTGGGAGATACTGTATGTACCTTCCATCAAGAGTCTTTCCAGCCTTTGAGCCACAATATGTCTATCTATATAACAAAACAGTTTACTGTGCCACTCACGGGTCTTTCAGATAAGTGTTTGAATATACTAACTAAAAATATCACGATTCTCTAAAAGACACATTCACACGCCAGGAGTATTTGTTCATAATATAGTTGTAATCAGTCTCTGATTGTTGTACAATGGTATACATTGTTTAACACACAAAAAATTAAGCAGTAATCAGAGATCTCTTTTGTCATATTTATGTCAATATATTTTACAAAATCCTCTTATTTATTGGTTAATGCACTCTTTGTGGTTTATTTCCTTCTTCAAATTTAGGTTTGTATTTACTTTTAAATTTTCTTCCTGCTGGTCAAACACTTCACAAAAACATTTGCCCGAATATATCAGTATTCTCAGGTATCAACTGTTGTGCAATTCCTACAACTATGAGCATTTGTTTTCCAGATCTGTGCATGTTGCTCTCTTTTCTACTTAGAATGTTTGCGGTTAAAATTAGTTATTATAATTACAGTTGTGCTGAATTCAAAAATGTATTTAAAATCTGTCTAACTTTTCGTTGTGCAAGTTAGTATATCAATGAGGTTGGTAGGTACAATGCAAATTCTGTAAAATGAGTTATTTGAACTTACCATGCTTTTGTATATAAATACTGAAACATAAAAAAATGGATACCATTCAAGGACTAAACATGGAGTAGCTTTATTTTCCTTATTTGCCATGTTTAGCTCAAGAAGTAACGTAAACATACTTTTTGCTTAGTTTTTATTCACAAAAAATGATGTTCAGCACAAGTCCTATTATTTTAATTCACGTTAGACGTATTAGTTGCCTGGCGACAAATCTCCCCAAATTGCCTTCTCCTGCCTTCCCGCCGGCTAGAATGAAAATCACCAGTGGTATGGCACTGGGAGTGCTTCGTTTTCCGAAGTCGCACGAAGTTGCCTCACAAGGAAACTTTGGAAACCGAAGCACAATAGTAGCATTGTTCCAACTAGAAAATGGGACATCTATCACAAGTCTCTGAATTCTAACATTCAGATAGTTTTCTATTCAAGTATGGGAATTTTCCTGAGTTTACCCTGTAATCTTCAATACTGTACATAACTTTACATAATGCACTGTAGCCAAAGGCCTACATTTCTAGGCACTTCCTCATAGATTTGTCTGGCCCAATCTGTTTTGGATTTAACCATGCTGGCACAAACAATGTTTCCCAAGATACAGTTTCTGGGCATCTATTTTAACACTTATCTCATTATAGATATTAAACTTACATTTTTGTGCTGGCTCTGATATGTAAATGTGAGTGTAATGAGTTAAAATAGACTTGAGATGTGATACAGTATATTGTGTCTGCAAATAATATGGTTCAAGATTTAGATCAAGTTTATTGTAGGTTGTTGCTTTATTGTTTATAATGGACTGAGTTAAACCTCTGCACTGTTTATGAAAGGCCTGTTTTGACATTTGATACCTGTTTATATGTTCCAACTCTTGTGCCATGAAGTGGAATTGTATAAAAATAAAATCAGAAAGGGAATTCCCATCTGGACCCATTTTGTATGATTACAGGGTGTGAAAGGTTTCAGTAAATTTTGATCGATGATGACGGCTTAGTGTAACAGTTTGTTAGTCTGTTGACCATGGTGTTTCCCAGATATGAGGTAGGTATCTCTCTCACACCTGCTGGGTTTTCATTTGGAGGGGTTGAACTTGATGGACTTTGTCTTTTTTCAACCCAATTTAACTATGTAACTATGTAACTATGTAACACCAATTAGGTGTGAAGTAAAGGTGCGAAGATTGTTAAAAATAGCCTTATATTGTACAAAGAACAAGAGCAGGTCATCTCAGCTACATGAAGTCTTTGAATTCAGAGAGGGTGGGAAGGGGTGGTTCACCTTTAAGGTAACTTTTAGTATGTTATAGAATGGCCAATTCTAAGCAACTTTTCAATTGGTTTTCATTATTTATTTTTTTATAGTTTTATAGTTATTTGCCTTTTTCTTCTGACACTTTGCAGCTTTCAAATGGGCGTCGCTGACTCCCTTCTTAAAAAAACAAATGCTCTTTAAGGCTACATACTTATTGTTATTGTTACTTTTTGTTACGGATCCTTCTATTCAGGCCCTCTCCTATTCATATTCCAGTCTCTTATTCGAATCAATGCATGGTTGCTAGGGTAATTTGGACCCTAGTTACCAAATTGCTTAAGATGCAAATTAAAGAGCTGCTGAATAAAAATCACAAATAATAAAAAATGAAAACCAATTGCAAACTGTCTCAGAATACTCTCTACGTCATACTAAAAGTTATCTCAAAGGTAAACAAACCCTTTAAGTAAAAAATAAATCATCTTACTTGACAAACACCTTAAATACCATTATTAAAGATTGTTCTCTGGGTCTGACTCTTAAAGGAAAACTATACACTCCAACAATGTAGGTCTCTATAAAAATATATTGTATAAAACAGCATGGAGCACATACACAAACCAAATATGTTAGGTCACATGAGCCAAGTAAGACAGTCATTTGCTTCCACACTTCTTCCTGTTACAGTTAGAGCTGCAGTATTTCTGGTCAGGTGATCTCTAAGGCAGCACCACTGAGAATATCATAAAATGGGGACTCAAGAGGAAAGATGCAATTTTAATAAAATATATATTCCAATCTGGTTAGATTCTTTAATATACCACTTATTATAAATCCGTTGCTTAAGTATTCATTTTGGGGGGATATAGTTTTCCTGTAAAACAGACCCGCATGCGTAGTTGGAGCAATCTTCCATTTTGCGACAACTGCGCATGTGCTGAAAGTCATGGAAATTGCAGAAGTGCCAGAAGAAGACCTGAAGATTACCGAAGAGAAGAAGATGCCCATGAACGCCGAATCTGCACCGAGGGCTAAGTAAAGATTTAGATGCATTTACCAGGGGTAACTGCTAGGCTAGGGGGAGCAGGGAGGGGGTATATGTAGGGTAGGGGGTATGAGTTTTTTAATTAAGGGTTAAGTTCTCCTTTAAGTCTGCTACTTGTCTAGTAACCCATAGAAACCACCATGACCCATAGGAAAAGTATATATCTGCTATAAGAATGCGTTCATCATGGGCTCCTGTACAAAGTAACACAGGATGATTTTCTAGCAATAAATAGTTTACTTTTATAGAAAGTCTGTGCTTGTGCTGATTTTTAATCTATTAATATACCCAGTTTAGTAACATTTGCACAGCCAACGGCTACCACCTTATAAAACAGGTTTAGCAACTATGTAAACTATTAGGTGATCAATGGATTTCTTTCTTTGTATTTTATTCCCAAAGGAAACTGCAGTTGCGTGTCAATGAGCACAATACCATACCTTAATTATTTGCCACAGTGTGAGATGAATTATTAGATACAAAATATGTGAACAAACATAAGCAAGATAAAATCAATGTTTACTTGGAGCCTAAATCATATACAAAGAACAAGGAAATAGCTAATACATAGCATGAGTCTCCTGCCAGAAAGATTGTGTAATAGCTGAATGCCACTTGTGGTATTAATTTGGTTTTAGCCAAGAGTGGGTGTAGGATTACTTTCTAACCTGCCCATTTGTGTTCACATTTGTCATCCAAAAGCATTGATTTCCAGAAGAAACATTATTCAGTGCTAGGTGTTTATTAGAACATTGAGTGGGAATCAGTAATCACACAGCAAGGGTCAAAAGAAGCTAATGTAACTGTTTTCCGGCTTTCCAGAAACCCAAGGTAAGTCCTGAATAGGTCTACTATGTTATCTGTACAAAGTAAATGGCTTTCAGATTAAATAACTGTAAAATGAGGCTAGATTTAAAATCCAGGATGTAAAATTAATGTTTCACTGTACCTGAATGTGCCTTTTCATTGTTAGATTTTTTTTTTATTAATAGCCCCGTAACAACAAAAAGGAATGAGCTAAATGTATCTACTCATAATATTAACTTCTTCTGCCCTTTCTGAAAGGATGCACCATTTGAAGAAATTATGAAATATTATTTAAAATTATCTACCGTTTATTATACTGTAGTTTATTATAATATGTATTATAAAATGCTTCAGCTGAGCATAATAATAATTTGTGTATACAAGTAGGTTGCTGAATACTGCAAAAGTTATAGCAAACACACCACACTTAACACAGGGTATTTGCTCCAAAGAAAAATGTTCCATGTACTGTAATTGAATAAATCTTGTATCTAATGAATTTGTGGTTTTGGTCCTTGAATTTTATAGGAACCTAATGTATAATGCATAATGTAATAATGTAGCTGCAATAGAAGTTAAGTTTGTCTTTAGTGTCCAGAATTGATGTAAGATTTAGGTCCTTTCTGACATGCCATACAAAATATATGTTAGGGCCTCTACTTACACATCCTGTGTGCACTCCCCTGAGCAGTGTTTTAAATTAGAATCTCTGTTTGTAAGAGTTAAAATACTTGGGAAATTGGTGAAATCTGCCCAAATCTATATACTGAATTTCGTTTTATCTTGGGAGAAATGACCTAGTACACGTACAGTATGATGCCTAATTACTCATTATTTATTTGCAAACTGCATGGATAAATGACTAATTTTGGAAGAAATGATTTGATTAGTAATACATTTGTGTTTGATCTTAGTTATTTATTCATTCAAAATGTTTCATGAATGGCAGCAGAGAGGCAAAGGCGGATCAGCGTGCGAGTTAATGGCTACTTATAGAGCTGCCTGATTTATTTATTTTGTTTTTGTGGATTTAGTCAGTTTTTATTTAGTTAAGCCAAACATTATGTATAATGGTGTAAAAGGTAAGATGGTAGTGTCTTTACCTAGTCCTGCATTACAGATACATACATATATAAAAAAGAGTCACGTCATTTGGAGGCCTATTTATTAAGGGTCAAATTTTAGTGTTTATAGAGGTTTTTGATACTACGTTAAGCTCTATTCCACAGAAAAATACGAATGCCATGGAATTTATTAAAGGATCCGAAAATATACTGTAAAAAGCATGAATGGAAACAAACGCTTAATGATTCACTAAAAGAATACAAATATCTCTAAAACATCCAAACAAGTTTTGAATTTTTCGGACAATTACTAGAAAAAAAATCTGAATTGATTAAAAAAGGGTCCACTAGGATCAGTGTAGTTCCCATTGACTTCTATGGGTCCTCAACAGCTTTTACTTGGTGTTTACACTTCATAAATCTCAAATACAGGGATCTCCCCGATGAAAGTTCCAAGATGGAACCGAAATGTCGGAATCAATAAAACCAACCTTCTTTTGACACTGAAACTTTGTTATAAATTCCTTGGATGTGCTGTCGCTTTTGCATCATTTTATACATATCTAAGCTTATATTGGCTGTTTTTATGCTTACAAAATAAACGCTATGTTTTAAACTTTTAGCACAATGGTGTGCGATCTCGTTGGACAATATATATATGGAGAATGCCAGCACTCACGAAAAATAAAGTAAACAAATGCCTGGGTGCAATCCTCAAGTATGCATATCAACGTAGTCCATAGAAGTAGCACTCACAGGTCTTAAAGGAGAAGTCAACCCCTACGTGCAAAAATCCCTCCCCCCTTCCCCTGTGTAGGCCCCCCAGCCTACCTGCCCCCTACCCCCCGGCAAATGCCTCTAACTTGTTATTTACCCCTCAGTGCAGGTCCTCTGTTCACAGCAGCCATCTTCTCCCGAGCGCTCTTCTTCCTGGATTCAGCAGCGTTTTCTGGTGCATGCGCAGTAGGAGGAATTTGCCGGTGCAGATCTACTGCGCATGCGTCGAAAGCCACGAAGTTTAAAAAAAAAAGAAATCGGAAACATCGTGACTTTCGGGCGCATGCGCAGTTGGCGGCATTTGCTGGTATGGAGCTACCCCGCATGCGCCCAAAAGTCACAAAGTTTCTAATTTCGACTTCACGACTTTGGACGCATGCGCAGTTGATCCGCACCGGAAAATGCCTCCTACTGCACATGTGCCAGAAAACGCGGCTGAATCCAGGAAGAAGAGAGCTCGGGAGAAGATGGCTGCTGTGAACTCAGCAGGAGAGGACCTGCACGGAGGGGTAAATAACAAGTTAGAGGCATTTGCCGGGGGGAGGAGGATGGGGGGCCTACACAGGGGAGGGGGGGACTGCACGTAGGGGTTGACTTCTCCTTTAAGGCAAATTAAAAAAGTCTTTAATATAGGCAAAAAAGACTAACATTTCGGCTGGAACACCAGCCTTTTTCAAAGTAACGTTAGTCTTTTGTGCCTATATTAAAGACTTTTTTAATTTGCCTTAAGAGCACCCATAAAAAGTAAGGTCCTGTAAAAGAATGTTCATTATGGCTGCCAGATTTCTTTCAAAGCCATATGAGATTACCTGTTGTGCTAACACATTCCTCCCTTGTTTATATTCTGTGACGTCAAACTGCACTTTAAAGAAGATTAACTGTATCATTGTGCAACACTAATGTACATTACTTCATTTGGTCTAGGGGTCTAAAGAACCCATAAAAAATCAAAGGTTGTGGAAAAAGCGTTAACTTTATAATTTGAAATAATAATATTTTTTTTACATTTTATTTAATCTTATGATATTTGGCTGGACAGTAGTAAGCACACATTTATGTTCTTGGTTATTATATTTCGAGTTAAATACCTGATCGTGTGTTGTGCTAATACATTCCACCTTTGTTTATATTGTAATGGACGTCAACATTAACAGAAGATCAGCTGTACCATTGTGCAACACCAATATACTTGTAAACCTTAAGTAATGCTCATCGTCTTATGAATAGCCGTTACTGATGGATTATAAATTATGCAACTTGAGTTTCAGATTTCATATGTTTATATCCTGAAGAAGCTAAGTACCCTGGCATTTTATGAAACAATTCTGCATATACTGTAATAAATTGTCCTTTGAGTTTGAGGACACCAATCCATATTATTGTCAAAGAACCTTCTCCATTCTAAGGACTGAGAGATTTTAAATCTGTGGCTTTTCAACTGTTGCTTAGAGGGTGACTATAATTTCATTTTTATTGTCCCAATAGAGTTGCTTACTTTTAATATTAGAAGCTAAATTATTTTCTACTTCCTTTATTTGAAAGTATAAATGCCTCTGATTGCATTTGATATGATACAAATAGAACAAATAGGGCTATCTGGCACTAGAAGGATTTAACACATAAATAAAGTAAAACATAGTAATTATTTGTAGAATTTAAAAAAAATACATATCTCCATAGGCCCTATACATTTCGTGCCCTTAGGACACTTAAGTCATGGGCTGATTGCAACTGAGCCTGGCCTCTGCGCAATGGTTTTTGTGCTGTGCACAAGATCCCCAGAAGGCTCTTCAATAGCAGGGACAACTCTCTATGTTTTTACATAATAATACCATAATAACATTGGTTTTCGGCTGGGATAAGCACTATTCTGCTGGCAAATGTGAGAGTATAGTGGTCTATTAAAGGGCAAGTCAAGCCCAAAATAAAAATTTCCCTAATAAAAGAAAACAAAATTCTAAGCGACTCTCCAAAATACATTAATTAAAATTGTAGTGCTTATTTAAAACACAGTATAAAACAGTTGCTACTAAAAGCAGCATTTGCTTAACTCCTGCTTGTTACTTTTTAAACAGTGTTGCAAAAGACAGGTCTATCAATCAGCAGCCTTGTCTTACATTGTATCAATAACCTGAGCCCAATGAATGTATATTGCAAAGTTGCTTAGAATTATGTTTTCTTTTATTGGGCAAAAAAATGGGATGGCATTCCCTTTAACTTGATATACTTGCATGTCTTTGGCTAATAAAAGATGGATACATGAGAAGTGGTTTAAGATCAATATCAATGATATGTGTTTTTTGTTTTTTAAAATCTCAATAAATGGTTATTGAGCTTTATTGTGTTCTCTAAGGGGCAGATAACTGCATCTTATGAAGACATTAGGGGTTATTGAAGATGACACATGATAGCTCATTCAATAAGCACTTATTAAGGGGTCTTACTGCATTCTGCAGTCCCGCAGACTTTACTGTATTTATCAATACATTTTCACAAAGAATTGAATTGTATGATTCAATTGAATTGTATGATTTTTTCGGATTTGACGCCCAAAAACCAAGACTTTTTCAGATTATACCCCAAAAACCGTGAAATCTTCAGATTTTTGTACAAAACCCAGTGCAGATCAGGCCATCTTCCATTGACTTCTACATGATCTCAGCAGGTTTGAGATGGAGTACTTTTTTATTCATACAAGTTACAAAAAAATTGGAATTGTGTTTTGCCCTGTAAAAGTCTGACCAGAAAAATCAGACTTTAGTAAATAACCCCCTGTGTCTCTATCCCAAGTCTTTGTATAGTACCCCTTTAAGTATTTCTGTTTTTGGCTGGAGTCATTTCTTAACAGCTGTTACCTTTTTTGGGGGGGGGGGTTGAGGGGAGAGAAGTAGGAATATGCTGTACTTGCAGATATTTGTAAAATTTTAATTTTTCTAAATCCATTTCTTTTTAATGTTTCAAATGTATTGATTTGTTTTTCTTGATATAATACTGCAATGGAGAGTGATCTTTCTTTGGTTCTAGTTTTCAAATGGAAAAAAGAAAGGTAAAAATGGAACTAAAAGCCTACTATATTGATACCATTCAGAAATGTAAATGTTTAGAGTAGAAGTTAGATCAGTAAATACATGTTCATTCCATCCTGGTGAGTATATTTGTATTGGTTATTTCTGTGCATTTGATTTAGCCAGCAATACAGATGTTTGGGTGATAATATTTGCAGGATAATTTCTCTGTAATCCTCCTAATGGTTTATCTCTTTGTCAGATATTAGTAACTATTCTACAGGATTTTTCTTTTCAGATAATATGATTAATCAGTCATGAGTGATTAATAATTTTATAAATTTAAATGAAAAGGATTTTCTGAGTTTGTAAACACTGTGTATTACAGGGGTAGCGGAATCATATCACTCAATAAGTTGCAGAATGACCACCCTACTATTCCAGTTGCTAAAGAAATATATAAATATTGGAAGTAGTGATGGGCGAATTTATTCGCCAGGCGCGAATTCACGGCGAATTTGCGCATTTCGCCGCCAGCGAATAAATTCGCGAATCGCACGCGAAAATTCGCGGCAAAAATTCGCCGGCATCAAAAAAAATTTTCACGAAAAAACGGACGGCGCGTTTCGCGAATTTTCCGGCGAAGCGAAACGGCGCAAATTCGCCCATCACTAATTGGAAGGTGTAGTCTGAGGTGCTGAAGGTTGCTATCCCTGTTATGTGTCATATGACCAACTAATGTGCATTATGTTTGTTTTGTTTGTTTTGTAGGAGCAATCACCAAATAAGAATTCCTCAACACTGCAAGGAAAGTGCAGTGTCACCATCATGACTACAGTAAATGCAACTATGGTTTATTCTACAGTAAACTCAACACTTTCTGTTCTAAGAGCAAACAACACTCAGAACAGTCAAAATATTGGGTACTCAATTGTTGCCAGTTTTGCCGCCTTTTTTTCCATCTTTGGGCTCATAGGCAATGCAATTGTCATCTGGGTTCTTACAGTGAAGATGAAGAGGAACAAATACACGGTGTATATCCTTAATCTTGCCATTGCTGATTTTATCTACCTTTTTTTTGATGCTGTTGTCATGCTTTTATTTGTGGACAGATTGCTTAACATAAGGCATCCATCAAGCAAAACATTCCAGGCCCTAGAAACCATATATGATTTTGGCTATTCTGCAGGCATGCTTTTCCTTACAGCGATAAGCATAGAGCGTTGCTTGTCAGTTCTCTTCCCCATATGGCACAAATGTTACCGGCCCAAGCACTTATCCACTTGGGCCTGTGGGTTCCTCTGGTTCATAGGTGCTTTATTATCTCTCCTTGATAATTTTGTTTGCCCTGCTAATGACTTCACTATGAACACCCATCAGTGCACAGCGATACAAATTTTCAACTCTGTTTTCACATTTGCTATCATTGTTCCTTTGATGGTTATGTCCAGTTTTACTTTGATCCATGTTGTAAGGACAACATCAAAGAAATGTCGACCACCAAAAATCTATGTTGCCATCATAATTACAGTTCTGGTGTTCTTGGTTTCCGTGGTACCTATCAAAGTGTTGTGGATTTTGTTATATTTTAAGTTATTCCCAAGCAACATTTATTCAATTGCCCTGTTCTTTGCCAGTACTTACTGCACTGTGTTCAACAGCAGCGTAAACCCATTTATTTACTTCTTTGTGGGGAGGCAAAAGATGAAAAGGTTTAGTAGCTCGGTGAATGAGGCGCTTAGCAGAGTTTTTAAAGAAGACGAAACAGATCAATCAACTGAATATTACACAGAGAGCAATTCCACAATGTCTACATTAAATTAGCATGTTCCAGGAAGATATTTTAAGACTGAGTAAAGTGTGTGCTGATAATTCACCTGTTGAAGAAAAGCTACAATCCTCTGTTCACCATAGACTAAAGCTGGCCATAGATGTTGAGATTTTTAAAAGATCAGATCGTCATTGTGAGACCACGATTATCTCAGAACAATCGTACGGATAGTCCATCAACTAAAAAGAACAATTTGCCAGGAAAACAAAGGGGAGCTGCCTGCTTGGCCCTGCAAACATAGATAGATTGCACTGGGACCGACAAAGATTTTTTAACGTGGCCGATCAATTTCCTGACAGATTTCGGCCGAAAAATCGTAAGATGTTCAATCGTTTGAATCCCACTAACCACACGATAATTTCGAAGGATTGGTCGGACTTTGCTAAAATTGGTCGTTCGGCAAGAGAAATCTTTGCATCTATGGGGACCTTTACTTTTATTGGACAGCATTTCTGATGATGGTGGAATAATTATTAATCAAGCTTTTAATTATAGTGTAAAGATCAGGTCCCATTGCATTATAATTACCTCTATTAGATACTGTGCAAAAATACACTTTTTTGCCGAAAGGTTAAAGAAAAAGGAAAGGATTTAAATTAAAATAACTTTAATATAATTACCATACTTCTGCCTCCCAACCCGCTACAGCAGTTCTTCTGGATGTGCATTATTTAATCCAGCTTGAAGTCTTGAAAGTGAGCGCTCTCTTCAGTAGATTGCAGTTTCCATTTTCAAGCTGCTGATGTCACTCCCGTCCGTGTCTCCTACACTGTAAACTGCAGTAGTAGTCATAGAAAAAATGGAGGAGAGTTCCGATTGGACAATGGGATTAAGTGGGGCAGAGCTAACGAGGGCAAGCCTTTCAGCACGTACAGGCTGAATATGCTAATACAGAAAGAAAAAATGTCAGCAGCAGCTCAGCAGTGAAGTGCGCATGTGTATGCCTGGGGAAATATCTGTTAGAGGAGAAAGGGAAGCAGGTCTGGATTGAAACAGGTACTTAATAGCAGGACCTGAATTTGCCATTACAAAGGCAAACTAAGCAATATTACACTGAGCTGGGGGAATATGTTAAAGACTATATTAAGGCTGAGATTTTTAGTGAATGTTGTTTAGAGACTTTCCTTCTCCTTTAAATGAGCATGATTATGGGCTAAAACAGGTTACGTAGAAAAAAAAAGGATTCATGATTTCTAAAGAAGCACATATGTAAGTTTAGCTAAAGAAAATTATATTTCAGAGTCATTTGTTACTGCTCATAAAAAAACTTACAAAGCTGTACAGTCCCTCATGGTTTCTCTGTATCAATACAAAACTGATATATTTTAAGACAGTACCTGGCTTAAGGTTCTGGGTAACATAGAAGGAAAGCAGTCCACCCTGTTCTCTTGCCTAAAGATCCACTGTAACATATAACAAAGATGTTTTACACCCAAGCTGCTGGAACATCTCTACCTTAAAAAAAATATACTAGTGTTCTTGATATTTGTGAGCCAGAAAGACAATGGCTCTTTAATCCAGAAGCCACAAATCCTTTAGAGACAACAAATGGAATGGTAGCTTTCAAAAAAAATCCTCTAGTATCTCACCTATTTCTATTTCTTTCCTTGTACAATAATATGTTTTCATTAAACTAGTGTTCTAGGCATTGGAGAGAATTTCTGACTGGTAATGTAGGATTAGCCACGTCAGAGCTGACAGTAAGCTTAAAATATAGCAGTAGATGCTGGAGAAATCGTATTACATGAGTGTTTAATGATATCAGTCTGAGTTGATTGCTGTAAATATTATATGTGATTTAAATTAAAAAAACTCCATTGTTATCCAGCCTAAATTAATCCCTATTTTACAAATGAGTTCATTCAGAATCAAGTTTCAATCTGAGGTGTCAAAATAACCGGTCAATATTGAAGGATGCCTTGGAGACATACTCCGCAGTATTCGAGACTATTTCTTTTTTGCCTTTATTTTTTGTAGTATTTCAGTTATTTTATTGCAGGTTTCAGCAAAAACATTTAGGGGCAGATTAATCAAATATTGAATTTTTTCTACGTAAGTCAAAAGGGAATTGTCCTAGGCAAAGCTCTAAGCTTTTGGTTGATTTGAGTTTTTTCAAGACATAAACTCGATCAGAGTTTTTTCCCCCATTGTTTTACATTTGAGTTTTTGACATTCACATTTTTTCATAAATACCCAAACATTCAAAATTTGAGTTTATCCGAGGTAGAAAACCCCTTGCACAACTATTCTTGATAAATATACCCCTTAACATTCAGGATTAATTTATTTTCAGTTTCTGGGGTCAGGGACTCCAACAAGCAGACATTGTTTTCAGTTTTTATTGGATAAAGAGAGTTTTTCTACCAGGGGAATGCTCTTATAAACTATACCAAACCACTGAAAGATTTGTGGGGACATCCTGAGCTGTTCAAACCCGACAAGAAAGTGTTTTATTACAGTATTCCCTGCTTTGACAAATGCCAATTTAACAGTCACACACTTTTTTCCTATCGGGTGTTATTAGTTTTGCAAAAAAGATGTATAAAAAAATCATTGCAATAGTTTTAAAGAAATGAAATCTATAACCTTTTGTCATGCTTATGATTTTAGTGCACACACACAAATACTTGCATATAGTCCTAACATTAATTGATAATTGTCAAAACAAATATTGTTGAAGTTTTGGGGCTCCTTAATAACCGTTTCACTTTGTAATGCAAAAATAAATCTGCATCAAGCCATCAAAACAGGAACAGCACCTCACTTTTATGATATTACCAAGGAAACAAAAGGCAGAATGCAAACCAATAGGTGCATATGAAAAGTGAGTGTGAATATATCTGCAATTCCTTTATATTTTATAGATGCAACAATGGAATATACAGTACATCATACTCAACCTGCGCTGCCATAATCAACCTGTTTATTTGTTTCAGTTTCTAATTTATTCGAAACTGTCATTTAGAGAAATCCAGCAACTAAAGCGAATAAATCAATACTGTAATATTTATAAATCATAACTTATTGTACTTACTTGCAAAGGAAATAAAATGTAAATCTTTCATTTATACTTATTTGTGTGATTATTTGGTACACCGTTATTTTCATAAAACCATTACATGGCCAAGAGTCCGCACAAGCACAGAATATTGTGTTAATCACCTGAACAGTGTTATTGGACTGATGTGTATGAGCATGTGTTTAAAGGGGTAAATAAATTATCTTGGAATTTTTTTTTTCGAGATTTATTCTACCCCGAGGTTAAAAGTCCGAATTTGAAAATACTCCCTCTCAGACCTGTCGAGATCATGTAGAAGTCAATGACAGATGCCCCTTTCACAATTGGAAGATATAGTGAATAAAGTAAAATTATTATTGTAAATTATAAGGATCTTATAAATTACCGAAGTCATGGAACTCCGAGGTAACTTCTAATATCCTCATATTTTGCAAAAGGGGGTACTTTATTTATTGTAATACAGAAGATTCAGTGAGTCATGTGACAGAAATGACATCACTACTCACCGTTTATAACTGATGCCATCAGTACTTACCGTTTATAAAGATATAATTTACAAGATATTCATGGTTTTTGTGTATTAGATCATGATCTGCGCTGTGTTTTAGGTGATAATCCGAAAAAAAACATTTTGGGGTGTCAAATCCAAAAATTTGTACAATTCAATTTTTTGTCCATATTTTATGCAGTCTTTTCCCACAATGAGTTTTTCCAGTTATTTTATTGATAAATAAGGTAAAATTGTGGGTGGGAAGTTGGGCCAAATTTGTTTTAATAAGGTTAAGAGAATTTTTTGAGTTTTAGTGAAAAAAAACAAAGTGTAAAAACCATGAAAACCTCTGATGCAAAACTTCACCAATGAAAAGTTGTTGAGGTGCTATAGAAGTCGCTGGGAACTACAGTGATCTTATTGAAGAACTTTAAATAAATTCTGACTTTTAGAGGTTTTCGGATTTTTTGGATCAGCTTTTACTTGATGAAGTTTGGTTATAAGGTTTTTGTGTTTTTTCACATAATAAGGGGCAAATTCATCAAGGGTCGAATTTCGAGGGGTTAAATCCCTCGAAATTCGACTGGGGAATAGAATCGAATAGAATCGAATAGGCAATTCAGGCGAATTTACACGCTGGCGAATAGTCGAATTGGCGAATATTCGCCAGGCGAATAGGCACTCGATCGAATATTCGCTCGAAGGATTTTCATTCGATCGAATGCCTTTTTATTCGATCAAAAACTTGGAAAACAAGCCTATGGGACTTTCCCATAGGCTTTTAAAGCAATTCGGTAGGTTTTAGGTGGCGAAGTAGGCAGTCGAAGTATTTTTAAAAGAGACAGTACTTCGACTATCAAATGGGCGAATAGTCGCAGCGTTTTTGCGCTCGATCCAGTACTTCGACTATCGAATGGCGAATAGTCGCAGCGTTTTTGTGCTCGATCTATACGAATCATTCGACTCAGGCGAATTTACGCCAATTCGATAGTCGAGGAGCACAAAATTTCGAAGTTTGTTTACTTCGAATCCTTCACTCGAAGTTAGTGAATCGGCCCCTAAATGTAGACATTTTAGAGCTTTAGAATTTTTTTTGTGATTAGTTGAAAAAAACACAAAAACCACTACGAATTCGAATATCGAATTCCAAGGATTTACCGCAAATGCTACGATCGAACGATCGAAGGATTTTAATCGATCGATCAAAGGATTTTCGTTCGATAGAAAAAAGCTTAGAAAAGTGATGGGGATAGTGATAGGCTAACATTGTACCTCGGTAGGTTTAAACTGCCGAAGTATGTAGTCGAAGTTTTTTTTAAAGAGACAGTACTTTGACTATTGAATGGTCGAAAAGTCTAACGATTTTTAGTTAGAATCGGTCATACCCAAAAAAATACTTCAAATTTCGAAGTTTTTTAATTTGAATCCTTCACTCAAGCTTAGTAAATGTGCCCCTAAGTATTGAAAGGTATATGTGCTAACATTTATCCTGTTTAGGTATTATTTATCTAACAGGAGAATTAATAATGTGCGCGGTTTGCCCAGGTCTAGTAATCCATAGCAAATGTCAGATATTTTTGACAAGTAGATGCTACCTGCTGATTGGTTGCTCTTAATAGACAAGTAAGCATCCCAATGGGATTACTTTAGACAACTTTCCACACCAGCCTTTATAGATTACATTTTTGGCCAACTATCTATATTGACATTTTTTCTCACACTATTATTTATGAAAATTTTATACACAAAAATGCACTAGAATAATATCTCTTCCAAGTAAGACATTGCCAGAGGAGTCCATTATTAGACCATAGAAAAAACCATTTTTGACAACTTTTAAAAATACATTACACAGTTTATAATGCATTGTACCACCCCAGAGCAGAGGAATACCTTAAATAAACATAATTACAACATCAAAGTATTACAACATATACCTTATTATAGACTTTTATAAGAATAAGTTATTTTTGTTCCATAAAAACATTGATGTGTGTTCCCTTAAAACCTCATAAATATATCAGTAAAATTACAGCAGTCGAAACATTTTTCAGTCTTGCTTATCATCGCTGAAACATTTTAACCTTATCTTAAGTATCATATCATGTTTAATTCAACCGATCAAGTTTAGAATTTAAAACCATCTAAACGGCTTTGCTAATTATCTGCTTAGTTCTGCTGCTAGATAATCTTACTTATATGCTTAACTGCAGGATGTCATTAAGGGGCCCATTCATTAAGTTTGAGTGATGGAATAGAAGAAAAAATACTTCGAATTTCGAAGTGTTTTTTTGGCTACTTCAACCATCGAATGGGTATACTTCGACCTTTGACTACGACTTCGAATCGAACGATTCGAACTAAAAATCGTTAGACTATTCGACCATTCGATAGTGGAAGTACCGTCTCTTTAAGAAAAAACTTCGACCCCCTAGTTCGCCACCTAAAAGTTACCAAACTCAACGTTAGCCTATGGGGAAGGTCCCCATAGGCTTGGCTAACTTTTTTTGGTCGAAGGATAATCCTTCGATCGTTGGAATAAAATCCTTCGAATCGTTCGACTTCGAACGATTCGAAGTCGAAGGGTTTTCATTCCCCAGTCGAATATCGAGGGTTAATTAACCCTCGATATTCGACCCTTGATGCATTTGCCCCTAAGTGTTAAACCTAAATGTTTCTTTAATTAGCCTTTAAATGTACGTAATAGATATATTCCACATGGTGCTGTTCTTGTGCAGGAGATGACACTAAAAGCACTATGGCTGCTTTAGTTCAATCATGAAGTAGTGTAAGACAAAGACCATCTTATAAACTATATAAACCATGTTTTGTATATCACACTAGCTGCATAGGTTTAAACAAAAGCTAAGTTAGGCAGCAGAATTATCATTTCAAAGCTAAATGACTGTTCATATTATTCCCTATACTAATACTCACTGAGGCATCTACTTGTTCACAACACTAACTATTTTGTATTCCATAATCTATTGAAGAACACTAACCCTTACATTCAGAACATTAAAGGGATACTGAGCAGTTGAGTGTGGTATCCATTATCCAGAAACCCGCTTTTCAGAGAGGTGAAATTCAATTTTATCAAAATAATCCAAATTTTTAAAAAATATTTCTTTTATCTGTTCAATAATAAAACATTACCTTGTACTTATAGTTAATCCTTATTGGAAGCAAAATCAGCCTATTGGGTTTATTTAATGTTTACATGATTCTCTAGTAGACTTAAGGTATAAAGATCCAGATTATGGAAAGAACTGTTAAGGTCCCGAGCATTCTGGATAACAGGTCCCATATCTATAATAGGTATGGCATGGCAGAAATTAAAAGAAAAACTCTTCCAGTATCCCTTTAATGTTCATTTATTCCAGAATCAAATCTGAGCAGTGAAAGGTGAAACAAAGGTAAAATTAATGGGGTGAGGTGATAATTTCTTTGTTTTTTTTAGATTTCTAACTTTCTGTCACAGATCAGCATTAAAGAATTGAGAACAGCACAAATGACCCATTATATATTTAGCAATTAATTGATTTTTAAAATGTGTAACATCAGTTATGTCCAGTATATAGTTTATTTAGAATCGTCCACCAAAAATATATAACTCCCCTCCCCCCAATGATCAAGAACATGGGAAAACACTAGTAGCCATTGCATAGATGAGCCCAATGGTCCTTCCTGTCGAGCAGTAGATCAATCTTGTTAATGGGGAATGCCCAGTGATGAAATTAACTTGTATGGCATGAGGCTGCCTTCTTCATTTTGCAGAAATATGTCCTGAACTGCCTCCTTCTGCAGAGCCTTTGGGTCTCCCTGTTATATAAATTTAAATAGGTTACATGCTCTATTACTACTATATTAACCCTTTAAGTGCCAGCAGAATTTCACATTTTGGTTACGCGAAATGCCAGCCGTTTTTAAGCATTTTGTACTTGTTCAGATTAACAAGGTTTAATTGTAGGAAAACCTCCACGAAACTAGGAAAATTATATATTGTTTTTTTCGTTACAAATTGGGCTTCGACATGCAAGTGGAATTTTGTGACTTTTCAGGAGATTTAATGTATATTTTGGGTGAAATATGTAAAAAAAATAAAAATTTGTTAAAAAATTGTGTATATCTTGAGTTTTTTTTCCACAGAAAAGTTAATTTTACATGAATTTTTTTTCTGTTTCTAAAAGCCCAGATCCTGCCAAGTCCAATGATACCAAATATGTATCAGTAACCCACTTTCTTTGTCCAGGAGTAACCCCCAAACTAAAACAGCAGTTTGTATAATTTTACACCAGAACAAAGTAGATAAGCACACGTGACAGTTGATGCTGCATAACTTATATGTAAATCTAACTTATCCCTTCATGTTTGGTATTTTTAAAAACTACAGACCTTCAGGTTTCTAGGGGTGGTGTAGTTTTCACTCAAAATTCAAACACATTTTACCAGTGCATCATGATATTTAGAGCTTTTTTGTTGCATTTTTAGTTTTTTTCTAAAATGCAAACTAAGACGCAGGAACAAATGTAAATCTGACAAAATAACACCGTTCTAAATGCTATAACTACAGACAATTTGAAAGACAAACTTCTCTTGAATAAAACGATACCCCATATGTATGGATACACATAGAGACGCAGCCCCCAAATACCCCAAAACAGGAGCAACGCATAAGGGCAATTGCAGTTGAAAATCTGGGGGCTGCGCTCTATGTGTACTACTTGCAGTTCTTCAGTCTAAACACCCCCAAACTGTGAAATAACCCCCACAAACCATATATGTCCGAAAAGTGCACTTCTTCAGCTATTCAAAGATGCGATTGTTGCTTTTCTACACGGAAAATTGTGGGCGCAGTCATTCGGAGAAGTCAGCGATTTGGTCTGAAATAAATGAAAAAAGAGTTCCAAAGTTAGATTTCTCCCTAAGTTTCCATGGCAACTAACAAAAACCTGCTCAATAACAATCTGCAGGTTCCCCTGAATAGAACGATACCCCATATGTATGGATAAACATAGAGAGGCAGCCCCCAAACACCCTAAAACAGAAGCAACACATAAGGGTAATTGCAGTTGAAAATCTGGGGGCTGCTCTCTATGTGTACTACTTGTAGTTTTTCAGTCTAAACACCCCCCAAACTGTAAAATAACCCCTACAAACCATATATGTCCAAAAAGTACACTTCTTCACCTATTCAAAGATGCCATTCTTGCTTTTCTACATGGAGGATTGGGTCCGCAGTCGTTCATAGAAGTCAGCGATTTGGTCTGAAATAAAGGAAAAAAGAGTTACAAAGTTCAATTTCTCCCTAAGTTTCCATGGCAACTAAAAAAAACCTGCTCAATGACAATCTGCAAGTTCTCCTGAATAGAACAATACCCCATATGTTTGGATAAACATAGAGACGCAGCCGCAAAACACCCCAAAACAGGAGCAACGCATAAGGGCAATTGCAGTTGAAAATCTGGGGGCTGCGCTCTATGTGTACTACTTGTAGTTTTTCAGTCTAAACACCCCCCAAACTGTAAAATAACCCCTGCAAACCATATATGTCCGAAAAGTACACTTCTTCACCTATTCAAAGATGCCATTCTTGCTTTTCTACATGGAGGATTGGGTCCGCAGTCGTTCGTAGAAGTCAGCGATATGGTCTGAAATAAAGGAAAAAAGAGTTACAAAGTTCGATTTCTCCCTAAGTTTCCATGGCAACTAAAAAAAACCTGCTCAATGACAATCTGCAAGTTCTCCTGAATAGAACAATACCCCATATGTATGGATAAACATAGAGACGCAGCCCCCAAACACCCCAAAACCGGAGCAACGCATAAGGGCAATTGCAGTTGAAAATCTGGGGGCTGCGCTCTATGTGTACTACTTGTAGTTTTTCAGTCTAAACACCCCCCAAACTGTAAAATAACCCCTACAAACCATATATGTCTGAAAAGTACACTTCTTCACCTATTCAAAGAAGCCAGTCTTGCTTTTCTACATGGAGGATTGGGTCCGCAGTCGTTCGTAGAAGTCAGCGATTTGGTCTGAAATAAAGGAAAAAAGAGTTACAAAGTTCAATTTCTCCCTAAGTTTCCATGGCAACTAAAAAACACCTGCTCAGTGACAATCTGCAAGTTCTCCTGAATATAACAATACCCCATATGTATGGATAAACATAGAGACGCAGCCCCCAAACACCCCAAAACAGGAGCAACGCATAAGGGCAATTGCAGTTGAAAATCTGGGGGCTGCGCTCTATGTGTACTACTTGTAGTTTTTCAGTCTAAACACCCCCCAAACTGTAAAATAATCCCTACAAACCATATATGTCCGAAAAGTACACTTCTTCACCTATTCAAAGAAGCCAGTCTTGCTTTTCTACATGGAGGATTGGGTCCGCAGTCGTTCGTAGAAGTCAGCGATTTGGTCTGAAATAAAGGAAAAAGAGTTACAAAGTTCGATTTCTCCCTAAGTTTCCATGGCAACTAAAAAAAACCTGCTCAATGACAATCTGCAAGTTCTCCTGAATAGAACAATACCCCATATATATGGATAAACATAGAGACGCAGCCCCCAAACACCCCAAAACAGGAGCAACGCATAAGGGCAATTGCAGTTGAAAATCTGGGGGCTGCGCTCTATGTGTACTACTTGTAGTTTTTCAGTCTAAACACCCCCCAAACTGTAAAATAACCCCTACAAATCATATATGTCCGAAAAGTACACTTCTTCACCTATTCAAAGATGCCATTCTTGCTTTTCTACATGGAGGATTGGGTCCGCAGTCGTTCGTAGAAGTCAGCGATTTGGTCTGAAATAAAGGAAAAAAGAGTTACAAAGTTCAATTTCTCCCTAAGTTTCCATGGCAACTAAAAAAAACCTGCTCAATGACAATCTGCAAGTTCTCCTGAATATAACAATACCCCATATGTATGGATAAACATAGAGACGCAGCCCCCAAACACCCCAAAACAGGAGCAACGCATAAGGGCAATTGCAGTTGAAAATCTGGGGGCTGCGCTCTATGTGTACTACTTGTAGTTTTTCAGTCTAAACACCCCCCAAACTGTAAAATAACCCCTACAAACCATATATGTCCGAAAAGTACACTTCTTCACCTATTCAAAGAAGCCAGTCTTGCTTTTCTACATGGAGGATTGGGTCCGCAGTCGTTCGTAGAAGTCAGCGATTTGGTCTGAAATAAAGGAAAAAAGAGTTACAAAGTTCAATTTCTCCCTAAGTTTCCATGGCAACTAAAAAAAACCTGCTCAGTGACAATCTGCAAGTTATCCTGAATAGAACAATACCCCATATATATGGATAAACATAGAGACGCAGCCCCCAAACACCCCAAAACAGGAGCAACGCATAAGGGCAATTGCAGTTGAAAATCTGGGGGCTGCGCTCTATGTGTACTACTTGTAGTTTTTCAGTCTAAACACCCCCCAAACTGTAAAATAACCCCTACAAACCATATATGTCCGAAAAGTACACTTCTTCACCTATTCAAAGATGCCATTCTTGCTTTTCTACATGGAGGATTGGGTCCGCAGTCGTTCGTAGAAGTCAGCGATTTGGTCTGAAATAAAGGAAAAAAGAGTTACAAAGTTCAATTTCTCCCTAAGTTTCCATGGCAACTAAAAAAAACCTACTCAATGACAATCTGCAAGTTCTCCTGAATAGAACAATACCCCATATGTATGGATAAACATAGAGACGTAGCCCCCAAACACCCCAAAACAGGAGCAACGCATAAGGGCAATTGCAGTTGAAAATCTGGGGGCTGCTCTCTATGTGTACTACTTGCAGTTTTTCAGTCTAAACACCCCCCAAACTGTGAAATAACCCCCACAAACCATATATGTCCGAAAAGTACACTTCTTCACCTATTCAAAGATGCCAGTCTTGCTTTTCTACATGGAGGATTGTGTCTGCAGTCGTTCGTAGAAGTCAGCGATTTGGTCTGAAATAAAGGAAAAGAGAGTTACAAAGTTCGATTTCTCCCTAAGTTTCCATGGCAACTAAAAAAAACCTGCTCAATGACAATCTGCAAGTTCTCCTGAATAGAACAATACCCCATATGTATGGATAAACATAGAGACGTAGCCCCCAAACACCCCAAAACAGGAGCAACGCATAAGGGCAATTGCAGTTGAAAATCTGGGGGCTGCTCTCTATGTGTACTACTTGTAGTTTTTCAGTCTAAACACCCCCCAAACTGTGAAATAACCCCCACAAACCATATATGTCCGAAAAGTACACTTCTTCACCTATTCAAAGATGCCATTCTTGCTTTTCTACATGGAGGATTGTGTCTGCAGTCGTTCGTAGAAGTCAGCGATTTGGTCTGAAATAAAGGAAAAGAGAGTTACAAAGTTCGATTTCTCCCTAAGTTTCCATGGCAACTAAAAAAAACCTGCTCAATGACAATCTGCAAGTTCTCCTGAATAGAACAATACCCCATATGTATGGATAAACATAGAGACGTAGCCCCCAAACACCCCAAAACAGGAGCAACGCATAAGGGCAATTGCAGTTGAAAATCTGGGGGCTGCTCTCTATGTGTACTACTTGTAGTTTTTCAGTCTAAACACCCCCCAAACTGTGAAATAACCCCCACAAACCATATATGTCCGAAAAGTACACTTCTTCACCTATTCAAAGATGCCATTCTTGCTTTTCTAAATGGAGGATTGTGTCTGCAGTCGTTCGTAGAAGTCAGCGATTTGGTCTGAAATAAAGGAAAAGAGAGTTAAAAAGTTCGATTTCTCCCTAAGTTTCCATGGCAACTAAAAAAAACCTGCTCAATGACAATCTGCAAGTTCCCCTGAATAGAACGATACTCCATACGTATGGATACACATAGAGACGCAGCCACCGAACACCCCAACACAGGCACAATGCATAATATTGGGGCTGTGAATTTATGTGCAGTTCTCAACTCTTTTCATTCTAAACTGCCCCTTACCTGTGAAATAACCCCAACAAGCCATCTATTTCCTAAAAGTACACTTCTTCAGCTTTTCAAAGATGCCATTCTTTCTTTTCTACACAGAGAATTGTGGCTGCAGTTCTTTGTAGAAGACAGCGATTTGGTCTGAAATAAAGGAAAAAAGAGTTACAAAGTTCGATTTCTCCCTAAGTTTCCATGACAACTAACAAAAACCTGCTCAATGGCAATCTGCAAGTTCCCCTGAATAAAACGATACCCCATATGTATGGATACACATAGAGACGCAGCCACCCAACACCCCAACACAGGCACAATGCATAATATTCGGGCTGTGAAGTTATGTGAATGCATCCATATTTTATCCTAAACTGTCCCTAAACAATAAAATAACCCCCACAAACTATAGATTTCTTGAAAATAAACACCTTCAACTATTCAGAGATGCCATTCCTGCTTTACTACGTGGATAATTGTGGCCACAATCCTTTGTAGAACTCAGTGCTTTGGTCTGAAATAAAGGAAAAGACAATTTACAAAGTTAGATTTATACCCAATAATTTTGGGACTACTCTGATGGATCTGCATCTGGGCCCCACTACCCCAAAAATATATTTCACTCACCCTTTTCGATTTAGTGGAGCGTCTGAGTTTCATCTGTCCTGTTGTGCAACGACTTCATCTGTCCTGTTGTGCTTCTTCCTACACTTCACCAATGACAAAATCTGTACCACATTTGCAAATATATTTACCAACAGAATCCATAGTAATCATGCAAAAAATGTAGGATAGGAAGGAGCATTACAATCCGCAGACTTGGCTGCAAAATACCTTTATTGTCACAACATGTTTCGGATCATCATGGATCCTCACTTGAAAAAGGATCCATGATGATCCGAAACATGCTGTGACAATAAAGGTATTTTGCAGCCAAGTCTGCGGATTGTAATGCTCCTTCCTATCCTACATTTTTTGCATGAGTAAAAGTTTGGCCTGGCTGGTGTGGCCTGAGTAGGAAAGTGAGCTACACAGGTGGAGATCGTTTGGACAAAACTTAATTTTTGCAAGAATCCATAGTACATTTGACCCATAAATTATGCAAGTGTCCTAAGAAGTGCACACCAGAAGTTTGTAAAAAAGCTGGTGCCCTACTGGTGGCAGACATGGCACGTGATCAAAGTACTATTCCTATTCAGAGAGCCACTGCAACTTGTCCAACCTAATTACTGCATAAATATTCAATGTGCGCTACAAGTACAAAAAAAATGGATTGTTCCAACCACAACTTTTCGGGAAAAAGATTCTGAATGCCTACACTATAAACAATTCTAAATGGAAGACCATAGTGTTCCGCCACCCTGTGCTCAAAAACCGAAAACTGAAGACATGCTACCCACAAATCCAGAGATGCCTAAATCTACAAAAACAAATGCAAATGTTGCCCAGAAATACAGACAAAACTATAGATAAATGCGCTGATAGAGGAGCTTTTGAGGTGCCAGTAAAAAAAAAAACTTGTGGCATCAGCATTAGAGATGCACATCATCCCATGTATTCATCACACACCACAAGTTCTATCGTGCGCCCTCTCGACCAACCAGCACCTCAGTTTGCTATAGCACCAGCGCAATACAAATGCTATCCATAAAACTACAACTGGCCTAAAGCACCATAGCTCAACACAAAAGCTGAATGCATAGACTAAGAACAAACCTACATACAATTGTTTTTACTGCTACACTGCACAAAAAAATTGCTCACCCTGTGCCAAATTCTACACCATAAATCACTACCAAGATCACTACTATACAGAAAAAAATGCCAACTTTTGCATCGTCAAACTTTTTTTATCAATATCTATAGATTACCAATATCTATAACCTAGTTATAAGCCAAGTACGTACCTGCCAAAATGTTAAATCTCAAGGGGGGCTTGAATCTGAAAAACCACTGCACAAAACAAAAGAAATGCACATCATTTTGCCAGCACATATAACCAGTTATTGCTAGTTCATGCATAAAAACCTAGAGCGTGAAATGTTAGAACTCGATGGGGGGCTTGAATCCAAAAAACCACTGCACAAAACACAAAAAAGCGCATCATTCTGCCAGCACACCTAACCAATTATCGCTAGCGTGTGCATAAAAACCTAGAGCGTAAAATGTTAGATCTCAATAAGGGGCTTGAACCTGAAAATAAAGAACAAAGAAGGACCGCTACTGCTCACCGCTCTTGCCTATATCCAGGTGCTCAGTCAAACAGTGTCCCCACTGTGGACGCTACAAAACTCGACAGACAGGCGGCACTTCTGGAATAGGTTTATTGGGGTTGCTGCTGTAAAAACCTAACGCGTTTCGGGAGTAGATCCCTTAGTCATAGGACCTATGACTAAGGGATCTACTCCCGAAACACGTTAGGTTTTTACAGCAGCAACCCCAATAAACCTATTCCAGAAGTGCCGTCTGTCTGCGGAGTCTTGAACCTGAAAAACCACTGCACAAAATACAAAAGAAAAAGCACATCGTTTTGCCAGCACACCTAACCAGTTATTGCTAGCGTGTGCATAGACACCTAGCGTGTGAAATGTTATATCTCAAAAGGGGCTTGAACCTGAAAAACCACTGCACAATCACAACTTCAAAAAAACACGAAATAAAAAGCATCACTTTGCCAGCATGTGCATAAAAACAGAGCATGCCAAGTTTACTACATCCTTTTACCACCAACAAACCCAGAGAACCCTAACCTACCAACACAACTCATGGCCTCTCGTAGTGTACCACAGTGTGGTACACCTCAAAACAGGGTTGGAAACACAAAGCAGGCTTGCTAGGACACTTGGGACAAAAATATCGCACATCTTTTCGAACACCCCTGGAACGGCAAACCTTACAAGTTCTCTGGGCATATCTTTTATTAGGAGTTGGTGGAATTTGTGCAATGAAATGCTTACCCACCATTCGGGCAACATTGTCATTGCCAGGCATTTCTGGAACCTCCTGTACATCACCAAACAAAAGGGCAGGGAGCAGTTGCAGCAGATAATTGTATAAAGACAATTTTGGGCCTGGTACTGCCGCCTTGTAAACGACATAGGAATTATAAAGGGCCATTTGAATCATGTAAATTGCTGCTTTTTTGTACCAGGCCCTGGTTTTTCTGGTGGCGTCATAGTAAGTTTGAATTTGGTCTGTTTTATCAACGCCACCCATATGCTTACTATATTCTTTACAACAGAGTGGCTTTGATTTTGCGGGCCTGCCACGTCTGTGTTGGACAACTACACTCTCATTGTGGATAGTAGTAAGCATACAAACATTTTTTGTGTCTGCAAATTTTAGTGCCAGGAGCTCATCACTTCTAAGAGCATAAACTTCTCCACGTTTTAATTTCTTTTGCACCAGTTCCTTAGGCAGTCCTTTGCGGTTTTGCCTAACGGTGCCACAGGCTGGGGTGTCCAACCAGTAAAGCGTTCTAAATAAGGGGATGCTAGTGTAGAAGTTATCCACGTATAAGTGGTAACCTCGGCCCAACAGTGGAGATATGAGCTCCCAGACAATTTTACCACTGGCAGTCAAATCAAGGGGACAACCGGGGGGGTCCAAATTAGTGTCCTTTCCCTCATAGAACATGAAAGAATTAGTATAGCCCGTGCTGCTTTCGCAGAGTTTGTAAAATTTCATCCCATAGCGAGAACGCTTACTAGGGATGTATTGGCGGAATCTTAGGCGCCCTTTGAAGAGCAAAAGGGACTCGTCCACACATATATTTTGGGAGGGGGTGTAGACCTCTGCGAAGCGCTGAGACAGGCTATCTATAAGGGGCCTCAATTTGTAAAGCCTGTCGTGACCGGGCTCATTAGGGGGAACAGCCGCTGCATTGTTGCTAAAATGAAGAAACCGCAGTAAAATTTGGTAGCGGTTTCTTGGCATAACGGCTGAAAAAAGAGGGATGGAAAGGACTGTAGTGGTATCCCAGTATGAAGCTAAGGTATTGCGTTCTACGAGTCCCATTGCCAATGTGAGCGCCAGGAATCTTTTGATTTCATTTACAGTAGTGGGATACCACGCCTGGGCTCTTGAATACCCTGGTAAAGGGTGGCTGGCAAGATACTGCTCAGCGTATAAATTTGTGTACTGGACCATGTCCTGTAGGATGGCCTCTGTGATAAAAAGATTGAAGAAATCTATGATTTGAAAGTTAGTGGTGTCCACCTTGACGCCCGCGACTGCAGTGAATGGGGGAATTTCGGGGGCATAATTACAGGGAGGCCCCCACATAGGCGCTCCAACTGCTGCATCATCACTACCCTCACCCTCTTCAACCTCCATGGGTGCATCTGGCACACTGCCACCAGCCTCTGCCTCTGCCTCTTCCTCTGCTTCTTCAGCAGTAAGCGTGCCGCCACTACTAGCCTCTGCGCTAATAGTGCTGCTATCACCAATCTCTGATTCCTCACTAGAGTCATCAGATGGGACATACTCAGAATCGGAATTACTAAATTCCTCTGAGCTGGAGTCCTCGCAATACCTAGCCGCTTCCTCAGCGGTATAAAACCGTTTGGCCATTGTGCCAGAAATTTACAGACAACTACAAAGCTAAGAATCAATAGGCAAGTCAAACAAATAAAAAAAAAAGCTAATACAATCAACCACAAGAAAAAAAAAAAAAAGCAAGCCAGCAAGATGACTGAGACCCCTGCTAATATAAACAACCAGAAGAAAAAAAAAAAGCAAGGCTGCAAGATATGACCAACAGTTAACCCCTGCTAACAGAAACAACCAGAATAAAAAAAAAAAAAGCAAGACAGCAAGATGACTGAGACCCCTGCTAATATAAACAACCAGAAGAAAAAAAAAAAGCAAGGCTGCAAGATATGACCAACAGTTAACCCCTGCTAACAGAAACAACCAGAAGAAAAAAAAAAAGCAAGGCTGCAAGATATGACCAACAGTTAACCCCTGCTAACAGAAACAACCAGAAGAAAAAAAAAAGCAAGGCTGCAAGATATGACCAACAGTTAACCCCTGCTAATATAAACAACCAGAAGAAAAAAAAAAGCAAGGCTGCAAGATATGACCAACAGTTAACCCCTGCTAACAGAAACAACCAGAAGAAAAAAAAAAAGCAAGGCTGCAAGATATGACCAACAGTTAACCCCTGCTAACAGAAACAACCAGAAGAAGAAAAAAAGCAAGGCAGCAAGATATGACCAATACAAACAAGCAGAAGGAAAAAACCTTGAGCTTGAACAAATGAACCTTATGGAATGCTATGGAATAAAGATATGGCACAGTTTACAATCCACGTAATCCCTGACTTTCTGGAACAATCACCTAAAATCAGAAAACAGAATAAGACCACTAAATGGTGTCACAGCAAAGGGAACTATCTTTTGGGGCACTAAACAAGCAATAAAGTGTGCAATAAACAGTGCAAAGAAAACTCCTGAAAAATCACTAAAATGCAACACTACTCAAAGCAATAAAAGAACAGCGAATACACTAAAATCAGCGGTCAAGGGTCCTAGATTCACTAGTGACCTACAAAGGGAACTTTTTCGGGGGAACTAAGCAAGCAGTAAAAACAGCTAAAGCAATAAAAAAACTGTTATTGGAGTGAAATTGGTGGTCAGAACTATAGATCCACCAGCGTCACTGCAAATGGAAAGTTTTTTGGGGAACTAAACTAGCAGCAAAGAACAATGCAAAGGGTAAACGTAATAAAACCACCAAAAGCAATACAGTGAACAGTTATTTGGGTAGGGGAAAACTTTTCTAGAAAACTAAACCAGCAGTAAAGAAAAATATAAAGAATAAACGTAATAAAATCACTAAAAGCAATAAAATGAAGTTATTGGAGTGAAATCGGTGGTCAGAAATCTAGATCCACCAGCGTCACTGCAAACAGAAACGGATGAGAACAAAACAAGTAATAGCGCAATAAAAGTGCAATAAAATCACAAACCAATGATGAAAATGGCCAAAAAACAGTAAAACGCAATCAAATCAGAGCAGAAATAAAGTTTGAGCAACAAATAAAGACAAATGACTAAAGAAATCAAAGTAAAAAATAAGTAGAGATAAAAAGTAAGAAAGTAAGTGTGTAAGTGTGAGTGTGTGTGTGTGAGTGTGAGTGTGTGAGTGTGTGAGTGTGGGAGTGTGAGTGTGAGCTTGGCAAAGTTGCCTGTAAGTGTGCTAAGGCCAAAGACAGAAGAAAAAAAAAGAAAAAAAAAAGATTTTTTTTTTTTAGAGAGAATATGTAAAGTAAAGGGTGTAGAGAGGTGCAGTTCAGCTCACAATGTTGAATCCAGGCAATCCAGGCGACCAATCCAGCGATCAAAGCTCAGACAGGCAGCAGGGGGAACTCCAGCAACCATAAGTGCGCAGCAGGAGGGAAGGTGTGACAGTTGGGGGGAGTTATTTATAGGGGGAGCAGTGGAGACGTCATCAGTGTGCTCCTCGTGGTCTCCACTGCTCCCATTGGCTGCCTGCGACGATCGACGAAGGGATCCGGTAAGTGGACCGCCTCTGCTCGTTGCCTAGGGGGATCTGTGCCTGTTAGAAGCGATGCGCCGGTTTTTTTTGCGCATCGCTTCCTGGCCTGGGGGAAATGCTGCAGAACGTAGAATCTACGTTCTGTGGCATTTCAAGTTACTTTGCCTCAGAACGTAGATTCTACGTTCTGTGGCACTTAAAGGGTTAAGGATGTGATGTGCAGTTGCCAACATCCCTGACAGAGTTGTACCTGTCATCTGAACTGCTAATGGGTTCTGTATTCAGTGGTGAGCCTGTAAAAAATATACCTTATATAACAACGTCAACCATTGTAACACATACAGTAATTACTAGAAAACCATACTTGGATAGAAAGTCTCACAGCCAGATGGCAGAGACATAGTTGTACAGTCATTTAGTGGATGGGTGCAGTTTACTATAGTTAATTCAATAATAAACCAAAAATACAGGTATGGGACCTGTTATCTAGAATGCTATGGACGTGGGGTTTTTAGGATAAGGGGTCTTTGCATAATTTGGATCTCCATACTTTTAGGGGTCCATTTACTTAGTTCGAGTGAAGGAATAGAGGAAAAAAAGTTTGAATATTGAATGGTCGAATATGGCTACTTCGACCATCGAATGGGCTACTTCGACTTTCGACTACTACCTTCGACTTCGGATCGAACGATTCGAACTAAAAATCGTAAAAAAGTACTGTCTCTTTAAAAATTTCTTCGACCCCCTAGTTCACCACCTAAAACCTACCGAGGCCAATGTTAGCCTATGGGGAAGGTCCCCATAGGCTTCCTAACAATTTCCTGATCGAAGGAATATCCTTCGATCGATGGATTAAAATACTTACTGAGTAATAAAAAGTAGCAATAATACATTGGTAGTGTTACAATACATTTAGATGGGATCAGTGACCCCACCCTATTTGAAAGCTAGAAGGAGTCAGAGGAAGAAGGCACATAATCAAAAAACTATAAAATATAAATAATGAAGACCAATTAAAAAGTTGCTTAGAATTGGCTATTCTATGACATACTAAGAGGCAGATTTATCAAAGGTTGAGGTGAATATTTCTAATGAAAAAAATTCAAATTTCAAGCTATTTTATGTGTACTTCGAGGGAATAGTCCAAATTCGATTTGAATTTGAAAACAATTTGAAAATTTGAATATCGAAATTTATCATATACTGTCTCTTTAAAAATTCAACTTCAACTTTGCATAATTTGGATCTCCATACTTTTAGGGGTCCATTTACTTAGTTTGAGTGAAGGAATAGAGGAAAAAAAGTTTGAATATTGAATGATCGAATATGGCTACTTCGACCATCGAATGGGCTACTTCGACTTTCGAACGATTCGAACTAAAAATCGTAAAAAAGTACTGTCTCTTTAAAAATTTCTTCGACCCCCTAGTTCGCCACCTAAAACCTACCGAGGCCAATGTTAGCCTATGGGGAAGGTCCCCATAGGCTTCCTAACAATTTCCTGATCGAAGGAATATCCTTCGATCGATGGATTAAAATCCTTACTGAGTAATAAAAAGTAGCAATAATACATTGGTAGTGTTACAATACATTTAGATGCGATCAGTGACCCCACCCTATTTGAAAGCTAGAAGGAGTCAGAGGAAGAAGGCACATAATCAAAAAACTATAAAATATAAATAATGAAGACCAATTAAAAAGTTCCTTAGAATTGGCTATTCTATGACATACTAAGAGGCAGATTTATCAAAGGTTGAGGTGAATATTTCTAATGAAAAAAATTCAAATTTCAAGCTATTTTATGTGTTCTTCGAGGGAATAGTCGAAATTCGATTTGAATTTGAAAACAATTTGAAAATCTGAATATCGAAATTTATCATATACTGTCTCTTTAAAAATTCAACTTCAACCATTTGCCATCTAAAACCTGCCTAATTGCTGTTTTAGCCTATGGGGGACCTCCTAAAGCCTATTTGAAGTTTATTGGTGGACTTTGAAAAATCTAAGATTTTTTTGGGGAAAACTTCGAATTGAATTAGATAGAATTCTTCGATTCGTACGATTAGAATTCGGCTGAATACAGACCTATTGAATCAAAAACGGACCTATTCGACCAAAAAAAACTTCAACTTGGTTGGTCTTTTCTAATTCAAATTTCAAAGTTTTTTCAATTCGAAATTCGACCCTTGATAAATATTCCCCTAAAAGTTAACTTAAAGGTGAACCACCCCTTAAATGTCTGGGGACCATTTACTGTACAAGCATAGCTGTCAGCGCTAGGCAAAATAACTATGCATGTTTGCAGTAAAATGTCATACATTTGCAAGTATGCACCTTGTTCCCCATTAATGTGAATGAGGAGGTAGGCTAAGGGGTAGGTAGACTAAGCTCTACACTATATACTTGCAACTGACGTGCATAAAGTATCACACTCCCTTTGCACCTTGCCCTATTTAATTGCAACCCCACAATCACATGCAGTTGAAGTTAATATTGTAGTTAAAGTTTGAAGTATTCACTTATGGACTACTTAAGTGATTTCCAGAATGCCCCAAAGGCTGTCAGGAATGTTGATTCTCTTGTGCATTGAGGTATACAGAGGTAAAATACACCACTATACCACTATATTGCAGGTATTACACCGCAATTTTTGGAGAAAAAAAGCCTGAAAGTCAGGTTAAAACAATGGCGGGCTATTACTTTAAATTCCCCAGCTAGTAAATGAGACCTATAATCACTACATATGTTTAGTTTTAAATATAAACTTCCTTGGACATCAGAAAAACATTAAAGCAAATGCTCGTTTTGCTTGTCTTCAGATACTAACCTTTCTGATTAAATTAATTATTGCTTATCATATGATGAATCAAACTGTCCTCGGTTATCTAATCAGCGCCGTTCCAATGTAGTTGCTGCTTTAATTGAGATCTTAATCTTGTCCAATTATAAAAGGATATAAAAATGTTTGCTTAAATCAACTAGAAAATCATTTAGGATAGCTGCTGAACAGATAACATTCAGGTCAGTAATATGTTCTGCTTCAGTCTAATCAGAAAATTGTGTGCAATTTATCAAGAACGTATTCCAGCAAATGTAATCTCTCATTACTGAAAATAATACATTAGCCAGATAAAAGTAAATAATTTGTTTATATGGATGTATTATTTGCAATGTCTGGCACCTGGATGATTTTATATTTGAAGCACCATGCCTTAAAGATCTTAAAATACAGTATGCTGTAACATGAAAACAACAAATAGGATTGCTTTGCTGTCACTTTTTATTTATACCAAGTGAATGTTTTCTTATTTATTGTAAATAGGAGAGGGGGGCTAGCTTATACTGTATGGTATTAAAATATTAACCACCCACTAAATTATAATTCTTTTTGAATGCATCACATGGTGTAACACACAGTCAGTGAGGGGAAACCCACTAAACCCATCTATTATTATTATCATTAACATGTATTTCTATAGCACTAACATATTTCGTAGCGCTGTAAAGAAAATGTGTTTATACAACTAAATCACATGAATTACATGCATAGAACATATGGAGTTACATACATCACAATCAATACTGGTACAAAAGGTGAGGAAGTGTAAGGTTTACAACGGGGAACCGCTGTAACTGAGGATAGCTACTCCATGGGAAGTGGATATGGCGGAAGCCCAGGGGTGTACCCATAGGTGATTGGAGGCAAAGACATGATGATAGAAGATTGAACATTTAATGGTAGCCAGAACACAGAAAACAAAAGGCAGGAACCGGCAAAAAGGATAATCGGGTTATCCACAAGGTGAGGAAAAAATGGGGAACACAGGAACTTTGAGTTGCTCACTCAGGAACAAAGTAAAAGGTATTCAGGAACAAGGTATTCAAAGACAAGGTTTCCAAGAATCAAGGTTTTCAGGTATCAGGGTTTTCAGGTCGGCAGGTCAAACAGGAAGAAACAAAATACATTCAATGACTCAGCCAAGAGCAAAGCACAGGGCTGGGTTTATAACGGCTAGAAGATGGGGAATAGGGAACACATGAGAGTAATGAGAGGGGAGCAGACAAACTGGGACCAGGCAAATTCAGGAACAACAATGAAGAGTTCAGGATCAGCCCCAAGAGCCCCCAGGGCTCTTGGGGCTGATCCTGACATTACCCCCCCCCCCCCGAGGATCCACCTCTGGGCGATCCCAGGATCAAATGGCCCCCATCCTTTTTAGTCCAATCACTGAAGACATGGACAGTAGCCTCGCCAGGATCAGAAACGTGAACAGGAGCCTCACCAGGATGGGAAACCAGAACAAAGAAGTCATTGGGGTCGGGAGCCAGATCGGAGGAGGTGCCAGGGTTAAGAGCCAAGACAGGAATATTGCCAGAATCGGGAGCCAGGACAAGATCACAGCCAGAGTCAGAAGCCAAGAGCGGAGCATAGCCAGGACAGGAGCACAGGCACCCATTACAGGTGGCGGACCAGGAGCACAGGCACCCAACAGAAACAGGAAGGATGCCAGGATAGCGATACGACCATAGCAATAGGCCTGATAGAGACAGGAGTAACTACCCTACTAGGTCCTGTAGCAGGGAAAGTGGAACTAACCAGGGCAGCAGGGCTGGTCCTATCAAATGTGGGGCCCAATTGGGACCATGTTGGCGGGGCCCCTAGACAAAGTTTTGCTGGCTCCCGACACACCAAGTATTTAGGAAAATAAGGGCATACAGGCACAAAATAGAAAGGAAAGGGGCAGACAAGGTAAGAGAGTGAGAGGAGTTGGGGGGCAGGCCAGGCAGCATCATGTGCTGGGGGAAATATTACCTGTGCTGCCCTCTGGTGCGGGGCCCCCAGAGGCGCGGGGCCCAATTGGGCCCAATTGGTCCAATAGGCCTAAGGCCGGCCCTGCAGGGCAGACAGGTCCTCAGGCCCGGAGGCCAGGGCAAACAGGTCCTCAGGCCTGGAGGTCAGGGCAAACAGGTCCTCAGGCCAAGAGGCCAGTGCAAGCAGGTTCTTAGGCCCGGAGGCCAGGGCAAACAGGTCCTTAGGCCTGGAGGCCAGGGCAAACAGGTCCTCAGGCCCGGAGGCCAGGGCAGACAGTACAGAGGCAGAAACTGGCTCTGGATGAAGCAGTCATCTGGGACCTGCCACTGGAATGGAGTCTAGCTGGGGAACAGGCATGGAGACTGAAACTTGAACAGGACTAGGCAGTCGTCTGAGAGCCGGCGCGGAAACAGACACTGGCCGGGGAACAGGCACGGAGGCTGGAACTGGCTGGGCTGCTGGCACGGTGGCTGGAAATGGCTGGGCTGCTGGCACGGAGGCTGGAACCAGCTGGGCTTCTGGCATGGTAACAGATACAGGCAGCTTTTGGGGAGCCGGCACAGGCAGCTTTCAGGGAGCCGGCACAGGCAGCTTTCGGAGTGCCGGCACAGGAGCAAGGACTGGCTGGGAAGCCGGCACAGGAGCAAAGACTGGCTGGGAAGTCGGCATAGGAGCAAGAACTGGCTGGGAAACTGGCACAGGAGCAAGAACTGGCTGGGAAGCTGGCTCAGGAGCATGGACTGGCTGGGAAGCTGGCATAGGAGCAAGGACTGGCTGGGAAGCCGGCACAGGAGCAAGGACTGGCTGGGAAGCCGGCACAGGAGCAAGGACTGGCTGGGAAGCCGGCACAGGAGCAGGTGACTGAAGGGTTGGCACCAAAGCAGGAGACTGGAGAGCCAGCACCAAAGCTGGAGACTGGAGAGCCGGCACCAAAGCTGGAGACTGGAGAGCCGGCACCAAAGCTAGAGACTGGAGAGCCGGAAATTCACAAATTATACGATGAAGCGAAACACCTCAAATTCGCCCATCACTAAATTTGATATGATCTTAAAATATTCCCAAAACAGGTGCAGAATGTTTCAGATAAGTATGGTTTAATATGCATGCACCCTACTTAACTTCCAGTCTGTGTTTGTCTCATTTGTCTATATTACAAGAAAACTATTACTAAGCACACAAATGCTGTATTATTGTTTACATAAGCATAAGGTGATGTGCTAGAATGCTACTAACAAATTGTTGTTTAGTATAGGAATGTATGTGTATCAAATGCAAAATCAAATAAGGGCAGGGTCCTCATTACTTCTTGTATCTATTATGGGTGTTGAATAAATAACAAGTGAGCAACACTTTAGTATTCAAACAGTAAGTAGAGATGAGACATGTCATAGCATATGTTATACCCCCATAACAGGGTCGGACTGGGAGAAAAAAAGGCAGCCCTAGCAAAAAATAAATAAATAAATAAATCAAAGCAGCCCAATTCAGGATGGGATTGGTTATCTGGAAACCCATTATCCAGAAAGCTTATTACCCAGTAGAGTACAGGGAGTGGAAGACACACAGTAACATGTATTATAAAGCTATAATAAGTGGGTGATCAGTATAATAAAGGCAGTAGTATAATAAAGGTAGTTAGTAATAATTGAGCCAAAATAGTACACATGGGGGTGAGACACCCTGTATTATGCATTATGCACCAGAGCCACTGAAAAATAGCCAATCTTAATAGAACCTTAGTTCAATAAATGGGAATGTGTACCTTTTGAGTTAACTTTAAAGGGATACTGTCATGGGAAAAAAAATTTTTTTCAAAATGAATCAGTGAATAGTGCTGCTCCAGCAGAATTCTGCACTGAAATCCATTTCTCAAAAGAGCAAACAGATTTTTTTTATGTTCAATTTTGAAATCTGACATGGGGCTAGACATATTGTCAATTTCCCAGCTGCCCCAAGTCATGTGACTTGTGCTCTGATAAACTTCAATCACTCTTTACTGCTGTACTGCAAGTTAGAGTGATATCACCCCCCTCCCTTTTTCCCTCCAGCAGCCAAACAAAAGAACAATGGGAAGGTAACCAGATAGCAGCTCCCTAACACAAGATAACAGCTGCCTGGTAGATCTAAAAACAGCACTCAATAGTAAAAACCAATGTCTCACTGAGACACATTCAGTTACATTGAGAAGGAAAAACAGCAGCCTGCCAGAAAGCATTTCTCTCCTGAAGTGCAGGCACACGTCACATGACTTGGGGCAGCTGGGAAATTGACAAAATGTCTAGCCCCATGTCAGATTTTAAAATTAAATATAAAAAAATCTGTTTGCTCTTTTGAGAAATGGATTTCAGCGCAGAATTCTGCTGGAACAGCACTTTTAACTGATTCATTTTGAAAAAAATTTTTTTCCCATGACAGTATCCCTTTAAGTATGAAAGACAGTGACAGTTGGTTTTCATTATTTTTGAGTTTAGCTTTTTTATTCAGCAGCTCTTCAGTGCAATTTTATCAATCTGGTTGCTAGGGTCCAATTTACCCCAGCAATCATGCACTGGTTTAAATAAGAAACTAGAATATGACTAGACGAGGACCCAAATAAAATAAAAGTAATAAAATAACACAGCAATAAACGTGTAGCCTTACAGAGCATTTGTTCTTTAGATGGAGTCAGCAACCCCCATTGGAAAGCTGGAAAGAGTCAGATATTTTAAAAATGTTAAAATTATAAATGACACCCAATTGAAAATCATCTCCTGTTCCTGAAATTATATAAAATGTTTGTTTTGAAGGCTGCTCTTTAAAAGGGCTGTCTTTATTAAATGCAATTTTCATCACTTAATCACTTCAGCATAATTGGACATTTTAAAGTGGGTCACAGTATTGATCCTTCATAAAACACACCTATTTTAGAATGACAATTATATATTTTTAAAGTTTTTCATTCCATGTAAAGTAAAACCAGTAGCACTCTGATAGAGGTGAAAAAATAATCTGTGGTTTATTTAGCCCATGTGCATACAAATTCAGGGCAACGTTTCAGGCTCCACTGAGCCCTTTATCAAGGCTTGATAGGCCAACCTGTAAGTAAGGAGTAAAGACTTTGATGCAATGTAAAATAAATCCAGTGACACATGTTTATAACAGAAACATTTTTGTCAATGTTTATTGTTTATAAAACAAATAAAGAAATACCTTCTAAAAAAACAATTACTGTTTTAAAATGGTAAGAAATATTTACTCAGTTTCTTACAATAACTACAATTCATTAAGTGATAGATTGATGTTAGTCTTACATTTTACAATACAAGTTCTGTTTTAATATTCAACAGCATTATGCAATTTGAATTTGCTTGGTGTCTTGAATTATTCTGTTTTCCATGCAACAGTAAAGCCAGAAACTTACTTTAAGGGGCAGATTTATCAAGGGTCGAATTTCGAAGTGGAAAATTCGACGACTGAATAGAATCCTCAGATATTCGAATTCAAAGTTGGAGGATTTTATTTATCGTACGATCACATTCCTATCGTAGTACGATTGTACGATCTTACTCCGATCATACGATTCGAACGATTTTATCATACAATCGTACGATTTTCCTTCGAAACCCAAAAACTTAGACATATGCTCCCCATAGGCTAACATAGCACTTTGGCAGGTTTAAGTTGATGAAGTATTGAATTCGAAGTTTTTTTAAAGAGACAGTACTTCGATTATCAAATGGTCGAATAGTCGAACGATTTTTACTTCGAATCGAAGTCAAAGTAAATTTGAAGTTTGGTATCCTATTTGATGGTCGAAGTATCCAAAAAATTACTTTGAATTTCGAATTTTTTTACTTCGAAAATTCCATCTAATTCACTTGGACCCTTGATAAATCTGCCCCTAAATGTATGCCCAGTATTCTCTAGATCAAAGTAATCTATCAACTCTATAGTAGTTTTTTTAATTTTTATGGTTTTCAAATTAATTGCTTTCTATTCTAGTTCTCCCCAATTTTGAATTGACTCTGCTATATGGCTCAATGAGTCAGTGCCCAAACCAACCATAAACAAAACCATGAAGCAATATTCTATTATGAATTGTTTTTATGACTTCTTTTTATACCCTTTCTACTACTACTCTATGTCAATCAAACCACTTTTTAATGACAACTGCAGAGCAAAATAGACAGCAGGACAGGACATATAGAGCCCAGCAGCACGGCTACACCCTGCTTCCCCATGTAAGTCTGAGACTTCCAACAAGATCACTAGCAGATAAGCAGTCTGTAATCTGCTTGTGAGTTTATTATTGATGATAAAAAATGTAATGCCACTACAATACTTGGTACATTGACTTCATAATTTAAGCTTATCATAGCCCTGATTTATACATAGAGGATTTTATAAAAAGAAAACTGAAACCACTTTGCCTTCATCACTGGTGACATAATTCTTTTAAACGATGGTAAATCAGACAATATTACACTATCATTACTTTTAACAAACGTTATACTTACCTGCAAGAGGACTGTGATAGGAGTAGCTGGGATCAGATTTTCTGGCAGTACAACATATCCCATGCTAGATACTTTCACAAGGCCTATAAAAGAAGAAACAAATGATACACCTAACAAGAACATCAATAACTTTGAGTCCATTGACCAGTTTTACCCCAGAAGAACTGGTACAGACAACAAAGTGTTGAATAATACAAGAATGCATAGCAGCTGGCAAGCAACATAATACTGCTGTGTAATAAGTATGAGGTGTTTTTCTCATTGCATCTTTCTCTGTCTCTTATGCTAACAACACTTACTCATCAGTTCCACACAACGTAGGGTCTGTTGTTATTCTCCCTATGTAGACTGTCTTTGAGATATCTCATTCACTCTTATGGTTTTAAAGAAACAGTTTGGTGTAAAAATAAAAACTGGGTAAATAGGCTGTGCAAAATAAAAAATGTAATGTATCAAGACTGGAGTGACTGGATGTCTGATAATTGCTGGAACCCAACATCCTGCTTTGCAGCTCTCTTGGTTCTAACTGATTAGTCAGTCAGTGGATCATAACTGTTTGCTTCTAAATCTGAGCTGCATGCTAAGGATCAAAAGCAAACTGAACAGAACAGTTATGTCCTATGTAGCCCCCCCTTCAAATCGCTGACTCACTAACAGTTACAGAGATATAAAGCAGAAAGTCGCATTTTGTTATGTTAGACATCCGCTCACTCCAGCCTTTATACAGTACATTACATTTTTGACTAACTATAGAAACAATTTTATTTTGTGCAGCCTATCTATTTACCAGTTTCTATTTTTACACTGAACTTTTCCTTTAAAGGGGTGGTTCAACTTTATTTTTAACTTTTAGTGTGATATACAATGGCCAATTCTATGCAACTTTTCAGTTGGTCTTCATTATTTATTTTTTGTAGTTTATTAAATTATTTATCTTTTTCTGACCCATTCCAGCTTTCAAATAGG